>NC_137441.1:34346172-35083672 GCF_964374335.1 Astatotilapia calliptera
AGGCCCTGAAAACACACTGAACATTGTGGGTGTGGCTTAGGCCTCTTAATCCCTGACTGTCAATAGCACTGTTGGTCCCGTAAGTCCATATATTACCTTTTATTGTCTTGAAAGGAAGCGCCAGGTTTATATTTTGAAACAGCTGCTGTTCTGGCAAGTCTGACCTTAGTCATTTCCTGGAGATGAGCTAAAATTGCTTGTGAGTCTTGAAGCATTGAACCCACGTTGCTGAGAGCCTCTTATGTGAATATTGGACCATATTTTGGAATGTTAGAGTTGAGACTGCCGCATAACACTTGAGTAATATTTTTCAAACATTGATCCCAGTAGGTAGCCTGGTTTTAAAGTGTCTTTGTGTCACGTGTTGCATACTCCCACAGAGTGACAACGCACTGATGACTGTTGTGATTGTGGTGATACAGTATTCCCACAATAACCAATAAAACGTCTCTTTTAGACTCTGGTCATGTGCAGACTTGATGGCGTACACACCTCGAGGCAGCAGAGTTTTTGTCAGACGGGGGGTGTCATTAAAGTTTGAGCGTCATGTCTGGTTCGTCCCTGCTGATGCATGTGTTGAAAATCTTCAGCTGTGATATAACAAAATTAAGGCGGCTTTTTGAGTATCACCACCATCAAGTCAGACTAATGTTTTCAGTGTAGTCATTTTGGCCTTGGTGGCTGAGATCAGCCCATCTGCCAATAAAATCACTGGCCACTGACTTTGTTCAGTGTCTGCCTGCTGCGACACATCACTTTCACGCTGACTATATTTTCTAAGAGAGTGTAATGTTGAGCCTAAAGACTTTAAAGCAATAAAGTGAGGTTTTATAATTCAGAAAGCCTTTAAAATATTCTGTTTTTGTTGGCTGAGCTTGAGGAGTGTGGTGGTGTTTCAGATGCTGTTTAGAGGAATCGGAACCACATCAGTTTCAGTTGCTGCTCTTTTCCTTCACTGACAACACTTTAATCCCATACCTGCCCTTGGTTTTGGTGAGTGGTTTATTGCACGCACACACAGCGCCCCACAGCCCTTCCTCTGTGACCTTCCACTTTTAGTTGCTTGTGAAGTGAGTTGTTGTCACTGCTTTTTTTGTTGTGGATTTTAGAGCTCGACAGGCGTTTAGACAACCTGTTTTCATCACAGTGTGTGCGCCTCTTTTACACAAGTGTTGCCCATTTGTTGAGCGCCTTCCACAGACTGAGAGCCATGATCTTCAGAGCGGCGATAGATTCGCATCTTGACGACAGCCTGTTTAATGATTGCGAGTGGTGGGTGGTATGAGGTCAGGACCGTGAGCTGTCCAGAGAGTGGAACGTAAGCAATAAGGTCTGCGGTTTCAGTGTCAACGGCGGACTCAGCACCCAGAATCAAAGCGTTTCTCAAAGGCCGCTCATGGCTTTTTATGAGATTATAATATTGATTTAATGAGGCTGTTTCCTGCCTAACATTACTCCTCCTGCATTAACGTCCTCCTTTAAACCATGAGCTATTAGGCATAGTCGATGAGCAAATTCTGCACGTGTCATCTAGAGGTAGGTGCAACATAAAGAGTATATTGCTGAGCAATATTTCTATATGTGTAGGTGAACAGAAGACTCGGATGATACTTGAGCTGATGTGCTCAGTGACCCTCGGGTCAGGTCCGTCCCACACTTCTGACCCCTGTTTATCTTCACTACGACACTGCTGCAGTGAAACCTGATACCTCTACATTCACTTTCACCACTCAATACCCTGTGGTTACCCAGCAATGCTGAAACACTAGTCTATTATGCAGTTTGCTAGCCAGGATGCCTCTGTCTAAATACGCTTCTTTTCTCCTTTTATTCTCTTCACAGTGGACTGAATTTAGGCGGAGTCAAGCTGCTGACTTGATCGCACTCACTTCATGGTGCTATCAAAATTTCTACCACTGACTCGGTCCTTTTCACGGCAGACTCATTATGACTTGTCGCACTAGAAAAAGCTGGCTTTCTTTAGACTGTTCAAGTAATTCATGTCAGTGTGAGAAAGAATTAGTGTGATCAGACACAAGGTATTCTTTTTAAAAAGGCTGAAAGTAAACCATATGCTGTAGTGCTAGCTTACAGGTGTGACTTGTTACTTTAGATTTGCTGTTTAGGTGCCCGTTATTTATTGTAGGCTCGTTGTATGTTGGGTTTTGTTTTCAAAAGTTTGCTTTCTTGCTCGCGGTTAAGTCGAAACATAAAACGTGAAGTTGGAGCCAAAGAGCGATTGACTCAACCTAATGTAAAGACTGGATGTTTGGTAACTTCCTGCTGGTTCTCTCAAAAACGTCTGAAATCAACCATTTCTCACTTGAGCCGGAGTTTATTTTGTAGACCTGTCTGAGCGTATAGTGAGTATTGCTAAACCTTACATAGTCGACTTAAGGTATCAGCTTATATAATCCCTACCCAAAGCATCATAGCCGTCATGGCACACGAATGGCTGGAATTTGTGCATCACATAACAGCATGAATTGCCACGACTTATCCTCTGTAATGTGGGAAAAAGAAATGGGACAGCTGTGTGGTGGTTGGCAAAAAAGTCTTGGATTCAAAGTGTTTACATGTTGTCCATGTGACTGTGTGGGTTCTCTTTGGGTACTTTGGTTTCCTCCCACATACACGTTAGGTTAATTGGTGACTGTAAATTGGCCATAGGTATGAATCTGAGCGTGAATGGTCTGTTTCTCTGAGTTAGCCATTTGATAAAGTGGGAAAATACAGCCAGACCACAGGGTGTATCGAATGTTTGTGATTGGAATGATTAAAGCTCAACCTAAGATCACAACTTGTTTTCATACGTTTCTGGATTATATGCTGATTAAACAAAGGAAGTGCAAATTAATTCGTGTATAAGCTTGGCACAGCACCCATTTTAACTTGTCATAGCCAGGGAACTACAGGTCTATATCTTTCATTAAGCCGGCCCGCAACAATGACACCCTGAAAGCGTCTGCTGTAAATGAAAAGCAGCCATTGAAGCACAGATGCTATAAAACTTCTTTATTAACTTGTGACAAGTCTGCCTATAAAACTGTTTATTAATAAATGATTAAGCTAGTATTCATCCACCTGCGTAGTTGCTGTAGGGGATACAGTTCATGGCAGGGGTAGCAAGCTAATCTGACCAGAAATCAGCCTGGGATGTGGCCTTGGTCTCACTCAGTTATGCAAACATAGACCTGTTAGTTGAACGCTCATTGCAGTTGTAGTCTGCCGTACAGTCTCAGTGAGGACAACCTGCATTAACCTTTGCTGCTTACTAACAAACAGCTCACTTGTACTTGCCTGACGTCAGTTTCTCTGACTCCACAATCTGTCCTCTCAGTTGTTTGCCAGCCTTATCACTTTGATGAAGTAACGTGATATGAATTTATCTATACAGCAACTGTTTGTCACTGCCAAGATTATACAGCTGGCCTGTGATGATCTAGAGGGAAATGGCGTGACCCAAATTAGTGTGCGTAGTACATTAACAGTAGTAAGATTAAAGTGAAGAAGAAGCCGTCTTTCTTATGGAGAAGAATAAAAGCAAATGTTCCGTCTTTTTTGTTTCATTGTGGTTTTCTGATAGCTTTTATTGTTGCAGCAGTTCCCAGCTCAAAACTCACAGCTGGCTCTAGAACGCTTGATATAATAATAATAATAGAAGTAATGGAGGAAGTAGGGCTCTAAACTCAAGCACAAGATGAATGCTTAAAAAGCTCGAAGGAAACACTTGTTTTATTTCTTTGGATAAATTAAGTTTCAGGATGCTGACTGTCCAGTGTTATTGTTTCTTCTGTTTTTATCTTAATCGTGCCAGCACTTTTTGTTGTTGCTGTCCTGTACAGGAAGGTCTGACTTCACTGAATGTTTCGGTACTTGACTCGGGTGTGGTTGAACTGGTCGTTTGCATATGTGTGGGTGTGTTTCTTCGCATGTTATGTGTTTCTCAGGTATTAAGTTTAAAAGGTGGGATTGCCTCACATTTGTTCCACTAAGATGCGTGTCCACATTAAGAGCTGCTGAATCTTTATTTTATCATTTTTTCTTTGCCCTTCTCTGTAATTTCCTGTGAGGCATACCTGTGTTAAACATGTCACTACAGTGGTTTCACTTCTAGTTCTCAGTATGACGCACTTCTTCCGTTACATCCTCTTTGCTGGGCATTGCTTCATTATTTATTGGAAAATGGGTTTAACACATTGTTGATCTGTGAAAGCCACGCACAAATTGTTCATTTGAACTAATCTGGGCCAAGCACAGCCCTTGGACTTCTTTTATGTCTCACATTCGTTTTATTGAGATTTTTATAAGAGTATGCCTTAGAAATGAAAAGGGAGGCATAATTAGATCTGTCTTCACAGACTGGAGCAGGCTGAAAGGCAATAAATAAAATATAAAATGAAACATTTTTCAAATAATAGTGTTGATAGCTCTAATCTGTAGTGGCTATTGCATTCACCTTACACACAATAGATTGGAAATCAGGCAGAGGCACAGACCCAGCTTATAACACAGGGACTTACAAGCTAGTGTGCTCCAAGTGCCAGTGCTAAGCCCGGATAATTGGAAGTGTTGCGTCAGCGAGGGCATCCGGCGTGATTTCTGTGCCAAATCAAAACATGTGGATCCATCCGCTGTGGTGATCCTTTGGGGGGGGGGGGCACTGTATACTAAACTGTGTTACATCGTCTGTTCTTGTCACATATTACACAATATAATAATATAATATATATATTATTAACTTTGCTGTTGTATTTTTTTAGGGTGTAATTTTCAGAAGTCGTTCCCATACCTTTTGTCGAATTTTTATCTGTAAGTTCACTTCATTAGGGACAGCTAGATAAGACTAAAGTGACCTAATACAACACCCCTGCCAGGAATGTTGAGCTTTTGCTGAAACAGTTTTAGTGAAGTGTTGAGTCAACTGTATCTATAATCATGCTATAACCGTGCTATGTTCACTGGCCACTGTACTGGGTTGGAGGTTTTGCTTCAAAGCTTTTTTTCTTTGTGGCACAGATTCAAGACAGGGCTGAGATTTTGACATGATAGCATCACTTAGTTGCTGCGGTGACCAATGAGTTTTTGGTGCTATTGTTGGATTTTTCTAAAAAGTTTTTGTGCTTCCATTTTATGTCACTGGGAGATCTTGTATTAGAATTTAATAAGTTATACCTAATAAAAGAGCTTGAGCACTTATTTTCTGCATCATTCATTATTGGAAAGATGTACATAAAAATCGTTCAGAAGGTTAAAGTGACAAATGGTAACTAGCCATATTTTGGGCACTGTTGCTCAATCGTGACTAGGCTGGGCTGTCAGAGTTGCGTTTTCCATCCAACCAAACACAAACCGAATCCAATGGAGATTTTTGACAAGAGAAAGTACACTTACTCAGACCCTTACTTACGGTATCTGGCCAGCAGTTCCCTTTAGCCGTCCAGAGATCACTTCATCCTCCCTGTCTGCCTCAAAACCCCCACGTGGACTCCCAGGGTCCCAGAGGAATTTTTGGCCTGGATTTGAAGTGGAAAAACATTGTGCTGGAAGCGGGAGGTTTATGTATTAGTGTTTTGTAATCACTATTCAGACATGAAGCAAATATCTCCTGAGTGATCACTGATTGGTTTTAATACTCAAAACCTGATTTAACTGCTAGTAAACTGAGGGAAACCCCCACATTTAGTCAAGGATGCTTGTCGACTTTCTAGATGAACAAACTTTACTGCCTTAAAGTTTTTCTTTCTCCCTCCGTCTATGGATGGATGGATGGATATATAGCTAGCTAGATATTTTAAAGGATAAATAGTGACCTATAAATATTTCCCATGTTAATATATAGTTGTGTAACATTGCCTTGAATGCTTAAGAAAAATGAAGTCACACTCCCTCTTTTGTGTGTAATGTAATCCAAGTTTCTCTCCTCTGTTGTGGTAGAGAGTCCAGCTGTGTGTCTGTGTGTGTTTGTTTTGGTGTGTGGGAGATGACGCTGGTGCTCTAGTGTCACATCCAGTGGTTCTGCATGTTTCATATGTTTATGTCTATTTTGAATGTTTATATAAACAGTATAGAAATCTTTGATAAATAATCACGCATACATAGCTGTGTCACAAGTTGAGCTTTCATAAATCTAATGATAAGGGGCCTCAGGTTGTTTTTAATGCTCCAAAACTTAGAGATATTTCATTTGTGATCAGTGAAAAGCAGCAGATCCACACAGCTAACAAGCTGGATCGAGGGATGTTTTCAGTTTTCTTAAAAGAGTAAGTTAAATGATTTCCCGGTCATCAAACAACACTGTTTACTGTCAGTCAACCAGATCAATTAAAATGATAATCATTTCAAACCCAGTTAACAGTATTGAAATGAAATTAGTTTCATGGTATGCAAAAGCACAGCAGTGGAACGTTTGTACTTGCCACACTGCTTCCCTTTTAGAGCATGCTCTATGGAAATAAGCTTCTTACATCTGCTTTAACTAATGACCAGGTGCCATTAAATGGCCTTGGTGTCATACTCATTCGTTTGCATTTCCTGTCAAGTGCTATTTATCCATGTTCTCGGCACAGTCTGCCCATTGTTTTTGTGTCACTGCTCAGAGTCTCTATAAATAAGATCTTGTGGGTGACGTTAGTTCCTCCTTTCTCAGCCCCTGTGTTTATGTGTGTATTTATATGTAAATGTGCAGGCTGTGGCTGTTTTCCATGTTTTTTCTAGTTATCCTGTTTATCTCACAGTCATTTCCTCGTGGTGGATTTATAGAACAGCAACTTTTTGCCCTGGTATGTATTTCTTGTGATATAGGGTAGTAACGGTGTTCTAGATTAGCATCACTCTTGTCACCAAACTGTAACCCACAGGCAAACAAAGACACTTTTATGCAGAGCAAACTGGTATCGCTGGCTAGAAGCACCACGCTTAGAAAACAGTCCTGCACTGTACAGAGCCTTGTTTCAGACATTTGTGCCCCCGTCTACACAAACGTCCAGATGGAGAGATATAATCTGTTAGGTTAGATGTAATCTCAGATTACAGATTAGGATAGAGACCAAAATGTGAGCACTGGATGGCTTTCAAGATGTAAAAGCGGGGTTTTATTTACAGCTTTCTGTGTAATCCAGCCAGTTATCCTGTTTGAGTTTCATGGTTGTGTGCATTTATGGGTTGACAGGAAACCTGTCACATGCAGGTCTCTGTGTGCAAAAGACAGTCAGGCAAGCGGAAATTGTGGGTGACAGTCATGTCACTTGCTAATCTGCTCAAAGTAATTATAGAGATCTCTCGGTTGGGGAGGGGGCTTGAATACATATGCGTAAACAGGAGAGGGTCCTTGGAGTTTGCATTCACTGTGACACAATCCATGTTTGCTGAGATTACATCAGATTGTTGCAACATCCTCTACAGAGAAGTGAAAGAAAACTAAGGAAAAATGCTGTCTCAGTGCCTTTTGTTCATATATCATGAGCATGTGGATGCCAGGAGGCTTTTCAGCTCTAATGGTGTGTGTGTGTGTGTGTGTGTGTGTGTGTGTGTGTGTGGATCAGGCTGATGGATGGGTGGGTGTTAACTGTTAAACAGAGATCCATAGATCAGCTGGTATCTCAGGGTTGAAGCTCAAGGCCAAGATTTGGATTTTTCATTCAGGAGAACTGTGCAGTGATTCCAGGACTGAGGGAAATCACTGGCATTAAAAAGCGCTTCACTGAGCCTCTCAGTTTTTCATGACCTAATGAATATCATTTAAAGAGAAGAAATCTTGGCAGCAGTTGTGGCACTGATTGAAAGACACTGACCTCGTTGCTTTAGTTTTATATAAATATCTCAAATGCAGTGCTGTTTCTGGGTATTGGCAGCTGGAATTAAACTGCTTCCAATACAAATTTCAGCTCTTCCCGATTGGCAATGGAGCAATGAAGAATGGTAAAGGAACAGCACAGACATAGTGGGTTGGGAGGGACAGAGTAAGGTGTGCATAGAAGATCACACTGCATTAAGGTAAAGACAATAAAACACACAAACCGAGACAAATCGCAACCAAAAACAACCTCGTGTATACGTCCAGGTCATGTGCTGACCATTAAGCGTTCTCTTTAACAGCTTTTTTCCCCTTTGTATTTGGGAAAACAAAAAGGGGTGCCGTTCATGGGTAATAGTAATCCAAGAAGCGAAATTTTAGCTGTATCAGCTACAGCCAGTCCGATGATTCAACATTTGAGCTGCTTGGAAAACCACAGGGAGCAAATGTTATGTCATGAATGCTTAATGCCCAGCCATGTCGTCAGAGAGAAATTCACTGTTCACGATGGTTTCAGTTCTTGGATTTGATTTGACACGGTTATGGGGCACACAGTGCTGTAGGCGTCCATTGACTTTATCCTCTTTCACAGGTTCATAAAAATATCTTTTTTTCTGCTTTTTCGAGCGTATGTCACGCCACATATAAGTCGAAATCACAACCAGGGTGTTCTCCTGTGGCCTCCTCCCAGGGAGGCTTTAGCAAAGAACCCACAGGAAAGTAATCATCGTTGTAACAGTTTGAGGTTTTATTCACAAATGATCAGAAATAACTAGAAAGAAAATTTCCTTTGTGTGTTGCTACCTGTCTAAGACCCAAGACTCCAGGAAAACACCCTGACAACAAGATCAAGATGTGTACGCGTGGAGTGATGCACAGTGCACACATAAACAGTTAATCTCCAAAACCTCAAATGGCTCTAATGTGCCGGATCATAGCGGAGAATGCCAGTGCAGATTAAATCTGAAGTGCTCCGTAATCCCCTACTGTGTCAGAAAAAGTTGTAGCCCTCCGCAGTTATCAGTGTGGCTGGGAATGCCGTTCATGTGAGTGTGTTTATCCCCTCTGTGACCCTGCGCTGCCAGCTATTAGGAGATCAGTCCACTGTATGACTTGTCTTGAAGTATGAGGTCAACATCGGATATTTTAAAAGAAGCCTCACAGGGTCACTGTCATCTGGTCTTGAATGAGCTCTGAAAATGTCACAAACAGCACGATTAACACAAAAAAACAGTCAGTTAGAATGTCTGGCTGCCAAGGAGAAGGACTGATAATTGCTTATAGATGTGAGATTTGTCACACATTTTTAATATGCTCTTAAAGATGCATTCATTGGTGATACTGTGCCTCTATCACAGCATGCTGGGCAGGTTCAGCCGATCCTTGGACGAAGTACGCATTCCTGGTTTGACATACTGACACACATCTCACAGGGAAGGCCTGTAGTGCCAGTACACCTCAGGCCCTGTCAGCATTCATTCTCTTGTGTGCTGAAGCGCCCTTTAACCTGCCCCAGCTGTGTATACACACATACACATGCACAGATACATTAGCTTCCTGCACCTCAGGGACATTTTTGGAACTATGAGCATTCTCTCTTGGCCAGTTGGCCCTCTCTGTTAGTATGGTGTTTTCCAATCAGCACATTCCTCTTTCTCTAGACAGACACAGTGAGACGATTTTGGCAGCACACACACAGGGTGGGGTAATGCTCATATCCTGTCCCCTGACCTCAGATTACACACAGTTACTGTACTGTTTTTGTTCATGCTCACACTCAAAAACACCACATTCTTGCACTTAACACATACAGCTTTTTCTCTGTTTTGAACCAGCTGTCACAGTCAGTCTTTAAACCCAGAGCCTTTCTGTGTCTTTCTTCCCACTGCCAGCCACATAGCTGGTGTGCCTGTGCCAATCCGTGTCTGTTGTACTTGCCCGACACCAGCACAGACTCTCTTCTGTCTGCGTTAATGACCGACGGCGCTCCGTCCATCTTTCCATCTCTTCCCCTTCTTCCCTCCCGGCACCAATTGGGCACCAGGACTGGGCTTGGCGTAACCTTGTCTCCGACAACAATAACTGCTCCAGTCCACTACAATCAAGTTGCTGCTGATTGTCTCGCTTGCATGTCTGCCTATGAGTGTTTTCCTGTGTATAAACAAGTCTGTAGCATGCTAGAGAGATGGAGAAACAAAGACTGCAACAAGCTGCTGTGTCTGAATTTCAGCCTAGTGTGTGAACCCAGGCATGAACTCCAAGCTGAATGCTTGCCATCCCCATTTTTTTCTTTTTGCTCCCCTGCACAGAGGGAAAGACAAAGCACTCGGCACTCAGTCACACACTGCCTTTCACTCTAAAACTGTTCAACTTTGTTTTGTTGGCTTTTTCTCTACAAAGGTTATTCACTTTTACTCTGCTTCTCTTAATATGAGTGTTGTGAAACCTACAAATTGTATCGGAAGGATTAAAAAAAAGAAGTCTCATATTTAACTCATTCTGGCAGGCACACACACAATCATAGAGGGGACTTCCTTTCTGATTCTCTTGTTTATACAAGCAAATCCTACACTCCACTGGAAAGTGACCAGAGTGTGAGAAAACTTTAAGAAAAAACACACTCTATCTCAGTCACACACGAAACTCCCCACCCAGCCCCGGCTTATCCAGCACACCTCCCTCCGGTCTCCCTGCTGAACCTTGGCTCACCGTTTCTCTCCTTATTTTCTTTCATTGTTGCTTAATGCACACACTGGTCTGCATTCCCTGTTGCTGCTAGTGACTCTCAGCCCCCCCCCCCCCCCCCCCCCCCCCCGTAGGTCCCCCCCATTGTCACTGGTCAGTGTGGAGGAGGTGTCAGGAGATTGAGGTTAAGCAGCCGTTTGGCGATTGGCACTTGACATAGCATGCGGTGTTATCGCTGCACACAAAAGAAGGCGACTAACAGAGAGAGTGTGGGAGATTGTAGCATTAGGATTGTTTGTGTTTTCAAGGGGAGTGTGTGTATGTAAGGGTGTGTCTTTCATGCATGTTTGCAGTGAGCAGACTGTGTGTTTTGGGGTCCCAGTTTAATGGACTTTGTCAGGCCTGTGCGGCTCTCTAGCACACTCTAGTATCACTGGGAATCCTGCCAGGCCCAGGCCGAATGAGGAAGGGGTGGTGCTGGGTCTACAGTGGGAAAAGGTCGGGACAGATAAATGACCGAGTCCCATGTGAAACTGGCTCACATGGCTTCCTTTTTTGCTCTGCTTGCCATCCCAACTATTCCCAATGTTTTGGCACTGTTCTCTGCCTGGTTACGTGCGGCTCAGTGGAATCATACTTGGGTTTTATAGCCAGCAGGCATGTTTATTCACTGGGGCTAATGTAAGGCCAAACAATGGCGTTATCTCTTCGCCTTGTTGTAAATGGACTTAGCTGTCAGCATGTGGAGTTCAGTGGATTTGGTTTAAAGTGGATTATTATTATTATTATTATTATGACTCAACCCTCTGAAAATGTATTAGTGAGGCTGTACATGTGTGTGTCTGTGTGTACGTAGTTGTCTGGAGTTTGTGTGGTAATTATGACTAACCTAACAGTTTGGTGTTGCTGTCCTCTCTCCTAGGTGACATCACGCAGAAGGGCTATGAGAAGAAGAGAGCCAAGCTGCTGGCCTCCTACATCTCCCATTTGCCAAGTAAGACCAGTTCTTCTTCTGCTCTTGGAATTTTTTCATGTTGCATTAAAGCCTTCCTTCTTCTTTTTCTCCATTTGTGTTTTTTTTTTTTTTTCCGCCTCCCCTGTCAGCAATGTTATTGTTGTTCAGGCTGAAAAGCAAAATGAGGCTAGATTGCATAAGAAGATTCCTCAAATTTACATTTGAGCTGATTATTCTTTCACATGTGAAAAGAACAACGGAGGCAAAAAATGGATTCTTTATGTCGTATTGTACTTTTTTCCTTTTTTCATTTCTTTGAGAAGAAACTTGACTGACTTCTCAGTGTGAGTGTTGATTGTCTTTGTCCAAGTTAGCAACATAATTTCTGGCTTTCTGTGGCACTCTAGTGGCCAAAATGAGAATTGCACATAAGGTAACCAGTGATGCACAAATATCTTTAATAACTGCATCACCACAGGTAAGCCACGGATGCACAAACCCATAGTTCCTGTCAGACTTTCTGCTGTATTTAGTGCGTACCCAGTAAATGTGATACATTCTGAAACTGGTTTCAGTTTACAGCTGTGGGGAAGTACTAAAGCTTCTCTGTGTTACTATGTGACAGACAAACTGATTTGTCTGTCAGTTTCCTCAAGCAAGGGTGTGGTGTTTCCTTCGGAAAGTATTGCACCATGCTAGCAGCGGCATGAAAAAAACATCGTTCTCGATGTGTCACTTTAAGCTATTTTTAAAAAAAAAAGAAAAAAAAGAGAGCACCACTACACTTCCCTTTCCTCTAGTTTAACCTTTGTTTTGACTTGTGCTGCCAAAACATTTATGTGATTACACGCAAAGATCGTATATTAATCTAGATTTCAGTCCCGTTGTTTTTAGTGATTTTTGCTTTCGTTTGACTTTTGCTGGCAGCTTGCTTTGAATGTCAGAGCATACACCAGAAAGCTTTGAATCTCCAGGGGTGACCGTGTGCTCCTTCACTCGTCCTGTTATCCCTCAAAACCATCATCTCCTCAGGGACTCAGTTACCCAGTTCCCTCCGGGACGAAAAGACAGTTGACTAAAAATATAAATGTAACCCAGTTTCATGTACTCTGTTAGCAGTATAACTTGCATCAGTCAAGTACATGTCCTTATTTCACTGTTCACAGGCTCTGTATGAGGCTAAATTTGGAGAGCTTCAGAGAAGGTCATATAATATTTATGCCTACACGTTGCTGTAATAGCATTATGTAAAGCAACGTGTGCTCTGTTTGTCTGAATTTCCTGGATCTCA
The DNA here is from genome assembly GCF_964374335.1 of Astatotilapia calliptera. NCBI lineage: Eukaryota > Metazoa > Chordata > Actinopteri > Cichliformes > Cichlidae > Astatotilapia > Astatotilapia calliptera. The sequence continues at coordinate 34,358,899 of NC_137441.1, forward strand.
TGTTAGATTGTTTGTTTTGCTTTTATTAATGGTCCCCTAAATATAGACTTTTATTGACTTTTCACATGCTGGGCTCTGTTCTGTAGATGTGGATCTGCCTCTACCAGATGTGCAGCTTTCCCCGAGCCGCAGTGCCGACCCTAGCCCCAGTCCTGAGGCCCCGGGCCCCTCCACCTCTTCAGCCTCCAGACACCATCGTTCACACCGCAGCGGAGGCGCCAGGGACGAGCGCTACAGATCAGGTATGCAGCACAAAATTCACTACAAAAGCACACAGGTACAGTTGGGGTCAAAAGTTTACATCACGGAGTTTACCTTTAAATAGTTTCTTTGATTTGGAATGAAGGTACAACAAGAGTGGAATGAATGCAAACAATTCAAGTCATTGTTTTAACTTTAATTGTTAAAACAATTATAGAATTTCATTTATTTGGGAGCTATATCCTCACAAACTTTCAACGGGGTTTAACGTTGGCGCGCTAATGGCATAACCTGGTGCTCCAGCAATTTCCACTTCATGGCAGGCGCGAGCCTCGGTGGTTCCTGGGTTGTTCCTAAACATCCTTATCATCTGAGGGTGACAGAAATTTCTCCAAGAGACCTTATCAACCTCTGTAAATCTATAATTCTCCTTGGATATAATCACTGAGTTAGTTGGATTTTTTCATTGTCCAGAGAATTGATCATGATCACTAACCTGAAGTTCACAGGTTTTGTCCTTGTTGTTTTTCTCACTCGGGTTATTCTCTATTCTATATTTATGTAGACATCCATACAGAAGCTGTCCAGGCAGCACTGGCCAAACATAAAGAGGAGAAAATGGCTCTTCCCATGCCAACCAAGAGGCGCTCAGCCTTTGTCCAGTCTCCCATAGATACCTGCACACCTCCAGGTAAGCTTGGTTCCACCCACTCTGAGATCAGATGGTTGCTGGTGATTGTAGCTCCTAAAAAATACCCTCACCAAAACATTAAAAGTTATTGAATTATAATTTCTTTCACGTTTTCTCTTACTCTTAGACACATCTTCTGCATCAGAGGATGAAGGCTCACTGCGCAGAAAGGCAGCACTCAGCGCAGCACTAGCTCAGACCCTGCAGAGCCCCGACTACTGGATCAACCGCTCCGTCCAAAGCTCTTCCACATCCTCATCTGCTTCCTCCACCCTCTCCCATGGAGAGCCCAAGAGTCAGCCCCAGCCCCAGCCTCAGCCTGCTGCTTCCTTGTTAGCTGACGTGCTAGCCCACACACGCATTGGTAAACTGTCCTGGTGGAGAACTCCCAGCGTTGATCCATAAATCTCAGTGATGGTGTCACTGCCATTGATGATGCTATTTTTCTCCGCCCTAACAGAAAACAGTGTCCCCCCAGATGTGACGTCCTCTGCTTCTCAAGACAGAGGGTCCAGGGTGGATCTTCCCCCAGCAGTCAGGGGCATGAGCCGTGGACAGAGCCGCTCCAGCATGCTGGATACTGCTGACGGTACACTCACTTAAGCCAGAATGTGTGTTAACGTCTGGCTGTGGTACAAATATGTATAAAGTTTTATGTGGGGAGAAAAACCTCTAAAGTATTCTTCATTTTCTGAAATATTTGGAATCTGGGTGACTGTCTTTTGGTTCTTTCCTCATTTCAAGCAGTTCAGTCATTTTGGTATTCTAATCATGACATCGGACGATGTTTTACTGTTTTGCATTGACTGTGTGGTTCAAAGCATTGCAGTGAGAAAAGTGATTGAATGTGTTCCAATCAACATACAATCTACCCATGTTCATCCTCGATCACCTTCAACATCATCCTCATGTCACTGTGTGGTGAATGCTGCTAACGACCGATATTTTGTGTTCTTTCTTTTGGGTCCATTAATCCTGTCCCTGTCTTGACTTTGATTTAAAAAAGGAAAAAGAAAAGGTAATATACATCGAACCTGGGGAAGGGGAGGGATGCCGAAGAGGCCCCAAGTAGCTTGCTTTCCATCCTGATATCTACCTCTCTTTACGTTTGTCTCATGCTGTAGGTGTAGAAGTAGAAATCTTCCTTTATAGTATTTTCCTGAAAGAATTGTCCACTCTGTGTCTCCTTGTGTGCAAATTTCCCTTTCAAATTTTTCCTGCTGCTGATTCTGTTCCTGACTGTGCTAGTGCGTAGGTTACTGCCTGTGTGAGCGAGAGAGCGTGTGTTAAAGTAGAGATTCATGTTTGAATAAACTTGCATGTGTGGGTGTCTGCGTGTCATTGTTTGTTTGCATATGTTGGTGACGGCGGCTGCTCTCGGTGTTTGTCCAGGCGTGCCTGTCAGCAGCAGGGTGTCCACTAAGATCCAGCAGCTGTTGAACACACTCAAACGACCCAAAAGACCGCCGCTCAGCGAATTCTTCCTCGATGACTCTGAGGAAATCGTAGAAGGTGTGGCACATAACACAATATGTCATGCTTGATTTTCACCGTTGTGTGTACTGCAGCACAGAAATCCTCTTGGTTGTTTTGAAAAGGGTTTTCACTTCTTTAGGAAGTCACCCAGAGTGTTGTGACACCACAGTGTTACAGCGTTACACCCAGTACTCACAGTTTCTTGCTTGCCGATTCTCATGCCTAGTTCCCCAACCGGACCCCAACACCCCGAAGCCTGAGGGACGTCAAATCATCCCAGTGAAGGGGGAGCCCCTTGGGGTGGTCAGTAACTGGCCTCCTGCCCTGCAGGCTGCCCTTGCCCGCTGGGGGGCCACTCAGGCCAAGAGCCCTGCCCTCACTGCCCTGGACATCACTGGCAAACCACTCTACACACTCACATATGGTGAGCGACACGTTGCCTCGTAGGAATATTAAAGTCGATTTTGAGCACAAATATGGGTGTCTGTATTGTTGTGTCCACTCTATAAATGTCAGGTATATTTTTTGCATATGAGCTGGATCAAAGGAAGAAATATTTGTTGGCCCGAGTAGAACAACTCCCACATTACATTGCCTCCAGTGTGGACCCATAGTGGGTTGGGAAGTTAAGCGATCATGGAACAGTTATGCAACAATAATACACAGCAATTTAACAGCAAGAAATCTGGCCTGTGGAAAACAAGATGACATTTTTCTTTTCTTTTTTTTCTTTTCTTTTTTAACCTGTATAGGTAAACTGTGGAGTCGCAGTCTGAAACTGGCCTATACCCTTCTGAATAAACTGGGCACAAAGACTGAGCCTGTCCTTCAACCTGGAGATCGAGTAAGAGTTTGTCAGTCATTTCTTCCTAAGTAAATTGTAAAGTAGCACGACGAGGAAAATCATTTCCTCTGCTTCTTAGGTGGCGTTGGTGTATCCAAACAGTGATCCTGGCATGTTCTGGGTGGCCTTTTATGGCTGTCTGTTAGCTGAAGTCATCCCTGTGCCTATTGAGGTGCCGCTGTCCCGACAGGTAAATATACCTGTTTTCATAGCAGTTCTTCTGTGGGATTTCTGAAAAATGCTCCACATGTTTAGGACCAAATGCATGGTTTATGATAATGAGAGCCTCACCAGTATATTATTATTATTATTATTATTATTTCTTTTAGTTGTCACAGTTTTGTCTGCTTGCCTGTCCTTGTGAGTTGAAGTTTCCTGACCTAAGCCTCTTTTCATAGGATGCAGGGAGCCAGCAGATTGGCTTCCTGTTGGGCAGCTGTGGTGTGAGTTTGGCGTTGACCAGTGAGGTGTGTCTCAAAGGGCTGCCCAAGACACAAAATGGAGAGATCATCCAGTTCAAAGGTCAGCAAGACTAAACTGCCTCTGCTAATGCTGCTGGCTCATCAGGAATCATCTCTGGATGCTTTCATTTTATTGCAAAATTAGTGTAATTAGTGCAGCTTTTTTCCTAATGACAGCTGTAATAGTTTTTGTGTGCTCCATGCTCTTTGTGTCTGCGTGTTGCAGGTTGGCCAAGGATGAAATGGGTAGTGACCGACACTAAGTACCTGACCAAACCATCCAAAGACTGGCAGCCTCACATTCCCACTGCCAACACAGACACTGCCTACATAGAGGTAGGCAGTTCAATGCATTTCTAATTTCTGCATTCTAATTTAGATTCAGTTTATCTTTAGTAAACTGTTATATATTCAATTATGTATCTTCTGTAACTCGCACACTATTATTTGACTCTGATGTTAATTTTGACACATTGTTGACATCTGTGTGTTTGTCTGTGTGTTTGTTTCTCGCTGAAGTACAAAGCGAGTAAGGAGGGAACAGTGATGGGAGTCGCTGTGTCCAAGATCGCCATGCTGACTCACTGTCAAGCTTTGACACAAGCCTGTAACTACTGTGAAGGTCAGAGACTATAAAACACTGCATGTAACTTTGTGGACTTGAAGCTGGTGAACGCACTCATTTGCTCATGTGTTTTCTATCTTAGGGGAGACACTGGTCAATGTGTTGGACTGTAAGAAAGATATGGGCTTGTGGCATGGCGTCTTAACGGTGAGACTGGATGTTTCTGCTGCTGACTAGATGCCCTTTATTTGGTGTGTGGTACAGTATGTTATTGACACTGTTGGTTTTTATATATTTTTTCCTTCCCTGCAGAGTGTCATGAACAGAATTCACACCATTACTGTGCCATATGCTGTCATGAAGGCCTGTCCCATGTCCTGGGTGCAAAGGGTTCACATTCACAAAGGTTGAGCCAAATGTTCTTTCTTTTATACTCCATATTCTTATAATTTTACTATGTTTGCTTAGTTAATAAGCAAACAATATTAATAAGACAGAGTATTTTACAGACTGCTAGGATAATAATAATGTTAGAAAAAAAGTTTTAATAAGAAAACAGTAGAGAAATGATGCTTAAGGGCTTTTTCTTACCCTCTCATAGCACGTGTGGCCTTGGTGAAGTGCCGTGACCTCCATTGGGCCATGATGGCCCATAAAGAACAGAAAGACATCAACTTGTCTTCAATACGCATGCTTATAGTAGCTGATGGAGCCAACCCATGTGAGTAACTAATGTAATAAACAGTCACTATACATGGCCATTTTAAAATGTTGTGCTGTGGGTTTAAGCTGCTTTTACCTACTTTTGTTAATGTTTTCACCCTTTGTTTACCTTCAGGGTCTGTGTCCTCGTGTGATGCTTTCCTGAATGTGTTCCAGTCTCATGGTCTGAAGCCTGAGGTCATCTGTCCGTGTGCCACCTCTCCCGAGGCCCTGACTGTGGCCATCCGCAGGTACAACGTGAACCACACAAGCAAAGAGATAAACAGAGAGACATGTGCTTTTCACACATACAGGGATAAATTTGTTCATCTCTGTGAGAACAAAATTTATACAGTTAAATTTAACCGAGACGTCCTTTATTGAAAATGCATGAAATCTGTAAATATTCATAGGGATGCAGCAATTACTCGCAAATAGTATGGGTCATGAAAATGGAAAAATACACTTTTCAGAATAAAAAGTTAAAAGCATGTACATTTTTTTTACCTTGTACAGGCCAGGTGCGCGAGGTGCTCCGCTGCCAGCCAGGGCCATCCTGTCCATGGGCGGGCTGAGCCACGGAGTGATCCGGGTGAACACAGAAGACAAGAACTCTGCTCTGACTGTACAGGATGTGGGTCACATTATGCCTGGAGGTTAGCCACAACTGTTAGGTGTAATTGGCAGTGCAGAAGTGCAGCAGCTGTCACATCTTTACTGTACATTCTGACTGTATGGCCTTTTTTTTAGAATACAGAAGCTCAAGTCTACATAATTCTAATGTTTTGACCTGTTTTTGTTTGTTTCAGCTCTGATGTGCATTGTGAAGCCAGAGGGATCTCCTCAGCTGTGCAAGACGGACGAGATAGGAGAGATCGTGATCAACTCACGTGCTGGAGGCACCATGTACTACGGCCTACCGGGTGTCACCAAAAACACATTTGAGGTCTGTCACAGGTTTAATGTTGTCACACAAATTACAGCTTTGTACCAACATTTACTTTTAAAATGGTAAATGTTGATGGCTTAAAAAGGTACAACATGCTGTGGCTTTTGAATTAGTGGAATGAGACATGATATGAAGTTTACATCAGTCTCCGTACGTCCCCTCTCTGCTATAATGAGCTCCGTCCCTTCTTGTTTGACCTTGTGTATTTAAAATATGGACTCATGGAAAAGGAGTACTAGTTTTAAATTACCCACTAGATGGAGCCACAGACGTCACTGAATAATTGCTTTATTTCTATTTCCTTATTTACTAATAAAATGCTTTATAGACTTCATGGTTTAAATATTGTCCCATTATTTTTATTAATAGAACCCACTAAGTGTTTCTTTTGGCTTATACTATGTTGTACTACTACAACTGCAGTATTTTGGGGTATGCAGTATATTTACCCTTGAAATGCAATCTGTGCTGTGTTTATGACACTTGTCTCTCTCATCTGTGCTAATTTCTAGGTGATTCCAGTAAATCAAGCCGGAGCGCCCGTTGGAGAAATTCCCTTCACTCGAACTGGCCTGCTTGGATTCGTGGGACCGGTAGGTTGCTCATGCACAATTACAGTAGTTCCAGTACTCTGCAATTGGGATGTCTGTGCTGAGTTAAATATGTCTGCTCCACAGGGGAGTCTGGTATTTGTTGTGGGAAAGATTGAGGGGCTCCTGATGGTGAGCGGGCGACGGCACAATGCAGACGACCTGGTGGCCACGGCGCTAGCAGTGGAGCCGGTCAAAACAGTTTACAGGGGGAGGTGAGACACTGACAGGCCGCTGTGAACCACAGTGAGGTTTCACTGTGCTCCCAGCGTGTGTGTTCATGCATTACATTACTTCATAATGCACACTGAGTAAGAATGTTCTAGCGACGCACACATGTGAGCAGGGATAATTTAGTGATATTTAATTGGTAATTAGTAAAAATCCCTTCAGCATCCTGCAGCTTCTGCTGGTTTCTTTGTCTAGCTGTGTGTTTGCACTCACTTCTCTGTTGGCATCTGTGCAGGATCGCAGTGTTTTCTGTGACGGTGTTTTATGATGAGAGGATAGTGATTGTGGCAGAGCAGAGGCCCGATGCCAGTGAAGAAGACAGCTTCCAGTGGATGAGTCGAGTGCTGCAGGTGAATCACACATCTGCTCATATCATCTTGATTAATATTATGTTATTCTGTATTAACGTGTACTTGATGCATGTTCCATCTTTAGGCCATTGACAGTATCCACCAGGTTGGCCTGTACTGTCTCGCGCTCGTCCCAGCCAACACCCTCCCAAAGACGCCTCTGGGAGGCATCCACATCTGTGAAACCAAGCAGAACTTTTTGGAGGGAAACCTTCACCCCTGTAATATCCTCATGTGCCCACACACCTGTGTTACAAACCTGCCCAAGCCCCGGCAGAAACAGCCAGGTGGGTTGTCTTAGACATTATGGAATCATGCTTGTATACAATATAAAGCTGTAGCATGAAGAGGGAGCTAGAAATAATGAGGATGTGCCATCAGCTGGCAGTTGAAAGTTTGTCGTTGTGTAACCGACTCTTGATTGTTTCTGATTTCCTCAGTGGACGTTGGTCCAGCTTCTATGCTGGTTGGCAACTTGGTGGCAGGGAAACGGATCGCCCAGGCTATAGGGAGAGAGCTGGGCGTGGTGGAGGACCAGGATCTCATTCGAAAGGTACTGCCACACAGACCAAACTCCACTGATTTCATATATATGAGGTCTAGTAGTGGATTTGGCAGAGTGCAGCACAGTTTTTCACCAGTTTAGTTTGTAGGAATTTGAATTGCCTTAATATCTAAAGGAGTCAGTGTCTATGATGTGTACAACACCTGCACAGTGAGACCATTAATAAAAGATTTGCACGCTATAGCAAAACTGCAATGGTTGCTTTATAGATGGCAGAAGATTAATGAGCAAGTGTTTTGTTCAGATTGCTGTATTGACATTATTATAAGCTTGAACTTGTTTGGATTTTGGATAAAAAAAAAATGCTTATTTAATGTAGTAACTGGAAAATTATCAAATTCTTTAATCATTTTAATGTCATACAAACCTGTTCAAATTAAGCTGGTAAGGTAAACTGATGTGTAAACATGCCATGAATGCAGGTTTAATGAGATGAGCCTGCGTCTGTCAGGCAGTATGACTGCTGATGCCTTATCCTAAATCTCTGTTGTTGTTCTGCCTTTACTTTGCTTGGGTTGGGCTTTAGCTCTGTATGTGGCCCACCATGATGGTAAGGCTCTAGTCTGGCCTCCCCTCCCCCCTGCATCCCTCCCACCCGCCTCTTTGCTCATGCTGCTTCTGTCAGTCAGCTGTGATAACCTGACGGCCACCAGGTACAGCTTAGCCCGGCGAGATGACCGTGCAGGCTAGCTTCCTTGTCCAGCAGAGGTCCACACATTAAAACTAATATACAGCAGCACATTACAAATGAGGTCACATCCTACATTCATCCGGGCCTTATTTAATAGTCCCACGTCGCCATCTTATTTTAAGCCTGGAGTTGGCCAGCAGCCTGCTGCAGCTTTGCCAGACCAAAAAGTCAGCAATGAATTAAAAGACATTGATCTCCTCTGAGTGAGAAGAAGTTTCTTATCTTTTACAAAATGTGCAAGTGCAAGGCTTAAGCAATTATAATCTGTCACTTAGCATATATAACTGCAGAAGATGTTCTAATAATATACTGTGATGCACTATACGTATATCCTGCGCATTAGTACGAATTAGAATATTAGAAGTATTTTGACGTGCACCTCTGCTTCCTGTGTTCACTGTGACGCTCCCACGTGCAGCATGGCTTTATGAGTTGCCAGGGCAGCTGGTCTGCATGATGTGACTCCTCACTCATTGTTGACCAGAGCACGACGCACAAACGATTACTTTTCCAGTGTCTGACGGTGCGATACTGCTGAATATCCCTGTACGTCTAGCTGGTGTTATCTTTACTTGTTTTTTTTAATGTTTGTTTTTTACGTGCTTCCTAGTGGTCACCTGGCTTCTGTCTTGTAAAGGGATTCTTTACTTTCAGGTCCTGTCCTTGTGTGTCTGGTGCACTGCTTCCTCGGCTTTTTGACACCACAGATTGAGATGCTAATGACATTAATATATTAATAGTTCTATTAATACTCATTTATGTAACTGCGTAAATCTTGTGAAGTGCCTTTATTTAAGAAACAGCATTCTGAGGGACTAGCAGAAACTTTTTGTTTTTAATCAAAGTTGTCATGACCCCTTTGTTTTTCAAGGCCCACAGATTGTGAGCTTGTGGCTCCAGTTTGCCTCCTTCCTGGTGCAGATGGTCCCAGCATGACCTTTCACAACTTAAAAAACCCAAATACTCTGGACACCTCTGTGCTCCTGTTGCGTCACACTGTGTCCTTGACGTACTTTAAAGTGTTTTCTGTTTAAAATGAACAAATCTGTCACAGAGAGGACTGATTATATATTTATTTGTTATTTTGAAGACAGGCTTTAAAATATTTTTCTCTTTAATCACTTTCAAATAAGTTATTATTTGCCAACAGTGCCGCTTTGTGTAATTATATCTGTGCATTAAAACATTGTTTGTGTGTTTAATCATCCATCTGTGATGCGTATGTAATGAGCGATTCCTTTCTTTGCCTTTTCAGCACCAGTTCTTGTCTGAAGCCCTGCAGTGGAGAGCCCAAATGGACCCTGACCATGTTTTATACGTGCTGCTCAATGCTAAGGTAGGCTAAACATGAGCATACAGTAAACATAAGAAACGTGCGCATACGTGGCGTGCACCATTACCTTTCTTTTACCTCGGAAATGGTGCCACTCTGTAAATGGTGATCCATTTTGTTGTATGAGATCATCTGTACCAGCACTGTTTTTGCTCTAGGGGGTAGCAGTGTGCACAGCAACTTGTGCTCAGCTACACAAGAGAGCAGAGAAAATCACAGCTACCCTGATGGAGAGAGGAGGTCTCAACACAGGAGACAACGTGGTGCTGCTTTATCCCCCGGGTATGCACGCCGTTATTATACGTTTCAACTCTTCCTAGTTTTTCATATCAAATAATATGTAAAAGTGCTGTTGTTTAATGTAGTATTTTAACGGCGTCGTAGTTCAACCAGGTTCCCGTCTCCTCCTCCTGCAGGTATCGACCTGATAGCCGCCTTCTATGGCTGTCTCTACGCGGGGGTCATCCCTGTGACTGTGAGGCCGCCCCACCCACAGAATCTGGCTGCTACTCTCCCCACTGTCCGCATGATCATTGACGTGAGTGCACTTCACCACAGCTTTTTTTTTTTACTCGAGTATTTCCACAGTATAATGGAGTAATGTATGTGGAATTATTTGAGTACATTGAGTAGTATTTAAACTGTTTTTGTACTTATTCTACACTCATTTTTCATTTTCAGTTTAATTTTTTTTCACTTAATTTTGTAATGATTTATCCAAAACTAGTAGTTCACAATGAGAACACAGTTCTGTGAGTCTTCTCTAATGCAAATACATCATTTTTCTTTGTTTTTGTTTTTAAGTGATCCACAATCACAGCTAGGGTTCCTTATTCCCAATTTCCCTGAAAATCGAGCTGTTTGAATAGACAGACAAACAGCAACGGAGACAAAAGCACAGTTATGACATTGCACTGTCCATACTGGATCACTTTCATGTACTGAAATATGCATCGCTGACCTTAAAACAAATATGAAGCTTTTTTAGCCGCCACTTTAATAAACTATCACATCAACGGAAGTGCCCTTCACTAATGAAATGAATACTTCTGTTGGCCACTATAACTGATTTCCCTGAGGCAAAGCAAATGAAATTGGGCTTTACTTTGGAGATCAATGAAATATCAATAACTGAATGCTTCACATTAATCTGTGGCTCTAAACGACCGCGTCTGTGCTCTGTGTTGTGTGCCACAGGTGAGCAAAGCAGCCTGCATCCTCACCACACAGCCTCTCATGAGGATCCTCAGGTCCAGGGAGGCGGCTGCCAGCGTCAATGTCAAAACGTGGCCCACGATCATTGATACAGGTGACTGAATTAGGAAAGCCTTTAGAGTAACGTGCAGCAGCTGGGTGTCGCTGCGTTTGTGCACGTATTTAGATGCTAGCAGGTTTGGCTTGAAATAGACACTGTTTGTGCTTTGACTAACTTCAGACATGTACAGTACGTTTCAGTTATTTTAAGCTCTCATTTCTGAAGATAAGAGTGTTGCAGTGAGTTAAAAGTAAAAGTATGGATTTTTAATATGTGCATTGAAAGGATAAAATTACACGTGAAATGATATCACCTTCCCTTTCAACCAGACTATTATCAGACTGTAGCATTAAGAGCAAGATGTATTAGCAAGAAGTATTTGATTTATTTTGTCCAATAAAGACATAACATAAATTCACTTCGCTCGCATTACAGATGATCTTCCAAGAAAGCGGCCTCCACACATCTACAAACCTCCTACAGCTGAGATGCTAGCCTATCTGGACTTCAGTGTGTCCACCACAGGCATGCTGACTGGAGTCAAGGTAGATTACTCCCACAAATCCTGTACATACTCCAAAAATAATAATAACAAACAAACAGAAATGACTGTGATTTCATTTTTTTTTTTTTTTTAATATGAATTTCTCTAGCCAGAAAATGTTTAATTTTCTGCTTCTGTGTCTTCTCTTGGATGTTTGACCTTCACCCAGCTGGTCTAGTTCAGTGTATTGACAACAGAATTATGACACAGAGATTAAATATTTTCATATTTACACAGACATGGCCAAAAATATTTGGTAGTTGCACAAATTGTCTATTTAACATACTTTGTTTGTTTTTATGATATAGTGAAGGACATTTGTGCAGTTAAAATGACATTCAAATTTTTTTATTGGTTAATAAATCAAATTTATGCCTACAGTCAGTATTTACAGTGTGCTGACATTTTGGGATGCTGACTGTCCGTCTCCTAAGCTGATTCACTCCTGCCTCATTGGTATTGAGGTTGTTTGTGGGCTTCTGCTTATTCACGCACTTTTTTAGGGCTGACCATAGATTCTTGATCGCATGAACATCTGGGGAATTTCCTGGCTGTGGCTCTGAAATGTTAATTTGATGATCTCAGAGCCACTAAGTTATCACTTTTGCCTTGAGACGTGGTGCTGGAGACATCCATCATGCTGGAAAATGCACAAAGCATTAAAGTGCTCCTTTGGTGGAGGAAGAAGTTATTCTTTGAGGAAGCTTTTAGTGTGGTCAGGCAGAAGCCCACAAAACTGCAGTCAGCTTTGAGCATTGCTAAAGCGGGAATTGGCCCAGAAGCTGATGTCCAACTTGCCACAGAGAACAGCAGAACTTATTAGAAGAAGGACCTCTAAACACTGTTTGCATAAATCTGATTTATTTGCCAATAAAAGTTGTTGAAATTTCTTATGATTGTTTTTCACTGTATCGTAGAAATGAAAAGAAAAACTTGTGCGATTTGCCAAATCTTTAGTACGAGCCTGTTGATTTTATGAGGTTAAAAGACATGTAAGAAATGGTTAATTTAGATCAGATTTTATATACAACAGAGGAGTGGAGATATTGAAGGTATATGAGTTTAAATACCTGAGGGTAAACCATGCAAAGCAAGAAAGAGCGGTGAAGATGAGAGTGCAGGCAGGGTAGAGTGGGTGGAGATGACACTGAATAATTACGCACACCCCACTTTGCAGCTATTTATTTGTAAAAACTGTTTGGAATCATTTATGATTTTCGTTCCACTTCTCAGGTGTGCACCACTTTGTGTTGGTCTTTCACCTGGAATTCCAATAAAATTGATTCATGTTTGTGGCTGTAATGTGACAAAATGTGGAAAAGTTCAAGGGGGACGAATACTTTTGCAAGCCCCTGCATATGAGAGGGGAGGATGCTAGAGAATAGGGTGAGATGGAGAAAGATGTTCTGCTGTGGTGACCCCTAGAACGAGCAGCTGAAAGAAGAATACACATTTTTAACTCTAACATGCTACCTGTTCTAATGGTCATCAAACTACGTCTTTATTGATACATATTGAGGTATTAAAATCATACTAATGAGGTGAAGTTTAATGGAGTGAGTCTGGTGGATTTCTTAAAAGTTTCTCTGCTTCTTCAGATGTCTCACGCTGCGGTCAGCACTCTGTGCCGCTCCATTAAACTGCAGTGTGAGCTCTACTCCTCACGCCAAGTAGCCATCTGCCTGGACCCATACTGTGGCCTGGGCTTCGTCCTGTGGTGCCTCTCCAGGTAATTCCAACACAAACATAAAGACAGAATGCCATTATTCTTGTAACACACAGCTTTGCTGTTGCTGACAGTTTTCTCTCGTTTCCAGTGTTTACTCAGGTCACCAGTCCATCCTTATCCCTCCCCTGGAGCTGGAGAGCTCGCTGCCTGTGTGGCTGAGCACGCTCAGTCAGTACAAGATCAGAGACACCTTTTGCTCGTATTCTGTCATGGAGCTCTGCACCAAAGGCCTGGGCACCCAGACGGAGATGCTGAAGGTCACAAACACACTCACATAATCTCCCAGATGTGGTTCCTCCTCTCAGATTACCGTGCTGTCATTTCTGTTGTTACTCTGACAAACAACACAGTGATAAATTACTTTATGACAGAAAATATTACTGCTGTGAAGCAGAGTAATAAACACCTGTCTCAGGCTTAAAAAATGATTCACCTATTCATTCAGACAGATCACCTGCCAGCGAGCTAGCATGCTAATTAAGTAGATTGTATGTTTACAGCGTTATGGGCCTTACATGTATCATATCTGTTTTAAAATCACTATCTGTCTCTGTCTGTGCTCATCTTCATTTTATCCTTTATCTTTCCTCATTCGGTTTTCCTTCTGCTTTGGATGAAAATGTTCAGTAATGCAGAGTCCATGTTTGCGTCAAGCTACCGTCTACACCTGTTAAAAGTGAGTGACCTTTAGCCGCTCGTGTCTGCAGGCGCGCGGTCTGAACCTGTCGTGCGTGCGGAGCTGTGTGGTGATAGCAGAGGAGCGTCCTCGCCTCGCTCTCACGCAGTCCTTCTCCAAGCTCTTCAAAGACCTCGGCCTTTCACCTCGCGCCGTCAGCACCGCCTTTGGCTCGAGGGTCAACCTAGCCATCTGCCTTCAGGTTGGTTTCGCAAATATGCAGTCTTATGAGGACATTTTGACCCAAATCAGGCTTTTTTTTTGGTTCTGCTCAACAAAAATAAAAAACCATGTCATCTGAGCTGCACAAGGAGATGTACTGAATGTTAATAACTTATGATAATAACTTATTCATGTTCTGTAAGCTAAAAAACTTTATTTTTAATGTATTACCCCCCCGTGTCACTAGGGCACTGCTGGACCAGACCCCTCCACTGTCTATGTTGACATGAAGTCCCTGCGTCACGACAGGTAAGGCTGAAGACTCTCATAAAGCAGCACAAAGGCAACCACATTAGTCACGTGGTGCAGCTGGTGGACAACAACAGAAAGACTGACAGGCTTGTCTTTTCTGTGTCCCTCAGGGTGAGGCTAGTGGAAAGAGGAGCGCCACAGAGTCTTCCACTCATGGAGTCGGGCACTGTAAGTATTGATCACTGACTGGTAAAACTCACTTATGTGATGCTCACTGTGGCCACAGAACCAGAGCACTAAAAGAGTTGGTTAAAGGAGTCTTAAAGTGAAATTCTCCTCTCATTTCCTTCTCGAAGATCCTACCAGGAGTGAGAGTCATCATAGTCAACCCAGAGACCAGAGGCCCACTGGGGGACTCGCATCTTGGTGAGGTGAGTGCGCAAACATGTGCCACAAACCGTCCGATTTCACTGGCACGGAGTAAAAGAGGGCGACAGTGAAAAGATTTATTTTATGTTGATTTTTAGTCAAATTTCTCTCTTCTTGTCAAAATTTAGCAGCCAAAGTAATTCAGAAAGTCTTTTTTTTTTTTTTTGTGCAGATTTGGGTGAACAGCCCACACAATGCCAGTGGCTACTACACCATTTATGGGGAGGAGAGCCTGCAGGCAGACCACTTCAACACCAGGCTCAGCTTTGGGGAGCCCCAAACTCTGTGGGCCAGGACCAGTTACTTGGGTTTCATCAAGAGAACAGAGCTGCTGGATGCAAGTGGAGGTGAGAGGACATTTGATATTTGGTGACATTGTAATAATGTAATAATGACTTGGAGAAGCAATTGGTGTTGAACCCTTTAAAATGTAAATGCTTGGTTGTACTGAAAGTTCTCATCACAAATGCATCACAACATTGGACCCTAATCTACAGGTTGCACAGTTGTAGCCAGATCTTTAAAACAAGACACTTTATATTGTTGGAACTGTAAATAATCAAATAGTTTTGTCCCCGCCACAGATCGCCATGATGCCTTGTTTGTGGTGGGATCCCTGGATGAAACGCTGGAGTTGAGGGGGCTGCGTTATCACCCCATCGACATCGAGACGTCCGTGTCCCGCGCCCACCGCAGCATCGCAGAGAGGTAAGGAGCAGCAGATGTGCACTTAACGTGGCGTTGTTGATCCTCGTAGCGAACAGTAGCAGAAACCTGAACTTTTCCCACTTCTCGCTTCGCAGTGCCGTGTTTACATGGACCAACCTGCTGGTGGTGGTGGCGGAGCTTAGCGGCTCGGAGCAGGAGGCCTTGGACCTGGTGCCACTCGTCACCAACGTGGTCCTGGAGGAGCACCACCTCATCGTCGGAGTGGTGGTCATCGTGGACCCGGGGGTGATCCCCATCAACTCCCGGGGAGAGAAGCAGAGGATGCATCTACGAGACTCCTTCCTGGCTGACCAACTGGACCCCATCTACGTGGCCTACAACATGTGAACACCCTTCACCAACTGATGCAGAAACCTGAGCCAGGCTCCGAGAACAGACAACGAGGGAGAAGGACTTTGGGGACGTGTACAGTAGCAGCCCCGAAGTTAAAACCTCAGACACACTCATTGGAAATGCCAAACGGCGTGGGAACGCGAGAAACGACTCAAGTACTGTAACGACAACATGCTTCCCTCTCAGAAACTGTTCTGTCTTTACTTCCACCTGCTCGATTGCTGCAGTCCAGGTTCACTGAGATTTCTACTGTGGGGCCTGACACTTTCTCTGCTCCTGAAAGGTAGATGCACGTGTCGACTGGGAGAAATCCCATCATCCTTTTTTTTCTGCACCCACCTCTCCCTCGTCAATCAAACTCATGTTTTTAGGATATTTTAATTACTCCCAGAAAGAGAAGAATGGAATTCTCCCCTCATTTTTCTATCCTTTTGCTTTCCTCCTGAACCATGCATGCTCATGTGTCAGATTTTTCAGTTTTTTTTTAAACCCGTCTAATCTTGAAGGTGCACTGGAACTTCTCCCCTTGCACTTTACGTCCTCGCACCTCGATTTCCTGTCTCCTGCCTCCCCCACCCCTCATGCCTGCTGCTGTCAAAAAGAGCAAATCCACATCAGTATTAAAAGCGCCACAAGCAAGCACAGCCCACAGCGGGCAGTCCTGACACAATTGCCCACCAGGTGCACAGTGGCGTCCACTTTCCATCACACGCGATGTTTGCTGGCAGACTTAGTGTCGACAATGACGAAACAAAAAAATATCTTAAAAAAATGCTTGAATTACTTGTTGGTGTGGGAAAAGAAAGACTTCATGAACCCGAGTAGTAAAGATGAAACAGATTCTTCATCTTCGGTGTGAGTAGGAGTCGGTGGGGTAGATAGCTCGTATGATTGTGATAGTACTAATCTATTTTTAAAAAGCGCCAATTTCCAGAACAACTTTCGAAACTATAGTCTGTGTTTAGGTGTGCATGCCAGCTGGGAGTGCAGGTGACGTCTACATGCGGGCTCGAAACAAAACGAAAACAAGCTTCGCGAGCCAAGGATTCTCACAGCAGTTATTTCGCTGCCTATGCTGAATGTTCAGGCTTTGTCACAGTTTTTGTGCCTCTCATGTAAAAGCATTCACAGCCTCCCGGCGCTCAACAAGAGCTGCTCTTAAAGAGGAAATAAGTACCCGGTGTTAATGAGGGAGACCAAGAATGTTCTGAAGTTATTCCCAGACAACCTTCTGTTTCTCTTCTCCTTTTAACCCATCTTTGCAGTTAACTCTCTTTACTCTTTATCTGTCAGCTAAAATGTTGTAAAGAAATAAATACGTGTGACTATAAATGACAGCACTGTTTGTGTTGTACAAATGTAGCTATAGCCAGTATAGATGAGCGTTTGGTTCATCTAAAGGTTTTGTTTTTTAAGGAAATATCTTGAGAACGTTGGTGTCTCTGTGTGAATGTGTAGTTTTTCTCACCGGGTATTTATTTTCTTTACAAAAATCTCACAAAGTAACATCAACAAACTTTTGTGACTTCACCCATGAGAAGAACTAACCGGAAGTGATTTGAAATTTGTCCGATCACACCTTCAATGTGGTCTCCTTGTGCACCCCAGAACAGCTAATGCACCTCTCACTGGTGCGTTAGACTGAACACATTTCAGACTGGATTTAGTTTTGCTGAAGAGGAAAACACCTCAGGGATACAAATCTGGCACAGCAAGTGCAACAGGGAGGCTTTACAGTAGAATTTGGCCTGGATCCTGTGGACTCATGAGCTGAAAACTATTGTTTGTTCTTTGGGTTGTACATGACAACCAGCTTGCTCAGTCTGACAGTTTTGCAGGGACATTTTTGTAACCTTAGGAAAGTAGGAGAGATAGCAAAGGCCAATTTAATCTTGCAGCTGAGCTCCAGCATCACCCGACATGCATGGGGAACTTCCAGGGAGAGATTCAAATTAGAAAGTTGAGGGAAGTTTTTAAGGTTTTCTTTTCGTGGGTGAAGTCGCCAAATTTCTTTATAAAGTCAAATGTTTAGCTCTAATGTGGCTTTAATGTGATGTTAATACATCAGAGGCTTAATCTGGAGTTTGGCACTCTAGGCTCTGAAAACCATAGCAGACCAAAAAACCGCTAAACAAAATTTAAGGTCCAACTTCTCTGTGTTCAAGGGCCGTTTTGTTCGGCTTCGCCTGGCTTGGTCTGAGGTTCTGAAGTGAGCTGCTAGCTTTCAGTCTGTGTGTAGTTTTCCACCTTATATCAAAGAACGTGTTTCATTTAGTGTCACAGCTGATTAGATAAATGTAGAAAATCTGAAGGCAAGTCGGTGCCTTTTACCATGGTGACATTTACGATAATGGACCATTGAATTTAAAAAAAAAAAAAAAAGCAAAACAAAGAAATCAAGAATGAGGAGCTTTGCCTTATTAAACCTGTGGAACTTCTGTACTTTTATTGCTTATTTAAAGAACTGTTTCACCGAATCTAAGCGAGAAATCGGAAACCAGTTTGTAGCTCAAAACTCACACATACATTTTAAAAAAAAGAAGGTTTTTTTTAAGAGGAAGGCTGGTGTTTTATGTTCATGCTCATACCTTTCTGATTTTAACATAACCGTCATCACTCAGACCCATTAATTCTGAATGTGGGCAACACTTAAAAAAAAAAGAAAGAAAATGAACTGGGAACAATCCGCAACAAACCTGTGATTCAAAAGATTTTTTAAAAATTGCAGAACCCTCCTTTAAAAAGTGAAGTAATAAAGATGTCTGTATACTGTATTTTAGAGGTCAAATACTGTATTACTGGTGTTAATGTGTACATGAAAATGAATCTGTAGATAAAAAAAAACAAAACAAAAAAACTTGACTTGATCTTTCATACTTGACAGCATTTTCTGCATTGTTATTATTTTAAGGTTACCACATCGCAAGCAACAAAAACGGTTTCAGTGGGCAGGAACAAACGTGCACTTTCCCAATATCATTTTATGTGTGTGTGTGAGTGTGTGTGCGCGCGTGTGTTCAGCAGTGATATTTGGCTTCTATGGTGCAACAAGTTTTGTCTTTTGTAAGAATTTTCCCAAAATGGTAAACCTGTTATTTTGTTTTTTTTATTTCTTCTGTTTTTTTTTAATGTCGCCTCCACTGTATTTTTACTCTTTCCATCCAAAATTGGAATTTTAATATATTTTCTAGGGATTTCATCAATATTTTCCTGATGCAATCTTTATCTGCAAGCAGCTGGTTTGATGTAGGAGCGGCTTTGTCGCGCGTCGATTAAACCACTTTTCAATCGGTGACCGACACCGACGGCGTGTGTGCGTGCCAGTGAAATTGGAGTCACGCGTCTTCTGAGGTTTCTGAGGCTGCTGTGTGATTATTGCTTTGTCGCTACTGTTTCACTCTGACAAGTTTTAATAAAGTTTTATAATTTCATGTTGGCCTTCAAGCCTTTTCAATAGACATTGGTGCTATTCAATAAGGGAAAGTTGACAGTTTTGTTCTCCAGTGTCATTACAAGAAGATGCCCTTTTGTGTGAAACCAAGTCATTCTTTTTCCATGCCAACATGTCTTCAGTCACTCCATACTTGCATCATCATCGGTTCGGGATCTGATGGACAATGCGCTCTGAATATATAGAGTTTTCATATTGTGTTGTGACGAATGGCGAACATTTCAAACCTCCAAAGTTATCCTAAGCACAAAATGTAAATGTACCTGCGAGGTAATGAAATTAGGATCTTTTACTCGTACACGCAAACGCAAAACCCCACAAACTCAAGGGCCCACAATGTATACCTCAGCAACTGTCTGTTCACTATGCATCGTCGAGCTGCAGCAAAGACATTCTCAACTGGTTAATGGTGCGATAACTTCTAACAACAACAACAACATGTCTTACTTGACAAAAACACTGTCACTCTGTCATTGGATGTGTTTCATGTCAAATAATAAAAAAATTGCTTTGTCAGACTTGTCTTGTACTTCTTCTTTTCTCATCTATCTGCAACCAGCTGCTGTTACAAGAAAGAAAATGGCATCTTCCCTCCAGCAGGTGTCAGTGTTTCTGCTCTGTGTGTTTGTGTTGGGGGTGTTAAGATGCCACACTTCAGTTTTGCTTAGCGTTTCTTACAAATATTCACATCTAATAAAATAAGATATTTCTTTACTTGAACCAACAGATAGTTAATAGTTGATTGATGATCAACTAATTGCAACAAAGGTCCTGTCAAACCACTTTATATTCTACGGTAAAGTCCCGACAATATATAAGGGAAATTCCAATAATCGCACGACTTCCTACTGGCAAACATTTGGCGACAGTGGGAAGGAAAAACTCCCTTTTAACAGGAAGAAACCTCTGGTTGGCTCAGGGAAGGGCAGATTTCTGCTACGCCCGTTTGGGAGTGAGGGGCAGGGGGAGCGATAAAACCACACTGTGGAAGAGAGCCAGAGATTGATAATAAGTCATGATTAAATGCAGAGTGGAGAACACAAAGAAAGCGAAAAAGAAACAATGCATCATGGGAAGACCCCAGCAGTCTAGGCCTGTTGCAGTGTAACAAAGTAGTATCAGAAAGGAAGAAGCTGTGTATTTAGTTACTTTTTTTTTTTATTCATTTATTTTTTTATATATATTAATGCAAGAATAATTCGATTTCTGAAACAGACTAATTTAGTTTTATTTGACACTGGAAATGTGTTTCTTAAAAGAAAAGCTTTCTTAAAAACACCATCTAGAAACTCTAGATCAGGCTAATCAGTTAAAATCAGGCTGTTAATACATTTATATAATCACCTACAGACATGCCATTAATCCAGGAATTAAACTTAAGCCTTTTAACATCTTAATACAATCTGTTGCTCTTAATAAAGTTTTTTTCTGGATGTTTTAAAGCTTTTATTAGGAAAAAAAGGGAAACTTCTGGTCTTCCTAATAAATAAAAGCTCTGACATCTTTTTTGTACCCACTCAGGAGTTTAAAAGCTCTTCTCTCTTCTGCTGAGTGCCTTAAAAACTCTATGAGATAATCTAAGCAAGCTAAGTTGTTGTGGAAATGTCGCCAATAAAGTGAATTCCAAGGAAGCAGCTGCCTTTCAGTCATATTACAGCTTTCGTATTTCTAATGGACTCGTCTCTCCAAAGGAAACAACTCCTTGCAGCAGAGAAATAAAAACCATCCATTATTAGCACGTCTTAACCCTCCTTCTATTACTGATAACAAAAGCAACGTGTTAGAAAATGTGAGCTCATTTTAAGACGAAGCACATGTCATCACATACATGTGTCTCTGTCTGTATTTACATGCTGTACAAAGAAAATTAATAAACACAGATATCATGTGAAACAATCAGAGCGTTTCTGGCTTGACAACAAGTTACACCATCACTCCAAAGTAAGCTGCTGAATAAGAAATGTGGCTCTCCTGTGCCTTTAAAAAAGCTCTGACAGCTCTAGCAGGGTTGTTGTTATGAACTGTATATGAAAAAATAAGCGTGTGGCGTTCAGAGCTGTTTGCTTTAGTTTGGATGTTTATTGCTGCCAGTCTGGATGTTTCAGAGCAGCGTCAAAGCAGCAGCGAGCAGAGCTGCGATGACTCCCGTGCTCGCTCTGTGGACAGATGCTGCTACCGCTGTCTGACTCGCAGTCAGCCACTTTGAAAAAATGCTGACTCGTGCGTACACCCCAGGCTTGAGAGGAAGTCCACACTCGTCTCCGAAGCTCGTCACGCCAACCTGATAAAACCTATCCTGATTCTCGCTGTAGCACTGCAGCGGGCCCCCGCTGTCACCCTGAAGCAGACACAAACAGCGTGAAGTTTTCTTTCAACCAGCCCGTAGTGACTTAATAAAAAACAAAAACAAAACCCAAGGATCAGCACCTGACAGGAATCGGCTGCTCCGCTCTCCAGTCCTGCGCAGATCATCTTCTCAGTGATGATGCCGTTATACCAGGTGACCCGGTTACATGTTTGTCTGTCGATGAGCTCCACCTCAGCTTCCTGCAGTTTGTTCGTCAGCGGGCCTGCAGTTCACACACCAAAGATGCTTTGAAAAAACTTTATTAATATATGTGACGTAATGTGAGAGTGACATTTAAAAACAGAGGAAAATAATCATGCTTTCAGTATCTACATGATATAATATATTCAAAAACAGGTCACTAGCAGCCCATTGTGACTCAGTTGTAGATTAGACTGTGATAGCCACACTTGTGCGACCTGCCCTAGAAATGACAATTTTCCACATCTGTTGCGCTGAGTGACCGCCCAACTCGAAGCTGATGTGCCACCTTATTTGCGAGGCCCTGTAATCTGGTCAACAAATGCCTTGCGCAGCATGAACACCTGATTTGACAACTCTGCACTTCTCAGGTTTCAGAGTGCATCCCAGTGATCTCCATATGGCGTTTCACTGATTCTTTCTTTCTATTCAGTGTGATCTTTTCT
Source organism: Astatotilapia calliptera (assembly GCF_964374335.1). Classification (NCBI taxonomy): domain Eukaryota; kingdom Metazoa; phylum Chordata; class Actinopteri; order Cichliformes; family Cichlidae; genus Astatotilapia; species Astatotilapia calliptera. The sequence continues at coordinate 34,381,102 of NC_137441.1, forward strand.
GTTTCCAGGAGTTGTTGTAGAGATATAAGAGCCTGACCTGATACCCGACTTTTCCTAGTTTTCTTGAGTGCTTTCTATGGCTCATCCATTGAAATGGATATACACAGCCGAGCTCTAACTGGGACTTGAAGTTGTGTTAAAGAGGTTCTAAAACTGTTCCTTTCATCACTCAGTGGTGTCCTTCATATCTCCTGTCAGATGTCACATCATGTGGATACCACAGTTTGCCTTCAGTGCAGCAAACAAGCCTTGGGAGTCGTTCTTATCTGACAGAATCTGCAATTCTTCTCCTTCTTTTTGTAGCATCAGGAACTCCAAGTGTTTCTTTCTTCTTTCTTTCTGCGTTTTGGTCTTTACTGTGAGGAAGGCTGGTTCTGACTTTCTAGAAGTTTCTGGATTTCTACACAATCCTCTGAAAACCAGCCGGCTGTATTTTGAGTAGCAGCCTTCAAGATCTCAAGATGTTCTTGAGAATCTTCAAGAGCCAGTTCAACTGCCCTGGCAAATCTTTTTGGTAATCAGCACATGCCAGCTTCACAACATCAAGTTTTCTAGTTTTCATCTTATGAGGTAGGCTTCAAGGCTAAGACAAGCTCAGCAACGTGCATTATCTCTGTTGATAAGAACTTATGTAAGGCAGCATTGCAAGCCACATAATAGTCAAGTAGATGTTGAGTTCACTTGCCAGTGGAGTTCATTTCACCTTTACTAAAATTTCTCATCGTTCTCTTTGTAAACTTTTCCTGCTCTCACATTAAACTTCCAGAGGATGAGAAGTTTGTCTGATGCACTGATGACTTCTAAAACCGGACATACAGATAATACAGCTGCAGCTGCAGACAGGAAAGTACTGCAGAGGGTCATCAACACAGCCCAGAAGATCACTGGCTGCTCTCTGCCCAGCCTCGAGGTCACTGCAAACTCTCGGTACCTCAGCAGAGCTGGCAATATCATCAAGGACCACTCTCACCCCAGCAACCAACTGTTTGAACTATTACCGTCAGGCCGACGGTACAGATCACATAAAACCAGGACAAACAGATTCAGGGATAGCTTCTTTCCCAGAGCTATCACCGTAGTAAATAAGCACAAAAACAATTGAACCTATTCCATACCGTCACTGTCATTATATTATGCTGCTATTCATACTGTCATTATATTAATGCTGCTATCCTGTATATATTGTACATACTATTGTTTGAGTACTTACGATTGTTTTTTTTTTGTACTTTTTATATTTTACATTTATATTTATTATTGAAACTTGCACCAAGGGAGTGGCACTCCAATTTCGTTGTACTCTGTACAATGATAATAAAGGCTATTCTATTCTACAGCTGCAAATACTTCAGAACCCCTTCACTTTTTGCATGCTTTGGTTGACATCAATAAACTCAGCTATTTCAATCATTTTCTTAACCTTTCATCTGACTTGTGTTGCCAGGAGCTGCCAGAGCCCACATTCAGATGTGTTAATAAAAGATAAAAAGATCAGTAGTAAATCTGTTTCTCTACCTGATAAATGTGTAAAATTGAAGAAAACGTTCTGCTATCTCACTCTCCTATTTCCTATTTACAAAAACAACAAACAGGTTTTATTAATTTTCCAAAATGTTCTTTTGTTGAACTAAAATTTCTATGGTAGAAAATGGAAAACAAACTTTTTTGTCATTTACTTGTTTATCTATTACTTAGCTCCTTTGATATAGTATAAATGGGTGTGGCTGTTGGTCTTTGTCAGCATGTAAAGTTGTAAAACTTATAAAAATAAGTTTAAAAGTCCAAAATTTTTAAATTCACTTTTTCCAAAAATGTAAAATGGGCCATATTGGCTCCAATTTTGCCCCCCAGACCTTATGTTTGACATCCCTGCCCTAAACTAAATACTAATTTTTCTTATTTTAAAATAGTAACTCAGGCCTTTCCCACCTTTGTAATATGTGCTTCCCCATCCACTGACGAAGCAGTGGCTGAGGTTGAGCATGGCCTCGTGGATCACATCACCAGGAAGGCAAATAGGCTGGATGTAGTTGGTGAACTTAAAGGGCGAGCTGAGCAGCAACAGCGTCACATCGTTATCGGATGTGAAAATGTTGTAACCATCGTGCATTTTCACTCCCCTGATGGAGCGGACCTGGGCGTAATTTCCTGGAGAAGATAGCGTATTTAGTCCTGCCACCACACGAAAATAGCTCAGGCCGATCCGTCTGGACACAAAAGAAAAGAGTGTAAAAAAAACCAAACATATACATATACGTCAGCGTTTACCTTCACGCCAATAACGTTGCGGTAAAGACCCCCCCCTTGTGCAAAGTGCCCTAACTGTTACTTTTAAGGGACTCACAGGTGGTGGTAGAAGCAGTGTGTGGCAGTGAGCACCCAGACGCTGCTGAGGAGAGTGCCACCACAGTGGTGTCTGTATTGGATCTGGATGCTGACCTGCCATGGCCACGCCCCCTCGGGAGCCTCCCGGCCACCCACGATCCGAGAAGCACCTGGAGGACCAAAAAGAGGCCGTTCCCCACAACCTAATAAAGATTAAAAAAAAGGTTTTAAGTTGACTTGTACGTAAACTTTAAATGTGTTTCTCATTTTAATGTGAAAAACACATTAAAGCTCCTTTCTAGTGTTACTCACCACTCAAACAGGTCATATTGGTCGTAGTCTCACAATAATATTGTAGTTTGTAGGTAGACGCTTTAACATATTAGGATACTATTACCATATAATGATAATAGCATTAACCTTAATTACTTGGACATTACTTGGATACTAGTAATATCGCCTTAACTGGATTATTGAGAGGGATCCAACATTAACTTTCTGGGGTAATAACCTGCTATTTTTATACTGTTACCTGCTTGTTTCTTCCTGTTCACCCCCCTATTACCACATTCTTGCCGAGCTGTACTAAAAAGTGCTACCGAATATTTTTCAAATCGCAACAGACATCCAAAATAGCCAATGATTATATAGGTTTTGGTGACAGCAGTCGTGATAGAAACCAAACGAATATATATAAAATATAAAAATTTGAATAAAGTAGTATTAGTTGTTTTTGTCTGCTTTTGTGATAACACATAATAGTGGGTGAATGGTTTAATTTTTCTTAAAGTGCAAAACTGCGGGTGATGTGCTAATTAATCTTTCTGTTAGTAAAGAAACAAAGAAAGTACATTTTCAGCGAGGAAGTGAACTGAGTGTATCACTGAGACTTCATCATATCATAACACAAATAAAATGTTTATCAGGTAAAGTGCTGAGTCACAGTCAGCACATGGACCCAGTAAAGTTAGCTGCTCAATATTAGCCAAAAAGCTGAACTGAGACACCTGTTTAAAACAAAACAAAACAAAACTTATATTAGTTCATTAGAAAATTAGAAAAATTCACCTAAATAACACTGGGTTAAATATGTACACTTGGGTTTTAAGGGGTATTTATTATTTTCTTCTTTTTTTTGGGTTGTATGGAAGCCCCAAACGCAATTTCATTGTTCTTGACAATGACAATAAATAAATAAATACTAAATACTAAACACTCGGGTCCAAGAAAGAGGGGCTTTGCTAAAAAACAACAACAACAAAAACGCCAAAACCCCCCCGCAAAACAGGATCTGAAGTTACTGATAATCAAAAACTGGCTGAATACTTTACTAAAAAGTGGAGGAAAAGAAGAAATAACACTAAAACTTCTGCAGGTACTCACTCTTCTGTGGCGAAGTGGATAATGCGGTCAAATAGCAGACGTTCAGACACAGGAGAAAACCTTTTAACTCCATTTAGTTTCAACTCTTTTCCTTCATTAATGTAAATATAAATATATATGTGTGTATTTTTGATCGCAAACAGAAACTGTTCCGACCACCGATGACGTCAGGTGCACGTTCAGCTCTTTTGATCTGCGTAAAAAAAGTTTTAACGGAAAAGCAGCTACTCTACAGAAACGTGAAAGCTCTTGATATATTTTGAGGCTCCGTTTGCATTGATTCACACGCGAGCTCGCGCATTACGTAACAGCAAAAAGACAGAGGGCAGGTTACCGGATTAAGAGCTGCCTATTTGCATTTAAATTTGTGCTATTAAAGGGCGAAGTGCTGGAGGAGGCCTGTAAGTGAAAACAGTCATTTGGAGATGAGGTGCTCGGCTTAAATAATATATTTGCAAGTATGTGACGATAAGTGAACAAGTGTTTATAACACTGAACATGTGAGAAAGAGAAACAATTAAGGCGTTAGTTGTGTGTTCGCGCGCGCGTGTGCGTAACTGTCTTTTCATTCACTCATCAGCTTTAATGTCTTTCAAGAAACTATTATTTTCTTCCCATATCTCAGACATGTAGTGGCCTCCCCTATTTGAATGCCTACACATGATAAATTCCTGCATTACACACACATTACACACACACTGCACACACACAGTGCTCACACAGTGAGCCAATGCGTTTTGTCAGAAAAACCTTGAGCGTGTTTTCTGCGCACAGTCTCTCACCATGGATCATCCCTGATCCTGTGCTGTGAGGCGCTCACTGGGGGGGTTTGGAGTCTGCGGGCCTAAATGACCTTTACGATTTTACGAAACGCGCTCTCCGACACTCCCTCACATTCTGCTGAGAGTCATCAATTATGCAGGAAAACCGCTCGCGCTGAGGGGGAAGGTAGCAGCAACAATATGGCGACAACCGCAGTTTCTCCCCAAGCTTTTTCACATCTGCAGTCCTGCAACGGCTCTCTGGATTCATTGTAACGCTTACGAAGTGAGTATCCTTCGCTTGTAACCGTTGGGGAAAGCCTGGCGCGCGTCGGTAGGTGAGGGCAGATTTTCTCTCCGTCGGTAGGCTATCCCTGCGTAGCCTAAATGTCGCAGAGCTGCACACTGCCCCGCATCTTTTTTTGGGGGAGCGAGCGCGACGAAACAGGGTGTCTGCGCTCGATGGGCATCTACCGGCTGAACCAGTGCGAAGAGGGAGGGAAATATATTTAACAGCCAGTTGTTGTCGGAATTTATCAGATTAACCATTTCACCGAGGATCGGAGGTACTGATTAGAAAACAGGGGAGGGAGGAGAAAATGTCTCATAGGTTAGGCTTCAGGCAGGGCGCCGTCTGACTTCTTCGAAGCCCAGAAAACTTTGTAGGTTTTTATTTTTAATTTGGGCTTTTTTCTTTATATCCTCCGGACTAAAGGATGATGCACTTGAAACCCCACAAGGCTTCAAGAAGGGGCTGATGCTATGTAAGTAGCCCGATCTTCTTTCCATCACCAACAGACGGGAAATTTGCATTCCTCCAGGTGATTTTGGCGTGACATGAGCATTGCTGTTTTCTAATCGTCGTGTTTAACGCCGTGGTGCAGACTGTGTGTTACTTTTAGCTTCGCAGCCTGGGTTATTTGTGCACAGATAGAGCCTTATTGATTTGGCAGTCGACATGGCTTCACGGGTGTGGTGCAGATCCTTGAAGACAACGCGCAAAAGCGCACAGAACATCCCGGAGAGGACAAAAAACCCCAAGAAAAACAAAACCGTGTTTGCTGTTTCACAGGGAGGACAAAATGTACCTGATTGTTATTTTTACATCGACATCACACTCGTGACTTTGATCCACGGTTGTGCTTACCTCAGCGTGACAATTTTTAACATGTAAACCTCCCACTGCAGCAATACAGCTTTGGCCAATTTGGTTGTAGCGGGCCACTTCACTGCGCAGTATAACCCACAGCTTCTCTGTGAAGCTCAGCACAGGAATAGATTGGAAACGCAGTGGCTCTCTGATTCAAACCTTTAGGAAACAAGTTGATTTGACCGAGAAGATGCCAGAATGTTCTCCGTTTCTGTGTGACACTGATCGCACTGCTAGGCTTAGATGTAAGCAGCAGCCGATGGGACAGATAACGAGACGAGTGTTGCCACCACGACTTAATAATCGAGGAGATTTGAAGGATAAACTACAGGCCTGAAGGTGTCGGGGAAGAAAAAGAAAAAAGAAAAGAACGGAGGGTTGTGTGCACCCCCCCGCACCTTTTTTGTAGGCACTCACGTGCGCGCGCACGTGTATGAATATGAGCTCGTGCAGTGCTGAAGCGGACAGCGCCAGCCTCGCAGCAGAAGGCTCCGAGGTTCTGGTGTCCATTTTAAAACAGACCTCTCGCCTCACCTGCTTCACGTCTCCTGTGCTTTTTCCACCGAGTGTCGGGACACGCAGAGTGGAGTCTTTCCCGTGTGATGCCAGCTTTAACGCGTCGAACATTTCAATTAGACGCTGTTATGTAAGAGGGAGGCAGGGAAGTGACGGGGCCCGCTGACTCAAATATGGCCGCCTGTCCTGTTCAGGCTGCAGACACCTTGCTCCTGTTGAAATGAAAGGATTTTGCGCTGCAGCAGCAGGTGGAACACAGGGCGAAAAGAGGGGAGGGCGATGTTTTAGAAATCCTCCAAAAATTCTAATGATTTCGTTAATTTTTCAAGTCTGGCTTAACTGAACTCTAATTTCAGCTCCTTCCTCTTTGCTTCAGCACTGCCCGGTGTTCCTGCAGCTTGAACATTTGTCATGTTACCCTCTTTGCGTTTTGGAGAAAGCCTTTACTGTAAGGCCTTTTATTCTCAGCCTTTTTGTTTAACAGAGTCATGAGGGGTGAGACTTTTAAACCTGTGGTTTGATTTTTTGTGCAGGTGGAACTTGGTCTTCATTCAATTAATTATAAAATACATCTTCTTTAATATTTACATATTTGTTTGTTAACCTGTGCAACATCTGATTTACCATGGCAACGCAAATATATGTAACCAATAAAACAACACAACGTGAGTTGAAATGGCAAAACCGACCATGTTCATCAACTGAAGCATATACCACTGGTTTGGAGTTCTTTCTTGGTAAAACAGGTCCTCAAAGGTTGGAAATGACTGAATATGCATGTTTTTATATAAACCTACACATTTGCCTGTGTAGGTTCACAGTCATCCAGGTCATGGTTGACTAGAAAGCTTGAAATAAGAATGCAACTGGGCTTCTTTAGGCTTGTGAAAACCTCTCATCCAAAAGGCTTCCTCAGTATATTATCTGATATTTCCCCCATCTTATGAGAATAACCATTATGCGTTGCTCTTTAACACTCTTATCTAAAATATTCTCTTTATTTAAGTCAACCACACACTCTGCTGCTTCAGAGGATCATTTAACAAATGTCTGTTAATGGTTCTCTTCAGCTCACTTCCTTAATGGAGATAAACTAGATGGAGGAGATCTGTTAGCCTGCAAATGCTTATACACACACACACACACACACACACACACACACACACACACACACACACACACACACACACACACACACACACACACACACACACACATATATATATATTTAACATTACAAGATCTCAACATTTTCTTGTTCTTTTGGTGCATAAAATAACATTTTGCAGCTGTATTGTCTCCTTTTTCTGTAATCTTTCTAAATGGGCACCCAGCTAACTGTTAATTTCAGGCCACCATTTTTGTAGTACGTCATTTCATGTTATATTCCCCCCTCCTGCTTCCCGCAGAGCTGCTACCGTGGATGGTACAAACCTAAAGACTAAGTAGCTGCAGGATGAAAACATGGCCGCACCCCTTCTTGCACCGCCAGGACCTGACAGCTTCAGGAAGTTTACTCCAGAATCTTTGGTGGTCCTTGAGCAGCGCATCCAAGAGGAGAAGAACAAAAAGCCACCCAAGCAGGACAGCAGCTACCGTGACGACGATGACGAGAACAAGCCCAAACCCAACAGTGACCTGGAGGCTGGGAAGAGCCTGCCCTACATCTATGGGGACATCCCTAAGGGAATGGCGGCGGTACCACTGGAGGATCTGGACCCATTCTACGTGAATTCTCAAAAAGTGAGTATTCACACACACACACACACACACACACGCACGCACGCACGCACGCACGCACGCACGCACGCACGCACGCATGCACGCACACACACACACACACACACACACACACACACACACAACAATGATTTTAGTCAAATTGAGCGCTGGCTTTATTCTAAAACAAAGTATCTGACTGTCATTGCTGCAAATATTGGTGCAGTGCAATGTTTCTGATGTTTGTCCCTCGCTCTCAGGCTTCCAAAATGCTCAAAATATTCCTCCCAAAAACCTTTAATATTGCATTTGGCAAGTGAAAATGTGACCCTGTAACATCATTGTTACCTTTCCATCCTTGTGCTTGGCCTGATTTGTGTTTGCACTCTTTTTTTTTCATAAAACACTTTTCTTTTGATCTTTTTCAGTGTTGTTTTTCATATTGAGAGATTTGATTGTGATCAGTTGAGCTCAGTTTAAAACTAAAATCCAAGGCTTGCGTGGCATCTGGAAGAAATAGTTGTAGCATCTGACTGTAGTGGTTGTAGTAAATTTTAACCTGAGACATTGTGATTGTGTTGTTATCCTTCTGACGTTGTGTTACATCAGATAAACTCAGACATTCATAATTTTAGTACATAATTGGTTTGGACAGCATTCAGTAGATAAGAAACTTCATTATGTTGAAGTGAGTTACAAGTTATGACCGGAAATGACGCAGACAGCAGAGTCACTGTGGGGTTTTTTAGGGGTTTTTTGACACTTGACTTTCAGGGGTGCTATGTTTACAGTTATTTTTAATTTTATAATTAGGCTGCGGGAGGTAATTACGTTTTCCTCCTCGAAGACCTTTGGGGAGTGTTGGAGCCGAGCTCTCGAGCTGTTGAGTGGGCCGTTGCTGTATCTCCAATGTGCTCACAGGGCTTTGGGGAAAAGGTCAGAAGCAGTTACTGTTGAAAGACCGTTGTTCCACATGACAGACTTTCCTAATTGTTGAAAAATTAATCTGTGGCAGGAGAGAGAAGCAGCAGCAGGCTGAGAGGACTCTGGTCGTCTTAAAGGAGACACGTGTCTCTCTGGGGTTTCTGTCATGTCTGACGTCTGGTCGTCCTCAGTGTGAGGACAAACAGGTGACCTTGACAGTCTTTTAATGTGCACCTGTTAGCCTAAACTGTTGGAGACTGCATTTGTTTCACTCAACTGTTTTTGTTGTGCAAAAGCCTCCGAACTTAAAGAACAGAAGACACGGCTTGCAGATATTGAAAAAGGGAGAATTAGAGGCTCAAAATTGAAAACTATAAAGAAACTGTATTGTGGAAAGCTGTAGAGCTAAAGATGCTTCTAAGAGTTCTACATTTTTACTCGTAGGAGTGCGAGAATAATTTATCATAAAATGGCTGTTCTCTCCTTTCCTTAAGCATCAGTGCAAATGCAAGGTGTACTGTGGTGAGTTCAATGCTCGTGTGTTCATAATAGGACCGAGCAGTGAAGGCTAAAACCTTCTACCATGGTAGCGTTGTTTGTTGTCTATTTATAGTCAAAAAAAAAGTTATATAACAAAATTTGCATTTTCGTTCAAGACAGTCTCCTTCGATCATATATTCATTTCAAAACTGCTGCACGTTTTGACAACAGCGTTGTGTAAACCTCGGTCCACACAGAGTATCTCAAAATATAGCAAACCCTCCCTGACAAAACAGGAGGGTAATGACGTGTTTAGTCATCGTCGTTACCTGAACAGATTTGTTTAGATATTGTGCGTGTGTGCGTTTGGCTGCACAGCATCAGCATCAGCGTTCCTCTCCGTCTGTCTCCGTGTTATACCTCTCTGTCTTTACACCGTGCACACTGACTGTTATGTAACGCACCAGTCCGGCGCACAAGGAGACACGATTCAGATGACACGTGGCAAACATGTCCAGGGATCCACGGCACTGTTGATTGTTCACTTGCTTACATGCAGCTCACCTGTCTATTTCCCCCCACGTGTTCCATATTAATGACACACATGCGCGTGAGCCGTGCAGCCTCGCTTCTGCTCTTGCTTCTTGTCTTTGCTTCTTGGCTTCAGGCAAATCTAATTACGGCCCCTAATCTAGTGTCATTCTGATACCAAAGGGAGCCGATGCTGCAGTGACACCAGATCAGGTGGTGACCTTGATGGGAGAACGTTTGCCCTGTGTGTCTTTGTCATTTGAGAGGTGGCAGGTTGCATCTGGATAGCTCCCTTGCAGGAAGGAGGTGCAGAAAGATGAGGGGGAATATATGTAAAGGAAGGTTGCTCCTCATCTTTCAGATAAATCTAGATTCGTGGCTCTTTTAGGCCATCTTATAGCTGAGACAGAAGGCCGGGAGGCTAGCTAGGTGATGACGCAGCAACGGCCCTCCCCGCCTGGTTGGTGGCCCGAGCAGGGCTGTGCCACGCTGAGCTGAGCTAGGCCGGGTCGTGGTTGCCATCACTGTTCAAGGCCGGCGAAAGATTTCAAGGAGAGGACATAGAAGGAAGGGAGGGAGGGAGAGATGAAGAGAGGACAGAGATGAAACAGACAACATGTGCAAGGATGCATGAGCACATTTGCTGTCCTTCATGCTGCAGCCAAGATAACCAAAACATGTTTTGCTGAGGACAAAGATCTGCCACAGACACAGCAGAGCGTCTCAAAAATAAGATGACTGAAGTCACCCCGTCACAAGTTCTTGCCCCATCATATCAGTGGATGTATATCGGAGAAAACGCAGCATTTTGTCTTGTGTGGACTGGTTAAAGATGTTTACAGTAATATTACCTTACAGTAATGGTTTAATTTTCATCTATTTTAATAACATTGTCAGGAATATTTCAGCATGCCTCTAGAGACAATGCAAAAATATATTTTTTTGCACACCAAATGGCATAAACAGGGCGAAAGCACGGCAAGGAATGCATGGGCATCTCATAGGAAGGCCTTATAGCATTCATATATTAATGTCTCTGTGACTGTGGGGCTTTCGGGCTAAAGGCGCCATAAACGCAGCCCATTTATCGCTTGCCACAAGGGTCAAAAAAGGGGGTCGCCGAATGGCTGTTGAGGCCCTCACGGATGCAGATGCTGCAGCCCTGCCTGCTGGATCGAGCTTCTGTGTCGAAGCCGCTCTTGGTTTCTCTCTCCCACCCATCCCCCCCTCCCGTCCTCCTCTTCGTCTTCCGCCCAGCTTCCCCGTTCTGGCTCCTCGTGCCCTGCTTCTCCTCAGCCTGCTGTTGCCACAGTTGCTCCCTGCCTGCCTGCTTCATTCGCTCTCCACCCCCCGCCTTCTCTGCCTCTCCTCCTCGTTCAGCTCTAGATTATGAAATTTTCAGTAGCTTTGCAGCAGCACTTTTGTCATGTGTTACCCAAAAAAAAGCGCTTCATGGATAGCTGTGGAGGACATGTGTGTCAGGGTGACAGTGGTGGTTATTGATTGTGCTGTGGTGCTGCTGCTGCTGCTGCATGTGATGTGTGTAATTATGCATTTGTTTGTGAGTCATGGATGTGTACCCTGCATATGTGCACGATGGCTGTGTTTAAGAGAAATGTCATGATGGGACATTTCCAAGCGTGTGATTGTCTTGACTGGTAGATGACAGTGTTAATGATGAGGGAGATGCACTGACCTATAATTATAATAAGAGAGGAAGGTTGGAGGAAGGAAGTGGGTCCAGTCATTTGAAACTGTGCTGACGTCTCCCTTCATTTAGGTAATATTGACATCAGGGGTGATCCGTCTTATTTGTAAGTGGACGCATTCGTCATTTTGTTTTTTTCAGACGTTTATGTCATAGTAAGAACTCGGGCACACACCTTATTTCTGTCCAAAACGCACAAAATACACGCGGTCATGTGACGCCACCGCCGTGAGGCACCTTGCTTCCCACCTCCCCACCCATCCACCCCGCTTCTCCTCTTTCCTCCTCCTCTCCCTCCCTCCTGACTCCGCTGTCGGTGTCTCTTCAGAGGCTTAGCGTGGAGTGAGAGATGCCTTGTTAAAAGCACAAGGGCCCCGTATCACTTGTGCAAATGCACAGTTCCATGAATGTTTCATGCAAATCGCCATGTTTTATTTAAACAATTATGAGGTTATCCACAGAAAGTGGCTCGCAAGCTCCTCTCGGTTTTGCCCGTTTCCTTCCCCTTAAAGACGCCACAGTGGGCGGTGCAGCACTGAGATTCTGGGACAACACACAGTCATCCTGCCAGCAGTTCTCACTTTATTTGCATTTGTTTAAAAGCAGCATTTTACTTAAATGACCAAATGCACGTTGTTTATTTATCGTCCGCATACTGGCCGTGTATGCCTTGCAGAAAATGTTTTCACAATGTTTCAAATAGGATGACATATACATTTTTAAATATTCCTTGCTATTGTTCTTTGTCTATTTATAATCTTTCTGATTGTTAACTGTCTCCCTCTCTCTCTCTCTCTCTGTTTCTTCTCTCCACAGACATTTATAGTGCTAAATAGAGGGAAGACAATCTTCCGTTTTAGTGCCACACCTGCCTTGTACTTAATAAGTCCTTTTAATCCGGTTAGGCGATTAGCTATTAAAATTTTGATACATTCATATCCTTTGAAATGGTTTCTAAACTGCTGGGACTGAAAAGGTTTCCTGTTTATGTGTATTATTCATGATGTGTTCTGTCTCTCTGCTCGCGCTGCTATCGACGTTTCCTGTGAGTGGAGGTACAGGAGAGAGTCGGTTTGTTACAGTCAAGAAAGAGCACAGAGGATGCCATGCAGTAGCCATTTTATCACTGAAGGGAAAGGCTAGCACAAATGATGAGTCATCCTTAACAGTCAGCCAAGCTAGACCTCTCGGTAAGCACATTATCGGTGCATTATCTACGAATCCAGAAGGAACAGTTGGAGGATGCACCCTCGATTTGAAGCACTGTTAAAGACATAAAAGGAAACTTGTTTTAGGACCTCAGCTGATCAGAGCTGCATGTTAATATTTTATGTGATTTTTGAAATATATTTTATTTGACTTGTTTTATCTTATCTATTTGCACAAGTTAAGGGAAGTGAGCCAGAAGGTGTGTCATGTGACACACGACTGTTTGGGCATCTGGTTTAAAAATGAAGCAGACTGTGCCCCACTGTGCCTCCTTCCTGCAGCAATGCAACCTGTGAGTTAGTGGTGCCCGCAGATACACGTGGTTTATTTAAAGATCTGTCCATAGATACTAAATGAGGCAAGGTGCATAATTAAAGGTTTTCCAGTTTAGGCACAAATTAATTATTTTTATAGATATATATAAAAAAGTAAGTAAAATAAAACAGAGAAGCAGTAATGTGAGTGGCATTTTATTTTGCCCACCTAAATCTACATTTGTGTAGAGTGCACTGTGTAGGTCTTTGCAACTGCTGGTTAATGCTGTACAGAAATATTGTTCAAATATTTCAAGGCACAACTAATACTGACCTCTGCAGGCATTTAAAGCCAAGTCTGAAGTTTCCCTGGTTTCCTTTGAGTGTCAGCCTCTCTGCACTGAAAGCTTTGCACCTTTAAAATGTACTGTAGTTTTGCATTTCCCCTAAATATATACTGTTTAAATATTTAATAGTAGTGGCTACGTTTAACCACCTTCAGTTAAGTGCTTTGAGTTCATGTCTTGACTTTAACTGTTTAAATATTGCTGGCTGTTTATGCGTACTCGACTGTAGGACATACGTTACCTACTGCAAGCTGTATTTTTTATTCTTATGTTTTACATGTCATGGAGGCTTGATGATGTATGTGATTACCACTACAGTCTGCGTTTTCCTTAACATGCTCCTCACTCTTTTCAGCATGATCATTATGTGTACTATTTTGACCAACTGTATATTCATGACCTTTAGCGATCCTCCTGAGTGGTCAAAACAAGTAGAGTAAGTACACTTTATCTGTTTTCATATATAAATGGGTGATAAATGTTTGTGTCCCTATGTTGGCACTACATCTGAGTCACAGATGGTCAAATTCTGTGAAATTTTAAATTTGAATTTTCTCTTTAAACCCTCTGCACAATAACCATACTATATATTTTTCACACAAGAATCAAGATTTCAGAAGAAAACACTGATGGGGCTGTATGCTGCAGTGTATTTGAAAACCTCTGTTTTCTGGAAATTTGTGTGGCTCAAATGTAATGAAGCAACATTCTAATAAAACATTAGACCGACAGAAAAGTGTTTTATCTGATTTTGCATGATTCTAATTTTATCTAACGTCGGCATTTCCTGGGTGTCTTAACAGTTAATGAAGGTGCAGGCACTTAGAAATGAGCGAGCTTTGATCTAGCGCGGTGAACTGATTCTGTCAACGCTTTGTCTTCCAGGTACACGTTCACGGGAATTTATACGTTCGAGTCTCTTGTAAAGATCACTGCGCGAGGCTTCTGTATAGATGGGTTTACATTCCTAAGAGATCCATGGAACTGGCTGGATTTCATGGTCATTTCGATGGCGTAAGTATTTTAATTTCGATCGAGCTCTGAGTAAATAGGATGTTAAATTGGACACAAATACGTTGCGTATTTGGGTTGGGTTAAAGTAAACTGATGTTTTAGTTATTATCTTTTGCCTGTTTCCTATCTGATAACCCGTCTTCTGTGTTTCCTCATTTGAGCCGAGACTTCTCTGGTTTTCTCTTTGGGAATCGAAGATCTCCATCTGACACTGCTCGGCCTCCTTGACAACACCCACACCTCACTGTCATTCAGTCTGATTCATCTCCCTCTCGCCATCCAACTCTTGTCATTCACATTTTCTCTCTCAGTCGTCAGGAGCCTGCAAAATCCAATTTAATGCTCAGTGTCTTCCCAGCGACTATAAGTCACCTAGTTTACTTATTTCCATATGAGCAAATACAGCCCCCACCCCTCCCCCCAAAAAGACCATCATACAAAATGTCATTGTTTCTCACAAAGCCCATCTTTGTCTGAATTGATCTTTTCACCGTTTATCTGCATGTAAATAATAAGCTGTTGTAACTGTGGTTTGATCCTGCAGGTATATAACAGAGTTTGTAAACCTAGGCAATGTCTCAGCTCTGCGCACGTTCAGGGTGTTGAGGGCATTGAAAACTATTTCTGTAATTCCAGGTAAGACAGGATGGTGCGGGGTGGGGGCAGTGGGGCGGGGTCGGTGTTAGGTGTGTGTGTCTTTCTTTCCTTTTACCTTCCACCCTTCTCCTCAGTGGACAGGCTCTGTGAGTGGCGTCGTTTCCTCCTGGTTCGGTGGTGTTGTGCTCTTGGCGTGTGTGGTTTTTGTCATCGTGTTTGTTCTGTGTGTGATCCTTCCCCTATTTCAGATATATAACAGAGTTTGTGGACCTGGGCAATGTATCTGCGCTGAGAACATTCAGAGTTCTCCGAGCATTGAAAACTATCTCTGTCATTCCAGGTGAGACTCAGTTTAAACACTAAGGCTGATCCTCTCACCCTTTCCTTTCTACTCACTATTATTATAATTACTATTATGATTTTAGCGATATTAAAAAAAAAAAATTGGAGAAAACCATTTTTTGATTTATTTTTCCTCCAAAATTATCAAAAATGGTACTAATACATTTTTGATAGGCTTTGCAGTCTCCTCTAGGGCCCTCCAAAGTGTCTGCACTCTCTTCTGCCCCGGTAGCGCTCTTGTTTCCAAGGCAGCTTTTGTCTTTAAGGAGAAATAGCTTCAACTCACTCAACTTCAAATAGCTTTTCAGAAGAAGCAAATGCCGTTACTTATGGCAAAGAAATGTGTTGTTAGAACACTGTAAACTTACAATATGCATGTTATGTTTTATGAGAAAAGAAAAATCAGACAGCTTTAATCCCTGTAGTTGTTCCTAATTGGAAATTTGAGAGGATTCCTAGTAATGGGGTCCAAAACAAACCTGTGAGCTGTATTTTATGAGAAAAGGTATAGCTCTTATACAGATCTTATAGAACATACCCATTACTTATGTATGAAGACTGCCAAGCCTAGTTTGTGAACATACCTCTTATGCTGCATGATGCTTTTCGGTCACTTGCTTTTATAATATTAGCCTACCAAGAGCTTGGCTGATTAATGGCATTGAAAGTTTGATTTGCCCTCTTTTTTGTTTTTTAGCTTGTTGATTGATTTTTTTTCTCTGTTTTTACGACCTCCTTGAATGATATATCACAAAAAAAAAAAAGATATTTGGGAATGCAGATGGAATGGTAACGCTGACCGGACATCTGACCGGAGAACATTAAACACATGTTGCAAAACAGCCACTAAAGATTGCTTTCTTTTTCAAATTACACATTCATGCTGAAATTTGAAAAAGTCTTCTTTGAGTGCAGACGATTTAGATATCAGTTTGGCATTTTGGGAAATATGCTTGTTTGTTTTTGGGCTCAAAGTTGGATGAGAAAATTGATACCATTCTCATGCCAGTACCTAAAGTTACTGCGAGCATCTGGTTAACTTAAAGACTGCAAACAGACTTCCTGGCTCTGTCCAAAGACAGCAGCCACCTAAAAGCAGCTCCAAACATCCTTATTTAACACATCGTATCTGCTTTTTTAAAATCTGACGAAACACTGGTTGGTAGGATGTATTGATCTTCTAATGTAGCGTTCAGCCACAAAATTAATTACATATTTCCCCAAAATTCTGGACTCTCTGTTAAAATGCTGGTACAGAAGTAATGAAATTGGAGCTTTTATTGATTTTTATAGATTTGTTTAATAAAGCAAACAGTAATCCATGTGAATGGGAGGGCTTTTTCCAGGGAAACATAGATCTGTTAGTTTGATTTGATAATTTTTTTCATGTGCTTGTAAATAAGATGTATGGTGATTTAAAGTGGACCTGCTATGCTTATTTCTAGCTCCACGCTTTAATTGTTGGACTCTGAGTTCTAGTTTAAGTCTTTACTGCTTTTTTAGATTATGCTGGGGCTTTGTGCGACCCCCGAATGCATCAAGCTGTTGCATTCCCCCCGTTATACAAGCTTTCTTTTGATTGGCTGTCCTTTGCAAACAAAAGGTGGGTGGAGCTTCTGTGCATTTAGATATCTTGAAATCCTTGAAAAAAACTGCCAGAAACGGAGCATTTACCTGCTTTAAGCCTGAGGTTTTTGCTCTTACATAGCATGAACATCAGCTGCTGTAACAGCACATGAGGAAATAAAGAAATTATAATAGGTCCCTTTAAACACGAGCAGCTCCTTACATGTCTGGTTTGACGGAGCTTTTAGTAAGATTATTTGAAAGTCTAAATTAAGATCATAATTTATCGAAAGCTTGTAGCAGGTCAAGCCTGCTGTACGTGTAGTGGGTGAGCAGTAAAAATGGGGCGTGGGCGATCCTGCCTCCATCTTTGAGTTCCTCGTGGATCTGTGCGAATGCTGCCAGAGGAGGCTGGTCTGGAAGTTAAAGCGATTTTGTCTTTAGTGGATGAGACAGACTACAGGGTCGCGGTATGGGGAGTCAGTGCTTTCCTAATGACACCTTACACAAGACAGTTCAAGAAAGTGCCCACACCGGCACTGGCATTGAATTGCTTCTGTTCAGCCTTGGAGTTTAAATGACCTGCATGTGGTTTAATGCCCCCCTGCCTGTGCCTCTGTCCCTCTCATGGCCTCTCGTTGTGCTGCTGTGCTCTTTTCCTTATGGATTTCCTCTCACTTATAGAAAGTCTTCCCCCTCTTTTTTACTTCATCCGTCATTGGCAATGAAATGCTAATTTCTTCTGTTGAAGAGCCCATTATTTGGATTTGAGATCTGTTGCAATAATCTGAAAAGAGTGGGAAGGCTCCTGAATATTTCCTGTTTGTTGTTTCTAGAGATGTTCTGTATGTAAACTCCCAGTTTTGTCCAAAATGTATTACTACCCATATCTAAAATTTATAGTATTTTACCAGTTCAGATTTTTATTTATAAAATGATCCCTTTTGTTTTGATGTTGAATTTAGTTAAAAATGAACATTTAGTTGTATATTCAAGTCGATGACAATACATCTATTATTTCTATTTATAATTAAATTCAGTGGGAAGGTTTTCAAATGTAGTCTCAGCCAGATTTTTATGAACATCTTAAGATGCAGGGATTTACGGGCTTCGTCCCAGTGACAAATTTAAAAAGATGAGCTCTAGTAGCAGCTGACACTCCAGAGATTAACACATGGGACATGAGGAGCTCCTGCATCACCTGTGTGGTTTGTGAATGTGTGTGTGTGTGTGTGTGTGTGTTTGTGTGCGTGCGCATGTGTGATTGTGGCTGGCCTGCAGGCCTGAAGACCATTGTGGGTGCCCTG
This sequence comes from Astatotilapia calliptera, assembly GCF_964374335.1. NCBI lineage: Eukaryota > Metazoa > Chordata > Actinopteri > Cichliformes > Cichlidae > Astatotilapia > Astatotilapia calliptera. The sequence continues at coordinate 34,399,235 of NC_137441.1, forward strand.
ATCCAATCTGTGAAGAAGCTTTCGGATGTGATGATCCTGACCGTCTTCTGTTTGAGCGTCTTTGCCCTCATTGGTCTCCAGCTCTTCATGGGTAACCTGCGCCACAAGTGTGTGTTCTGGCCAATCAACACCAACGAGAGTTACCTAGCCAATGGCAGTAAGGGCTTTGACTGGGACGAATACATCACGAACGACAGTAAGTAGAGTCAAGGCGTCACCAACGGTGACCTGGCACGGAGGTCAGAGTATGAGTCAACCCATATGCTTGAATGGGGAAACAATATGTCGTTTTGGCACTTAAAGGAATTTGTTTCAAATGAACTGAAGTCAAAATTTCTGAGTGAGCTGGAGTCAGAAATGCGCTGAATGGAGTAAATTTAGTAAATCTCGACAGAATGTGAGCGAAATTACTCAGTTTGGCAGTTTTTCTTTCTTGCTTTTTTCCCCCTCTCAGCCAACTTCTACTTCCTGCCTGGCCAGTTGGACGCTCTGCTCTGTGGGAACAGCTCAGACTCTGGGTGAGTTGCCTTCTCCACCCTTCAAAAAGAGTACCAAGATTTGCTGTAGCTCCTCTGTGTGCTTATAGTCAGACTACATTATCAGTAAATAGTGCTGACTCATTTTTGGGCTGAATGCCCTGTTCTGTCTCTATGTGTCTCTCTCTCGCTCTCTCTCCACCCCTCAGCCGCTGCCCGGAGGGCTACACATGCATGAAAGCTGGGAGGAATCCAAACTACGGCTACACCAGCTTTGACAGCTTCGGCTGGGCCTTCCTGGCTCTCTTCCGACTCATGACACAGGACTTCTGGGAGAACCTTTACATGCTGGTAAAGCAGATGTGTCCACACCTTCAGCTTGTTTCACCATGTAACAGCCCTCAGTGCTGAAATCTGATTGATATTTGGCCTTTGGACAGATTTTATCGAGGCTTCAAAGGTGTTAATTTTGATGAACATATATTATAATTCAAACAAAGTCACCAAAAGCATAGATAAATAAATAATGCTAGCCTGAAGTGCAATAGAGTGGCAGCCTGCCCAGAGTGTATCACACCTCTTGCCATGTGACAGCTGGGATAGGCTCCGCCCCCAATAGTACAACCCTTAACTGGATAAATCAATGAAATGATTAAAAAAGGATGGTGCGATGGATGGTTTGTTTCTCATCCATTATTAGTGACAGCAGCTTTTTAAAGATTTCTTTTGCCTTTACTGGTTAGTTCACTGGTGAAGATTAGACAGGAAGAGAGGAAGAAATACAGCAGTCAAGGTCAAGGTCAAGGTAACTTTATTTATACCCAAAGGCAAGGTAAATTTGCTTTACAGAAAAATGACAGCATTTGGCATCCCTTTAAAAACACACATACCTAGTAAATATATATGTTCAGCTGTGTGTGTGGGCACCTGCTCAACCAGTGAGCTAAACTGGTGCCTGATGACAGCAGTCTTCAACTGCACCACTAAAGCTGAAAAACTCGCCTCAAACGGTGAATGAACTGATTTTGGATAAAAATGTGACCTCACATGTCCAATTTTGCAAAAACATTTTTTAAGCGATCCAGTTGACAGACAAACCAATCGCATGGTGGAGGTGGTTATCAGCTGTCTAGTGATTTTATTACACTGCAGCACAAATGCCAATAAAAAATTGTGTACCAAACATCCTGTAATTATTCAAATTACATTATTCAAAAACTGGTGGTGGCTTCTGCATTCAGCTCTAGTTCACCTCCAAGTTTATCCCCTGTTCTCAGTCTCATGTGGATACTGTGGCCCCGTCACCGCCATCTGGTCTGTCTTGCAGGCTGTTCCACATTAAGCTTCCCTGAAATGGTGGAGACAGCCCTGCCTCCACGTACAAGTGGAAGGAAGGAAGCATGAAATATTAAGGGCTGAGGATTACAGTATGACCAATGAGAGCGATGAGACCTGATGAGAGCATCCTGGCACATATTTCTATTTTCGCTCTCATCTTTGAAATTCAGCTTCCAACTGCAGGCTCTCGCTCATACTGTACGCCGTATGTGTAGAATAATCATTACGTAGCCGCTTTTGGTTTGGTGTAAGGACATTAAGTAATAAAACGCCTTCCTATGGATCATATTTGTTTCTCAGTACTGAGCATTTTATTATATATGTAAGATTTAGTTTTGTGCCACTAAAATAGAACGTTTGAGCCAAATGTCCTGCACGCACTTCTCAGCATCACGTCAACTGCATGCATAATTGATGGGTGAGGATATTTCACTTCTCTACCTGCTAGAGTCCTTTTTCTCTCCTTTTTGCTGCCTGAAGACGTATTTCATTTTTTGATGAGGTGCATGAGCGAGAACATTTTTAGTCAAATTTGGGATCCTTTCATGATGACTATTCGTTTGCTGGTTTATCTAAACCTAAAAATATAACAGTGCGAGAATGACTTTAACAATTGTATGTTAGCATGAAGACAAAGTGAGACCAATGAGCTTTCTCCTTTGTGTGTTCATCTGTTCAGCTGTACCTCTGCTGCTCAGTCTCCTCACTTCTCATCTCCAGTGGGCATAGCGTCCAAATCTGTAGAAATAGTTTGGCTATTCACAGTGAGCGTGCAAAGTAGGTCAGTTCTTTCTGATGAACAATACAGTCTCACATGGAGGGTTTTAATGAGCACAAAGTATAAAATCATTTACTCAATTTATTTCCACACATTGTTTTCACATCAGAAACAGACAAATGAAATCATGTGAGCTGTTTTAAGTTAAGATTTGACTCTTCTGTCCTCAGAAGGTGAGAGACATTTACCCTCCTCACTTGAGGCTTGCATTCATTTTTGCCCCCAGGAATGCTCAGACCAGTGTACGTCTTCTATTTCTTTCTGATGAGTCATATTAAGAGATGAGCAGTGAGGCTGACGTTGATTGTGGCGTTGAAGTCATGTATCAGATCTCACGGGTCTGCTGTTTTCTTCCTCTCTCTCCCCGGACCTCTGTGGCACTGCCTCCTAACAGACCCTCAGGGCGGCAGGGAAGACCTACATGATTTTCTTTGTCTTGGTGATCTTTGTGGGTTCTTTCTACTTGGTGAATCTGATCTTGGCTGTGGTAGCCATGGCCTATGAGGAGCAGAATCAGGCCACCATGGAAGAGGCCGCGCAGAAGGAAGAAGAATTCAAGGCGATGCTGGAGCAGCTAAAGAAGCAGCAAGAAGATGCTCAGGTGAGTCCTCTGCAAGTTGAAGGCAAAACTTTTTCATGGATTGTGTCAAAATATCGTTCTGACTTCACTCGCGTGCTCGTTTCTCGGTAGACGGCTGCAATGGCAACCTCTGCAGGCACAGTGTCGGAGGATGCGGTTGAAGACGATGGAGGAGGGCGTCTTTCCTGCAGTTCGTCCGAGATGTCGAAGCTCAGCTCCAAGAGCGCTAAAGAGCGCCGCAACCGTAAGAAGAAGTGGCGGCAGAAGGAGCAGGAGAAGGAGAAAGGCGACAGCGAGAAGTTTGTCAAGTCAGAGTCGGACGATGGCAGCAAAAGGAGCCGCTTCAGATTCCCCGATAACCGCCTGGGCCGAAAGTCTTCCATCATGAACCAGGTGAGGAAGATATTCCCTTTTGTTAGCAATGATCAGATGCTGACATTTTGATTGAAAGGAAAATTTAAGCTAAATTATAACAAGATATAAACTGTTAGTAATTTTACACGATAAACAGAATTTGCAGCTCAAGAATAAAAACACTGAATTTGACAAACTCTTCTCTGGGGATGAGTATTTCACTCATGATCATGCTGTGATGTAGATTTTTTCACACATGTTGGGGATGGTACTAGAAGTCTTGCAGGAAAAAGAAAATCTAAAATCACCAACATATAAGAAAATATCTACATGGCTAGCGTAAAGCTGTATGAGGCCTTTTGTGCCAAAATGAGACCAAATGAAACTCAAACAACACACAGAATTAGAACAGATACCTTTTCATGTCTATGAATAGAATATAGACGTCAGTAAGTCACATGGCTGCAGGGACGGCATTCTTACTACTTTTCATTTTCAGTGTGTGAAATATAAGATTGCACTTACAGAGCAGCGTGTAGTGAAGCACATGTCCAGGGGCCTCAGTGGGGGTTAAGCCTAGGCATAGATAGTGTACAAAGGCGTGAACTGGTGTGCCTTAAAATGTATGTGTGTGGATCGGCCTCATATCCTACCTCCACATGTGCAAATTCTACTATACAGTAAATGGTTGATGCAAAGGGCCTCATAATTGACTAAATCAGAAATGAGCGACCTTATTTATTTGTGATTTGCATCCATACATTCCCAGCAGGTCCCTGAGGTCATGTGACCAGGGCTTGCTGGTTGTCAAACACACGAGGCGACAGAGCTTTTGTAACTGTGGCCCCCAAACTGTGGAACTCTCTCCCTTTGAGCCTGAGATCTGTGGACCCAGTGGTCGCTTTTAAAAAACAGCTAAAAAATCATCTTTTTAAACTTGCTTTTGGTTGATTTTTATTTTTATGTTTTAGCTTCTGTGGCGCACTTAGTGATTGTTATCTTGATAGGTGCTATATAAATACAATTTTACTTTTTTTTTTTTACTAATTGCTTGGTTTTCCAGTCAAACATTCCTCTGGGATTACCTGAGCATTCATTGCAGCTCTATGTGTCGCAGCAGCATTTATTTGTTTTACAGGAATCAAGCTGACTGATTTAAAGCTTGTCAAAATGATTGTGATACCACTTGCCTGAGGATGTCATTTAAGGGTAGAAATTGATCTTTTCTTGTCTGAACTTGGCCTGCAGTATGATTGAGGCTCTGGTGAGGGTACGCATCGGCTTTATTCACAGACAACAAATTTACGTAGTCAATAAATGAGACAACCGGAGGAGGCTTTATGGCACTCACTAACTTGGTGATACGGTGGACTACTGACTCTTCTGCGGTTCTCTAATTTTGTATCATCTGTCTTAGATCTCGACAAGCAATGACATTCATGAAAATCTGGTAGTCTGATTAATGGGAGGTAAAACTATCAATGAAAGGAAGCCAGACGTCCTTTAACAGTTTGGCTCAGTCTTCTGTGAGCGAAGTTTTTAGTTTAGAGATTTTAGTTACAGCTGCAACTTAAGGGCGCTCACAGAACAACTTAAAATAACACTGCTAAATACTTGGATCACTTCATTGAAGTTAATATGTGTGTTAGTGAAAAAGTGCATCATGAAGTCAGACTAACAATTGTGGTTGCTTCAGCTTAGGAGGTAATGCAGGTCATCTGTTAGTTTGATGGTTCGATTCCTTGCTTCTCCAGTGTGCATGGGTAAGATGCTCATCCCGAGTTCGCCAGTGGATACATCGGCTTATAACTGTGTGGTTAGATAGAAAGTGTTTGTGTCAGTGGATGATTGAGGCATGTCGTATTGGAGTGTTCAGATAGAATAGATAGGTGTGATATAAGAACCGGTCTATCTGCATCATTACAGATAAAAAGATTCCTCTCATTGACCACCTCACCATCAGCTTCCATTTCCTCTTTCTTGCACACGTCTCATAGGTCAACGGTTCCACAGAGATGCTCGCATTTTCCTGGCCACTTGTTCTGGATATCAACTTTTGTGCTGGAAGTAGTGTGCGCCTCATTTTTGCCTGTTTTTGTGTGTACCCAACGTTGATGTATGAGGCCTCATTTTCAGAATTATTTACACAAATCTGTAACAGGGAGCAGTCCTGCTGCTGTGCTTAGACCGTGCTCGAGCTTCGCTGACTTTTAATTTTTTTGTGTTCTATGGAGAAGTATTCAGCTGACGAATTAACGAGGCCTACGGGCCTTATGTAACGCTTTTCTGTGAAAATCCTTCATGTGACATGCAATGGATCCTTTGCGCTTTTCACTCATCTTCTACACAACCAGAGGGCTATTGTCAAAACATTTGATTTCCCGTGAGCTAGCATACTTTGTGTAGAGCTAAAAAAATAGCTGGATCAATGCTAGCTACATTCCAGATTGTTGCTGTCGTGACTCATGTTCAGATTGCACTTGTCTCAGACGCCTGTATCTCTGTCCTGTGTGTGTGTGTGTGACCTTGACACTGAAGCATATCACTAACCTAATTATCTAGTTCTTGTTTATTTAGTCAGAAGAATATGGCTCCTCGTGGGAAGGAGCCCTTGCTGCATTAAATTTCCCACAGATGTTGGCTTTCATCTTGTCCTCTGGAGTTGATGGGCCCAGAAGGGCCCAGGGCTCCATCACACAAATATCTCCTCTTCTCATCCTTTTTCTATTTCCTTCCTCCAGTCTCTCCTGAGTATACCGGGCTCACCCTTCCTCTCACGCCACAACAGCAAGAGCAGCATCTTCAGTTTTAAGGGCCGCAGCAAGGACGTGGGCTCGGAGAACGAATTCGCCGACGATGAGCACAGCACCGTCGAGGAGTGCGAGGAGCGGCGAGGCTCCCTGTTCAGCCCGTACCGGCGGAGCAGCTACACTGGCTTCCATGGCAAGAGGAACAGCACGGTGGACTGCAACGGCGTGGTGTCGCTCATTGGCCCCGGGCCCGGTGGACGCCTTCTGCCTGAGGTGAAAATAGATAAGGCAGCTACTGACGAAAGTGTAAGGAAGTCAATGAGTAGACCTATCTAGGCATGGCCCCCCTCTCGTCCGTTACGTTTCTTTCTGGCTCTCTATCCTCTACTGTCATCTTTGCAAGTCCGTATGTATCTCTTGGCTAAGCGCTCGCGCCTCCCCTCCCCCAGCCCCTGCAGTGTATGCTGCCCTCCAACTGTAGGCAAAGGATGGGAAAATAAACGTGATTATAGCATTTATACTTAAACCAACCTTTCACAAGTTAGCTTCATACTTGGTCTATCAGTGACTTCCAGGCAATTTTACTGTTTGAAATGAATGATGACTGTTAATGTTTTGAATATGTCAGCATCAAACTTATAACTCATAAAGTACCTGCACTCAAAATCATTCAGCTGCTCACTGACCCGTTAGTGTACAGATCAGAGAAAGAAGTAACACACAGTTTTGTGTTTTAAGTTCCCGTTCACACACTAGCAGTAATGAAACACAGTTTTTGTTAACAAATGGCATATAATGATTGGTTAACATGCTCCAGTGTGTTGATGTGTTCCTCCAGGCATCCGGGTCCTCTGCTAGCCTGTGTGGGTAGATCTGCAATAGAAGCCGGAGGAAACAGAGGGGACCAGCTTTATAGAGCCACAGACAATTTTATCTGCTTCCCTAATTCCCTGATTCCATCCCAGAGTATATGTATCTAGCTATCTACATAAATATATATGTATAAATATATACACACCATCCTATTAGGCTTTCGAAAAATACTTTAAGAAATGAAGGAGGGCTGCTGTCCTTGTCTGTCTATACCTTTCTATGTTTTCCAGTCTCTCCCTGGTCAGCATTAGCAAATTAGTTGTGCGTCATTCTAGTTAGCATGGTAGATTTAAACCCCAAATTAGAACAAGCATGATGTAGACAAACCAAACTTTGGTTATGATGTCTGTTATTTCCTCTCCTTCTCTTTGACTTGGAGCATGCTCATGCATGACAACTGGATGAATTTGAACTACCTGCCTTCATATGACCTATTTACAATGCTCTTGACTTGATGGTTGCAATATAAGTTGTATGGTTTCAAAATAGGAAGATACAGTAGCATCAATTTGCAAGTTTGTGTTAAAAATGGCCAGATTTGGGAGACATTTTGTAAAATAACCTCATGATTATATTGCAATGGCAGCAAAGCCTCCATTATTGCATGACGGGACTGAGAATGCATTCATGCAGAAGCAGTTCTCCTCGCACAGTGTCTCACAATCCATTTTTTATCTAATTGGGATGAGCTAATTACATTCAAACACAATTAGGTCAAGTAGCCCTAGACCACTGCTCCCACTTTGGCTGAAACCTGCATGCATTTACAGCATACACACATCTTCCTTGAAACCAGCATACAAGTAGAGGAGAATGAAACGTGCCCTGCCCCCCACCCCCAAAATTCTGATCCTCGACTACTTTTTCCTGCCGTTGCTGTCGTGCACTTCCCTCCGCCGGCCACCGGTGGTGATGTGGGATGGTGTTCATGTCCTCTCCATGGGTGCTTGATTCTTCCTCTCCTCCTGACAGCCGACTACTGAGGTTGAGGTGAAGAAGAAGCTGTCGGGCTCCCTGATGGTGTCTGTGGACCAGCTCAATACCTCCTTTGGGCGGAAAGAGCGGGCCAACAGTGTCATGAGCGTCATTACCAACACACTAGTGGAGGGTACTGCCACTTTAACCCAGCTATTTAACCTGCTCTCTCATTATTCTTTAACTAGGGCTGCTCTTCATTGTTTGATTAGTTTGACATGAATTTCCTGCTTATCTGCTTTGCATATTCAAAAGTACCAGATACATACATTGCATAAAATTTTTTTCTATCCTATTATACCATTGCATGCAGTTTGCTGAGCACGCAAGTATGTTTGGTTTTGATGTATGATCCGCGCTATGTCTTCAGAACTGGAGGAGTCTCAGCGCAAGTGTCCCCCATGCTGGTATAAGTTTGCTAACACATTCCTGATCTGGGAGTGCAGCCCCAAGTGGATTAAGATCAAGGAGATTGTGAACCTTATAGTCATGGATCCCTTTGTGGACCTGGCCATCACCATCTGTATCGTCCTAAACACCCTCTTCATGGCTATGGAGCATTACCCCATGACCCCTGACTTTGAAGATATGCTGTCTGTAGGAAATCTGGTGAGTGGATTTTTGTTGTTATTTTTATCTGGTATTCTTGTAAATGATCTTCTCTGCTTCTTCTCAGTAGCTCACAGAAAGGTGTTATTTATGGGACTGTAATTGACAGGGAAAAAAAACATTCCCAAACCCCCCGCTGCTTCCTAGTATTCGTGGATTTTTCTTTACATACATGCACACACATGTTCCATTCTTCTTCTCCCGTCTCTCTCGCTGTACTCTGGTTCAGTGGATGCACCTGCTTCTCTGCTGGTTGGCTGACTGGTTGGAGGGCGGTGTTAATAATTCATGAAGGCTGATCGATGAGCTCTTCTAAAATGGTGCCTAAATAATTTCTGAGACCTGGTTGTTTTCATTTAAAGCTTTGTTTTTCTTTAAGAAACGGAGTAAATCAGAGTACTGGCACCATTTCACATAAGTTAACACATATTGTTGTACGCTCTTTTATATACAGTTTTGTGTGTATGTCTGTTTCGTATTAATTTACAATTGAAAAAGCAGTGAAATGTGTTCTTTCCAGTTGTGGTTCATAAAAATCTAGTTGAAAAGACTAATGGGTGGTACAGGTGGAGGTTTCTAGGTCACCTTGATGCAATATGAGTCATCATCCTGCGCGCCAATGAACACGCAGTCTGACAAACTCACGAGGGTGTATACAGGTCGATTTGAGTTCGAGTTCATACCACCCGAGTGGATTAAATTCAGAGAATCAAGATGTCATGGAAGTGCAGACTTTCAGCTTTAATTCAAGGGGTTTGACTAAAGAACTACATTAACTGTTCAGGAATTACATTTTTATACACAGCTCAAAAGTAATTGGACAACTATGTGGCAAATAATTTCATGGCCGCATGAGGCTTGTTCCCTCGCTATGTATGATTATTTGAATTAAGCACACACAAGATCAGGAGTTGATTCCAAGTGTTGAACTTGCATTTTGTAGCTGTTTGCTGTTATCCTCAGTATGAGGTTGATGTTTGTGAAAGAAAACAACCCATAAAAATCTAGTAAGAATGAATGCAGTGTCAACTCAGCAACACCAAAAGACCACAGAAGATAACCGAAGTGCATGATGACAGAATTATTTCCATGATTAAAAACAACTTCACAACGTTTATTTCAATTAAAACAAAAACTCTCGAGGTAGCATGTGTATCACACTTGAGGTCTACAATCAACCCAAGTCTTCATGAAGGGGAATACAGAGAGTTCACAGCAAGGTGTAAACCACAGGTTACACTCGGGACCAGGAAGGAAAGATGCCAGAAAACGTCTAAGAGTTCAGAATTTTATTTTATTGTTTTGACAAATAAACTGAGTGCAGGAGAGAAACACCTCATGATCTGAAGTACGCTACACAACCTGTCAAACATGGTGGAGGCAGTGTTATGGCATAAGCATGCACGGTTGTTAGTGGAACTGGGTCACTAGTGTTTGTTGATGATGCGACTGCAGATAGAAGTCGCATGCTGAATTCTGAAATGTTGCAGAACTGATCAGGCAGCACTTCAGCGTGTAAACCGATAAAGCAAGAGTTTCTCAAAGCAAAGAAATGGGATATTCTTCAGTCAAATCAGTAACCAGATCTCAGCCCAATAAATCAAAGGAAAAAAATAATGCAGAAAGAGCCACAAACCCACCTGGTCTAACAGAACATCTGAAGAGAGAAAACACAGCATTTGGTCATATCCATGATTTATAGACTAAATCCAATTAATTTGAAATCTCTGAAAACAGGGGACTATAAACATAAAGATATCTGTCATTTCTTAAAAAGCAATATTTGATCTAAAGCTGAAAGTCTACACTTCAGTCACATCTTTGTTGTTTTATTTAAAATTTACTGTGGTGGTTGTGCTGAGGCAAAATGACAGAATAAGTGTCATTGTCCAAAAACATGTATGGCCTACATGACTGTATGTTCGCTATGTGGTCTGTGTGATTGAAGGCAGCCATCAGTGATCTATTAAAGATGAGAACAAACAAGTGCCGTCTTATCCTCAGTGACTGCAGAGCAGCTGACACATGCACGGACATTAACTAGATGTGCTTCCTCTGTAAATAATCTATTTGTGTTTAAGTTCAATTGCAGTAGCTGAGAGTACTAACCTAATGCATTTTTCTGCAGAACCAATATGTCGGTTCTTTTACTACTCATTATGCTTTACATTCTGTTATATATGTTTAGAAGCCAAGTTAAATTTGTCCTCCTTCTCGCATGTCAGGTTTTCACGGGGATCTTCGCAGGAGAGATGCTTTTCAAGCTTGTAGCTATGGATCCGTACTACTACTTTCAGGAGGCCTGGAACTGTTTCGATGGATTCATTGTGACTCTGAGCTTAGTGGAGCTTGCTCTGGCTGACGTTGAGGGCCTCTCAGTCCTGCGGTCATTCCGATTGGTAAATATCTATCTTTGCCTAGAAAAGTAGAGTTGAGATTGTATCATTGCATCATGTTGTTGTGTGTTATCATGCACATTCTGCACATCGAACAATACTTCTCCACTGATGCAGTGTCAGTGTTTAATCTAGAGCTGTTTGCACATATTTAACTCTTCCAAAAAAACAAAAACAAAAAAACCTCCCAAAAACTGGCGTATGTGTCAAAAACTCACAGCATCGCAAATTCTCTGTAGAAGTCGGAACCACTGATGTGGATATTTTAGGAGTTACTGCAAGATAAACCAGGCTGGCAGATCTCAAACAGGTTCTCAAACCTGTCAGAAAGTGGGTTGTTTTTCGATAAGCACGAAGACAAAACCGGCTCTGCACTGGTACTGCATCTGAGGCAAACGAGGCAAAAGTAAAATCTGTGTTTATTTAAACATTGCTGTATATTTATGCTATTTGTACTCTGCTGAATCGAAGCAACAAGTTCGTAAAGATGGGATGTTATGACTAAAACATAATCCTCCTACTCTTTCCTCCCACTTCAGCTCAGAGTGTTTAAGCTGGCCAAGTCGTGGCCCACTCTCAACATGCTGATCAAGATCATTGGTAACTCAGTGGGAGCCTTGGGAAATCTGACTCTGGTGCTGGCCATCATAGTCTTTATCTTTGCTGTGGTGGGCATGCAGCTGTTTGGGAAGAATTACAAAGACTGTGTGTGTAAGATCTCTGCTGAATGTGAGCTGCCCCGCTGGCACATGAATGACTTCTTCCACTCCTTCCTGATCGTCTTTCGTGTCCTGTGTGGTGAGTGGATCGAGACCATGTGGGACTGCATGGAGGTGGCCGGCCAGGCCATGTGCCTAATCGTCTTCATGATGGTCATGGTCATCGGTAACCTGGTGGTGAGTGTCCCATGTTGTTAGCTGGAAACTGTTAATGGGAGTTCACACAGGACTCAGGTGCACTGTTCTTGACACAGTTTGAGAGACGTCCAGAAGGTAGAGCAAAGCGAGTGGACGTTTCAAAACTTCAGGCAGAATTCAGTAAAGTGTTTGGTATGAAAACTGCACTTCTATTCTATTCTTTGTTACTTTAATGATGAAGGTTTAGAAGCTCTGTAGAGTTACAGGGGAGGAAGACAACAAGCCTAAACCTTTTACACATGACTTTCACTGCCAATAACTAGCTGTGTGACTGTTAAAACACACGTAAGTCTACTTAGACAGGGCTTTCCGCTCAGGATCCCAATACAAACTCACATCACTGTTGCATAATTCATAGCGTTTGGACCATAAATAAGGTCTATGACTGCGACATATGACATCAACTTTTCTTCCATTTTTGCTTTATTGGATTTATTTGTACCGCCCACTTGAATCACAGTTATCTCACTGACTAAAGTTAATCAATGGAAATAATGGAATTCAAGGTGCCCAATGAAAAAATGCCCCTTTTAGCTCTCTAATGTAATGCGGTCAGAAATTGAGAATTTAGCAACAACATCCGATTACTTGTTTCCTTTTTTCTTTTTCACACGTATATGAATTTAAAAAAAGTTCATTAGCATCACAAGTAAAACAGGAAGAAACAATGTGTATGGAATATTTGATATTCATAGCATATTACACTGTATGTAATGGGGGAACCCAATGTGGAAGACCCGCATGCTATCACTTGACCAGCAGGGGGCGACTCCTCCAGTTGTAAAATAAGAAATGAACGTATAGAAGTTTATTTATAAAAAGACCCCCCTTTTCACTTTATTCATAGATCCATTACCTAATAGAGCTCATAATGTCAGTGTGTAATTTAATCTTCAATACAGTAAATGTTAAATCAGAACATGGCATGATTTAGGGTGTGGCTTGTAAATCACAAGGTGCTACCTTACAAGTGTGCAGTTGGTTACTCGGATTCCCTCCTGCTTCCTTCAAAACTGCCACTTTTTATGTATTTGTTTTTCATTTACTCTTTAAAGGTTTTGAACCTGTTCCTTGCCTTGTTGCTGAGCTCATTCAGTGCTGACAACTTGGCGGCGACAGATGATGACGGTGAGCCGAACAACCTGCAGATTTCTGTCATGCGCATCAAGAAAGGCATCGCATGGATAAAAGCCAAGATGCGATTACTGATGGCCAGTCTGCTGAGGAAACCACCGATGGAAGATGAGCAGAAGCCTTTGGAAGACATGTACGACAAGAAACTGAACTGTATCGCTAATCACACTGGGGTGGACATTAACCGTGACCTGGACTATGCCAAAAATGGTAACGGCACTACCAGTGGTATTGGCAGCAGCGTGGGCAAGTACATGATCGACGAAGACCACATGTCCTTTATCCACAACCCGAATCTGACCGTTTGCGTACCAATAGCTGTGGGAGAGTCCGACTTTGAGAACCTCAACACAGAGGACTTCAGCAGCGAGTCAGACAATGAGAACAGCAAAGAGGTGAGTGCTAGGACAGGGTCACATGAAAAAGAAAGCACGTCCTCTTGCAATTCTGTGATCCAGGTTCATCAAGTACATACAACCTGATTACAAAACATGACATATTAAACTGTTCCATTGTTTAACATAGATTAAGCAAAATGCAGAAGCACTGTGTGAAAAACTAAGTGCACCCTTACTGCTTTCATAGAAATTAAGAGGATAAGCAGCAGCTGGGTGCAGCAGGAGTTTGCTGGTCTGGAGCATTCAGGTGTTTGTTCAAGGGGGAAAGACATCATCGTTACATCATTACAGATCTCAGAGTAGCAACTGTTGCTGCCCATCAGTCTGGGAAGAATATTTGCCATTTCAAAGGCCTTGCATCCAACCCTACAGTAAGAAAGCATTCAAGTGAATTGCTAATCTTGCCAGGAGTGGATTTCCCAGCATATTTAACACACGGTCAGACTGTGGAATACTAAAACTGCATAAAGCCCAAGAGCCACATCTCAGACTCTACAGATCTAATGTATGTTAAATGTTAAAGTTTATGGCATTAAAATTGGGAAAAGACTAAACAAATATGGTGGTTTGGAAGGTTTGCCAGGAGAAAGCCTTTTCTCTCTACGTGAACATGGAAACACAGCTTAGGTTAGCAAAGTCAAATCTAAACAAACAAAATGACAATTGGACAGATAAGACCACATGACCCGGGCTCCTTGCAGTCACTGAATCAACCATAAACTCATATACTGAAGTATTCTGGAGTAAAATGTGCGGCTGTCTGTCTGACAGCTAAGGCTTGGGTGATATTGGGTCATGGAATAGGACGATGATCTCAAGCATAGCAGCACCTCTGCAACCAAAAGGCTGAAAAATCTGCAAAACAAGGCCCACTCAAGTCCAGACCTCAACTGCATTGCAGTGCTGAGGCAGGATCTTAAGAGAGCTGTGCATAAATGAACCCATGCAGACCTCAGTGAACTGATGTAAGATGATATGCCTCATATTACAACGACGTGAACGACTGATGAAGTCATTCAGAAAGCAATTACTTCAGCTTTAAAGTTATTATGACTATTGAATTGTGGGGTCTACTTAGTTTTTCACAGGACTGCTTAGTTTGTATCAAATAAATACTGACATGCTGTAATCTTTTATATGTATGCATCACAGGTTGTATTTAAATAATGATTAAACCTGGTTATGGCTAATTTTTCCCATCATGTCCTGATATATAAAACTGTGAAAATGAAAGAAGGTGTACTTTCTTTTTTAACATGACTGCATATCTTATTCAGGGAGATTTTACTGAAAGAAAGAACGGCATACAAAGAAATATGTCCATGATATTCAGGCCCTTTCACTGCTTCCTAATTACATTGTCAATTTGTAAAAACTGATGCTCCACGTGTTGTTTTTGTTGTGTATAATCCTCAGCTATCCAGCACTGTGCCATTTTCTCTCTCATGCCAGTGAAAGTCTGGGTGTGGCTGGCCACTCTATGTTGCTCAGACACTAATACAACCCCATTACTCAATAGAGCCATCTAGACTGGCTTGAGCAGGCAGGCACTGCGGATGAATGGACGCTCTCTGACTTATGTGTTTTGATGAAATGCATTTAGAAGACTTTCAGAGCAGATTATCTGACATTTGATATTCCATTTCAGTGTTCAAACGGATGATAGGTGATGTTCAAGGTTGTTACGAAGTCCATTACAATATGAAGAAAAAAACACAGAAAAAAAAGAAACAAAGATCAAAGATTTTCCATTTAAAGATAGAGCTGATGTAATTTAGAAATAACATTTCCTCAGGCTCTAAGAGGCATTATGAGTCCATCGCTTCTTGGTACCGAAATAAAACGTGAAAAGTTTCTGTATTTTGCATTTTTGTATGTTTGTTTCTATGCTTGTGAGATTGTTTTTCCCCATGTGTCTGTTTCTTAATGTCAGTGTGAATTTTATTTCTGTAGCACATTTAAAAGCAACGAGGTTGATCAAAGTTCTTTGCAAAGCAAACGAGATCAAATCAATAGATCAATAAAGTAAATAAAACAAAAGAAAATATTTAAAAAACCCAAAACAAATAGAATAAACTATGATTAAAAACATAAATATAAAAAAAACAAGACACCACCACATTAACAAAATGTGTTTATGCGTCTGCTTTTCTTTAGCTGGATGACACCAGTTCTTCGGAGGGCAGCACCATCGACATCAAACCAGACGTGGAGGAGGTGGTTGTGGTGGAGACGGTTGAGGAATACATGGAACCAGAGTCCTGTTGGACAGATGGTGAGACCACTGCTTCCACACCACCCATTACCTCGACTCCCCAGGGGCTGGGTGGAAACTGTAGGGCACCAGGGTTGAAGGGGAGCTTTATTATAAAATATTATTTAACCATCTGTCTATAAATCTAAGGTTTTAATAAACTAAAGTGCATTTATAGGTACATTTTATATTGAACAAGAAAACAAAATGCTGGTTATTTTTGTTATTTACAGTTCATCCAGAAAGTAATCACTGTGCTTCATCGAGGTGAATTAAATTCATTTTTACCTCAAAATTCTTTGCAAATGTATTAAAAGAATGAAAAACACAAATATAATGTGTTTGCACCCTATGTTAGATAAATCTAAATCCGCATGTGAAGGCTCAACTTGGGCAAAGTTCCTTGGGTGGGCAAAATGAAAACAAAGACGTGCATTGTGGGAATTGCAGTTTGAAAATGTAAAAGCTCTTTTAAGATTTTACCAGGAAAACATGTTGAAACCTCAGACTTGAATCTCAGGGCTGGTTCATTCCATCTTGTTTTGGCTCAGTACATCTGCTGTTGTTTCTTCTCCTGTGCGTCCTCAGCGTGCGTGGCCAAGTATAAATGCTGTGATGTTGACATCACTATGGGATGGGGGAAGAGCTGGTGGTTCCTGAGAAAAACCTGCTACCTGATTGTGGAACACAACTGGTTTGAGACGCTCATCATCTTCATGATTCTCCTCAGCAGTGGCGCTCTGGTAAGGAGGCCTACGTTAGCATTTGCTCACACTTAAGCTAACTGTACAGTTGAATAAAAAGAGAAAATGTTAAATTCAAGATTCCACATACTTGAACCGATGAGTGAAGTATATATTTTAGCGACTGGGGGAAATTGGAGCAAAAATAAAAAATGAATAGAAATCAAAACCAGAGTGTTTGTGACATTAAGGAGGTAACACAAGCCTATCAGTGGTGTGGTTAAATGGGATGGGAGAGGACACAGGGGATTTGGTGAGTTTGTTAAATGTGCCAAATACAAAGCACGGGTCGGATGCAGACATATAATTCTTGTGGACTTATTTACAATTTTCTTTCTTCCTGTAAATCACAGTTAGGATTCAGCCGTCGGCTGGGCTGTGGTGCCATATACAGTTTCATTAGAAGCATCGTTAATCATCTCGTGTAATATTTCTGTCACCGTCTTCTCTCTGTAACTAATGCGTTTCCTGTTTCTCCGTAGGCCTTCGAGGATGTGTACATTGAGCAGAGGAAGACCAT
The DNA here is from genome assembly GCF_964374335.1 of Astatotilapia calliptera. Taxonomy (NCBI): domain Eukaryota; kingdom Metazoa; phylum Chordata; class Actinopteri; order Cichliformes; family Cichlidae; genus Astatotilapia; species Astatotilapia calliptera. The sequence continues at coordinate 34,416,330 of NC_137441.1, forward strand.
TCGGATCATTTTGGAGTATGCTGACCGGGTGTTCACCTACATTTTTATCCTGGAGATGTTGCTGAAGTGGGTCGCCTATGGTTTTGTCAAGTATTTCACCAATGCCTGGTGCTGGCTGGACTTCTTCATTGTGGATGTAAGTCTGGCTCTTGTTCCCTCCTGTGTGAGCTGCAGACTAGAGTAGTCACTTGCTCGGCAGCCACACCCTGGTTCAACAGCGATAGGGTGCAACAGAAACTCATGCAGGCTCTTGATCAGCAGTATCAGTATCAGATAACATATACACCAACCAGCCAAAACATTAAAACCGACAGGCTGCAACAACCATGTGATCTGCAACGCTGTTTAGGTGAGGGGAATATGTCAAAGTGCCGTCCCCCTGAATGATCAGTGTTACTCACCTCACCTAGCTTGCTTTTTAATGTCCGGACTGGTCAGCGTATGGCTTGTACCCTTTTGTTGTTGACCGGGTGTGGTTAGGTTTGTAGGGTCAGGGTATTAACTGAATATCTGCTTCATGGATTGCAGCATGTGAGCGGGCATCTCTTTTAACAGTAATTCCATTATACAAGGACAGTGTTTTACAAGGCTGCACTGGAGTCTGTCCATATTGAAGGCACACATGCCCGAGCCACCTTTTACCACTCCATCAAGCAGCTATTCACATATTTTACTTGGTTTATCACTGAAATGCTTGAATATGTGGAATAATTTTCTGCTTCTCAAACAAAAAACTGCTCACGCTTAGCGCCGCAAACCTGCCCGCATGTTTTTTTCACATGCAATAAAGTGAAGTCACACACAGATATTTGGGTGTATTGATGACAATTCAAATTAGAATCAAATCAGAGCACACCTAACGACTACAATAGGTGTGTAGTCACCTATTGTAATGATTACAATCATATTCAAGTCATGCTCAGAGCAATGGGAAGTGTCAAAGATGTGTTTTTGTTAAGCTGTCTCTGCCTGTGTTTCTGACCTTTATCCTCTCTCTCTCTGTGTACTGCTGTGCTCCTCGTGTCACTCAAGACTGAAAGTCCAGAACAGGAATGATTCTCCGGTCTATTCTGTGGAAGCTACACATATAAATAAGATTTAAAGGGGACCTATTTATCCTAATGTCCTACTCATTCGTTTTTAATATTAGACTCTTATGGAGCAGCTGTGCATGAGTCACAGAATAATCTTTTTTTCTTTTTATACAGGGCCTAACACAGCCCTTCAGTTTATCTTCCATCTGAAACTAGCAGTTTGGTGCTGCTTTCCTCTTAAAGCCATTTTCCTCTCGATTGGCTGCCCCTCACAAACAGAAGGTATAAACAGTAGGCGTGCGGGGGCTGCTGTACTCACAGCCAGAGCTGTGTGCCTATGCTTACAGTCACATTGGGCCAAGACTAGAAAAGGTCTGAAAATGAGTGTTTAGAGCAGTCACAGGGATTACTTCCACATAATCTCATTTTCTGAAACTTCGGCCATGTTCAATATGAGCTTTCATCATTATGAAATAGGGAAAACATAACAGGTCTGCTCTAATTTCAATGCTTTCAATTTTATATAAGATAATATTAGATGCTTCTGAGTTTCCAAATTCAGTCTAATGGGGGATAAATAAGGGTAAACATCTGGATGTAAGATGCCTGAATGATTTGAATTTTACATGTTGATTCAGGAATTAGTCAGCACCAGGTAGCAGAGCAGGATAGAAAAAGAATTTCCTGACTTCTGACTTTCTGCTTGAACTAACCACCTCTCCACAGTGTCCAACACCTCAGCCCCCGTGAATGGACTCGTATCAGAGGTTGCCATTATAAGCTTGTGTTATTCAGACCCCCTACAGCAAATACACGCATATTATATGTATCACATCCTCTAGGAAATCCACATTAAGCCTAAACAAAGCATTTCATGTTTGTACAGTTTAAAACAGCATTCAGAAAAACAACAGAAGCTATTTATTATTGATATGTTTAATGTTGACACATAAAGCTCACATAGATCTTGTATTGATAGTATTGATTATAATCATACCACGCCGTACTGATTGTGGTTCTCGCCACTTTAGACTCCCTACCTGTAAGTGTGTTGTCTCATCACACACTCTGGGCAATGTGAGGTGCTATGTTTCCCAAGTTGTGACCATGTTTCAGAGAAGTGATGTCCCTCCTCCCTTCTTTCCCCCCATCCTCCTTTTATTCCCTCTTGAAAGTGTAACCTCAGGAATGTGGTGATATTGTGCTGAGATGTAATGATGGTGGGTGACAGGCAGCCGATGGTAAGTTTGGTCTTCACTAGCGCTCCCCCTCCAAAGAAATAAACAAAAGAAAAAAGAAAAAAGAACCAAAGAACTTGTGCTTGATGAGTCTGGGCTGTGTCATGGCCTCCATGTGCCTCTGCCGTCCTGTGTTGTTGGGTGAAACCATCGCCATGGACTCAGAAAGCAGGGGTGGTGGTGGGGAGGGCACCATCATTAGACCAGCCTGTGACTTTTAAGAGTGTGGATGTGCTTGGCTCTTTCTATGAGTGTGTCCCTCTTCATTTCCCTCTTATGTATCTTTCTGTTTTTCATTTGATTTGTGTTTTACTGATTTTCATTCAAAATGTGTTTTGTATTTTTATTATGTGTTTATTATTATATTACGGCCACATTAAGTCAGTCTGCAGCATCGTCATCATTCATTTACTCAACTCGTTTTTCTTAAATCACAGAAGCAGATGTTTAATATTTGAGTACACATTAATATACCTTTTTGTCTTAAATAATCTGTTTATCATACGACAGTAAAATTAGGCTAGATAACTGACACTGGGGTGTGTGAGCATCAGGGTGACAGGGGTCATACTTCATTCATCTTTCTTTTTCACTCAGATTATTATCATTGTTTTGTTGTGTTTTTCCCTTTGTTTTCAGTTGGTTTTATTTCTGTTTGGTTTGTGCTGTCGTCATCATGGGATCACAGCCCCAGATGTCATTGGCCTTGCCTTGCAGAGCTCTCTGAGAAGGACGTTGAGACACTGAGGCCGCTACCACACAGCTGGCCCAGCAGGTGGGCCAGAGGCCAGGCACCCCAAATGGGGGCTCTCCAAGGGGTCAGGCTGAAGGTGACAATTACCCCAAACACTGTAGTGCAGACTAAGGCAAAATCTTTATTTTACTGTCTCCCCCTGAGTATAGATGCTAATTCATTCAAGAGGCAAGGTTAACGATTTTTTAAAAAGTAAGTACCACAAAGTAAGCGCTTGGAGAAATGTCAATTTCTCTGTCTATTTATTTTGGTTTATTCATTTTATATATAGTAAGAAGAAAATCTGAATACAAGCCGATACTTTTCCTGGTGTTTTTTTCCTGTAGCTTTTATAGACTTTTAAGTCTCATGTCGTCTGTGTTGATGATGGCATCAGTCAAAATGAAGATTTTGCCTGTTATAAACCTCCCTCCGTGATTTTGGTAAGCTTTGGATGTTGTGTACTTCTTGCGGTGAGTTTGACCGGTTGGTGTCGGTGGCTGGTTGGAGGTGCTTTCACATGTGTTTACTGTTGATATTTTTCCTTATTTGTAAGGAACTGGTGCGCCCCCTGTTTTAGACCCTTCAGCATCACGGAAATTGCATTTATGGAAAGAAAAGACTTCCTGAGGGTACAATTCCTGCAAAAAAAGGCCAGATTCTTATACAGCTGGATACGTTGGTTCCATCTTGAAAAATGTGCATCCATCCAAGCGATCCTTTTATCTTTGCGATGCTTTCCTGTGCTGAAGACAGGCTATAATGGCGGCTAGGGCCTTTAAGGCAACTTCATCAAGGCGCTGTCAATACTGCACTTCTGAGCACTCAAAGAACGTGAGTGCAGCTTATTGACCACACTTTCCATAGTCCATTTCCTCCTTGCTTAGCAAAACAATGCTGTTTATGTGCTTAGCTTAGAATGGCTATACCACTCAGTGCTTTAAATGATTCTGTTACCAGAGCAAAATTGTATAGACATGATCTAAATTTCACAGTGATTTATTGCTACGATAAGAGTTCTGTACATTTACCACTGCTGAGCATGTGCGCACAGTTTTGTGAAGTAGTTAGTTAACTTGAGGATTAATTGCTCTTCAGCTGTGGCGATCTCTTCCTGACTGCTGCTGGGCACAATAAGGGCCCTCACCAGTTCCTTTGAGGTTGTGTGCCGTTATTGTTAACCATTGTTAACTGTGTGTAACTCGACTGTACTCTGTGTATTTTTGTCCTTTCAGTGCCATCCAGTGCTAATAACTATATCTGATGTGCCCTTAACCTCCATCCCTGTTTCTTGTGTGTGTTTCGTGTGACTGTGGCTCTCCTTTATGACTCTAAATGCTGTGTAGCAAATATGATTTGATGTCTGAGAAAGAAAATGGTAAAATGACACACTTGTACATGTTCACTTGTATTCTTTCTCTTAGGTTCCGTTAGTTTGTCTGTCTTAAATTATATGGGATTTTATGCCTCAGCCCAAGAGCGACATGGAGAGACAGTGTTAGAGGGGCAAGGGTAAGGCTCTCAAGTCTGTTGGGTTTTTAACAGGATAACCTCTCTCCTTCCCTCCCTCCCCAAATCCTCTTCCTCTGCTCTTCCAGTCCCTTCGCTTGTATCTTTACTAGATCATGTAGCACTCTTTTCTGTCTAATTGACCCTCTATTTGAGTCTTATGTCTCTACCTCCTCTCTCTCTCTCTCAACCACAAATTTCTTTGCAGGTACAAAGGACTTTTCACATCTCGTCAACTGCCCAAAAATAACAAACAATCCCTCTGGCCTACTGCTTCTAAAAATACTACGCACATAAAACCTATACTAAACACTGATCTTCTCTCTCAGTGTATATACATGTATAAATGCAATATTATACATGCATATACATGCATAGATTTATGTGTGTATGTCAAGCAACTCTCCGCCTATACCAGGGCCGTCTCTCTTCCCTAGTGAATATTCTCACTTCTAACAGTTTGGAACCTCTTTTGCTTCTCTGTTTTTGTGTAGGTGTCTATAGTCAGCCTTGTAGCTAATGCGCTGGGCTACTCCGATCTAGGGCCCATTAAATCACTCAGGACACTAAGGGCCTTGAGACCCCTCAGAGCCTTGTCACGTTTTGAAGGGATGAGGGTAAGATCCAAAGCTAAGCAGCTGATCCTTCCGCATGCCCATTCAACAGTTTAAAGCATGCTAGAACTGATCTAAAAGCAAACTAAGAAGACAAAAAAACAAAAACAAAAAACAAAACAAATTAAAAAAAACCTCCAAAATATTGGGAGATTGTTTTTTTTAAAAGAACAGGAAATGAAATCCAAAAAGTCACCCTTCCATGCGCAATCCTGTACCATGCCTTTGTTAGAGCGAAATAAGAAGTCATGATGCAGCTGGGAGATTGAGTAAAGTAACACTAAAGTTGTATTACTAGTAGAATAACGTGTATTTCAATTGAATTTCTTTAACAACAGCAACCAAAAAAAGAAAAAGAAAAAAAGCATAAATTGATTTGTTTCATCATTAAAATTGCCCAAAGAGCAACTGAAATCTTATTCACAAAGCTGCCTCATCACACGAGTGACAAATTGCAATTTCCGATGACTTCATTTTACTTTGTTTCTTCTTGATTGGCCAAAGTGAATGCCAAATTGGTCAAAGCTAACCAGACTTACATGCCATCTCATAGAGCATTCAAATCAACAATTAGCTGTTCATTTGGCCTGATTCTCAACCACTGCTTTCAATTGAGAACCCCTCTCCCCTCCACATGCCCCGCTCCCTCTTGCTCCCATAACCTCCCCTCTTCCTCAGCTCACACCATCCCTCAATGCATCTGGCATCGAGAACAACCAGCAGGAACCGAGGAGCTGCGGGACACCAAAATCTCTGCCTAACCAGTCACACCAAAAACTCAGTGTGCAGGACGACTGCCAAACAACCGCTCAGAGGAGCGTGTCTTATTTGTAAGAACAAACTGAGTCGGTTTGCAGAGCAGAAATTATTTGCTGCTACAGTACCTCTGGTTGCTTGGGCTGTCTCTTCCTATGATACAAAGATCTGATTGGTCATCTTTGTGACTGGCGGTAGTAGTAGGTTGCACCTGGTTGTTGTCACCCGTAGTCCCTTCTGTCGCTTTCTCTTTCTTACTCTCTCTGTCTCCTGATCTCATTCGTCTTTACCTCTCTTTATACTGGGACTGGTTGCCTTGTCTTCTAGTTTGAGCTTCTCCTCTTCACCTCAGACTCTCCCCACCTTTTCCTCAGCCCCACATATGCGGCACTGTGCAGCACCCACCTTTCCTCCCCCCTTCTCCCCTTCCTTCGCACCCTTACCCCTTCACTACTCACTCCACCTCGACCCGGTTCAGCTGGGCCAGACTGCTGGAGGGTCACCACACTCTCTCTTGCTTGTCCAGGATCTTTCTGCATCAGGGACTGAGACAGAAACCACACACTCACAGTGCTGTGGCTTTGGGAGGAAAGTATTTGTTAAGCTTCTGCCAGTGTCAGCACTTTGAGTTCTACTGTTAAAGTAAACGATCTGCTAACAGTTCATTCTGGTGGCAGCTTCTTAATGCAAATGCTTCTCAAAACGGTGCATATTAATGTATGTATAACGAGTCTTAATGCCTTCCTTTGGGAATGCAGGCAGAAGCTTTGCAAATATGTTAGGCTGCCATTTCACACAAGGCATTACTGCTGTCATGTCATGGCACCGCATTCTGTAGCGCATACAGCAGGCCCTAGCTTTCTGTTGCCTTCCACTCCCACAGGAAGTGAAACTGGGAGGCAACAACAGGCCCAGTTAAACTCTGACTTTGAGTTCTGGGTGGACGGTACCCCGTTGGTTCGCTAGCACTACAGCGTTCGAGCAACACTCTCAACCCTAGACAGACAATGTGTCGTCCTTCTTAAGCATGTCCCAAAAATGACAGACCAGCAGATAAAAGACAAAAGGCCTAGGTGGTTATTTTAAGGGCAGATTGACCATAAGTGGATTCAATCTTCAAATTTGACTCGTAGTGAAATTTCATTCATACTACATATCCAGCGACTAAAATATGATGCCGTTGCACAAGAGCAGACATCAGCGCTTTTAGGCCCTGGATAGGCTTTATGGATGTTGTCATAAACGTTTCACTGAAATTTCTTTGGTTTAATTGTGCAGTTTGAGTTTGAGCTGCACAAAGATAAGTTGTCATTTTTGGGTTTGGCACATTTGCCTAAATATAGTGAACGGCTGCCAAAACCAATGCCCCTATGAATTAACTCATTCACTGGGAGTATGTGGTAAGAGAGGTGAGGGTGGCCCAGTAATGTGAAAGGAAACAAACTTGAGGAATTTAATCCTGCTGTATCAGTTTTTTACGATAATGTCTATGTTCATCAATCGAGTTACCATTTTGTTTGAACTGGAAATGAAAAAAAATTGAGGTCAAAACAATAAATAAATGAATAGAGAATCAAATGAATAGAGAGATGACACCAAATACAGGAGATTATGGGGAGTTATAACAATTACATCTTTTAAAAAAACAGTCACTGGCTGAGTCCTGATGCAACTGAGCCGATCCGAGTGAGCAGTGAAGCTACAGTGAAATGCATTGCACTACCTAACACGCAATGGCTCTGACCTTGTACTTGGCTCTCTTTTTTTTTCGTAATTCTGCCCTGCAATTTCAGTTCCAGCTTTTTGACAAATGCATTTCACAGGAATGCAGCTTCAGTACATGCCCTTTTTTCTTTACAAATCCACTAAAGTTGAAGTTGTAGTAACCTGGCAGATTTAGCTTTTCTAGCTTTTCTAGCCTTAAATGTTATGGGGTCTTTGTATGTAACCTCTGAACCCCATTGACATTAATTTCCTGCATACACTATGGTCAAGCTATGGTCGTTCACCTCTGCTACATTAGGCTGTAGATGCTTTCCACATATCATAATGGTTTCAGCCTTGATCTCTTTAGCTGCTATCTCTCTATCCACACACTTCTCTGTTTATTTATGTATTGATTTGAGCAGTTCTTGAGATTGCACAATGCCATGTAACACGCATGTATTTTGCATTTTTGAAAGCCATTTTCCCTCTTTTGAGAATGCTTTCCACACAGCATGGCCTAATTCTTTTTTTTTTTTTTTCAAAACATTGAATTTTTGGGAGCGGTTAAATTGTTTCTTAGCTCAATCAAAAAGAGTCATTCTCTCAGCACGTGCATTGGCGCCACTGTGAAGGGAAATCTGGTATTTTGTGAATTGCATGCCTTTTAGTCCTTTAATGTTACTTGAAAAACTCTTGTTGTTTTTTATCAGTTTGCATTTAACAATAAAAAACAATATTTGAATAGTGTACCCTTTGCATCCCCGCTGATTCAGCTCAAGTCAGCGGGTGAAGGTCGTGCACACGCTGAGAGAATCCTGCTCTAGAGCTCCTCCCTATCTGTTTGCAATGAGGAGGGAATATGGCTCCACAAAACGAGTCTGCCAAAGACATGCATGCTCAGCTGTCTGCCTGAGAGCTGCTGGTCGGCCTGCCTAACACTGGTAGTGAGCGGTTCACTATGTGCTGAGCTTAGTACTGGCAATGACAAATACATTGGATATTGGATTTGATTGCTAGATTTTGGGGTGGTGGTGGGAAAAATGTATTACTGCTATAATGTTATATTATTTAATGGGCTAGTTGTGGGAACAAAAGTAAGCTGTATTAGAAATATTGACTGTCTACGGTTGGGGTGGTAATAGGGGACACTTCATAATGCTATGGCATTAAAACACTTTAATTTTTTTTACTGACAACCAAAGCTCTTTGATGTAAACTTACACACATCAAGTAGTCAAAAATATTGCGGATTGTATTGATGCATGCTCATCCAGGTAAGCAAATCCCAAAAAGTTGATTCTGTTAATCTGGACGTAGCGTTTTCAGTTGGAGAAATGTTTTGTCACTCATCCAAGTGACTTCTTCAGCCTTAGCTAACTGCAGGTTTCCCCAACCTTATAAAGAGTACATTTGCACAACGACTGAAACTAGAACCACTGGCGAAGAATGGCCTGTGAGGTCAGTTTCTTGATCAATGCATATTGTCATGACCATCGATCAACAACGATCATTGACCTCACAGCCCATTGTTTGTCAGTGGTGCTAGTTTCAGTCATTATGCGAGTGTACTCTTTATAAGTTTGACCTGTATAGGTCATTTGGATGAGTGACAAAAGATTTCTCCAAATGAAAACGCTACGTCCAGATGAACAGAATCAACTTTTCAGGAAATTGTATTTCACACTTGCAAAACTGTCAAATTTTTCTTTTATTATTTGATCTTTATTAGTTTTTTGTAAATTGATATAAAAAATTAATTTACGTACATGTAAAATAATAACAGGAACACTTGGCAATTTTGTGAGTCTTAACAGAGATAAACCTTGGGAAGTGTGTTTATGTGTATGTGTGGGTGCTTGTGAGTGCTACCTACAACCTAATAGGACCAAATATATTGCAGTGTATAAATAGTCTAATTAAAATGTAACAGTCACTTTAAGAAATTAACTTACTTAACTTGTGTTTTTTAATATAGAAACTGTCATTGAAAATTCTGCCATAATGTGGTTGTTTAATACTCCACGTGTAAAAGTCATGCCATGCACCAAATAATAGAAACTATCATATTAAAAAAGTGGCTTTTTATAGTGATTTTTTTTTTAAAGTACCATGTATATCGTAAATATGCGATTCTTAAATATATTTGTATGGTTGGTGCCTTAGAACATGTGTTTGTGTTTGGATGCCTATTACCGATCTACAACCTAACAGAACCAAATATATTGTAGTGTATAAATAGTCAAGCCAGATCAACATGTTACAGTCACTTACAGACATTAAATGACTTTTATTTATAGTAACTGTTATAACATTTTCTGCCATACTGTGGTAGTTTAATACTAGACATCACATGTGAAAGTCATGTACATGTCACGTACTAAATATGAGAAAAGATCATTATAAAAATAAAATTGGTTTTTATTTTTTAAGTACCATTTATACTGTAAATATGCAATTCTAAAATATATTTGTAAGGTTGGTGCCTTGGAACATGTGTTTGTGTGCGGATGCCTATTACCTATTTACAACCTAATAGAACCAAATATACTGTAGTGTATAAATAGTCAAGCCAAATTAACATGCTACCATTACTTGCAGATATTAACTTACAATCTGGTTTTGTTTTAATAAATGCATCCACATCACATGTGAAAGCCATGTGCAAAATAGTAAAAATGATAACATCAAAAATAAAAATGACTTTTATTTTTAAAAATGTACCATTTTTATCATAAACATACGACTCTTAAAGGTATTTATATGGGTGGCACTATAGAGCTATAGTGTGTGTGTGTGTGTGTGTGTGTGTGTGTGTGTGTGTGTGTGTGTGTGTGTGTGTGTGTGTGCTTGAGTGTCCCTTAAGCAGCTCTAGCTGCATGCTTTAGCAGATCAAAGAGCATATCAGAGTCGCATCAGTGCTGCTCTAATTAGGCTGGGACTGATACAACTCTCCTTCTTAGTAATTGCCCACACTTCAGTATGCACCACACAGTGCTGTGTTTTCATCTACATGAAGCCATAGTGGAATTTCACAGCTCCTCTTAACACACCTGTATCAAATGGTTGAATTTTACCTGTAAAGCCATAACAATATGTAGCGTCACAGGGGTGGAGTGATGTGTGTTCGTTATTACGGTTCTGACATTGTCATGTCCTGTCTCCCCTGGTCTGGTCTAGGTGGTAGTCAACGCCTTGGTGGGTGCCATCCCTTCCATTATGAATGTGTTGCTGGTTTGCCTCATCTTTTGGCTGATTTTCAGTATCATGGGGGTCAATCTCTTTGCGGGCAAGTACTACTACTGTTTCAATGAGACATCCGAGGAATATTTTCCCACCAGCGTGGTCGACAACAAGACCCAGTGCTTCGAACTCATTAACCAAAACTATTCTGAGGTCAGGTGGAAGAATGTCAAAATCAACTTTGACAATGTGGGCGCCGGCTATCTTGCGCTGCTGCAAGTGGTGAGAGCATCACACCTAGTCGCTCACAGAATCCATTTCCTTTTTCTTCCGCCTTTTTTCCCCTTTCTCATTTACTTTCATTTTTTGTGTTTCTTCGTGTTCTACACTTAAAGATCTGTTGTTACTTCACAATCCATTTGTTTTTTGCTTTTCACAGTACTATGATGCCTGTTGTTCATATTCATGGTGTATATTGGCTCGTCTCTTCATATACCTTTTTTCTTTGTTCACTCGCTTCTTTCTGTGCACAAGCTGTACCACAGGATGTACTTCAGTTTCGGTTTGCCATGATTGCAATTTATAATTTTCTTTTTATTATTTTCTTAGTTTATGCAAAAATATTTAACCATGTCTCTCTTTTTAAAAGGCCACATTCAAAGGGTGGATGGACATTATGTATGCAGCTGTGGATTCAAGAGAGGTATATCTATATATCTGTCTGAGTCTAATTTGGGATACATAACTTTGTGCAAGTGTGCAAATTGCTCTTAAAAAAGTAGTTCAACATTTTGTTTATTTAATTTGTTACATTTTGGCTAAAAACCTTCTGCTGAATTGTGATAAAGTGGCAAAAAAATTATAACTTTTTAGGGGAAATAGCCCAATTCCATGAAATGATGATTTCAGTTTTTATGTTTCTTACATAAAATAAATTACTGTTTATTATTAGTATTTAGAAGTGCTGAGAGGCAGATTTCATTACCTTTGGGCGGAGCCACCCGATCTATTTCTTGTTTCCAGTCTTGATAGTGAATTTGGAGAATTAAATTGTAACTCTTCCTTTAACTCTTGGCAAGATGGTCTTAAACTGTTCCTTTACATGTTGTGTTAATAAAATACAAAACTGCTTTCACACATGATTTCCTTTCTCCAAGGTGGAGAAACAGCCTGACTATGAAGTCAATATCTACATGTACATCTACTTTGTTGTCTTCATCATATTTGGCTCCTTCTTTACCCTGAACCTCTTCATTGGTGTGATCATTGACAACTTCAACCAGCAAAAGAAAAAGATAAGAAAATTTTAATTTCCTGTTTTGTACAGCGAGTTTCCATTTTGTTGGGATATGATTATAACCAAATCTGTCTTTGTCCCTTTACTTTGGAGGTCAGGACATCTTCATGACAGAGGAACAGAAGAAGTACTACAACGCCATGAAAAAACTGGGATCCAAAAAGCCACAGAAACCTATTCCTCGACCGCAGGTAGTATTTTTTCATTAGACAAATGTGTTAGCTTATTCAGCATATAACATGTTTGGCTAAAACCTGATTATATGTCTATCTCCTTGTCCTCTGACCATTTAGAATAAAATCCAAGGGATGGTGTTTGACTTTGTGACGCAGCAAGTCTTTGACATCTCCATCATGATACTAATCTGCCTCAACATGGTCACCATGATGGTGGAAACGGACGATCAGTCAGATGAAACCGAGATCGTCCTCTACTGGGTCAACTTCATCTTTATTGTAATCTTTACCACGGAGTTCTTGCTGAAGCTTTTTGCGCTCCGCCACTATTACTTCACCAACGGCTGGAATATCTTTGACGTTGTGGTGGTCATCCTGTCCATTGTTGGTGAGTGAGAGACATGAAAGATGAAGTAGAGAGCACATGATTTAGAAATATCACCTCAAGAAGTTAAATACTGATTATACTCTCTTCCTTTCTTCCTTTTTTCCCCTTTTCCTTTTTCTCAGGTATGTTCCTGGCTGACCTTATTGAGAAGTACTTTGTGTCACCGACCTTGTTTAGGGTAATCAGGTTGGCTCGCATTGGCCGTATTCTTCGTCTGATCAAAGGAGCAAAGGGCATCCGGACTTTACTCTTTGCTTTGATGATGTCACTGCCAGCTCTTTTCAATATTGGCCTACTGCTCTTCCTCGTCATGTTCATCTTCTCCATATTTGGCATGTCTAACTTTGGCTACGTAAAACATGGAGCGGGGATTGATGACTTGTACAACTTTGAGACCTTTGGCAACAGCATGATCATCCTGTTCATGATCACCACATCGGCTGGCTGGGATGGCTTGCTACTGCCGATCCTCAACTACCCGCCAGACTGTGATCCCAACTTGGAGAACCCTGGGACTTCAGTGAAAGGTGACTGTGGTAACCCGTCAGTGGGGATCTTCTTTTTTGTCATGTATATCATCATATCTTTCCTGATTGTGGTTAACATGTACATCGCCATCATCCTGGAGAACTTCAGCGTGGCTACAGAGGAAAGTGCTGATCCCCTCAGCGAGGACGACTTTGAGACCTTCTATGAGATCTGGGAGAAGTTCGATCCCACTGCCTCTCAGTTCATTTCTTTTGCCAAGCTACCTGACTTTGCCGATGCTTTGGAGCACCCACTTCGTGTGCCAAAGCCCAACACTATAGAACTAATTGCCATGGACATGCCCATGGTGAGTGGCGATCGCATACACTGCCTGGACATCTTGTTTGCCTTCACAAAGCGTGTGCTGGGTGACAGCGGTGAGTTGGACATGCTGAGGCAGCAGATGGAGGAGCGTTTCGTGGCAGCCAACCCCTCCAAAGTGTCGTATGAACCCATCACCACCACCCTCCGCCGCAAACAGGAGGATGTCTCTGCCAGAACTATCCAGAATGCCTACCGCGCTCACCTCATCAGGCGCGGCATCATCTTCAAGCGCATTTTTGCTAACAATAAGCTGGAGAACGGTGGGACCAATCAGGAGAAGAAGGAGAGCACACCATCCACAGCCTCTCTGCCGTCTTATGACAGCGTGACCAAACCCGAAAAGGAGAAACAGGATGATAACAAGGAGGAGTGGGCCAGGAAAGAGAAGGACAAAAACCAAAAAGATGAGTGGGAATCCAAGTGTTAGGATTCAGTGACTCTTAAAACCCAATAAACACAGTCAGATGAGACTCTGAGCCTGAACCCAACAAATGTCAAAAAAGTGATGATCATTTGCAAGCAAGAGAAATATAACAAAAAAAAAAAACCCAACAAAAAAAAAAAATGTTTACATATTCAAATACTGCTGAGGCAATGTGGTTTCCTATGTCGTCAAAGACAGCTGAACCAAACACAATCAGTTTACTGCTGAACTTTTTCTGCATTGAGACCAAGCTCATAGAAATGAGGAATTAAAAAAAACAATGCTGAAAAACAGTAACTCACAGTGTGCTGGCCATTGGCACACTATTTCTTTGGGGACCAACTGCCAAGGTACAGAAATCTCTGCAAGATTATTGGACAATTGCGAAATACCTGCCACCACCGAGTGTGGAACCCGGAGCTTTGCTGCGGGACTGGATCATGCCGATCCCAAGAGAACTGTATTAGCAGTCTAAAGGAGGGTCTTAAATGCTGAGTTTACCATCTTTATCGAGGAGAAAACAGTGATCAACCAAGCAAGTTTAGCTTTGAAAGAAACACTAGTGAGGGAGGGGGAACCCAGAACCGTAGACAAAGATTTTTGTTTGTTTGTGCCGAGTATACTTGCATCTTTACATTATTTGAGCAGCAAAAAAAAAAAAAAGGAAAGAAAAAAAAGATAACATTTAGCCCATGTCACTGGTCTTTCCATCTTCTCTTTGTTATACTGACATTGAAAAAGACGTTTTCTACATGGGCTTTCACACTCACTGGGTAGGGGTCATTAGTCATCGTTTTGACTTGGGCTGAAGGAGACTTGCTCAGACCGAGTTCCAGATAAATAATAATTATTGTGCTCGTTCAATGCATAGAAATGACTTGCATGAAGGCATGTTTTGACCAGGAATCATGCATGAGTAATCATAGTCCACAAGACACTAATTCTCAGACCACTGCAGTGGCTTGACTACAAGTTAGAGGCTGTCCACGCGGGAAATTACAAGAACTTTAGATGGAAAACAAAGAGTATTGGGGGAATGATATTCCTATGATCCCTGTCACCCTTCACTAGTTTTCCTTTTTGAACTGACAGATCTTCTGATTCAGCTCCTAATTATTTTTGTTTTTAATGTGAATGAAAGATGTAAGTACTCAGATGCAAAGTCTCAGTCGGATCAGCCAACAACACGAAGTCGAAGCGTTTTTTTGCCGCTTTGGATGTTTATCAACAATAAAGAGTATTATGAAGCAGAATATCCTCATGTTGAGGCTGCACAGATTTAGAGGGCCAAATCTGGGGCATACATCTCTTTGTTTACTCACCATGGAGTCACTTTTGTTGTTTCCTGTGGTCCTTATTAGGGCAGCAAGAGGAGGTGATGTTTCACGCCAAGGAATCCATATATGGCACTAGTGCTCGTGCATCAGTTGGTGTTCCCTTTACTGCTGTAGTTCCTGCAGAGGGGACAGAAATATGGTTGTGGTTTTAGTTTTTTCTTTCCCGTTGGTTCTTTTATTTTGTGTGTGTGAGTGTATAGGGCTAGTGGGAGAACTCAAAATTGTTTGGGTAAAAACATTGAACACTTTTACTGATTCAGAATTTCCCAGTGAATGATTTCTTAGGCAGTGCTTTTCAAACATGTTGAGTTGCCAGCTTCAGGAAAAAGCCTTGAAGTCCTTCTCTGAGGTCCTTTTAATGGCTTTTATCAGTGGGAATGACACTGGCCATCTGATACCTCAGAGTTAGCAGCAGAATTATCACCAGGACACGCCCAGCGTATAAGTAAGGTGGATAGCGATAGGGCTTAAGGTTTTCAGCTGTAGTGTTGAATGGATGCTGTTTGGTATTTCAGGGAGGTTGCTGTGTGATAAGCGTCACCAGATAACGGTGGACCAATAAATAGTTCGAGATCTTCCCTTCAGAGTTAAAGACTGACTGCCATGAGAAGATGAATGCAGATGAACAGAGTAGTGCTTTGGTCTGAGTCGGAGTGCTGAAAGTCCCATGTTTGTCAGTGTATCAATGTGCTTTTGTGGGACCTCTCAAAACACTGTGTGGTGTTGGACCCAGACTCGCACCATCTTTTCACATATTTGCAGCCTTTCAAAACGCTGTCACCTGCTTCAGAAGTAATTAGCCAGGAATGGAGTTAGGAGGGCTAACACTCGCCGAAAAAATACATCAGCAGGCCTCTCATCGACGCAGTTATGTTGTATAATAAGCTTTGTGGGTGTTTTTCATATTAAAAAACAAACAAACAAAAAAAAAAAACAAAGACAAAAAACTGAGGCTTTGTCTGTTTCTAGACAAGACGCAACTGCCTCCATAGGTGTTCTGCCATTTGTTTTCTACACAGGAGTGATGGTCCTATTTATAAGTGGATGACCGGACTTAAATCCGGCATCCATCATCACACCACTAATGCCATTTGGTGTGTTTAACACTGCCTATACCAGAATCCCCTGTACAACAATGACTGAGGTCTGTTTACAATATGAGGTCTCTGAATCAGTTTGGCTGCTGCACACTGAAACCAAATACATTCCCAACGAGAACCACAGGAGGTGTAGGTAACGTCATCAGATTTACCCATGCTCATCTTGGATGTAATGTTTTAGAATGATGCATTCACACTTGAAAAAAGAAAAAAGAAAAACAAAGAAAAACGAGCAAAACGAAAAAAGACAAAAAATAAAAAGAACACAAAAACATATATATGTACAGTGCAGGCTCTGATGTAAATGGCACAATCGCTGAAAAAGAATGAACTTTTTGAGAGAAACTATAAATATTGTATTATATTCTTTTATTTTATCGGCATGCTTTGTTGTGTTTTTTTGTAAATACGGAATTTTAAAAATGTTACTACTAATAATCGAAAAAAAAAGAGAATAATAACAACAATATAGAATGGCTTCCAGCTATGCCCTTTGTCACATTTGTTACCTTTTGGATTTTTTGAGACACTTTTCACTTTGTTGACGGAAATTGAATGAAATATAGATATTATATAATACAAAAGATATATACATGTATACATATATGTCTATATGTATATACGTAAAACAGAAGAACACTGTTTGTCACATTTAATTTATGTGCAACACGTTCAGTGGATGTCTAAAACTGGTTGTTTCCAGCACCCTTCTATGTTGGGGAATATCTCATGTGCGATGTTACTGGATGTAGCCTAAACATGACAAACGGATAATGTTACCAGCACATTTCTCACTTAACTGTCATATCTCTCACGGTCAGAGTATACAGGACGCACCCACAGTCACAGACACACGAAGGTGACTTTTCCTCACTGCCCACCAACATCACCGGTGATCTCTTCCAAGAAGGACGTCAGCTGGTGTGACTGACTGCCTCACGCACCCTGAGACAATTCCTACCACGGGGACTTTTTAAAAAAATGTTTTCCTCACATGCCCACACATCAGTGCCATTGCAGCTCAACACACAGAGTCGCGTACTTGCTTCTCATTCTCACGTTATTTTCGTTGAATGGTTTCTTTCTAGTGTTCCACTCTATGGCATGTGCCTTTTTTCTGCTTTTTCTGCAAATTTGGATGTCAATGCCACACTGAAAAAAAATGTTAAAGAGAGCGAGAGAGAGAAAGAAACCAAAACATATTTCGAAACTGTGGAGGGTAGGAGGTTTTGGGGGGTGAGCACAACATTAATCAGGGATGTCGGCTTAGAAATACTGCCAGAGGATGATCCAGACACCCCACTTCATCTTAATATTCAACAGTGTGTGATGTTAACAGAAAAACAGCTAACTCAAAAAAAAAAGTCCTGTTCTTAGTGCTATGTGTGTCACCCACTTGGCTTGTGAAAAAGCAGCTTGCCTTCTATATTTTGGTTTTCTTTCTTCTATATATTTCTGTTTCCATCTGAAATTTATTTTTGTATCAATATTTGATTATAGGACTCATTCTTTTTTTTTTTAAAGCATGGTTTATTATGGGCGTTTTTTTTTCTTCCTTTTTTTTGCTGAAAAATTAAAAAAAGTGCTTTTCAAACTGTTGTTATCATTTGACACCGTGATAAAAGAGGTTATACAGTACAATATGATGGTGTGTTGCACAACCACTTGGACTCTTGGTAAGAATATATGAAAGATTGTCTTCATTTGAGCACGAACCTTTTTATTACCAATAAAGCAGCCTTCCAGTTACACCTCCTGTGCTGTTGTTGTTTCTAAATGAGACGTTTATTTCTTTTTGACTAGAGTGCCATGTCTGACTTCCTTTCACATTCACTGTGTGCACTTCATGTGGTCACCATTTTGTGTAGTTTACTTTTGTGGTGCTGGGTATGGATGGAGGAGAATCGCAGAGCATCCTGTGAAATGGAGCTGGCTTCTTGAAAGGCAGCCTTTCAAACGTAATGGACTTATTGAGTTTGTTAAGAGCCCGTGTCAACACCCCCTTGCAGGCAGAAGATGGACTATAGCCCCATCATTATGTAGTCCATTTGTGCGGTGACGCTCTTATTTGTGGTCCACTATAAAGTAAATCGCCCAGAGGTATGATATCAAAGGCTCCACCCCACAACCTCACAGTATACCGCATGAGAAAGGCACGCCAGGGGGATATTGATCATGTTTGTGTTTCCCATTAGTTAGACAGACGAGAGAAAACACTGTATGGAGCAGGTGGAGGTGGAGGCTATGTAAATGATGCTTTGAGTTGTCCTCACACTGAAAAGATGGCCAGTTCTCCGTGGAGAACCTCCCTCTGCTCTTTTTTCCCTTTTTTTTTGTCACGTTACAAAATTCCGTCTTGCTGGTTCCCAGCTCCTCCAAGTCACGTGGACTCTTCACTTTAAGCATCCCCCTCCCTCCCTCTCTCTTTCTCCCCCGCACTTCCTCGGACTCACCCTCCCTTTTCCCCTGTTTTTTGGTCTTTTACGTGCGCATATGCATTTTTACAAAATCTTGTTATCGCTGACAATCCTCCAGCTCTTTCTCTTCTAAACGCTGCATTACCACATACACCAGGGCAGACTGTGAGAGAGAGGAAGAGAGAGAGAGAGGGGAAGAGGAGGGAGCCAGAAAAGGGAGATGGGAGGTGCTGGAGCACTGCAGTGCAGATAAATTAATGCAGCAGTCGAGGCTGACTCAGCAGCGCGCTCCTAATTTGGCCCAATGCCTCCGTGAGCAGCCTGGTCACACTGGCTCCCCCGCGAAACAAAAAAAATCACACTATAATAAAGGCATTTCATCTTAAATTAGACTCACTAAGCACATCTGAGAGCAGCAATTCCCCCTGACGGCAGCGGGCGTTGCTGCTTGCTCTGCGGAGGAGCTGTCCTTGGTGCCGGAGGTGGAACCAGGCGGACGAGCATCCTCTGCACGGGATGTGAAGCTTTCTGGGTGGGGCTGCACGGAAGAAGCGCAACCGACTAAGCCCACTGTTAAAAAAAAAGTGTTTAGTGGAGCTTCGTATAGGTCCACACCCACCCCACTCTCTCTCCCTCCTTCTCATTGCCCCCCCACCTTCTGAAATAGGCTAGGTTGCCACATAGCATGTGGTTTCTCCGTGGGAAAACCTGAGTAGCTAAATTTAAACGTGCCACGGCTGGGCTTCATAGACAAGTTTGGCTTTTTATAACCGACACAGTCACGAGTGTTATTGTTTGTGTAATCATGTTACAGCTGCACTGAAACTGGTGTTGTCCGCTTTTTGAGCTTTTAGTCCCTTCTGCCTCATCCTTCACTTCCCTGATGTTCAACGTAAAAATGCGAATAGCCAGGAGTTAAAAGGGGGTGTGTTCATACTATCTGATCAACCCTTGACTAAGATCAGAGGATGATGCTCCCTCCTTCTCCCCTCCTCCCCCCCTGTTCTCCCCTGAGGAGGGAGAACGGAAACCAGAGAAGAAGTGAGTCTCATAAAACGTGAAAAGCCCCTCCCTCGATTTATTCCCAACATTACAGAGGCTCGTATGGATGAAAACCTGCACCACCATCCTCCAGTAGCTTTGGCCTACTGTTTCTCTCCACCGGTATGAAATCTGCCAGCACCTCCTTGTCAACGAAATATTGACTATATAGGCAAGTGATTTCATAACCTTGTTGTGCAACAGTGCAAATGTGTATTGAAAAAACAAAACATATGCCTTTATTTTTTATATTGATTTATTTAATTCCCAAATCAACCTGTCCTGTGCATGAACTGCGTGATTCCTTCGATTTGCCGAACAACAGCACCCACCCGTGGTCTCTGTCGTGTATAAATAGATACGAGCAGATAAAAGGCTGTCAAAGTTCTCATGACTGATTTCCAATTTAGGGAGACGGTATAAGACTGTGTCTGTTCAGAGCATCGTGCTTCAACTTGCTAATTGTTATTTTAGTGCTGGTTTGTTTTCTTTAATTGTTAAACAAGTTTAACAAATAGATTCAATCATTTTTTGACAACAGATAGATTTTTCTAATCACTGGAAAGGTTTGGTCTGATATAACTGCGAAAATAAAAATAAGAAAATGTTCCTTCAGTCTGTGCTGATCACTCCATGATATCAACGGTGGATAAATAAAGAGTATAGTGGTGGATTCTTTCCTTGTCGTCCTCATAGAGCTCCTTAAACTAGCATCTGCTTGCAGGTCTCACTTTGGGAACACTATGTGGTCCTTTCCTTCATTCCTTTTTCATTCCATTTATTCAATACTTATTTATTCCATTTATAGTACCTGTGATCGGTCTACAGTGTCAGTACAAAACATCCCTTTATAAGATTTAATCCTAAAATGTGTTACACAACATGAAATGCATACAAGTGAATTCATAGTGCTTTGGAAAAGATCCCAAATTCAAGTTTTTTTCCTTTTCATTTGGCATCTCGGTTTATTCATACTGCAGAGATTTGTTTAAGAAAGCAGAACAAAACAAACCACACATCCTTTTCTCCCCATTTCCTTATGGAAATAATAAAAAATAATGAAGCCGAGATAAAATGTTAAATGTCCACTTTATCTTAGGATACCGGCATTGTGTTGTTTAATGCAGACTCATTGTCATTTTTTAAAAATGATGTAACGCAGTGATGGGAACATGTTTTATCCCGGTGGTTTCATACTTCTGCCGCAATGTCGAGCAGAGCTTCACAACATCTGTGAAACATATATGTAAAAGCAAATAATTGCAATTAACATTCAACTGTGGATAAAAACTGACTAACATAGACGAATTCAAGCGAGTGACTTCTACGAAACCCTCATGAAATCCAAACAGCGTCCAAACAAATGTTACTTCCCAGCTCACCCTTCTTGTTTGGGGTCGGTCAGCCACTCCACAAAGTCTTTAGCCTTAATCTTATCAAGATAGTGTGTGAAATCACTGGTGAATGTTCCATCTGAATGCCTTTTGAGCTTTCGGACCATATGATGTCCCTTTTCCATCCGATACGAGAGCCATCTAGGAGAAGAAGTGTTGAAGAGAACGAAGAATGTTTAACTGACAAACGTATTTCAGAACTGGAGCTAATAATCCAAACATGAAACTGGACACTACATAATACCTTGATGGCCCGGATTTGTCCAAAACCACCTGCTGAGTATCTGAAAAAATACAAAGGAGCAGCAAACACAGCACAGGCAGATTCATCCTCAGGTCACCTAGTTAAAAAAAAACAAAAACAAAAGCAAAGATACAAACAGGTTGTTTATCCTAAATCATTTGAACAGATTTTTATTTTTTTTAAATTTATTTTTATTTTTCAAGTTTAGGTCTGAATGAATCAGCTCACCTCAGAGAAACCTAACACCTCTCCAGTGAAGAGCTGTGCTTTCCTGGCTGCTGCAAGTGTAGTGATGAAGAAGCCACGGAAAAAGCCCCTTCACACCTTGAAGATACACTAAACTACAAGTACTGATTACCTCTGTCACTTTATAAAGACAGCAGGTGTCCTAGTGTGACATACAGGCCACCTCCTACAGCTGATGAGCCTGTTAGTCATTATGGTGGTGTGGATCATGGCTCATCTCAACAAGAATTGTGTGTATTCTCCAGAAAGGTCAAAAGTCAGAGCGCACTCTGACTAACACAGACAGAAGCAGGTGCGAAGAAATTGTTCTGGTGTCTGACAACGACCACGTGATTCCTAAATCGTGTCGCTCGCTTCTGAAAATTTGGAATTCTAGTCAGCTTGCTGTTTAGTTGCAGTTCTGCAATCATCCGGTTGGATTTTTTGTGCTGTCTTTGAAGAGTAGAAAGCTAATCATTGTTTGTAGGTACAAGATTATTTAAAATAAATATACCAGATATGACCATATTTGGACAAGGGTCAAGCTGACAACAACAAACCAACATAAACATGTAAACTCCACGACATCTTTTCCTAACTTATGGCAACCAACTGGACCTTCTTTTACAAGTCCGAATATGTTAGAAGTTGCTGCTCTACTCATATTTTCCACAACTATCTCTGAGGTTTACAGAGGATGGTCTGAAAAACAGAAAATATCCAGTGAGCGTTAGTTCTCTGGGTGAAAATGCCATGTTGAGGCAAAAAGTCAATGGAGAATCAGCACACTGGAAGTCAGCTGTTACTCAAATACCCACTCCTTACATGCAGAAGGGCTACAGCAGCAGCCCACGGTGCCATGTGCTGCTCCTGTCAGTTAACAAGAGAAAATCAAGACTTTCCGATGTTTTTATGTCTAATATCTTTACTTACATTAGTAAATAGACTTTAGTGAAGATGATTTATGAAGGGGTTATTTATAAAATGAGGTATTTTTATGAGCAACATTAAAACCATTCTACTTTTTATTTAAAGTATCTTTATAGAACTGTGATGTCATATTTGTTGCTATTTCTGCTCCCCTCGTGACCAGAGAAAGACAGAAAATGTAACAGCAGTGTTTGCAGCAGAGGTGAGAGTATGGATCCAAACATCCACAGTATCGATACCAGCGGAGGTATTGGTACGACCAAGATGGGATCGATACTTTGTTTCTATTAGTTCTGCATGTCGCTTGAAAAATTGTGTTAAATAATTTGCTTGGAAATGAAAAAATACACCTCGAACATGCACTGTGAAAAAAGATGTCTGAACCTTTCCCTGTTGACTGCCGTGTCTGTTTGATTTGTAGCCTATTTAAACAACAGAAGTTGTCCTGAAGAGCTTTAGAGACAGGAACAATTACATTTCAGGTCTTCAAAAAAAAAGCCAACTCACTCACTGCTCTCCTACATGAGCTGCTTTTATAGGTCACAGGTATCGGTATTGATTTCGGCAATATTGGCTCTGTATTTACTTGGTATCACACAGGACTAGTTCGCGACCATGACTGCAATTAAATAGGCCTCAATTAACCCAATCGCAGCCACTAGATAACAGCAAGTCTGAGGCACACAAAAACCTCTCACACATTAGCGTCTATTTCCCACAGCACACACGGAGGTGAGCTAACATGCGCTCTGTTATGGGAGATTAACATAAAACTGCAGATATTGGACTCAAATTGCTGAGAGCAGCAAAACAAACTTCAGCTCCAGTTAACATTTTATCTAACCAGGATTATTTACTAGATTTATTTACAAGTAGGAGAGACCGGGGATAGTTGTAACGTGGGTCAGTTGTAACACTTCCAATTTCTCCAATCAGGGCTAAGTTTCAAATGATGTGACTCATCCTGTGCATGCCCAATTCAGTTCTGCTATCACATGTGAAAAATCAGCACATTTTGTCAAACACAGACAATTTAACATGAAAATAAGTAATTTATATGCCAAAAAGTAAGTTTTTCTACTTTATTTCAATGTTTAATAGCATTATCTGCTTTGCAGTTAAACTCATCAAATTTAAATTATGTTATTTGTATGTCTATGGGGATATATTCTGTGTAGGTCTTTAGTGCTAATGTTTTAGCCGTTGGCTGTAATGTTAACTAGTTCATGGCTATAGGAGTCTGGGTCAGTTGTAACAGCAACAGTCTGGGTTAGTTGTAACAGCAACAGTCTGGGTTAGTTGTAACAATAATGCAGATGTTACAACTTACCACACTATTACTTTAACTTATATTAAACAAGTTGGGGCAACGACATCAGCAGAGAGAGGTTCACTGGTCACTTTTGTATATGCGGTTAATGCCATTGGCAACACAATTCCTCCACTGTTTGTGTTCCCCACACATACATTATGCAGACCACTGTGTCAGAGATGGACCAGTAGGAAGTACTGGTAGTGGAAATAAATCAGGATGGGTGCAAGAAACAGATTTCCTCATCTTTCTGAAGCACTTTGCAAACCACACCAAGGTAAGCCATGATAAAAAGTAATGGAATTGCGATGCTGGTGAACAACTACTTTTTTTCAGCTTCATTGTTATGTTCAAAATTGGTGCAAGAGTTGTAGGTTATAATGCCCACTGAGCCAATGAGGCCAAACTCAAGGAAGACCAACCAAAATTAATGAAATATTCAGTTGCAGAAAATTCCATAATTTGTCTTTTTTGGGGGGTTGGAATATGTTCAAAAGCTAGATTTCTGCATTCTGTCACACACACACACAGCTACATAAATGGATGTAAGTGCATTCATGTGTTGAATAAACAAAGATCACATGTTAATGTTTTGTTAGTACCCTTATTTCATTGTGTTACATTTCACCCCAGGATATGTTACAACTAACCCAGACTATGGGGTTAATTGTAACATTTCACTCTTTGTGTTTGAGGCCATACCATGCAATGGGTAATTGTGCTGCAGAGAAAATAGCTGCACTATTTAATAGCAGAGACATGTAAATACTTTGCATTACATTTTGAATCCACTACCTTAAACGAGCTCCAATTTACAGACAGAAATGTCAAAAATGTTACAACTATCCCCGGTCTCCCCTAAATACGCTCTTATGGACAGGTGCAGTCTGCGCACCTGTGTCAAATCAAGCCACAGTATGTAGCTTGATTGCTAGCAAACTAATAATACTAGAGCAAATTATGTACACTAGCAGTACTACAGCTGGCTAGCTTTGAAGTTGACCCAGTGTAACTTCATTGTCAGTCTTCAGAATGTTTTCTTCTAGCTGTCAGGAACTTCTATTTTACAGAATTATTTAATAATTAATGGCGAGAATATCGAGATTAAAAAGCACTGGCAGCCTTGTTTTGGTGCAGGTGGTAATCTGCTCTCTTTAAAGTCATCTAAGAAACTTGCACGTTACAAATGCACTTCTCTGACTGTGTGCAAGTGTGCACTCAAGTTGGATAAGTTATCATGGTGCAGTTTACAGGTCTGGGAGCCTGTAGCTGCATTAATAATTGTGCATCTGTGTGGCTCACAATAGAATAATTCTCAGAAACTGTACTGTGTTGAGAAGAAGCCTTGATGCTGCCTGTGGGATGTGCAAAGTATTGATGTGACGTTCTGTATCGAGGCTTCAAAGCTCGTTTTTTTTTTTTTTTTTAAATATTAAACTTTATTAAGAAACAGTATACAGAACATGTATACAATCAGAACAAAATTAACATATGCCAGGGGGTCTAATACAAAGAATTACAAACATTCAAATAATTTGTAATTACTACAAATAGTAATAGTTTTCATAGCCTTTTTGTTAAGTGATCCACTAATCAATTTTATGTAACATAAAACATCATTACAGTAATGTTTAAAATGAGGTTTTTTGTTACTGTATTTGCATTTGTGAAAATGAAATTTAGCTAAGATAACTAACAAGTTTATTATAAAGTAAACATCTTCTTTTTTTTTGCCTTCGAAAGAAACAAAATACAACATTTTCCCATTTCACAGTAAAGTCTTTGTAGAGATGTCCAGCAATGAATCTACTGAAGTCTTTCCAAAATGTTCTAGCGTATGAACAGATCCAGAAGAGGTGTTGCACAGTCTCAGGATGGCTTCCACAAACTCCACAGTTCACATTTATGTCCCTTTTGAACTTTGTCATGTAATGATTAGCAGGATAAAATTTATGCAGTATTTTAAATGAGACTTCCTTCACTTTATTCATTACCAGATACTTGTTAGGAATTGACCATACTCTTTTCCAGTTAATGTCACTGACAAAGAAATTCCAATAAGAGACCACATGTGGGATAGTTAGAGATTCTGTCTGGAACAAAGCACGAATATTCTTATTACTTTTACTGTGGTTTGTTAGACAGATTCTTCCTATGTGTGAATCCAAAGGGTTGGGGAGAGAAACAGATGATATGCAAGGTTGAATACCTTTAAAAAGCATTATAATACCCGTAGGTATTGCATCAAATAATATGGCATATTCTTTGGGTGTGGCTGGAAATTTATAGGTGTTTAAGAATTCTGAATAGGACATAAGCTGCCAATCAGGATTAAACAGCTGATTCACTAAAACAATCCGTTTCTCAACCCACCTAGAAAAAATAATGATTTATTTTTATACACTATGTTCCTATTATTCCAAATTGAATACGTATGGGGTGTAAAGTTGTGTTTATATATAAGGGACCAAGCTAATAGAACTTGTTTGTGAAACATCGAAAGCTTTTCTGGAAGCTGGCTTCAAAGCTTGTGTCGAGTAATTGAGGGAGCGTTTCCGCGATGCGCGTCTCGAGGCTTGCTTCATTTATGGGAGGAGCTGAAAATGATGACGTCCGAAGCCTCGCTTCCCGGCTGTACCGCGTGACTGGTTCATGAAGTAGTTCGAACTTTGCTGCGAGCTATGACAGCGATATAAAGCCCTCAGACTTCATTCAAAATGTGGGTGTTTGATGGAGAGTTGTTAGCGAGAGTTTGTAGACAGTTTGGAGGTTTATGAGAGTGAGGAGAGAAAGTCAGGAGAGAATGGAGCCAGCTAAGAAGAGGAGGATGTCCTCCCCTGTGTGGGAACATTGTGATTTTATTCCTCTCAACAAGGTATGTAAATTTCTACAGAAGATGTATTTTCATAATACTGATGGTGCAATAAAACTTATGTTAAGCTGTCTGTACTTTTGTACAAGGTGAAGTGTTTGCTATGTGCCAGGGAGCTGGGATATAACAACAACACCTCATCCATGCTTAGGCACTACAGAGCTTTGCATGAGAATAAGGGGAACACCGATTGTGGAGCAAGACCAGGTGAGCCATCAAATGTCATGATAATATAGCATGCAGTAATGTTACTAAATGATATAACAATATTATACAATGCAATAAGTGACGTGTGTGATATTTATATTTGTGCTTTGTCTTTATTGTCTTTCCTCAGGAGAACAATCTCAAATAGATGAAGACCTGGTTACCATGGTGATTGAGGACTCCCAGCCATTTAGCATTGTGGAGGACAAAGGATTCAAAAGATTTGTTAAATCATTAAATCCCAGCTATGTTCTGCCCACTAAAAAGGCCATAAAAGCAGTGAAAATTTAGTTTTTACAGAATAAAATGTGGGCAGGACTGAGGCTCAAAGCCTCAGTGTGTAGCTGTCCATACCTCAACGTTACAAAAGCACAACCACTGTCCACACCCCAACCACACCTCACCTCACAGTAAATGATCATTTCCATTTTAAGCATTTCCAAATAATCATTTTCCATACTGCCAGTATAAATATACACAGTATACTGCATCACTACAATATACATGTTTTACACACTCCTTTTGTTGTTGACATTTACAGGCTGTGTGCAAAAGGCCACACTCTTCAAATTCATGCCAACTAATATTTTTACATCCAGTAGGTGTCCTACTAGAGCAAATGAAGCTTCAAGAAGCTTTGCGCTGGGGTGAACCAATTGGATGAAAAGCTTCAGTGCTTCACGAAGCTTCATCTGCCCATCACTAGTGCAAAGATCTATATAAGCTACCTTTAGAACGATGACATTTACTTGATGGAGCAGTTATTTCAGGTGGGCCACAGAGTCAAGCTTAGCCAGTCCTGGCAGACCAGCTGATCCCAGTACCAGCCCACATCAGCTGATGGCTCAGATGAGACCTTACTTCACATTCAGTCGTCAGATCTCAAGCCGTGACTTAACCAGTGTCCTATCTTTTGTCAGTGAAACAGCTCTGTTCAGTGCTGAGTCTCCTTGCTGCTCGCTGCGTGCCTCAGGGTTGCCTGTTTGCACTTGAAAACATGGAAGTCCCAGAACGGAGCCATACTGTCCCCTATGAATGACTGCAGATGGAAAAGCCAATCTTCTTTGAAACATAACGGTCCTGATTGAAATGTTTCTGTTCTTTTTCATAAACGTTTTAGGCCAGCAGCTGGACTCCCTCAGATCTGCAGTGTATAACCCAGTGAAGGACTTCTGGACAGATGAGTGAACAAAGTACAGAACATCCTCTCTCTGACCTTCAAGAGCCTCACTCAACCGAGGCATCTGGCAAGTATTTTCACCCTAAACCTCAAATAAAAAGACAAATAGTGCCGACAAAGTTGAAAATGCACTGAATCTGTTGGATAAATGTGTTCTACGTTCTGTGTTCTGGGCAACTAATGTGGATGGTTTTTTTTTCTTTTACTTTTAAAGATATTAAAGGTGGGCTAGCTTTCATTAAACCCTTTGTATACTAGCTGACTACTTGACTGTCACATAAATGACACTGTATGTTGTTTGATATGTACGGAGTAGCATCACAACTGAGCAGACAGTGGTGAGGACTCAAATAGTGTCTGTGTTAAATTGTTGGCTAGATTATGTGTGTGCATACACGCTATTACCCCACAGCCGTTAAAAGGCTGATGGTATTTTCGTCACCCCACCAGTGGTGTGGGTGGTGTGGATAGCTAAGTTTGTGAATGCGATAACTCGAAAATGAAGCAGCGTACGAGCTTTAAATTGATGCCACAGGAGTATCTACTAAAAATAGCTGACACGTATGAATCTCACTGACCTCAGCCAGGTCAGAGGTCAGGTTTTCTGAAAATCTGGTCAATGCCGTAACTCGTGAACGAGGCATCGTAGGACTTTGACATTGACACCATAGATGCAGCTGCTAAAAATCTTGGATGAGTTTGAATCTCACTGACCTTGACCTAACCCCCACCTGGCTGCAGCTGCCCCTCCCGGATCCAGGCTCTGCTGGAAGTTTGTTCCTGTTAAAACGGAGTTCTTCCTTCTCACTGTCACCAAATGTGTACTCATAAATTTTAAGATTTGCATACACTATTATATATTGTACATATATTTATTAGTTTCAGGTTGGCCATTCTTGTATTTTGCTCGTTTGTGTTGTTGTGTTTGCACATCTCTGTTGCTTGTGGGGCTCGCACACAAGAATTTCACTCGCATGTGCTGTGCCAGTGTGCCTGCACATGTGATGTGACAATAAAAAGTGATTTGATTTGATTTGATTTGATTTGATTTTAAATCGTCATCTGATAACTGATTGTTGGGATTTTCTCTGTATTATTCTTATAATATAAAGAAGCTTGAGGTGACTGCTTTTGTGATTTGGTTCTATGTAAATACAATTGAATGATTATTGGCTAATATATAAATGGCTTTTTAAAAATTCCCTTATTAGTTGGATTCTACTTTTGCTTTGGCTCGATTTCCAAATTCTAGTCTTAAGGTGATTTTTTTTTTCTTTATTAACAACCTAATGCTTAAATGTCTTGCTTAGTCAAAAGGTCATACACCTACACTTGGACACGTGTCTGTCTGATTAACAACTAAAAACATCAGGAGATAAAGCTAGTTAACTTTTTATTTTTACTAGAAGAGACTTGAGTTTCATATTTTAAGATTTGCCAGCGTTAGGATGTACTTCTTGGACCTGGCCGCTAGGTGTCACACTTGACCGGAGCATCCAACAAGGCCTCCTGCACTGGCATGTTGCTCTCCACAACACCTCTGAGCAAAGATTTGGTTTCAGTTTGCAGTTCCAAGTTACAGCTTGACTTTTTTTTCATATTTAAATATCAGATTGATTAATACAAAAAATGCTGAGACACTGTCGACTCAGTTCACTTTTTTTTTCATTCTGGTTTTCAAACCAACCCAATGTGGCTCCCAGACCCCAAGAATGACAAATGATGTTTGTGCAGGATGATGAGTTGAAAGTCCTTCGTAGTGTAAACCTTCATTGTAAATTGGATATTTAGAGCTGACATAATGAGATAAAGATGCTGATTGGAAAAGCAAATATTTGATCAGGCTGTTCTTTTGAAGAAGCTCTGTTAGCATTGGTGATATAGCATTCACAGGAAAAGTGTTTTATTCTTGGAGAAATAAACGTGCACCTGTGTCACAACTGAGACTGAGACATATGGGGCAGGCAGGGGGGAATAAATGTTTGAGTCTATATTTATTTATTTTATTAGTAATATTAACATACAAACAAAATGCACCATATATTACACATTCAGAGAATAACCATTCCTTACATAGTAGCAACTTTCCTACATAGGAAAAAGAAAATATAAAGATGGGGTCACATAATTTAACAGATTATTAACTCACTAAATCAAAATCTTCCACAAAGGAAACAAAAAAAGCAGCCTTTTTCTTTTTAACTAAGGTCAAAGATTTAACTAACAGGTTTAAGTCTTTTTCCCAGTAAGCTAGTGTTGGTTTGGTCTTAAAAAAAATGACATTTATGTATAAATTGCTTGCACAAGATTAATAACACATTAACACCATAATTAGTTTTCTTTTCTTTCAAAAACGCTCCAAACATATGGCGGCAGCTAGTTAGTTTTAATATTACTCTTATTATTCTTTCTGGGTCACAAAAGAAACGTTTAACATATTTTCAGGTGAGAATGTAGCTGTGTAAACTTCAAATATCTGCTCAGTTTATCAGGACACCACATATTTTCAAAAGCGCTCCACGTTTTCGGAGACGTCTGTTACCCACTAGGTCGATAGCTAGCCGGGGGCAAGGCTCACTAGAGCCGGTGAGAACACTGGACTCCCAGCAAATCGTTTTCAAACCCACCGCTGTCTTTCGTTACTCAGGTTAAATATATATAAGTCACTTAGATAACTCAAAAATGTTATCGTTTGGCTTTTTTTTTGTATTTTATTTGTTCCTGAGTAAATCGGTTTGGCTGAAATTAAAATTATAGTTTTTACACAGCTGAATAAACGTCAAGGAGACAACTGATTATCAGAAGTATGAGATGCTGGAGAATATACTCCGGTGTCCTGTTATATTTTAGATAGCAAGGAGTTTATTAAACTTCACTGAAACAATCTGCAAATTTCATTAAAATTTAATAAACTCTCATCTTGTCTTTATTTTTAGTTAGCACAGACCTTAAACACTTAAAGCTGTAAGCTAATGATAGTTATATAAGAGCAGATGCTGCTGGTGCAGTAAGCTGTACGTTTTACGTCCAATGGATGATGATCTGATTAGTCGACTAATCACAAAAATAATCGGTGACTAGTCGACTATCAAAATAATCGTTTGTGGCAGCCCTAATGTATAAGATTGAATTACACTGAAGAAAATCTCCCACACAGTGCTCCTATATAGATTTCATCTCACTTGAAGTCTGTGTGTATGTCACAGTGGACATTTCATATTAGACTATTTATCTAAAACAACAAACGCCTTCCCTGGCGAGGCATGACAAGTCTTTGAAACACTGCAGGAGACCAAACAGTAAGGCTTACACCTATAAACATCACACATGAGAGCAGTGATTCTGCCTGAGATTTTTTTTTTGTCTTCAATTTATTTGGCCTGTTAATGACAGGCTATCGGATTCCTATCTCCCTTTCCTGCTCTCCCTCCCCTCTCCTGCTCCCCGCTGTAGCCTGGAGGACTGTTTTGGCGAGCATCTGGAGGCAGGCTGTTTGAATAGGCTTCATTCTTGCAGGGCCTTGTGCTCCAGTGAGCGCACTCGGGGCATGGATGCTTGGCCGTAGTCCGTAGATGGGGGAGAGGGAGAAACAAAAGGAAGCCTGCAAAACGCAGCCACTGGTTGTTAATTTCCCCACGCTGGAGTATTTGCTTCCATGCGCAAAATCAATATAAAGTGCTGTCTCTGTTTCCTGTCTTCCTCCCTTTCCCCTTTTTTGTTTTACTCCTAATAGAAATGGGGAAAATATTTTCTTCATATGTGGGGGGAAGAAATCTTAAAAAGCCAACAGTGCTCTGCAGCCTTTTCCTGCACAGTGGTAATAGGAGATGGGGTGGTGTAGCGTCAGATTTGGTGAATGTGCTTGCGGAGCAGCTGAGGAAGTCTATTTTCTATTTTGCAGGATGCTTGTGGACAACTGTGGTCTTAAACCTCAGCCACCAAGTGATTGCCTTGTTGCCTTTCATAGCCTTGTGCAATTTCCCTGGGGTGAAGGGAGAGGATTGCTTCGGAGCACTTTGGATGTTTACATTTATAAGGTTTTCAATGAATTTAAAAGGAGTGTAATTTGTTGGTTTAGTCGTTTTTAGTTTTTATTTCTTTCCTTTTTTTTTAAATTGGAAATCTCAAAACTGTTGACCTGCCACGAGAGCAGCCAGAGATTTAGTTAAGAAATTGTTCACACGTCCTATTGCACCAAAATATAGCGGTAATCTTTTCAAAATGTTGAAAGCCCTTACTCTCGAGTAAAATCCTCTCGTAATCTGGTGACAAAAATTGGAGTGCATCGAAGACTTTGGCACTTCTTTCCTTGCTGACCGTGTGGCTGTGAATATGGGACCTACATGTGCCCTTGCTCTGTGCTGCCTCTGATTTGTGGATGAGGGTGTTTGTCTGCGTAGAGAAGCTGTGGCTCGGCCAGC
This sequence comes from Astatotilapia calliptera, assembly GCF_964374335.1. NCBI lineage: Eukaryota > Metazoa > Chordata > Actinopteri > Cichliformes > Cichlidae > Astatotilapia > Astatotilapia calliptera. Next base: position 34,448,918 of record NC_137441.1, read on the forward strand.
GCTGACGTGTAGAGGGTAATGGGATTGTAAGTGTCCGGCAGTAGGGAGAGGTAATGAAATGAAGGACCAGCACTCTCAGAACGAGAAGTGTTCACTGACAGCCGCATGAGTTGATGTGCATTAGGTAGTGTGTGTTTTTTCACACACGTGGGAATGTTTGCGTATAATAACATGCGCTTGCGCCCGTGCAGAAATGGTGCTTTCAGAGCCTCGCTGCTCCTGCTGACAGTCTGACGGCCTGACAGGATCCTCTGAGTTAGTGTTTGCTAACTGTTATTAGCTCTGTGGGTTTGTGGTGACAGACAGAAACCTCAGGATGACAACATAACTGTAGCATGTCATAGCAGTGAAGGCGTGACCAGCTCTTCTATTTCCTCCTCTGCTGATAGTTGTTATCTCTGAAGGCAGGGTAATGCTTGCCACTGCGGCTGTCCAAACGCCCATTCTCTGTCCGCTTGCGTGATGCATGTTCCTGGGTGATAGTGCTGTAACTAAGCTTTAAGAAAAAGGATATTGGCTGCCAGAGCACAATTTTGAACTATAATCATGTCATAGGTAATGAACTTTTTGAGCTATCTAAACAAAAAAAGAAGAAGAAGAAAGAAATCCATTTTGTTGTTATATCATATTCCTGCCAAATGTCCTCTGGTCATTCTGTGAATCTCTGTCATTCTCATTTGAAATCATTATATCAGTGCATAAGCCCATATATATGCCATTGTGATTTGGTTTGGAGAGCAGAAATGGCAGATTGGTCTCAAATCCACCCGAGTAGATTATCTACTCATCTCTAAAGCTCGTGCTTCGAGGGCTCCTCATAATTGCCGCTTGTGGTTTATAAGGCAGGAGTGCCCACCTTGCCCATGGTGAAGAGAACAGGACCGATCTGCTTGCACAATGCCAACCGTGTATGCTTATTAAAAGTGTGTTTGACCCTGTTTTTTGTTTTGGTTTGGTGTTTTTCTCCCCCTGTGTTCCTCTTCTTACTTTATTCTATCTGATTGATGTTCACTGGGGTCGCCTAAGTCTATGCGGGGATCACTGTGTAGTGTGGAGGCGGCTAAATGTTTACATGCATTCATTTGATTTTACACAAGGGTCCACTGGCCCCAGTCCAGGGTGCTCCGGCAGTCTCAGCCATATGTTGTCCTTTTTAAAAAAAATTTTTTTAACACCACCGGACTGAAGGTCAGACCACCAGGTTTAGGAGGCTGGTTAGGAAACACAAATGCTCTTTGTGGGTGGATCCTTAGTTCGTGGTGGGTTGCGGAGCATGTATGTTAGTCATGTTTCTTGTCTGATGATAGTAACCTGACAGACGTGACAGTACAATATGTTCAGTCACACTGGAGCCAAAATAACAGCGAGCTTGAAAAAGAGAACAGAAGTGACAGGAAACAGCATTTTTTTTCCTTTGGAGGGGGGGATAGAAAGGGAGGCTGTGAAGAACCATTAGATGATTTTACTGATATTTAGCTTGCATATAAAACATTAAACACAAATTCACAATCCATTCTCATTCTGACATGCTTCCTGTGACAACTCCTCCCCCTTTTGAAGTCAAAAGGTCCAATTGGATCCTTTTGATGTGCCGGTTCTGGCCGATTGGAGGTATGTTTGTTACAGAAAAGTGTGGAATCTGAGAGCGGTGTTTTCATTAATAAGAATACTTTAATCAAACATTTTCTTGTTAATATAAAGTTGCAAGCAAAATGAATCAGAATACCTTCTTGAGGATAACACAACAGTAATAAATGCCTCTGTGCTATTTAGTTCACATATAGATACAATTTTAGTGTTCCCAAATAGATTTAACATAAAAACAGGTAGAGTGTGTGTGTGTGTGTGACTTGTAGTATAGTTCTTGGCGACAGTGGGAAGGAAAAACTCCCTTTTCACAGGAAGAAACCTCCAGCAGGTTCAGGTAGGCTCAGGGAGGGAGAGCTATGTGCTGTGACTGGTTGCAGGTGGAGGACAGGACAAAAAACACTGTGGAAATGTAGAGTGGTGTATAAACACATGGAGAGAGAAAAGAGCTGAGTAAAGAAAAAACACTCAGGGCATCATGAAAGGCCCCCAGCAGCCTATGAGTATTGCACCGTAACTAAGGCAGGATTCAGAGTTTGATCCATTCTCTTAAACTCTTAAAGGTAGAGAGGGTGTCTGGTAGCCTGGTAGGAAAGTTGTCTGTGTTGTGCTGATGCAGTGATTTCTTTGAGGTCAGCGCGGCAGAGTTTAAGACGGTGTGCCAAAGAGTTCCCGGGTGTTACAGCAGCAGCTACGTCTCAGCACTGTTATAATTCACTAAATGATTTAACAGCTTTCCATTGATCCACCTGGTAAACATTCGTTGCTTTCAAAAAGATTTTCCACTTTGTTCAGAGATCTCTCTCTCTGTCGCTCATGCTTATGCATTGGTGTGTGTGTGTGTGTGTGTGTGTGAATTGAAAGTTAACAGGCGGGTGGGGGTGGGGAAACTGGAGTCTGAGTGAACGAGTGTTGGCAGAATGTGGTTGAGACTAAGTGAAGAATGGGTCAGAGAACAGACAGTGTGGTAGTAAGACATAGAAATGAAGGATTGTCTGCTATTTCTCTCACCCATTAACCAGACGCGACCATTGTTGCGCTCACTTCCCGCTGGCGCACTGCTGCCCTGACTGACAGCCCAACAAGCCGCCTCTGTAGGTCTGCCACATGGTGGGCCGATGAATGGGGAATGCAAAACGTCACTGTTTTCTAAAAACGGCTTACCTCGACTCTTTCTCTTCACCTGCGCTTCACTTAACACTTAGTTTGGTAATTGCATTTGCTTCAAAGCTCCGAGCCTGAAATGAAATGTGTGCCTGTGTATTCATTGATTTCTAAGGTGGTAATGTAACATTTTAGGTCATGTTCTTGATATGTTATACTGGTATTCTTCCCTTTTTGGCATGCGTAAAGCTTGTTTGTCTCTAGTAATAAGTATATGTTTATATTTATACAACATAAAGACCATCTGTGTGCAGTACCACATGTTAAAGGCCCACAGGACCCCGTTACAAAACCCTCTTGAGCACAGCCCTATCCCCACCTCGAGAGTCGCCACATGCACCCACTACCTCGGCACAGCAGTGGGGAACGTGCAACGAGATGTGTTGAACAACTCTCCCAGGCGGAGGCCATCTCATGGAATTCCAGAGCCGGAGCAGGAGGCCGAGAGGAGGCTGCTGGGGTAACAATGGCCAGGGACATCTGTCATGCGTGGCTGCACTCCCCTTTGCTTACAATAGGTCCGGGGGACCAGCCAGTGCTGTCTTTCATTTCTCTCCCCTCCTTTCCGGGGACACTTCTGTCCCTTACAATGGGCCTTTTGTCCCCTCCCCGCTTTTTGCCAACATTTAACCCCTCGAAGCTGCTCCTTTTTCGGCCCCTTCTTTCTGTCTCCGCTAGAAAACAAAACTTATTTGAAACCGCGACTATTCATTTACCTCCCTCTGCTTCTGTATGTCATTATGACTTTTTAGCTCTGTCTCTGGCAGTGCGCTATGCGCTTTGCATGAGTGTGTCAAAACCCTCTTTGAAAGCAAGTGGGAAATTGGCAGAGGATGGAAATGATGGTCTACAAATAGGAATGAAATGAAAGCCTCAAAGTCCAGCACTCACTTAGCACCAAATGTGAGCCTATTGTCTTCTGCAGTCCTCTGGCACTGCAGGCACTGTACCGGCTCTATGTGCTGTAACCTCACTGCTGTCCCCTTCTAACTAACTTCATTGTGTTACATCCAGGTAGCCAGGACGCCAAGAGGCTGTCATCACACACTTACTGCCCGTTGATGTGACGCAAATCACTTTCCTGTGTGATTTCTGATTGATTATTAAACCCATGATGATGTTAGGGCCACAGCTCTGCACTGGCTTCAATGTAATTATGCTCAAAGCTGTCTGTTTCTCAGTGTTTTCAACACTCATCAGCCTGATGTAAATTGCAAATTGATTTTTTTCCCCAAGCCTCTCATTCTTAAGGACTTAAAGGGTTCTTGCTGGTCTATAATTGATTGGTCAGATTGCAATTTATTATTGCTGTCAGCAACAAGACTTTTCAAGGGGAAACTTGGCAGTCTGAGTAATCTGGGCTCATCACTTCTGTTGTGCCAACTTGACAAATATAAAGTCATGTCTACATTCCCAGATGCACTGAGTAGCTCCTTGGTTGTTGGTGCCAGACAGGCTGGTCTGAGTGTTTCAGAAACTGCTGATCTACTGGGATTTTTCTCACACAACCTTCTCTAGGGTTCATAGAGAGCGGCCCCAAAAAGAGAAAATGTCTAGTGAGCACCAGCTCTCTGGGGAAAAATGCTTTGAGCTGATGGGAAGGCTAAAGTAAGAAAATTAGGGATTTGTTACATCTAAGAAAGCAGAAGAGCATCTCTGAATGCACACCATGCTGAACCTTGAAGCAGATGGGCTACAGCAGCAATCTGATGGACCTCAATTTCTGCGCTAACATGACCAGTGTACCCATCGCCTGGTGGCAGCAGCCAGCGGTACTTGATGTACTTAAACGGCCTCCACAATCACCAGATCTCAATCTAGCAGAGCGTCTTTGGGATGTGGTGGAATGAAGTTGTTGGAACAAAACTTAGTTCCCCTTTCACTGGGATTTAATTCTTTAACTTTTTTTAGACTCCTTCTTTCCCACCTTTTTGATTCCAGACTGGATGCGCCCCAGTCGCTTGGCTTTTCTTTTACGCTAAAGGTTTTGTTTTGGGTTCCAGCCAAGTAACATTCTTGGACAGGATGTAGCTGATTTTTGCTCATGTTTCCTGTTTATTGTTAAGTTGCTGAAGTAATGCTCTCAAATAAAGCTGCAAGACCCTGGAAGCCAAGTTTTTAGTCAATATTTTGGCTTCTTCACAGGAATCTATTATCCCATCTTTAAATCTTTCTCTTAAACACCTTTTGTGTGATCTTATCTTTGTGAAGTTTTTTCTTTTCCCCCTGGATGGTGACTGTGGAGTTCGGTGTTAGGCAATATCCTAACTGTCATTGAAGATCAGCAAAGGGGTTATCAGCGGACATCCAAGTCTGAAGAACTTGTCTCTGTTTTTCAAGACTAGATTGTTCACTGTGCATTGTTTCAGGAAGAAAGGCTACTGCAGCACTGATTGGTGGTCTGACAGCATTCTGTCAACTATTGTACTGTGCATCCTTGTTACTGCTGGTCATTGATCTTCAGATATCCTTTTTCTTTTGTTGACTGTCACAATCAGGTTTTTTGACTCCTTTAGCAGTCATTTCCCACGTACAGTCAGTTGCAGATGATCAAAAACTGAGAAAATCACGATGATCACATTATTTTATGAGCACGTTCACGCAGTTTGGTTGGTTAGAAGTAACAAATGTCCTTAAATTTTTCAAATATTACATTTTTTTTCTTACTTAATTGTGGTTTTAATGCAATTATTGGGAGAGATTAGGCAAGCATGTGATATTGCACAGGGGTGTACTCACGTCTGTTGTTTATAACTTCCCGGGCTTGCAGTCACTTGTTTCACTCGGCCCTGCACCATAATGGAGTCACTGGCTAGCTGGACTGCTGTGTCCTGTCCTGGCAGATAATTGCTGCCAGCTGCCCATGGGTTGAGGGAACAAAGGCCTGTTTGAAAAGGTGATCTTGTTGATTGGAGAAGCTGTCCACCCTCCTTTAATAGGATATGCATCACATGAGATCTGGCATCTGTGTACAGTGCTGCCTCTTTCTCGCAGACGTCCCCTGGGTCCAGCACGTTTTTGTAACGCTAGACCTTGAGTTGTTTCAACCGGACAGCGAAATTAACTCTGAGAGGGAATATCAGGGCAGTGTGAGCGGGGAGTAGGGTGAAGGTGGTGCAGGTCATTTCACGTAGTTGGAGCGAAAGCCTAGGGGGTGAAATTTTATTATTGTCACAATTCCTGACTTGACACATTTGCAGTCATTTTAGATTGCATTAATATTTGCCAAACCTTTTGACAGCGACTTCATATATTTGGGACCATCTGATGTGGGTTTTCAGTCTCTGTGCATACCTTTTTTTACTATCTCTTAAAGGAGGAGGAAGGGTTTTAGAAAGCAAATATTTCATGTGAATGGCTGAGTCAGTTGTTGGAGATAACATTCTTGTCTTTTCCCTGTCAGCATAAATATTTAAGTGAAGCTGTCAGCAGCGCTCCCTCACTTCCATCCTCAGAGGAAAGAGAAAAACAAGAGAAGAGGGGATAAGTCAGAGAGCGAGATAAAGGCCTCTGAATGATTGTTTTCTGTCTGCATGGCTGTGCTCTCTGGCTATAACCAGGACCACTCACATGCTGGTAGGACCTGTGTGTGTCTAACACCTCTCAGTGCTGTTTAGCTGATCGAACGGCCCTCCGGGCGTCCTGCTATGACAGCTCACTCTCCACCTAGTGAGACTTCATCTGGGGCGTGTTCTGACAGGGTGGCCTCTTGAAATATCTCTGATGTGAGTCGAGCACAGATTTCTCTCATTCTCCTGCTGCTCACTGTCACTCTCGCTTTATTTCTTTGTTACAGTGCATGCTGTTGGTTTGTCTTTTTGCACATTGTGATTTCATCTGGAAAAAAAATGCCCTATTGTGGCAATAACGGAACAATAAGTTATACGTAAGGTTTTTCTTTTTAATACATTCAGTTTTATTAGAGAGATTTGATATGAGCTGCAAATATCCTTTAACTGCTAAACAAAAGAAGAAAAAAAAAAACGCAGAACACAATGAACGACACAAAGTCATCCCTCTGCAGCACTAGTACTGACTGACATTGTGAAGGTGAGATAAGAAAATCAGAGCAGTAAAAATGTCCTTGACTGAGCTCTGGCCCGGCCATAGTTAACCAATCAACCAGCACCATCTGTGACAACCCCAGAAGCAATTATCTCATATCACATCCTCACTGACCATCTGTATTAAAACCTTCTCAAAACACCTGAGATTAATCCACCCTCTTCTGCCATAATCCCGCCTGTCTACCAGTTCTCGGTTTTTTGCGGGGTTGAGTGTGTGGGCTGGTTCATGGTCAGCCTTCACCTTGTTGTATAAATTCAGCCTGCTGCTGCCAGTGGCCTGGTCTCCAATAATAACTACGGCTGTCATAAAATGTCCAATAGCTTAAATTGACTATAAGCCCTGTTAATACAGACAGAGGCAGAGTGATGGGGTCTGTTGTAAAAGAAGCATCACGGACCTGAAGGTCAGCAGTCGGACACGACTCTCCATCTGTGATTTAACCAATCAGAGACATGTTTAATGAACCCCCCCCCCAGGTGAACTTCAGTTTTTGTTAACTGATGCCAGTTACGATAATATGTAGAATTTTAAGGTGGAGCTATCGACAGGAGTTCAAGGACTTCAGACAGACGATAATCAGCAGTGCTCCTGCTCTTTGACTAACTGGTTTTATCTTTGGAGTTCACAAGCTTTCAACTAGGAATGTGATCCAGTCTTCCTACTCGCTGAATACCTTGTTGCACCGGTTCTTTTGAATTCTATTTGCATTTCAAGCCTTTGTGTATTTGGTCAAGGTAGTGGCAGATCCACCCTGAATATGCCAATTCAGAATTATTCAGTGGATGTGCATCCAGCAAGACGCCCTCAACACGGAGGTGGTACAACTCCTACTAGTTAGTCCAGAAGCAAACAATCTATTTTAAAGGATGGCAGGATATTGCCAAGGAAAATGATAGCTCTGCTCCTCTGCCGTGCTGCCTCCTGGGTAATGATGTAGATCATTAGTTATTGTAATTTCAGAACAGTGTGTCTGAGCACTCTGTCTCAAAAATGGTTAAATTGCTTAAGGTAAAGAGTGATATGTCTGAGATGTCTTACTTTAAAATTCTTGAGTTGTTCCATGAGCACTAGAAGAAGGAAAAAAAATTAATGTTTTGATCTTTTCAAACACAGCTTTAGATCTAGACGCTTTGAAATGTCTTGGTAAAAAGAGTTTAATTCTTCTAAAGAGATCAGTTCGTGTATTGCCGCTCTCTGTATGCTGCGCCTTCATCTTAGAAAATAAACAGACCTTCAGAGTGCAGAGGGCTACATAGACAGCTTGCACACTTGTGATGATGTCAAAATGAAATGCTGCTGACAAAGAGCAGAGCTGCCATGGCTCATTGAAAATCGGCTGTGAATAGGGAGATGGAATTCAGTCCGTCTCATACACATGGCTTGATTGTGTAAAATGTTTTCACTCACTGCTGGACAATGCTCAAGGCTATCCTCTTTATGTACACTGCCCTTGTGTTCTGAGCTGCAGCCTGTGAAAGCTGCATCGATTTAAGCGTGCTGTATAATACAAGCTCATATGGAAATGGTGCCAACGTACTCCTTTCATCCCTCCGCGAGCAGAATTTGCTATCCCATATTGTTTCATTGTGGCTAGAAAGCCAACAAAACGGTGTTGAATCTGGGCTAGACTCCCTGTACCTCCCCTGTGCATGTTCTTTTCTCTTTGGTGGGGCCATTAAGCTATCAAAGATGTGGCCTGTAAAGAAATGAAACATTGTCCAGAGAGTGGGAGAATTCTTCTGAGCTGGGGGAGGATGGGCAGAGAGTTGTGTGTGTGTTGGGAGGATTAGAGAGGTTTTTAGGTGGAGGAGAGGGGAGCCGATGATGATGGACAGACATGGGGGAGACCACCCCCCCCACACCTCAGTATCAAAGCAGCAGGAATGTCGAACGGGCTGGTAAGACCTGGAACGCTCTCCTAAACCTCAGATCTGATGTGATGTGTGAAGTGGAGGGGTGAGTTAGAGCTTAGCGCTGCATACAGCAGCTGAGATACAAAGCAGGGACCTAGACATGCAGCTGCTTACCAGACCTGCTTGTTAAACCAGTGTTTAAATGTTACTTTAGGAGTACAGTAATCAGTGTTTTGCTACGTTGATGTTTTTGTTGCTTGAGCATATGATGCACTTTGAGCGTCGTCTTTCGTGTGCTTTCACAAAGCACCGAATACCTTGGAATGTCAGTAAATCTTTTAACCCCTTGGTGCCTCTTACAAAATTCAGATCCCATATCTATTTAGCCAGAAAAGGCAACCTACAGTCAATAAAATAACAAACTGCCATTTGCCCAAATGAACATTTCCAGAGGCACCTCACAATTTCCAATTTTGTGATAAACACGTTACTAAGCCTCCAACTCTAAGAGGAACCATGAGGTCACTGAGCACCTGATTATGTAAACATTTATACGGTAACTTTAGCTTAGTGAATATGATAAAATCACATGTTTAGTTTAAGCACATTGCAATGATGTAGCTCTACATAATTTGTTTGGGGATTATCAAAGTATTCTGATTATGGTTTTCTTTTTAACCTCCGAGGACCCGAACTCTTTCATAGCCTGCATTTTTAATTTCTCTTTGCTCTTTGGGCTGATTGGGACCTGATTTTTTTTTTTTTTGACAAAAATGAGATCCACATATGAGGACATTTGTTTTAAATTTCGATAGAACAGTGACAGTATAATGTCCTCGTAAGTGGATATCAGGCCCTTGTGGAGCAAAATGTAGTATTTTGGTCTAAACAACCCAAAAAACGTGATGTCCAAATATGTGGACACCAGGTCGTATGAGGATAATCCAAAAGAAAGAAGGAAAGAAAGAGCCTGAGAGTCGTGGATGCTGTACAATTTAAATGACAGAAAATCATAATGTGCATGAAATGGTGAACAGTCTTATAAGCTGTAACAGCTTATTTTTGCAACTTTTAAAATGTTTCTCAGACTTTAGATTGGGATCTAATATAAGGTCAAGATAATTGACCCCCTCCCCCCATCTGATGCATACATCACTGTGTACTCAGCATACATATGAAACTCTGCTCAAGAGCATCACTGTGGCATTTATTCATTTCTATATAAACTACAAAGGAGTGGGCTACGGCAGATCCCTGTGGATCACCAGCTTTAGAAGCTAGAAAAGCTGGTTTTTCATTATTAATGAAGGCACAGCGTTTCTAATTTGAAAAGATTTGAACCATTATAAGATTTTATCAGAAAATTAAAGCTTCAAAAGTTGAAGGGATAAGAATGTTGGGATTTAATTTATGAACTTAAATCACTAAGTCCGGAAGGCTAAGCCAACTACTACACGTTTCTCTGCCGATTTAAAATTTTTTTTAATTCTTTTAATTTTAATTTATTTCTGACTTCAATTTAAAAATAAGGTGGCAGTCACCGGATTAATGAAGCTGGAACTCAAATTTTAGTTGATGCATAATAGTATTTGATTCATTGTAATTCATAAACTGATGAACTACGATTCTTTTTTTTATATAGGTACATTGACCTAAATTGCCTGCCTGGTCAGCTGTGCCTCACTTTAAAACTGGAATCTTAAAACTGCTTAATTCTGTTTATTGGGAATGTAGTGAGGAGTCGGAGCTGTGCCGTTTAATTGACTGGGACAACTCTCCATCCTTGTGTGGGGTCACGAGCTGGCTGGAGACTTTGTGCCTCCACACCGTTTTGCTTTTCACTAATAGACAAAGCCCAGCTCTTCCTGTGCTCAATCACAACCAGAGAGATGCACATGGAGTGTATCTCCGTGGATACGCTCATATCCCTGTGCGCTCATGGACGGAGACAGACAGGGAAGGTAGTACAGCGCTGTCTGTGTTTAGCTATTACAGAGATGCCCAAAGCTTTTACAGCATCGGTCCAATTATGGCTATACATCCGCTTCTGCTTAAGTCCATTTGCTTTTACTTAATGCCCAAACAATTCCCTGATGCTTTGTTCTTTACTCCAAATACAAATCACTCTGTCCCTCTCTTTCTCTCTCCAGGCTGAATGGCTCCTTGCACTTTTTCTCCACTTCCCACTGAACATGTAAGCTGCTTCCCACCACTGGCTGTGGGGTCATTAGACCACAGGAAATTTAGTTTTTTTTTTCATTTTTCCAATCCTTTTCCTTTATTTTATCTTTGCCTGGAACAAAGGGAAAACATTCAATAGTTATTGATTTGGAGACATCTAACTTTTACTGGAGATCCCATTTAATCACAAAAGCTGATTTATAGTAGGCTCTCTGACAATCCCATTAAATTGCTGTCTAGCTAATCAAGTCAATTCTTTCTCCTCGAGGACTAATCTTTTATAGGGACAGCAGAACAAATCCTGTCGGTAACAGGATTGGGAGGAAACTGGAAGGTTTCAGCGCTGCCTCACCTTACCGTAAATATGAGGCGGGGGGAGTCACAAGAGTTCGTGTTTGTTACTATACAGTTAGTCAGCTAAAAAATTTGGCTTCACTAGTAAAAGGAAATACATCGGTGACTTTTTTAAATAAGTATTTTTTTGGGGTGGGGGTGGGGGGGGGGGGGGGGGAGAAGTGTTACCACTATCCATCAGTAGCTTTAGAAAATATTTTACTTTTCTAAAAATTGAAATTTGCAATGAATTATAGATGAAACGGCAAAATGGAACAAAGCAGTTCAAAGACAGAGTGAGGTGTATAATGCAGTTTGTATAATAAGTTTAAGATTCTTTCCAAAACCTAAGAATCCGTCTCACACAAATCACTAAACCTACCATCAAAACTCCCATTACATACTTATTCAGCTGTGATAGGACACCCCTGTCCCCAAACAAGACAGTCTTGGTGACCTTGGTAAATTGCATTTCAACAGTTGGTCCATATAATCCAACAAATCTCTCCAAAACGGAGAAACTTTGGAACACTTTTTTGGAAAAAAAATAATTTGCAGATTTAGCATTACGACCAGGTGAAGTGCAATCCAATGTGGTACCAATATTGAAAGCAGTTTGCAAACACTATTGTCATCTTCATTTTATACTTTAGCCAAATTTCAGCTGTCGGGTCGAGTGTGCTTCTGTGGTGGATTAACTGTTTGGGGGGGGCTTATAAACCTGCACGTGTCCTTTTTTGGTGTGCAGCTTCAGATTTGAGTGAGGTGATGGCAGACCCAGAAGCCCTTAGTCTCATAATGAAATTGTTCTAGTGAATCTGTTTTCTGCCTGCTTGTCGTGGTGCTAGCACTTCTTTATGAGTCACTGACCCACTGGGATTCACCTCATCTACTAAATGAGGTGAAAACCCAAAAGAAATCATGGAAACCTGGAGACGCATGGCTGAATTTTATGATGTGCTGATAAAATTTCACTAGCTCTTGTCTCATAACATCAGGAAAGTTACAACTGAAGATGTTATTGCTTCGTGTGCTCCCACTTCGTTTCGAGACGTCAAACCCGTCTTCATTCTTTTTACGTAATTAAATATTTACTTGTCTAAACTCAGTGTACTTCACCATTTTGTGCAAATCCAACATCACACACATAACATTGCTTTCCTTATGTGGACCCCCTCCCACCACCACCCCAACCCCAGCATCATTTCCTTGTCATTCTTTTTGTGAAAGAAAATGTCACTTCTAACATTTCCATTAGAGCAAAAATGATGTTATTCCATGTATGTGGTGGAGAGCTGTAATTGCTTGCTGTCGCAGTACCTTCAATACTGTCAACAGATTGCTGCATTCTTTGTCATTTACTATTAGTTGAGCGTGCTGCCTTTTGAATGTCATTTGCAGTAAAACACTAAGTGGGCTGCAGGGTATCTACCTATAGTGTGTTTTCCTTCAGTATGATACATTTCTGTGTATTCCCCACTTCTTATTTATTTACCCACAAAAAACAAGTCTAATCATTAATTTGATTTAGGACAGTTTTGCTCTGCTACACAAATTAATATAGGATATAGTTCTGTAAGCTTAAAGTATATTGTAATGGAAGCCCGTATTATATTATCGTTGTTGTTGTTGTTATTATTGTAACCCGAGTAGATCCAGGCCTGACAGGACTCACACAGGACAGAATGTCTCCTTTGCAGCCAGAAGTCCAGCTCAGCACCTCTGGACCTCAGTGGAGCGACCATTGATTTGATCTCCTCGCTCATTCCTCGATTGACACAGATGCACTGTGTCACGGCTCCTTGGCGAGATAAATCTAAGTCTGTCTAAACAGGCCCACTGTCAGCAGACATTTTAAGTTTGTTTTTTTCTTTCTTTTTTTTTTCTTCCACCCCTCTTTGGTGTTTATGTAGATTTTCAGCTCATAGTTCAATAGCAGCCTTGCTTTGCTTTGGATGGTGATTGCTTTTCTCCCTGCTCATTTGCATACTAAGAGTGGGTTCCCACTGAAAAGATCAAGGTAATCTATGTGTGGCCGGCGCTGGGCTGCTGCCAGGAAGACTCTGTCGATTCCATTAAAGGTGGGGCCAGATGTTTGTCATTACCTTTATTGATAACCACGGGGTCAATACTGTGATTTATTCTGCTGGGATAGGGCTAAGCTTTAGTCACAAGTTTCACCAGAGCCTGATCAATAGTACACAATGGACAAGTACAACATGCCCACACGTGAACTGAGAGCCTCAGCAAAGCTATAAATCTGTCACAAAGTTTTGTGCTTAGGTGCACATAGCAACCACATAGCAACCATAAAAACAGCTGGGTGGGGTGTTTTTTTCTTCTTCTTTTTTTTTTAAGTGTATTTATTTCTACCTGAAAGCCCACATCCTGTGGATGTGTCACTTATTTTTCTTTCTATTGGTCCCCTTCACTGGGTGCTCTTTCAGTGTTGTCGCTCTTCAAAAAAAACAAAAACTCAACAAATTGCACCGTGGTTATTGTTTCTTTAGTTTTCTACTTATTAATCATAAAGCAGCATTTATTTGTTTTTAATGCAAGACTTAACCCATTTAAAGAAATCGGAGTATTTTCAGATTAAACATTAAATTTCACTGTTGCTCATGAAGTGTAGTGGTGAAGTCAGCGCAGCTGTTTGTTTAAGGCATTGTGACCAGCACTGGACATTCCTCTGGTGGTTGTGGTCTGTAGGAGGAGGGCACTGTCTGTACCCTCTGAATAGACGCTGAGTCGCCGAACTGGACCAAAATGTAATTACCTCTAGCTCACAATGTCACACTGCAGACCAGAGCCTGACAGCAGCCTCAAAATGAAACACGCTGGGATTGAATTAACCTCCAGCTGGGAGAGAGTGTGTGTGTGTGTGTGTGTTTTGAACTGCTCGTATACCTTTTTCATGAGTGCGATTCTGAGATTTTTCCGAGAACTTACACTGTCACACTATTATATAGCACAGTCTGTTTTCTAAAATGCTTGGGCAAGCAGTGCTGTTTTGTGGCGTTCTGTGACTTTTGGCCCAGCCAGCCAACTATAGAAATCAGCCACTGAATAGTGAAATGCAGTGCTCTGGGGGAAAAGAGAAAAAACTGAGCACACATACAAATAGTCTCTCTGCCTGAGCTTTTTAGACGCATTGATATGATAAGCTGATAGATTTGGAGCTATTAGAGTCAGTCTCTCTCTGTCAGTGACAGTAATTTGATTTAATTTCCTTTTTGTCACAGTGTTTAACATCAAACTGATTTTATCCAGAGATTTATTGAGATTGATCATATTTTCATCATGTAATATGTTCTCTGAATGTGTGTTGTATGGCCTGGGTGGAATAGAATAACGTAATGTGATGGGGACTTAAATGAGCCATTAATCTTGCAGACCCAAGGGTGAAATGTAAATTGCATGAAGTATACAGCACATCACACATTTAATGAAATATTCAAGTTGCAAATCCTCCCTGAGATTGATGTGATACATGAGCAAATTCATCTACTGTTTGAGGACTTAAATCATTTACTCATCCTTCTTGTGTCATATTTGTGACTCAGTATTGTGTATGGTGCTGCCTGGTGTCATTGGGGATCTCCTCCCATATTTGAGCATCAGTCTGTGGTGGTGTTTGGTTGCATCACATCAGCTGATACATGATTTTTCAGAGGTTCTCCATTGAGTTCAGCTTTTGAGAATGTGAGGATGAGTCAGAGGTGTCAATGCCTTCATCAACCAGAAACTGCCTACACACTCTGGCTACATGATGCCGTGCATCGTCCTGCACCAGGAGCAGCATACGACAGACTAACACACGAGTCTGTGTGTGACACTTTAAGCATATGCCTTCCTAGGCCATCGCTGGCCCACTGCAAAATTGGACATGCTGGATGATGACAACCTTCGCAGTGGCATGTCCTGACTCCTTGATGTCTGTCGTATGTGCTCAGTGTGAAGCTGTTGTCGATGAAGAGATCTGCAAGTTCTGGTGTTCTCAGGTGAATGCTAGTCAGTCTGCATGGTGCTGGGCTGTGAGCACAAATTTGCACCAAAGTAGGTGAAGTGGATTCACAATCACTTGTTTCTTGACTGGACAGATTCTCCCTGGAGTTGATGTTACGCTGCAATGATCAAGTATTGCCTTAATTTTCTCAGAATTGTATTTATTTCATTCTTTAAATAGTACAGTGTAAACTTAAACAGCACTACAAAAGTTTAATAACATGTACAGTAAATACAGGGAACAACTTTTTTTTTTTTCCCCAGCATGTTCAATCAAAAGCACTTTATTCATCACACATAATGCCAGAGGAAAAGCTTTAAAAGGAGACACCAGGTGCTCTAAGATTAGAAATCAGGAATGGAGATAACGTTGTGCAGGAAGGGGGAAACAAAGTGATGATTTACAGTTTATCTGTGGAAGACACTGGGTATTATAAATGATCCAGTGAGACCAGAGAGAGATCTGAGCCAGTGTGCTGTCGGGGCTTCCTGGCTGTATAATTGAAAATCATTCAGACAGCTGTACGTTTTAACCTTGGACCATGTCTTGGTCACTAACTGATGGGTTGGGATGCACAGCAGTTGAAGTGAGAGGAGTAGATGGGTAGACGTTGAACAGGTGTGAGTCTTCATGGATGTGCTGTTTGAATAAAGCTTTATCGAACACCATTTAAAAAAAAAAAAAAAAAGTAGCCCTTTGTAGAAGTGCTTCAGTATCTCTTGACATTGATTTTTTTTTTCCCATTATAACTCTGCACGACACATTATCGAGCAGGCTGAATCATTTCTATATGTGGGCCGATTACTTTTCAATCTTAACCAGCCTCCACCAACGTACTGTCAGATGTAACACACTGGTTTCTGAGGGAGCTTATAATCTTTGGGAGTGATACAAAGCCAGGAGTGAACTCCAGGAAGTAATGGATACCCCTGGCCTGTCTTAGCAGAAGCCTGTCTCCTTCCTCCATGCAGAGGGCTGGAGCAGTGTGGTCGTCTCTTCCCTCATGGAACCAGATGCATTATTGATGGATGGCCAATTGGGAACTCAATTACACAGAGATTACTGGGCTGGCAGACACTGGGACACCACTACCCTGTCAGAACTATTGAATTAGAGCACAGGAGAGGAGGGAAAGTGTCCTTCAGAGATGCTTCTTTTTTCCTCTCTCTTTCTTGGGATGGCAGATGGCCACATCCTAGTTCATACTCTGACAGTTGACCTTCACAACAACTGTAGCTTTGGTTGCGCAGCTAGCTGGCTGGATAGCGCTGTGGTGAGCAGTAGTGCGAAGCTTATTTCACACTAACCTGGATCTGGACGCCGCGGTGTGGTAGTACCTGTCGCGGCTGTGATTTGTAGCGCACACGTGCGTTTGTGCATTCCTCAGTGTAATTTCATGTATCAAGTGACAGCTGCTCTTCCTTTAACACCGAAGCAGACGCAATGATGAGAGAGGCTCAGAATGCGAATGTATGTGCATAAATATTGGCATTTCACCAAATCTCATTCATATAACATGGCCTACCTGAATGAGAATCGTGCCTTGCAGGGTCGTATGCTATTACAAGTTTAATGTGAAATCTGGATGGCAGAAGATGAGAGTGGTGGAGGAGGGGGGGGGAGGCTCAGCATCTGAAATGGAAGCATTCATCTTCCTTTTCTGTTGGTCAGCAAATGTGTTCAATGGAAAGGAAAAGCAAGGTGAGGCAAGCTGATCTCAAAGAAGAGAAATCATTTCATAGCAGACCACACAGTGAAGCATATTTCACCCCTTGGCTTGGTGCAAGCTGCCTATCCTAAGCTTCTGGTTATTTTATTCATCAGTGAAGGTATGAACGTCTGTGGATTTACACTTCTGCTCTTGGTAGTTTTTGTTAAAGGAATCTTGATACATTTTAAAAGCCATTTCCACTTGCTTCATCCTGTATCTTTGGAAAACACATGGACGAGTTTTACGAGTTTTTTTTTCTTCCCATTTCTCAAGTGTCTTCTTCTCTTGTTGGTATGTCAGTGTGTCAGTGAAGAGAGCTACTTTTGAAAGAGAGCATTGTTCAGGTTTGCGTTGTCAATGGAGACGAGGCCATAGCCAGGATTAGGTGGACAACAGCAGCTTTCACCGGGCTCCTGCTTTATCCAGGTCTTTTTCCAACAGGCTGGACAGTTTAGAAAAGACACCCCGGTGAGCCATGCCCCGCTCTGTTGCCCCTGTTTCCCTGAACACTGGGCACGGGTTAGCCCCTGGAGAAAAGGTTTAATAAGGAGTGGAGAATAGCCATTAGCTCCCTACCAGCCTCTGTTGATGGAGGAGAAAATGGAGGGACCAATAGACCAACATGAACTATTGGAGCCTGTGACAATCACATCACAGAGGAAACTAATTCCCTTTTCCTGAGGGTGAAGCCTGTCCACCAGTTCAGAGCAGAAAACGCTGCCACAGTCATTACAAAATGTAATTACCTAGAGTTTGGAAAATTAGTGGTTAGATCTGATATATTAGTGCAAAAATTATCCCAGCAACTAACTTCAGCTGTGCACAGTTATCATATTGTCTGAAAGTAGTCAACAGCAAAGAAACTACTAGTGGGTGCAGAACACTAATCGGTCACTTGTTTGCAACAGTGTTTTTAACCTGTTATTTAATTAGTGGCCTAATTCACAGGTCAGATCGGTCCTCATTGGGGGGCTGCTGTGCTCATAGCCAGAGCTCTATGCATACCTCACATCACCATATTAAGGATATTCCCTCTCGTTGACATAGAGATCCAAGAGAGGGAGAAACTTCTGGAAATGGATCATTTAGAACAATCTGAAGCCTGAGTAATTGGCTCACACAGCTTAAATGTACATAAACAGACCTCATTATTTGAAAATTTGGACAGGTTTAAGCTGGGTCTCAGTATATATTGACAATAAATCTGTAAAAGCGTAATAGGTCGACTTGATGTAATTTACATTCTCTCGGTCATCTTCATCGGCCAATATCTAAAGAAGTTCTGGCTTGGTGTGTGCGCGCGTGTCTCCTTAGTTGCCTTGTCTCGTGTCTTTGTGTATTCGCCGTACCCCATTCTTTATTTCATTCCATATACATATGCAAGCAAAGATCCTCTTTCTTACCATCTTATTTGTTAAACGCATTTCCTGTGTTTTCTCGCTGTGATGTCATGCTGGATACAATCACACTGTTAAGGTTGCAAGCAGATGGCAAACATTGATTTTTCTCATACCTGCACTGCATTTATGAAATGGCCTCTCAAAGTAAAATCAATTTCAGTCGATGTTCTCAGTCTTTTCTATCACAAACAAATTTATAAAAACCTGCTGGTACAGCTGAGTCATTAAGTGAGATTTTATCCAAACATAGCTGTACCACGCTAGTTGCCAGGTAGAGATGATCTGATCAGCGTCCTTTGAATTATTTTTGTAGAAAGAAGCTCCGAGTTTGTCTCGGTTAACTCTTTAACGTTCGATCATGCGATCGTGACTCAGCTACTTGCATAAAGTTTGTTTCTACCAGCTGAGTAGGCTGAAAATGCACGTTGTGAGTCATTGTCCAGTATTTGCCAAAATACTGAAATTATTGGAAGAAATTTGAAATAATGAATGCATTCATGCAATTTAAAGCTGACCTATTCACAGTGAATAAATGCATGCCATTATTTAAGGAAATCATCTTCATTAAGTAAGCATTTTTGCAAATTAATGTCAGTGACTTGTAGCATCAAGTTACAATCTGCCTCAGTAAGCACAGTTATCATTACTGATGAAGCTGCCCTCATTTGTAGGACAAAGACATGCCGTGCCTCTTTTTCTTTATTTAAAGTACGCCTCAGATTCAAATGATGGAAGTTACTACATATCACAGGAGTGCATGCATACACATAATGGGTGGAGTTGGAGCTGCACTGTGTAGTTGCTGAGATTCAATCACATGCAGATTTTTCTTCCATATAACCATATTTGCTGCCTCTTCCCATCTTCCAAATTTGTATTTTTCTTGTCAGTTGCTATCACGCAGAATCTGTGTTTGATCTATCGATTAACAGTCAGAAATAACTGGAAAATTGGAAAAAGTACATTTGTTGACATGGACTCATTACATTTACTTTCCACACAACCATGAACCTCATTGTTTAGTGGAAAGTAAATGTAACGAGTCCATGTCAACGACGCCCAAAGGCTCATTCTGAGCCAGGAAAAACACTTTTATTGACAGTAACTGGAGCTGGGTCCTGCAACCAGCGGATTCTCTCATTGTATTTAATTTCAGCTCAGAGCTCTATTTTCTCTCTATTTTGTCTACTTGGAGTCTTCTGTCCTCCTTCATTACAATAACCAACCTAAACAGCCCAAATCTGAACCTGAAACCAATTTAAAATCCAAATTCAACTCCCTGACCTCCATATGTCCAGAGCTCTGTTTCCATGCCATCAGACTGCATGCCTGCATGGTGTGGAAAGTTCAGGTTCCCAGTGTCACATGACCCTATCCAGATTAACATGCATGAACGTGACTACAGACCCTCTGACACTACAGGTTTATGTCGATCGCAGAGAAAGTCACAGGATGTATTTAGAGACGGTCAAACTGTGTGATTTTTATTTTTAAAAAATAAATGTTTAAAGACATTGTTCACTGCCTTCTTTGTAGTTACCCTTTGGTCAGAAGAGATAAGGTGTACAGAGTCGTACGTGTGTTCTTTTATAGGCTTCAGATAGAGAATCAAAGGACTTTAGTTTGTGTTTGAGGCTTTGCAGATGCTGTGCTCTCACTTGAAAAGAAACATACGATTTCACCAAAATCTAAAGCTTTAACCATCTACTATATCCTCATGCTTTTCAAAGGCTCTTCCACGACTGAAGTGCGAAGCTTTTCATCGACCTGTGAAGTCCATGAGTGTCTTATCACTTCGGAGCGGTAAATCTGATGCGTCTGTTAAGTTTTGTGAATGACCCCTGCGGTGTGGGGTGTGTGTGTGTATGTGCTGCGTCAGTATCTGAAAGCGCTGTCGGTGTGTGCAGCAATGCCACAGGGTTTAACCCCGCTGCATTGATCCCTGGGTTGCTCGGGGCTGGTGCCTAATTCTCCAATTTTCAGCTGTTAGAGATAGAATTGGAATAATAAACAGCTGAACCTCCCACTAATAATCCCACTGACTCACCCCGCCACCCCCGTCTTCAGGACAACTGGGGTCGGGGTAGAGTTTCTCTGTCCACCCTAATCTCAGCCAAAGCCTCAGCACTCGCTCCTCTGCCCTAATGAAATGATATTGGCCAGCTTTGTAAGCCTGGAAGTGATTATCGCTACACAAACGCATGCACATTTGGATGATTTGTAGATACTTAAAGCACCTACATTTGTCATACACACTCCTCAGGATATGTATATACGTTTGCAAAGTATCTGGAAAAACTCTTGTTGGTTTCCTCAAACAAACAAGCCTCTCTCAGCTTTAAAATTCTGCCACAGGAAGAAGAATACAGGAAATGATGATAATATATGCTTTAAAATAGAAACGGGGAAGAGAATACTCTAGTATGTGTTTTCTTTGTTTGTTCAGTTCCCTGAAAAAAGGATGTGATCATTTCTCGGAGTAGTTTTATGAGATTCACAGTTCAAAAGTAATCCTAGTTTATCTTTTACACTGCTTTGTTTTGCAGCTGCTCGGTTCATTCTGTGTCTGGAAAAAAAAGCAGGTTTGGTTCTTTTTAAGGCTTTAAGGCCACCAGCCCTTTAAGTCAGCTTTCTTTTGATTGGCTCCCCCTTGCAAACAGATGGCTCAGAGTGTAGGTGGGTGGGGTCTTTGTGCTATGTTAGAGATATCCTGGCTCTAATGACAATGACATCATCCAGAGGAAAAAAAAGTTAAACTTTTGGCTCACAGGGGATTTTTGAAATGTTTTCACACCCACCTGAGGCACGCTCGTCTTTAGCTTTTACTTTAGTGCTTGTTTGCAGTGTTAGTAATGTCATTTATAGACTATGTATTAACGCTAGTGGGAAAGTAATTGCCAACTGACAATATGTCAGATTTTTTGAATACCTCAGCGCATTGAAAACGTAATATTGGTGTGATCTTCATGGGGGTCAGTGTAGGTAGGTCTTTGAAATGGTGAAGAACTATGAATTCAGCTTTATCTGAAATTTGTTGAATTTTCTCAATAACAGCAGAAAAACATGTTTTAAGAATCAAGTTGAGTGATGCAATTCTTAAAGAGGTTATTCAACGAGTAATTACTGACATGTTGAAGCTGCCTGTCATGTTTGGGTCAGGAATAGCCAGAAAAAGAAAGACGTCACCTGTAACTGTCACTGATATTAACACCAGCATGTTTGTTTGTTTGTTTGTTTTTTTTACATTGTTTAATTATATTTTTGGGTAATGTAAGGTGAGTGGCTGAAAGTACTCATTCCACATAATTTGTTGATCATGTCGGCTTTGAGGCGTTAGGTGTGAAGGAGTGATGGATGTCTCACCTGCTGCATGCTCGCAGTGAAACTGCAACTTTGACTGACTTTGTGTCAAATGCTGATTTCTGTCCATGCAGCTGATAAGTGTGACATGTTGCTTAGCTAATCACCCTGCGGGGCTGCTCTGCATGCAGATTTTCATTTAACCAAATTAAATATAAGCCTGATTCAACGGTTTGGCTCAATGTAAAAAGGCTGACCTGCTCCCACAGTTCATCATCGGGGTGAACAACCTGCTGAATGGAGGTGTTGAGCTGGCGTATGAGGTCAAACACTAGCGTGTTGACCTGTACCCTTTGTCCATTCAGGAGTAATTTCATCCGCCACAGCTCTTTTGTCTTCCTCTCATATCTTTCCATTAACCTTCAACCACTGGGCTTCGACGAGTCCTCCGAGCCCCGACAGTAACCCATGTTCTTTACTGTCTCCTGTGCAGAAAGTCTTCAGAGAAATTTGGAGAGCCAACACGGTCACAGGTGTGTTGTCGTGTATCAACGCATGTTTGTGGCAGAGAGGCACCTGCCAAACTCTTCTGTGCCAGGGGAAGTGGTCTGTGCGGATAATGCCTGCTCTGTTTCATTGTTACTCTGTCGGTGTTTGAGTTTTTTGGCTTGCTTCAAGTCCTGGGGCCCTGAAGTCTTTGTGCTGTGGTAGTGCTGGACTCAGCATGCTGCCTGTGTCCACACACTGCTGCCTCAGCACTAATAAGGCAATAGTATGATAGAGGGAGCGCCAGTTGTCTGCTTTCAACGTCCCTACTCAACCGTACCCTTACCTAATGCCCTCCCCCACAAAGACACCATTACCAGATCTTTTAAGGATCCCATATTAGGGAAAAAATCAAGGAGTCTAATTGTGGTTCTGAACTGGGTCTCCCTGGGTGTGGTAAGTTTTGTAACCCCTCTAATGAGTTGCTGTGTTTCCTCCTATGGGTTTATTGCACTGCATTCCAATTTAAGTCATGTCACTGACCACTGGAGCATCTCCTAAAAAAGCTCAAACCACATGGTTCAAATGAGGCCAGTACGGTTTTAACACCGTACACAATAAAACGACTCTGAGGCCCTGACAACGTGATGATTTTAATAGAAGGCGGCCTAACGAGGAACATGGCAGCACAAATGACCAGATGGGCTGAGGGGGAAAAATGTCAACGTTAACCAAAAAGTTTGTAAAAGTTAATAATGGAGGTTTTTTTCTCTCTCTAATGTTTTTATTAACAATGAGGGATTTATTGATATGTGGGTTTTCTCATATTTCTTTTTGTCTAAGCTTTAAATATTAAACTCGGGGAGCAAAATGGGAACATCAGAATATTTTTTATCAACTGCAATTATTCACCAGTAATAAACGGTTATATCACTTGACAACATAATGAGCTATAATAGGATCAGTACAGTATAAATTATTACACCCACCCTCCTCTGGGCAAACACTTTCTCTAATGCCGTCGTATGATAAAGTCCATGCACGCCTAACGTGATCGCAGTGTCCCTCTCTATTTTCAGCCTGCCCACCGACTGTGTCTGCTAATTTCTATATGAATATTTTTGGTGCGCGCTGTGTGTGTGAGAGTGGCATGCTGTAACATGTGTAGTGCTGAAGCTTGAGTGGAGCGGTGGCTGCATGTAACAAGAGGAGATGACTGGGCCATGTGGCCCTCAGTGTGGTGCTAAAAACAGCCCAGCAGCTGTGTGTGTGTGTGTGTGTGTGTGTGTGTGTGTGTGTGTGTGTGTGTGTCTGAGAGGTGAGTAAATGAAACGCCACCTGACCATGAGCAAAAAAAACGAAACATTGGAGTAACAGATAACTAATCAAACACGCATCAGAAATCTTAAAACGGTCATTATTGTCACACCAGTCCTTTTCTCGGCCCTGTTTCATCTTCAGTTCTGCGAACGGTCAGAAATCTGGGCATTGATTTGGATCAGTTCACCTTCGATAAACATGTTCGTTGTCTTATAATGCTTTTATCATCTTGTTCTGAAATGGGAATTATCATTATTTATTTTTGACGTGGCTCGATTGTAACATTTTGTTGTTCCTTGATTGCTTAAAAGCTGTCCAGAGTGCTACTGCGAGGCTTTTCACCCGGCCCGCTAAAAGACTCCATGTGACACCAGTTCTGTCCTGTTTTCATTGGCTCTCTGTGATACTTCGTATTCAGTTTAAGATTTTGGTGATGTCTTTCAGAGCTCTTCATGATGTGACAGGTCTGCTATGCATTTGAAGTGAGCTGATCAGTGTTTGTTGGATGTATCTTGGTCCAGGATAAGGACAGAAGTGGATTGTGCTTTTGAGGTTGTGGACACTGAAGCTTAAGACCAACCTGTGCAACTTTACTTACTTAGTAGCTCCCTTGATGCTACTTATAAGCAGTCCATCTGGTTCTGCTACAAGTGACTGGAATATTCACTTCTCAGCCACAACATGAAAACCATCTGCCTACTTTTACACAGGTTTCACTACATTGGGGTGTACACAAAAGACCTCTGCGGTTTACTCTGGTGTCTGGAACCAGGACAATGGCAACTGATTTTTAGGTCCTGTGCCAAGTAGGACTTCTGTGTATTGGGCCACTTCTTCTGGTGCATCTTGCCCCCAGATGCTGGGCTGATTTGGGAGTTAGGAGGCTGAGCTACTCTTTTCTTGCAGTTTTTGTGTTGACCTTTGCTGTCTTTATTGTAGTGGATTATGCTTTTTACAACTTCCCCTCAGATGTGGTCCAACTGCAATAATGTTTGATTACAAATAAGATGAAGTGACTGGGTATCTAAACTGTTTATCGTGTCTGCTCATTAGCAGAATGTGCTTTTGAAACCATCATTAGTGGAACATATTTTTCATGTCTACCACGACATAAATCCCACCTGCCTTATCGTCATCAAAGCAGACCTGACCTATTGTGGCATGTCCAGTGGGTTGCATGGTTGGCGGACTGGAATCTGGGAGGGGTCTGATGAAGGGTTAAGGCATTGGGTTCTTTATCGGGATCCTTAGATCTGTAAATTGTCTGGTTAGTATATGTGTCAGAAGGCTAGGATGTAACTTTTTCCAGCAGAACACTGAATTGTTATGGCCCAATGTTTTTTTGGAAGTAATATTGCACTTAATTGTATTTCTCAGTAGTCTTTGTTAATCAGACATTTCAATTGTTATAAAGGGACAATTAATTCTATGACTCTGGTGGCATCTGTCATTTTTTACAGTGTGGTATGTTGGAGCAGCAGTTTATCGGCAGCTGAGAGGAAGAGGTTGGATAAACTCATTAGGAAGGCCAGCTCTGTTCTGGGATGCACCCTGGACCCAGTACAGGTGGTGGGAGACAGAAGGACTCTGGCCAAAATAACATCTCTGATGGACAGAGTCTCCCACCCCATGCATGTAGATGTTGCTGAACTGCAGAGCTCCTTCAGTGACAGACTGCTGCATCCTCGATGCATGAAGGAGGGTTTCCGCAGGTCCTTCCTCCCTGCAGCTGTCAGACTCTGAACTGCTCCCAACAAACATAGATGTTTACAAGTTAGTTAATTAACCAATTCGCACTACAACCTGGTTTGCCTCTTACCTGTAATTATTTTTATTTAATTTAATAACTGTACAGTACTCTCTGTTTATAGTAACCATTGTCCTTTATGTAAATATGTAAGAAAAATTGTGTATGTTTCTGTTCTGTGTCCTGTGTACTGTTTGTTTGTATATTTGTCTTTTTGGCTGCTGTTACAACCAAATTTCCCCTTGAGGGATAATTAAAGGATTATTCTATTCTATTCTATTCTATTCTATTCTAAGACTGTAGTTCACTATTCAAATGTTGAAAAGGTTTAAAAATTAGTGGTGAATATAAGACTGAAGTATGATTATTGATCTATATTTGAAAGATTAGTTTTTGTTAATTGTTTTAGTTTTCATTTATTTGGTCTTTGTTTTGTTTAAATCTATTAATTAAAATGGTTTTAAAAAAAGCTTTTAGAAAATTAGCTGTAAAAGTTCTGCTCTAATCTTCAGCCTACACCTTTTCAGTCAGTAATGCCTTCTTTCTATTTGATTCAGTTCTTTAACTTTTTAAACCTTTAAACCAATTTATATAATATAATTTAAGAAGGGAAAAAACCCCAAACAAAAACAAGAAAACCCCACATATATCTTCTGATGTGCATATAAAAAATGTATTGGGCCACCTGTCATAAAAAAACACATTTTAGAAATCTTTAGAAAACTTGTTTAAACCACAAATTATTTTGTTTATTAGGCAAATAACAAACTGAATGTATGTTTTCATACTCAAATTTTAGCTAAACTGCAGTAATGCAATATATGCAATACATTTAAATTGGTATCTTAATCAAAAAATGTGCTTTACTGTATTTTTTATTTATTTATTTATTTTAAACAGTGAATCTGAAAATTCATGCTAACAACAGTAACTATATTTACCTTAGCTTGTATGTACTGGTGGATTAACAATTACTGGAACATTTAAAATGAGTCTGGTAATTTACCAGTACTGTTAATTTAGTGCAGCTGTGGCACAAACCTTAAAATCGGTGGCGAGCTAATAAATTAGTTCTTCCTTTTGGCTCTTTCTCACAAACGCTAAACCTCCATTTAAGATGCACATCTATCAATCAACCATGTAACCTGCATTTATAAATTAAAGACCTTTAAGCAACGCAAACATAAAAGAAATAAACTACAACAGTGCAGGAGATGTGTAGAGATCTGCTTATTGCTTTTATTGCTTGTATCGGTGGCGACTGTTGCTCGACAGATGTTTCCAGCTGTAGTCTTGCATTAATTTGTCCATAATAAATCCAATCTGTTATACTAAGGTCAAAGTTTATTGAGCTATTTCTGTTTCTGGCTCTACTCAGCTGAACCTTTGTTCACGAGGTCACCTTATCTGTGCTGAATGGTGAAGTATGGTGTGATGGTCGTGCATCAGGGCTTTGTGGAGACAAGTCTTCTGCGATGTGGGTGTATGGCTAATGTGGCAGTTGATCAGTAAATACCTCCAAGCTGGCTGCTTGCTGAACCACATTGTCTTCCTCGTGTTACATACAAGATGTTGTGTGGGTGTGGCAGCTTAGGAATTTTTGGAAGGCATTTTTGCTTTTTTTGTTTTTGTTTTTTCGGAGCTTGGCTGAAAAATAGAAAATAATAATAATACACTCATACCAGGCTAAGATGCATTATTCTGCTTTTGAGAAATACTTTCTTAATTAGTAATAAGCGATGAATATCATTTTTCAAGGATCAGTTGTCAAGTGTCTGTTTCAGTCAGCCAGTGAAGAAATAAGAGCTCGCTCCTCGGTGTGTTTTCACTGCAATTTGACCGCTGTTGAGCTTTCTTAATCCTCCTATGTCAAACCAAACTTACCCTGGGCATTTCCCTCCAAATAAAAACTCTCCGCTGTCCTCCGTGTCCAGGTTTCATTATGAGCGAGCACCTTCACGCTCGCCCTCCTTCAGAGGATGATTGGTCAGTCCCCCACCCTCCCTGCTGCACTCCCCTTATTCTCTATCTCTCTTCCTACTTAAATACTTTTAGCATAAAGAGTGAGAAGGAGGGGAGGGGGATGGGAGATCCATGGGGGAGGGGAGCTGAGCGCTCGCTCTGTCACTGACGAGGGAGAGAAAGAGGGAGGGAGGGGGGGAGAGAGAGAGAGGGAGAGGGAGGGAGAGAGAGAGACGAATTGTGTCCCATATGTGGGGAAAAAAGCATAGCAGTGCACATGCAGGTCTGGTCTGCTCCAGGGATTATCCTAGCGCTTTCAGATCTGATGGAGGACATGCAGGCATGAATAGGTAAGACTGCTTGTCTTCTCTGCATCTATGTGTTTATCTGCTGTCATAGCCCGCTGCTATCCCTGCTGTTTGACTTGGCCGGGCTGAAGTTGGAGGAAGACGGGAACTGAGCGTGTTGAAACAGCTCTCCTGTTTGGCCAAGGACCATGAGACATTTCCTTGAGAAAACTCAGCTTTCTCTGCCTTCTCCCTTCAGCCTCGCTCTGACCTGTGCTGATGCAGGGCAGTGTTTGCTTTAAGTGGGAACTGTGGTTTGCCGCTGTAGTGTGCATGTTATTCTGGGCTGAGTGGTAAAAGTTGACTGTCAGTCGGAGCAGAGTGGGTTTGTAGTCTGATACTGTGTTGTTGCCTGTTGGTGTCCACAGATAGCCTTGTGGTCATTGCGTAATTTCTCTTCTATGTGAACAGTACATTTATGAATATAAATCTGTATTTAATAGGTTTGTTTTAAAGCGAACAGACTGCTGCCAAAAGTATTAACAGAGCATTAAATAAAACGGTTGTTTAAGACTTGGTTTACATATCTGAGATTATGTAATTTATGACTTTTAATATTTGACTTATAAATGAACTGTAGATTCTACAGATGTGGTTTTCACAGAAAGCATTAATGACCCCAAAGGCTCAATGAAAAAACTTTCATGGAAATATTTTATTTGCACGGCTTTTTCAGAGAGGTGCTCCAGATGAGAAAAGCATAATAAAAACTAGAAGGTTAAGCTGATTTGAGTTGGTGCGTGATCAAAATTTCTTTCACAACTTGACTTTTCAACCTAAATAGAGACTTGGTGTAATTTAATGTGCTTTATCTTTGAAAGTAGACAAAAACAATAGCTGGTTATATTTAGATTTCCACATTAAAAATACATTTTAAATCATTTTACAGCTGAAGCTGATGTGTTTGGACAGCTGGACAGCTGGAACTTTGGCTATATCTTTCCCCTGCATTTTGTTAGTACGGCTCCAAAAGTGCTCTGTGTCCTAAGAATGCAGTCTTTATTGCCCCAGTGCACAGAGCAATGGTATGCATGAGTCTTTTTGTGAGGCAGATTTAGAAAGCCCTCTTTAGAGGCTGGATGCAGCCTCACAATCAGCTTAATGCCTGCCTATAATGAACGCCCTTGTGCGCCTCAGTTTGGTAGACTGAGTGCGTGTGTGTGTTTGTGTTTATATCAGTTTGAATTCTGTTCTTGTTACGCTGATCGGGCTCTTGGGATGGTCAATAATTCCATCAAATTCCGGTTCAATCTTGTGTTTGGATGCGTGTTGGCTTGTGAGCTCGCCTTGCAAGCATTGGTTGACGTTTGAGTGTCCACACAGTGCAGCAGCCAGTAACTCCCTCACCTCTTTTTCTCTCTCTCTCGCTCTCTCAGGGCTGTTCTGTTGTCAGTGCAACCTCATGCCAGTGATGGACTACAGCCGGACGGGCACTAACCTTAGCTGGCATTCACAAAACAGCCTTCCTCCTTATTGAGACCAGCTCCACAGAATGCTGAGTCCTATTGTCCCTTATAGTGAGTACACTATACCCTTCTCTCTATCTGCTCTGCACACCAAACGGCCTCATTCCCTCACTTGGACTTTGCCTTAATCAATGAGTCTCCGTTCCAAAAATACACAGGAGCGAACATCGTGTTTGTGTAGTTTGCAAACAGAGGAAGAATTGACAGTTGATCGTGCAATCAGAAACGTGTTGGGCTTTTTTTCCTTTTCTTTTTTTCCCTTTCCTGCTTGACGTGCGTTGTGGAAATGCTAAACCCCGGGCACTGGCCCTGTGTGAATGTTTCATCAGCAGACGGAAGACACAGATGGGGAGAGGAAGAGGTTGGAGGGCTGATGGTTTAAGCTACAGAAACCCTTCAGTCCTCAAAGTGTCATTTTACTTACACACACACACACACACACACACACACACATGCACACACGGCCTCCTGCCTTCTCTGCTTTTTCCTCCTCCCCTCTCTCTATTCTCCCTTCAATGCTGATCTAATAACTAACATGTCCAGTGTTCGTCTCCCCCTTTGCACCCTCCCACCAGGTTTCATTTGAGTCAGAGTCCAGTGCTCCGGCTCTCCGAAACGGCATTGTTTGCCGGCCAGCATGGGGCTGCCTCCGTGGCCTCGGCCTCGAGCGCCTTTTTCCCATCTCTTTAAATGGCCTCAAAGGAACATTATTGGCTTGACAGTTACAAGAAAAGGAGGAGAAATCACATGGAAAGGTCAATTTAAAAAGTATTACTTAAAAATGGTTTGTAGGAACTTTTGATTGTGTTTTTAAATGTGGCTTCGGTCGCAGTGTAGGCGAGCGCGTGGGCGTGTGAATTCAAACTGGAAAACAGAGTTTGATTAAAGCATCACGAGCAGATGTTTGACAGTAACCATGGCTGTTTGTTTGCTTTTGGTGGATTTCACCCTCTAAATGCCCAAATAAGTAGCTGACCTCTCGTTTTTGTTTTGAAACCGGTCCATTCACAAGTGGCTCGTGGTTGAAATATTGCCAGCTCCCAGAATTTTTTTAATTTTTTTGATTAAACGCTGTTTATAGTTCAGACCCTAATTAGACCGAGTTTGGCCGTGCATTTGAAAGGCCTGTTTCGCAGGTTACTCCTTTAGTTCCCTGCAACCTGCGGGTCCACACTCACTAGTTATACTCGGCGCTGCTGAAATGGACAGCGAGTCTAAGAATGTCACAAAGTGATGGTGGAATAGTAAGCATGCCTTCGGAGATGACACACTGTTGGTCCTTCATAGGACTCTTCCGGTACATTATGTTTTAGGCTTTGTGGGCCTCTGTGTGTGGCTTGCTGTTGTGATCAGGACACACAGTGCTTCTTTTCATCTTCTCAGATCAACAGCTTGATGGGTTTTCATGTGTGGTGCATTTCTGTTCTGCAGTGTTTCTGCAGCGGCGAGCTCATTTCAGAGCGGCCTGCTAGTATTTGTGCATGCAAAGTTCACACAGGGGATTGTATGAGCATGTGCAGCAGTGTTCGGTAGGCTTTGCCGTTTATTCTCAGACCAAGCGTGACACACAAATATGCCCCTGTGCTTGAATGTGATGTCTCGGCGTACTGTCTTTTAGATAAGGACGCTGAGTATGTGCAGTGCATGTGAAGACTCTCACTTCCATGTTGGAATCCCCTTTGTGGGAATGTGGAGCATTCCAGCTTCCCAGTGCTACTTCTGACTCCTGCTGTTGGCATTTCTGTTCTGAGTCAAGTCCCCTTGTATGAACACAAACAAGGTGACATGTGCTTAGGACAGGTACACCGACACAGAGTTTAAAGGGGGGGGGGGATCAGAACCACTTCGACTTAATGAATAAGATGTCATAATTATTCGGTGTCTGAGTGTCTGATTCTATATTAGCCTGTTCAGCCCTTGTCCCCGTCTCCGGCCAGTCCAGAATACTTCAAGCTGGGGTGAGCAGCTATGGCCGGACCTGCGGAGAAACCTGAGAGAGATTCCAGGGGCCATGGATACTCCTGGAGGGATTTGGTGCAAAGAATCTGTAATCTGCACTTCAAACACACTCTTAAATCAGTCCCAGGCCGCCAACCCAAGAGTGCCCTAACTCTTGTTGCTGGGGGCCCCTGCTGGTGTAGCAGTACCTTTTCTTTTAAAACAGAATGCATGCGCACACACATATATACAAACACACACTCCCAGAGCGACTACACACAAGAGCCCAGATCTGCCAGTTTTTATAGCTCTCTCCTCTGACTGACCCCTCTCCTTTCTCTCTCTTGCTCTGTTTTTGTGTTTTGTGTGAGTGTCTTTGTGAATGACTCCGGCAAGTCATGGAGCGTTTTTGTATGGAGGAAAAAAGACTAGATCTCATCCCGGCTCCTGAAGGAGGAGGTTGGAGGGCCGTGCCAGCGCGTATCTCTATTGTAGGCAGAGTGGTATGAGTGGTGCAGTAGAAGGAGGTCTGTGAGGCCCTTGAGTAAACACACAGCCTAAAGTGTGTGCGAATAAGTGCTAGGATCATTAGTTTGGGTGTGAATGTGTTCCAATTAGCCACCAGAGTGTGTGCGTGCGTGTTTGTGTGCGTTTGCGTCTACGTCCACAAGAAAAGAAGGTTAGGAACCCAGGCCCTGTGAGTTCACGGGCTCTGTGGTTTGTCTCTCTACGGGTTTATCAGCTCATTAAGGAGACCTCCGCTCCCATTAAGGGTCCAATTAAGAAGCAGGGTGGTGAGGCTCATTCGGGTGGCAGCGCTGAACTGGATTCCTGAGGCAGCAGAATTCAGAGCTCGACAATGTGACACGTCTTCCACACCAGCAGAGCTAATTAGTAAATTACTACACTTGAGAAATAACATACTTTAATTGTCGTGTCTCGAGTGTTTGTAGGTGTTTGTAGTCTAATGTCCAGAAAACGCTCTGCTAGAAAGAAGAGAGGCTGTGGAATGTCACTCGAGCTTTCTCTAATTTGTGTGTGTGTACCAACAGAAAACAACAAATCCCAAAGCTGTCCATGTGCCGCGAGTATAAGCTCAGAGCACAGAGGGACCAAGGGATTTGGATAGAAAAGAGGGGGGGATGCAAGATGCTCAGTGGGAATGTGGGGGAATAAGGGAGGTGGAGAAGCGGAGAAACACAGATAGGAGATTGGAGGGAAAAGACAGAGCTGAAGAGGAGGAGATGGAGCGAGAGAGAGATTGGGTGGGTGAGACAGATGGAAGGGGTGATTGGTCATCACAGAGCCTTAGGACAGCTGTTCTTTGATATATTAGTGGACACAATGACCTAAAGCCAGCCTGTAGTCCCAGAAAATAGGGACCCTGTTTTTTTTGTTTTTTGTTTTTGTTTTGTTTTTTGTTTTTTTCCTTCTTGAAGGGAAGGCGGGTGGGGGGTCGACGGACCGCTGCCATTTGTGGACGTGCATTAGCAGGCACGGGGGATGGGGGAGATGTTTCTAAAATTACGAGCATGAAGTGACGCATCCAGCAATTATTCTGGAGGCTTTCTAGTTTTGGAGAGTGCTGAGAAAAGCAGCGCAAAATGAGCGTGCTCGCTCTCAGGCAGGACTTTGCATTTTGCTGCACTCTCATTAGCAATTCTAAACACGTTTGTCAATTAATCAATGTTTAGCAAAATGCCATCAGGTAGTTTGGCCGCTGCTCCACCTCCATCCACTCTGCTTAAAATAGCAACTTTTAATGCCACAGAACATTAATCTGCCTCTAATTTACCCTTTTGTTTTATTTTGAATCGATATTTATTTTTTTCACTTATCCTAGTTACATGGCATTACAAAGGTATTAAAATTGTATCATTACGTTTAAAAAGCCGCACACACTTTGGTCATTTTGTCCTTATCCTCTCATGAAGTAATATTAGCTTCACACGCTGACAAAAACTCTTCTGACAGCTGGCCTGGAACAATCCCAGAGGAGGGTGAAACAAAAAAGGAGTAAGTCAAACTGTCATTCTGATGCATGGAGTGCAGATAGCTCTATCCACAGAAAGATGAAAGTATAGAGATAGAGACACACATACACACAAAAAACTCACAGAGGACATCCCTCAATGCCACTGCAGGAGATGGGCTCTGTCCTCCTGGGAGTGTACTGGTGAGGCGTCTTTGAAAAGAGCTGCGTCTGCTCGCGCTCTGGGCAGCAGGTGTGAAAACTCCCCAACAGAGCTCCCGCACTCTTCTGTTATTACATCTTTTTAGGGACATGAAGAGGGAGCAGATGAGCCAGATGCAGCGAGAGGCCTAGCGCGGGATTGTGTTTCATTTGAGTGATAGCAGGCCTGCGACTGAGAATTAGATTTATAATAATTTTCCTCAGCAATCTCCAATTATGCATGCCTGATATATGATGATCCCCGCTGGTCGGGTGCGCATTATCCCCGTTTTAACGTGGGTCGACGAGGGTCCGAAGAGCCGACCTCTAACGGCGTTTTGGCAATACCCCACACAATCACAGAGGCTCCTCTGCGACTGTGGGGTAATAATGCACAGGGTGACTCGACACGGTGTAACGCGAGTGTCGTACGAAATAATCCAAAATTTATGGCAGGAATTTATTATCTTTATCACCGTCTTCAGGTCTGAACTGTGCAAGGGGCTGATAAAATGTGTATTTCATACCAACGTCCAGAGACAATTTTCTACTCTGTCCACCAGCTAGGCTGTGAAATGTGGCCGGTGTCTCCGATTGGTGTTTTTACGACACACCGGTAGCATGCAGCAGCATACAGCCTAGAAAGAATGCCCTGCTTGATATTAGTATCATAAATCATAGTGAACTTGAGAGCAGAGGACTTCAAGGGCTTGAAACAGCAAATCAAGATAACATACATACACAAGAGATTTTCACTTGCTTCGTGGTTTGCGTGCTAAACTGATGATCATTTGGGAGATTTCCTATTCAAAGCAATGTGTTGGGTTTTGAAAACGAGCAGTTGTGTTTAAAGAGTTCAGACGAAAAAGGGAAAAAGTCTGTCTTACATATGTATAAGTGCCAAGCGTGAGTTTTGTCCAATAACTCATCGATCAGGTTGTGCTCGCTGAACACGTCCCGACTGATGTGGTCATTGGAACATCAACTTTGTGCTTTATCAGCACAAACACAACGCCCGTCACACTTTGCCCTTCTCCACTTTCATTCCCCTTTTGCAATATCGGTGTGCGGTGCTTTGTGTGACTGCGCCCCTTTTAAGCTTTTTTTTCTTCTCCCTTTTTGAAGTGGCTGTTTTCTGAGAAGTTGTCTCAATTGAATTCCTGACACACTGCCACAACAGCCGGAGCAGCATTCTCAGAACAATTTGACACTGTGCTCTCTGCAACTTTTTGTTCATAGGTATTGAAATAATTTTGTTTTAGGCATCAAGTCTACTTTTTCATGTTTACTTTCAGGTAGAATAGCTGGCCAGACTTGGAGGGTAACTCTTTATATTACCAAGACTGCAAATTTTAAGTTTATTTAAGCAATCATTTCTATCAGCTTAGCTTTTCTTGTTAATAAATAAAATATTAGAAACAATGTAACAAATGCATTAACTTTGGTGTTGTGTAGATGTATTTATTTTCTGGTCTGTGGATGGGGCGGAGCTGAACTCTGAATATATCCCAGATTAAATTGATCCAAAGCTCTCTTGTTTACAAGCGGCCCACAGTCCCAGAAGGCTTGTTGCATCCGTGTCCGTTTTGTTCCTCGAGGCCGGGAAAACAAAAGTGCCGGGAATGGAGAAGAGGGGGGGAGCAGCAACCTCAGGGGAGCTGTGAAATGGCACTGGAGCCCTCCGTCTCGGGGCTTCCAGCCAAGATAAGGTTTCACCTCACTCACTGATACTTATTTTATAGGAAACCACAACGCAGTCGAGAGCGATACCAGCCTTTATGGGCCACGAGCTACTTCAGTTTCAGCCAGTCAACAGGAGACTCTGTGACTTTGCAGGTGGCAGATCTGAGCATTTGAGGGCAGAAATCACAGCACTCCCCACACGCTCCCCCGTTTGGCATAAGTAGTCTAATTTTAATTTTAGGGCCTCCTCAAAGGAAAGCTGGTCTCTGCTGAAGTGAGCTGTGCCACTGTCTTCATCACACACACTCCTACAATGGGATGCAGCTCACACAAGTTCCTCAATAAATCCCAGGCTGACACAAAAGCTGTCAGTAGACTGCTGCTGAATAGATTAATAAGATTTCCATAATTAGACAGGGCCCTGACAATAGGATCCTTTAGGCTTTGTCTCAGGGCCAACTGGATTGTCCGATCCGCGCACGTCTGCTGGATGGTCGTCCGCCACAATGGCCGCACAGACAGTAAGGCGGTCAGAACATCTGTCTCTCCTGGGGCCAAGAACACACACAAACAGTGGGAAGTTTTATATGCATACACAGAAGGTTCTTATCAACCTCCCCACACTCAGTCGCACTCGGTCAACAGAAGAGCCATGTCATTATCTGTGTATATTGAACTTGGTCACTGCAAGTGATTTTTATTCACTTTAAATTTAACAGCGTAAGTGATGAAAGAGAAAACATTACACACTTTATATTTAGATCACAGAGGAGCTTTACTTTGTATTGTTAGCATGAAGAAAAGCTTCGATTGTATTGGATTCATATTTGTAAACAATATTCAAATCATAAAAGTCGTCTTTTATATGAGATGGAGTTCAGGGGATGGTGGCGCATAAATAAAAATATCAGCTCATCAGTGTTACTTGCAAATGGATTACAACATTTAGTGATTGCATTAGCAGCGCTAATGCTTCTATGTCACAACCCAGCATCGCATTAAAGCATGTATTGAAGTTAATCTAATGATTGCACTGCTATCCACAGTATGTCCACATTGTCCTGATTTCCTACTTCTAATCTTAGGTTTCTTCCCGTCCCTCCAGTGAATTAATCTGCGCGATGGCTCTGATTTAAGCAGAAGTGTAGATTAGCGCTCGCTCAGTTCATTGTGGAGTGCTACTACTCCTACTACTAAAACCACAGTCCAGCACTGGGAAAGATCTAATTGCATGGGACGCTAAACTGCTCAGCAACCCCGCTGTTTTCATCAGGGGTGAATGATCACTCGCATCGCTCTGTGGAAGAATTATAATAACGCTCAGATTTAACAGTGAATTGGTTTTTCAGTTACGGGCAGCTGGTCATTACTCCGGTCAGCGGGGTAGTGTACCATCCTGTATTAGAACTACTCTAATGATGGAGAGGACAGCAGTTAGCCCGCCTCACTGAGTCCTCTAATGTCTGCGCAAGTCTGCTTAGAAAGGACGAAGTGCCTGCTGTCCACTCTTTCCCCTCCCTGCCTCCATCCCTGCCTTTACCATCCCTCCCTCCCACTGCAGGTTTTATGAGCTCCCCTGGGCTCTCATCCATCTCTGTCACACACAGGCCCCATTATTGGGGCTGCTCACAAACTGGTTGGGCTGCAGATGGGAAGGGCCTGCAGGACATGTATATGGTTTCTGCAGCCTGGACAAAGACCTGCAAGTCAGACCAAAAAAAAAAAAAAGTGGTCATCTGGGTGTGGACAAGCCAATGTCTTCAGCATGTTTTTAAAAATAGAAGTGAACACAGTGCAAGACTGTTCTTGTACATCTTGTGGCCGTGGGTGTGAGGCTCTGTGGGTTGGGTGAAGCTTAGGGAAGCGCTTGAACTGGTTTGGCCATTGAGAACTTAAGGCAGTGCATTTGAATATGAAGGACATGATAATCCAATGGCCATCTGGTCTGCCGGTCTCATCTGACTGAATAAACAGGCGTAATCTGAAAACACACACGCGGAGGTTTGGAAATTGGGTAAGGAGGGAGGCCAAAGTTTGGGAGTGAGCTAGAGACCAAGAGAGCAGCAGCTTCTAATCTTGGACTGTGGATATTGAGCTTTGATTTAAATGGCAATAAGAGTCCTGGCTCCACACACACAGACAGCCATGAATAATGAATCATCAGGCGTCCGCTGAAGGAAAGGCAGAGACGGCAGCAATGATGACTTTCGCCATATTCCCTTTTACCTCCCGGTTTGTGACTGACGTAGTCCTCACCTTGGGGTAAATCATGACAGTTCAGT
Organism: Astatotilapia calliptera; assembly: GCF_964374335.1. Taxonomy (NCBI): domain Eukaryota; kingdom Metazoa; phylum Chordata; class Actinopteri; order Cichliformes; family Cichlidae; genus Astatotilapia; species Astatotilapia calliptera. Next base: position 34,485,925 of record NC_137441.1, read on the forward strand.
AATGCCAAGCTATGTGTGGAATGTCAAGCTAGTGCCTCAGCAAGATGCAGCACTCTTCATGAAATGAACAATCCTATAATTATAAGATTGTGATTTTGTTTTTTTTAAACCAGCTTTTAAACATTGTTAATTATATCCATTGCATGAGGGGAAACATGAAAAACAGATTTTTCTTGCTCATCTCTGTCCTGTTAACTCAGCGATGATCAATTAGACCACTGCTGAAGTCAGCCAGAGGAACAGGCATTCCACTTTCCCAATGTTCCATAGGAGACTGTGCTGATGAATAGCACACTATGCTGCATTTCCAAACCCACCCACCCCCCTTTCTTTCTTGCTTTCTTTCTCACTCTCTCCACACCACTGTCCACACACACACACACACCCTTGTTCATTTCTCCCCTCCCCGTGTCCAGCCGGCCACTGGGCCTTTGGAGCTCTGGTGTACGGTGGGTGGGTGGATTGGTGGGTGGTACGTGGGGGGGCAGGGCGAAGAGAGCAGGCATTCAGAGCAACATGCACAGGGAGATAACAATAGCTCCTCTGGGAGATCTGCAGATGCTAGCAGTACAGGCAATAGTAGTGGGATCTTATCGCTACGCCAACATAAGCTGGGAAAGTGCGAAACAACACATCCAACCCACTGATCAGTTCCCCCCCGGTTTGCCCACAAATTAAAAATTAAAATGAAAAACTGAATTTTAGGCATTCTGACACTTTCTTTGTGTGTTTTAAATATAAATAAATAAATAAAACCATGGTTAAGATCATGGAAAGTCTTGCTGTTACTGCACCCAGATGCCCATGTAAACGCCTACTGTGGAGAAAAACATGGCCATAGATGAACTTATATGATGACCAATAAACTTCAGGCTTTCCTGTCTAAATTTAAAGTGTAATGATTTTTCTGATGCAAGTCTACTTAGAAGAAAAATATAACTTTTATTTACTGTTTTTTTTGTTTTGTTTCTATCAGGCCTGTTAAAGATGCACTGGAACCCAGAGCATGCCCAGTCCCTCAGCCAGTGGCCTGAGCAGCACCTGGACGTCTCCTCCACCACCTCCTCTCCCGCCCACAAGTCAGAATTTTACTCTGGCCGTAGCCGCAGCTCCTACAACTACGCCTGGGCCAATGACGACATCTCTGCCCTTACAGCCTCCAACTTGTTGAAGCGCTATGCTGAGAAGTATGCCGGCGTGCTGGACTCGCCATATGACCGGCCTTCTGCTGTGGGCACCTATCCAGAGTCTGGGGCCTTTGGGAGCCTAAATAACCAAAAGACTGAGCTGGAGCCTTGGCCACTGACGCACAGCACTGAAGCCTATCCCCTGGGGCCTCCTGGAGGCCATGACAGCCATTCGGGGCCCAAGACTGCAGCCACGTCCACGGGCCCTCCGGGGATTGGCAGCGTGTCAGTATTGAACAGTAACCTTTCAGACTCAGGTTACAGTGGTAGCAGCTCCTGCAGTGGGTCCACTGAGTACCCCTCTCGCTACAATGGCACCTATCTTTCCTCAGGTTTTTGTCCGCAACCCAACGCAGCACTTCCCCCTGCCTCTCTCCACACTCTCCAATCGACTCCCACTCTTGTGCCCAGCTATAGCCCTGCCACGCCAGTCTACAACTACCCCCCCAGCACATACCCTCCTCAGACCAGCCTTGCTCCTGGCTACAGCCACCCTTCTTCGACTTACCTCCCCTCAGGTCTACCGGCCCCTACCCCTGTTCCTTCAAGGCCCACTGTGGTAGGAGGCAGCTATAGTTACCAGAGCACAAGCCTTGGGACATCTGAATCTGGAGGGACATTGAAAAGAAAAGCCTTTGAGATGGGTGTTGAAGATGATGAGAGTGGGGACCGGTCGCGGTACAGGAAATACAGCTATGACCCTGTGAAGGCTGGGGGAAGCTCACCCTACAGTGTGAATGATAAAACGGATTGCCATGGAAATGGCTTCAGTAGTTCAGGCAGCACAGACCCTCAGACCTTCAAGCCCAGTAAGCCCTCCTCTCAGCCCTTGGTGTCTCCTCAGTTTGGGGCGGCAGGGCAGTACAGCCCTCCAACAGGCATGACGGGGGAGAATGGCATGACAGAACAGGGATTCACCCAGCAGCAGCAGCAGCAGCAGCAGCAGCATTCCCAGGCTGTCAAACACCCTCCATTATGTGCTCCAACTGCTGAGGCTATGAAGAGTCCAGACCCGCGGCTGTTAGACCTCATCAATGGGGAGTTATTGGACTGCATCCCCGCATTGGGCTGGGGTGAGCTGGCTGGACTCACACATGTCAAAGCTGCCCTGGAGGAGGACCTGATGTGGCCCGTGTTGAGGCCAAGTCCAGTGGTGCAGCCACCAAGAGCCGTCCTGCTGTTCGGCCCCAGAGGAGGGGGTAAGACGACATTGACTCGCTCACTGGCTTCGCAGTTAGGGGCCTCCTTCTACCGTTTGAGTGGAACCATGCTGGCCTCTAAAGGGAAGCCTGAGGCAGAACACATTCTGGGGTCTCTGTTGCAGGTGGCGGGGGCACGGCAACCCTCAGTTGTGCTACTTAGTCAGGTGGAAGCCATGGAAGAGGAGGGCCTTAGGCAGGTACTGCTGAGCACCCTGGAGAAAGCTCAGGTGGGGACCACAGGTCTGGTGATTCTCGTATGCGCCACTGGAAGGCCAGATCTGCTGCAAGATGCTGTCCATCGGAGCTTTGCTAAGCGATACCACGTCGGCCTACCAGATGTGGCTCTGCGCAGAGAGGTGCTGCTGCAGGCTCTGTCGCCCCAGGGCTTCAGCCTGAGCGAGAGGGAGCTGAACGGTGTGCTGCAGCGCACGGAGGGCTTCACTGTGCGGGAGCTGCTGCAGCTCAGCCAGCAGGTGCTCTCGTCAGCATCCTCCTCAAATGGAGCCATGCACGGCCTCACCACGTCCAGCAAACCCCCCGACTTTACAGACTTCGAGAATGCCTTCTGCAAGGTGCGGCCACACACCACCGCAAAGGAACTGGACACTTGTGTAGAGTGGAGCAAGATGTATAGCCACTGAGAAAGCAGCCAGTCCCAGTACTCGGACTGCATTATGACCCTGTCTCTGCATCGGCATAGAAAGCCTTTGGAATGTTTTTGTTTTTTGTAATTACAGATTATTCAGCCAAAAGAGCCAGAGAAGCTCACAAACATGGGAGAGATGACAAGGTTGTTTCACTGGCAGAAGCATGCAATGATGTGCTGTTTTTGTTTTGCTGTAAATACCCGCAATATTTTGTTTTTCCCAAAGAAAATAAGGATGGGGCTTGTTTAAGTGTATTAGTAGTTTGGCCAATGGGAAAATCAGATAGCTGTTTTATGACTCAGAGATCCTGATTAGCCTGGGTCCAGGACAAAATCAATTATTTGTTGCAAGGTGAAGCGGTCCAAGCTTATGGATAATCAGGGTTTGGAAAATCCCTCCCCCCCTCCCCCTTGGCTGCTACTCTCAGGATCCTATTTATTACCAGTCCACTTCCATGCTTTCCAAATGTTGATTTACTCATTGAATTGCCACTAATCATTCAGTGCAAAGGGCTTGGGATCTGCAACATTTCAGCAAACCAGTTTTGACCAAAAAAACTTGTTAAACCAAATACAAAAGCAGCAGTAGTCTCAAATTTCTCCAAATGGGCTGGTTCTTCACATCGGTGTATTGATGTTGACAGCTTGTTACCAAATCACGAAACAGCAGCTTCTCCTTACTATTCTGCATCTTTTATTTCCTGTCATGTTAAAGATCACATACTTAATTTTGTATTATTCACATTCCGCCTTAAGTCCAGTTTCCCTCGAAATCTTCAATTAGAGCCACATTAATCCACCTGCACATCCAGCTTCTCCTTCAGCATGTCTGTTTTTTTGATTTCACTTACTGCTTTTTTTTTTTTGTAGTATGTAGTCATGTTTGAAATGCTCAGGAAGAATTTTACCTCAGAAATATGAAATAAAGAATGTATGTAATCGTAGGGTCTTAGTAGAGAGTGGCGGAGCGTGAGATAAAGGTGCGAGGGGAAACCTGACGGTCTTGTAGTACCCACTTCAACGAGGCTTTTACCTCGGGAGAGAAACTTGAATCTGCTACAAAGAGTAACATTGAATGTAATTCAGGTATTTCAAAGGATTTTTGATGCCATAAATCCATGTATTATTATATATGAATATATACATTTTTTTCCCTGTTCTTATAACCTTTATTTTTATTGTAGTTTATGGTGAAGTGACGATTGTGTTGAAGAAATGCTATGTAGAATACAGAAAATATTCCTTTTTTGTTGGACAAACTGCTTGCAAAAATCTGTGATATCTAGTGTTTACACATCCTGCATATGCATGTCTGCTTTATGATTTCACTGCTGCGTAACATCACTTGAAACTGTAAATACAATAAACACACACAATCACCTACGACGAAGCACAAGATGCCATCCAAAAAGACGAGTTTTGAGAAGTATGTGTAGCTTTTAACAAATCCCAAAGTATAAAAATTCACAGCTGATGTGTACATATTACATATGTAGACAATCCAAAGCAATCTCCCCTTTCCCAGCAGCTCTGTGGTTGTTTTAATAAGTGGGAAAAACCCGTCTTTTGTCTGCAGCAGCAGAGGTTGTGTGCATTAGACTGTTGCCATGGTCCTGAGGAGGTATAAACAGAATGATGTAATATTTCCTACCGTCCTTCTCCTCTCTCCGCCTCTCCCGCCCTCATCACTCTTTTTCTTTTTTTTCTGGTTTTCTCACTCCCCGATGCAATCTCATTAGATTGGATTGCCCCCTGGCCACAAAACCCAGTGGCCATGTGGCGTTGCATCTTCTCCCCACCCCCTTCCCCTCTCCTTATACCGATTCCTCTGGAGTGGAAGGGGTCTGATTGATGTCCAGCAACCCTATAGCACAGTGCAGACCTCCATTTCCAGTTGGTAGCTTCAGTCATGCCATACAGCCCCCACTGACTAAACTGATTGCCCTCTTGGAAATTCAAAGAAACACTTTTTCCAACTAGCAGAACAACCCCTGGCCCATCAGCGTTGTGCTGGAACTGCAAGCGATAATTCATTTGGTAATTACATAAATTTAAAAAACCTTTTGATTGCCTGTCCCCTGTACTTCTCACAGTTTGTCCAACAAAGCAAGCTTTTATTGTGTACATTTGGATCTGTTATCACAGTAACTTTGTTCTTGGTTATTGTACATTTTCTGTAACCATTTCTACCTCATTTTTGCGGCATATTGTACATGAAAGTATTTATTTCATGTCTTTTTTGATGTCTGTTTAAAAAAACAAAAACAAATGATTATGTTCTTGAACTGTAATAGTCTACCTCAGAAAAGACTGTATTTTAAGATAAGAGTATCATACAATATTAAACAGAATTTGTCAATATTACTTTGTACTTATTTCGTTGCAGTTTTTCACTGGTTGACGTAACAGTAATAGCTATGGTTGATCCCAGCATCGAGGTCAGTTGCTTACATAGACGGTGTGTTGTTTTACGCACAAAGTTAAATCATAGGGCTTTGGATCTTTTTAGCTTGGACTGAATTAACACAGTTGGTTGCACAGTCAGCATATTAAGTGCTGTTAAAGACAGAAAAGACTCCTGTAAATGTGAGTAATGAAGATAAGGCAACCGAGGATACTGTGCACATAATTTTGCCAGTCTGCAAGCGTGTGTGTGTGTGTGTGTGTGTGTGTGTGTGTCTGCTGTAGCATCCAGAAGCAGTGCGAACACACCCCTGAGGCTTAAGGCCCAACACCAGAGCACAGAGGTCCTTCATCCCTGTCACTGTCTGTAAACAACAGCTCGTCCCAGCGGCCTAGCCTGCGCTATTTCTGGCCTTTTCCTGACATCTTTCAAACACTCAAAACTAAAAAGTAAATTTGAGCAACTCCATGCAAATAAGTAAAAGTTTAGCTTAAGTCTGAAAACAGAATCCGTCACTCCTCGGTTACAGGTTGTTAAAGGGCGTTTTGAAACATCTGAATGAATCCCGGTGGAAGCGTGGTGCTGCTGGCGTTAATGACAAGAGTAATTAATTGCCTAATAATGATACATAGCTCTGTTATAAGCACAACCTTGTGCAGCAGCTGCCCTTCATCCTCTGGTGAAGGATAATTGTCTCCGCAGCTGTTTAAAAATTATTTAATATCTTTTGCTGTCACAATCCCGATAACATTATCTGCAGAACAACATAACCTTGTAAAGGTAGACGGATCACGCAGTGGCTGTGGGAGAGTTTTCAGAGTACAATGATGAATAAATATGCTACTAATATTTTACCAACTGTGGTCTGAAGCCAACGCGTTTTTCTGCAAGCAGCAGACGCATATAAAGCTATAAAGTGCTGCCCTCACTACTTGATGACACTGCAGTGAGGGGGTTTGCAATTATTTGACCAAATGAGGGTACTTAAAAAAAAACCCCATATGGTTACCTTCTGCATTTAATACTTTTATATCCTGACGTCCATCCAGGAAGAGCCTGAAAAGCAATTTGTCCTTTTTGTCCTACAGTGGGTTCTGTCCTCCAGGAAGTCAATCATTTTTGTCCCCCTGCTGATTGGAGGTAATTAGGCGAGCAGAGTTTCTAACTGGATAATAAAAGATGCTAATGAGTCGCTGTCCTATTTACTGATAAAGTGGTAGTGAATAGCAGGACACAGCGCAGCCACATTTCCCTGACGGCGGCACACAGAAGCAAAGATTCAGAATAATATAAAATTTATATTTATTCATTGCCAGACTAATTTCTTTATTTGGGTGGGTTTAATATGAAGTTGTGGTCATGTAAGATTAACAAGATGTTCTCAAATGAATCTAACCAAGACATGGACTGATAATACGTGTTTTTAATATCTGCTTGTATATTTGATGTTGTGCTCTCAGATCAGGCAGCATAAGACTGAATATTTTCCAGCGTGCGCTCAGACTTCATAACTAATGACGATGATGTTCATCGTCATTGAATGCTCCCGATTTGAAGGTCCCAAAACCCGAATGTTATTTATGGTAACAACTATCATTAAAAAAAAGGGTCATTCTCTGAATCTCACTTCACCCCAACACAGATCTCCTCCCTACCTATACGTGCTGCCGGCCTTCCATTGTACAGGCCTTGATACTGACAAGGTTGACATCAGAGGGCAGCTCTGACACGGGGTGAGTTAGGACTGCCAGCTGTTAGCAATCAAGTCTATTTTGAAGTCAGGGACACACAGACCCCCAGGGCCAAAGTAGCAACTAGCCCAGCCCCTCACTCCCCAACCCACTCAAATCAGCCTACAACCTCCGAGCCCCCCGGTCCCACAGATAGCTAGCACATCTGTATTGGTTCCAGATGTTGCAAACTTGCACTGAGCGTCCTTTACCTAAGAGCACCCCGAAACAGCGTCAGAGAAGCACAGAGCTTAGTGCAGAAATCTAAAGAATATGCTCCAGTGCCTGCCACACTGGTGACAGAGAAATCACATTGTGGCAGTGTGCAGCCCTCCTAGAGAATAAGCTCTTTGTCATTTAACATTAGATATAGGCTCTCTCTTTAATAACAGGCATAGCTGTTACCACAAATACCTGAATCTAATCTTTTAGGCTTTAAATATTTTGCCATTTCCGAAAAGAGAGACAAGGGCTAAGGAGACAACACCGGGGAAACGAAAGAATAATCATCAACACAATTATTATGTAAAGTTTGCACCTTCAAGCCACATACATAATGGAAAATCCGCACTGAGCAAGAAAAAACAAAGGACACAAAAGAAACTGCTCAGGTTCTTTTAAAGGAAAAGCTCAAGCCTTTGCCGCAGCATTGTTTCTGTGTTGGTCAATCAAAGCTCTGAGGAAATTAGATCTGACAGGTGGAATGTCCTGCTAAAATACTTTGGCCTCTGCCCCCCGCTCACATGACCAAAGTGTGATCACTGAATAAATAAATAGTAAATAGATATACAGGAGAAAAAACAGACTGTGTGTTTAAGAACAACGAAAAATATATATCAGTGAGAGAAGAGCATTAGACAGGGATACTTATAGAAGGGGATCAAAGGGTTAACATTAGATATTCTACTAGGTTAGATTTGCTTGATGCTGGGTAGCCTGCAGATGCTCCTGTGCGGCGCTACATTTCATATCCCTGAACATGTGGCAGATTGTATGTATGTCACTACTCCCCCCCTGTGGCTAATCCGTGAAACCGCAGAGCCACAAGTGACAAAATTATGTAAGGAATCCACTCTTGATTCCCCTGAACTGAATTTTTGCAGAGTTTTTGTTTTATTCTTGTGCAAATTCCCATCAACATATACATTCATGCAAACTTCTCTCTCTTTCTCGGATTATTAAATTATAATTACACTACATTCAATCTCGAGTTGTTTTGAAATCACCAACCGTGATAATAAAATAGGATGTGAAACACCGACGCTGTCAAAAAACCATAATGACTTTCAATTACTGCAAATTCAAAACCAGAAAAAGCAAAACAGAAGCTGAGCTTTTTCAACACATCGACGACCCCTGCTGGCTTCACTTGGCAAGACTTTCACGCGTGTGCTTAAAAGCCATCAATACAAATTACATTAGAAAGGACTCAACCTTATAATGATGCTGGAATAATTCATACAGCTATTTTAAAAATATGTAAAAATTTAAATCTACAGTATGTAATAAACATGTGATGCAAGAGTGAACTGTTACATTCATGTTAATGATTTCTAGTGTGCAGATGCATCAGATCCTGAAGGCATATGTATATATTTACATATTTTTGTCATACACATAATAGCTAGAATGGCTTGTGCATGTTTCTGTATACAGGGTCTGTATAAACACTGTATAATCTGTATCGTTATTGCATTTACTTGTAAGTACAGTACATAAGATAAAGGCTATAACTATTAATGCCATCATCATGAGGTAAAAATGTTAGGGATGTTAATAAAATATAAATTGTTAAAGCAGAATTATAGTAAAATGGATTTACATTCTGAACTAAGACAGTAATGAATCAGTGCCCATATTTACAAAATGTGAATGTGCATAGAATAGTAATACTTAGATAGATTTACAAGTGCATATTGCTGCATGCACAAGATTTCTATGAATGCATGCACACATATGGAAGGTTTCTTTTTCATTTGACTATGCAGTGCTGTAAATCCTTGGTACACCACATGCAGCAGCAGCTTGCAGCACCACCTCTAGCAGCAATAACTCAATAACTATTGAGTCTCTCACGTCATTAGAAGAATTTTGTCCCACTCTTCCTTGTGAATTTGCTTGGGTTCTTTGAGGTTTGTGGCTCTGGACTGCAAACACAGCATTTCAGTGACCTGAGGTCTGGGCTTTGACTCGTCCATTGCAACACTTCTTTTGTTTTCCAGTAGTTCTGTTGTAGATTTTCTGCAAAAGAACAACTGGAGGACTGCAAGGAGACCAGGACTGCAAGGAGACCAGGACTGCAAGGAGACCAGGTGCTGTGTTTGCAAAACAAATTAAAAAGGAATCACTGTCTTGCTACTGTGGGATTATAATATTATCTTATGCCATGTTATACCCCTGATTAAAGATTGTGAAATTATTATGTAGTTTAACTTTGCATTATTCTCCTGAATTAGAAGAAGGTGATAACTATTACATTTGTTAAATTGAAGCGTTAGCATGAAGTGTTTGCGTATTATGTCCAAAAATCTACACACCTTTGGTTTTGTCTTTTGAAAGGACATTGTTCTAGGAGTGTTGTGGTTTCTAGAGAAACTGAAGCAGTTATCTCCGGGCAGCCTGTCTAAACAAGCTGCACTTCTTCAGTCTTCAACTTTAACCTTTAAAATGCTGAGGCCTGCAGAGTCTGGGGTGTAGCTATTGGATTTTGTGTAGTTTCTCTGAGCACCGTAGGGCAGACCTTGGTCTTATTTTGGTGGTATGTCCACTCCAAAGATTGAAGTGTTTGCTACACTGTATTTACAAACACTTGCTGCAGACCAGCAAACTGCCAAAACTTCTGCTGTTTGTGTTGTTGTTAGCCAGAAATGCGGTTATGTGTTGTTTTTGTTGGGAAAATAAATATGCTTTACATTTCAGACTCCTGTTGTTATGACTACCTTGTTTTGCCTACTTGGTCGCTCGACCAAGCTCACAACAAAAAAATTTGACTCCTTCCTAATGTGTGTGTGTATATATATATATATATATATATATATATATAGACAACCTGGGTAAATACAGAATGCAGTTTTTAAATAAAGATTCAATTTAGCTATCCAAACCAAACTAGTCATGTGTGAAAAAGTAAGAGTATTCACTGTGATTAACCACATTTTTGGAAAGGGGAGTTCAGTTTCACTAGCCGTGCCCAAACTTGTGTGAAATGAAGTAGACTAAAAGATCTAAAAAAGCAACACGTCATGCCACGAGCTAAAGAAACAGCAGAGAAACAAAGTCACTGATATCTATCGGTCTGGAAAGGGTTACAAAACCATTAGTAAGGCTTTGGGACTCCAGTGAACCACAGTGAGAGCCATTATCCACTAATGGAAAAAAACAGGGAACTATACTGAACCTTCCCGGGAGTGGCCAGCTCAACAAAATTACTCAAAGAGCACATCCAGAACTTATGCAGGAGATCACAAAGGAACCCTGGCCTCACTTACCTCAGTTCATGATTCAATAATAAGAAAGAGACTGGGCATCCATGGGAGTTTGAGTCATGTTAGCATTTCATAAAGAGAGCAGTCAAACATGGTGGTGGCAGTGTGACGGTCTGGGGCTGCTTTGCTGCTTCAGGATGACTTGCTGTCATTGATGGAAACATGAATTCTGCTCTCTGCCAGAAAATCATGAAAGAGAATCAACGGCCATTAGTTCATGCACTGAAGCTCAATCTCAGTTAGGATATGCAGCAGGACACACCAGCAAGTCCACGTCTGGATGACTAAAACAGCATAATGAAGGTTTTGAACAGACTTGAATCTAATTGAGATGTTTTGGCCTGAGCTTAACAAGGTCGTTCTTGTTTAAAAACCATCCAAATGTGTCTGCATTAAAATTCTAATTTTGGACAGAAGAATGGGCAGTGGTTTGGGTACCTTTTCCCTTAATAAATTAAATCATCATTTAAAAACATTTTGTATTTATGTGGTTATCTTTGTCTAATATTAAAATGTGTTTGATAATATGATACGTGTAAGTGTGACAAATACAAAAAAAAAGGAAATCAAATATTTCACAGTACTGTATGTATAGATTAGCTGGAGTTTGGCCCTACGGCACTTTCTACATAAGGTGTAGAAGTTTAAACAGCCATTAAAGAAAAGCACATATCAAAGAAAAACATTTGAGAGTGCTATAATGTCCTTATTTTCAAAAGTGAACAACTTTCTTTTTAATCTTATGAAACATGAACTGATGAGTGATGATGCACAATGTCCATTTAATGTTTAATGGGATCATTAATCATACATAATTTATGATTTTTAATGGATAGAAACACAGAGCTTATAACCACCACTTCGGTGTTCCAATAGCATAGTGTGTTACCTAAGAATTTATAATTATGCTCTGTTTTTATGTTATATTAGATTAAAAAAATATGGTTTTCTTTCAAAAAACCAAATGTTTTTTTGTTTGTTTTTTTTTAGATGTGGTGAACTTTTATTTCTGTGATCTGTCATTTATCACTCAAAGAAGTTTTTGTAGTTTGTTAATGTTGCTACTTAATCTGCATTGTTGGATTGAGCAAGTGTGCGTTTAATCTTCGTGTTCTGATTTTATTTTTATTTGCTTTTGTAATAACTGGCCAATAACACTTGCTGAAAATGAAGTTAGAAGGTGTCAAATACCTGATTATATTACATTAACTGTTTATTATTGTTATTATGCCTTTGTGTTTATTCTGCATTTGAATGTTTCCCTGCAAAGTTAAACCAGTTTTAACTACTTAACAGCGCCACTGCCGGCTTTGTTCATCAGTATTAAAACAGTGAACTGAAGCAAGTAGTTAAGCTGTGACGTTTTATGAGCAAAATCCTTACTTAATTTATCTTTAGCTGTCAAACAAAACAGAGAGGCCGATATCTGCTTACTGAAGTTGCGTTACTTAAGTAAGCTATTTGAAGACATGTTTATTAACTGCATGTCAACATCATTGTTGAGTCATACGTTAGTCACAGAAGATATCTGAATGCGACTGCACCAAGCTCAACAGGAAAACGACAATCTTAATGAGCTCTTATTAGCCTGACGGGGTAAACTTCAAGCCACCGAAGGGTGACTTTACCACCAATGGCGTGTCCAGCGGGGTGGCCTGGGGGGGCACAGGCCACCCCCCAAACCAGACTGGCCACCCCAGGTGCCACCCCAAAGGCAAAACAATAAAATTCAATCAAATATCAAATGTCCGATTAAGTTTTCACGGTCACGAAAGACGGCACTGCAGGAAACAATTTTTCGGTGAAAGAAAATGAGGACAGAATAAATGTCCCGGTAAGTAATATTAAGTTTGTTGAGTTTAGTAAACTTCGGTGAAATTAGAATACCAAGGAAAAAAATAACACTTAAAGAATTATTGCAGCTGTGGAATATTTCAGACAGTATGCTACTGAGGGCAGCTAACATAAGAGTTATGCGTTATAAGATATAATCTAAGTCGTAACATTGCTGTATGGAGCTGCAGATTTGGTTGCAGGTTAACATAGCTGGACTGGCCATCGGGCATACCGGGCATATCCCCAGTGACTTATTTTTTATTTTTTTTGTAATGGCATGAACAATGAGAGGTGGTGGATTGGCCAGATGCAGGTCGATGTGTAGAAATAACTCCGTTGTTTGGTGGTGGCTATGACGGGGCTTCCACAGAGGCAACAGGTGGATGAGGGAAGGGGAGGCAGGAGGAGAGACCCGAAGCAGCCGCCAGTCCGAGTGTCAGGTGAACTGAACTTCAGGTAAGAAGTTATGACCTGCAGTCTATCTGGGTCAGATATAAACCAAGTTTAGGTGGAGTTTATTCTCATTGTGCTGACTTTTTACTGTCAGTTGCAATAACTCATACTGCGTTCTAGCCAGTTTGACGGAGTTTTTATACAGCTGGGTGGGTGCTATGATGTTACTGATAGTGAACTTTATTTTATTCATAAGATTAGTTAGTAGAGTTGCCAACGGCTCCTTAAAAAAATGGAATGGTCCCTCATTCAGAGAAAATATTACGCGTTTCGTATTGAGCTGAGAAGAGACGCAGTTTGTCCCGGACTTTAGCTAGAATGGAAAAAAGACACAAAGCTGGATTTATTCTGTCTTTATGCTGCACAGCTGCCTCTTCTTCTCTCATTCTCTCCCCCTCTCTCTCCTGTTGCTACTTCAATCATGAAACTGATCAATGATCAGCTGATTGGCTTTTCTCTCTTGTTTGTTTATCGCCCACTTTGCGCCAGAAAGAGGAAACCAGCAGATATTGCGCTAAACAACAGCAGCACGTTTAAGCTTGATCAGCTGTTGTTAGAATGTATTTAATATTAATTTCTAGTATCAGCTGATGTTTGCTGGAGCCACAGCTGTAAAGCTGCTGGTCATGATGTCTGTTTGGATATGTGGTGAGAGGGAAACATGAAGATGAAACCAGGAGATGTCCTTACTGAATCATCAGAGCTGAACAGGTGATGGAGAAACAGGTTTACCTTTTAGGTGACATGAATGAGTTGAAGTTATCAACTGTTTCTGAGAGACAAATAACACCAGGATCCTTTTTTATGTAGCTGACAGCTGGTAACTGTGCAGGGGCGGGTCTAGCAAAGTTTTGCCAGGGGGCCAGGTAGGGCATTAACAGGGAAAGGTGGGCACAAAGAAATACTTTTCTTTCTTATTCTCATTTAAAATACCTAGTTTTTATTAAATAATTATCTAAATCTTACAACCAAAGTTTTTATCTGACGTAAAATGTATAGAAATCATACATATACCAAAAAGACTGTACATCACTGTCACAACAGCATTTGTTTTCATTCAAAGTCTTTATGGCTTTACTACCTGGTGGGCCGGTCTGTAGTCAAAATGCCCAATTTTTTTGTCCCAGTCCAGCCCTGCAGGTTAATACTGGCAGTGTCACCATGCCAGCTGACTGTATTTTATCATCAGCCAGTGTTGTTCTTTATCAATATTACCAAAGTTTACCATAAGGCAGCATAGAAAGTATTTACTTGCTTTCAGGTTTTATTCAAATGTTAGTCTTTTCAGTTGTTTCCCCACTTTTTTCCTGTTTCAAAATCAAACACCAGTTTGTGAGAAGATTATCTTCTTTTTTTAACAGGCAGATAAAGTTTTGCATTGGCATTGGCTAATTTGTCAATTGTTTGTTACAAATGTTCGTATTTTAATTTTCAAAAATGTTTTTGCCCAAAACATATGTGCACTATATGTCAGTAAAAATACTATGCAAATATTGATGTCCTTGAATGCTGAGTAAGCACTGACTAAGCACTGATTGTATCTCTTGTACTTTATCAACGCAGTATCTAAAAACTTTGCACCGTAGTGGTTAAAATCTCATTCTAATAAGAGTTAAAAGTGCATTTGGTTATTAGGATTATTGAATTATGGTTAAGGGTTGGTAGAATTTTTTTTTTAAACATTATCTGCCAATTAAATCTGCCACCCTTCTCCAAATCGGTGCCCCTACCTGGCCCCCCCAACAAAATTTTCTAGACACGCCACTGTTTACCACGAACACGGAGCTCAAAGAAAGTTCAATCCTTCATGTTGACGAATAGTGCGAGTCTGATAAGTTTCCCTCTGCTTTACCGTTGGGAAGTTATCCCTCTTGAAGGCACTGCCATTTGCAGATATGGTATCATGTGTCTCCTTACTGGAAGTCAGACTGCATTATGTTGCAAAATGACTCAACATTACTCCGCCTACGACTCGTTCTCTGGAAGTTCACCATGCCCACTGCACTCACTTACAGTTTCTGTTTCAGCGCAATGATAAATACCGAGGCAGCAGTATACCCCCCTATCGCGGTCTTCCACAGACACAGTGCAAAATTCACGTAGCCTAAATTCCACGGCAATGACGAGACAGACATGAGTCCCAGACTAAAAAAAACAGAAGAGAAAAAAAGAGCAGTTTTCCTGTTTGGGAACACTTCGCTGTGAATCATACAGCAGCCCTGGTAGCTGTCCAACTGCAAACACACAGTACACACAGGTCATGTGCGAACTTGAAGGCAGGAAATAAAGCGCGCTCCTCTGTTCGTGCGTAACAGGGAAGTGAGTCTAACCTAGTTTCTACGTTGTTAAAAGTTGCTGCGAACGGCTGGCACCGAAAGTTCCGTTTTCTTCTGTTTTATCGACGCGTATTGCTCAGCTTTCCGAATTCAGCTTCAGCATTACATCGAGACACTGAGTGATGGAAGAAGGGCACGTTCTGTAGGACTGTTCGGTGGACTCGTAAGCCCAGCAGAGGAGGAAGAGGCGACGAGCTGCAGCTATTGTTTTTTTTTCAATGTTTTGAGTTCTCTACTTAGCCGAAGGTAAGCGTCAATGTGCCTTGTTTCATTCTGCTGGTGTTATCTCCGCTCACCACGAAACCGTGTCAGTTCCTAGAATCGCGCGTAATGGATGTGAGTGTTTGTCATGTTTTGCTTGTGTAACAACAGGCAGGATGGACGTCCGTTGGCCTTAAACACAGCCTTACGGCGCAGTTTTGTCACGTTTTATTTCTTTGAACACCAAAATAGTGGTTATGATTTTTTAAAATATATTTTTATCTTATAAATAAGTATTTGGTAAATACTTGTCTTTTACGAAACGTGGAAGGGAGTTATGTAATTATCAAGGCAGCATGAATGTTGCCACCTTAGTCCCTCCCTTCATGCCTTGCTGTCCAACTGTTTCATCCTGTACCCTCATTACTCCAAAATGTGTGCCGTTTTTGTGGCACCAACACTTATACTGGATGGAACCAGAAATAATTATAGGCATCAAGTTCATATCATCTAGTGCAGTAATCTTATGACATCTCACAAATATTATAGTTCTAGTAAAACAGCATTTCCATTGCGTGCAAGTGTGCACTTTAAGTCTTTAAAATAACTTTAGAATAACTAAAGATAGTTACTCTGGCAGGGATCCAGTGTTCAGCCTGGCACCGCTGTGAAAACAACACACACCTTGTAGCTGATGGGTGCTGTGTGAAGACAAGGATATGTCCTGCAAATGTTCAGAGATAAGGCAGCGCTCCTGGCAGGCAGATGGGCACAATCATGAAAATGATTCACACTATAAACTCGCCATCAGTTAGCAGTCCTAGAAACATGAGAGTCCTCCCCACTACTTCCCACAGTACACGAAAGAAACAAGCGGAAGTCTCTTGGTTTCTCTTTCAAATCAAATAGTTTGATTTGTGTGACTGTTGTGTGTGACTCTACAACCTTTATTTTATTGCACTCACACAAAAGAGTCCAAGCATAAGCTGCAAAGAGGGAGCTGCTTTTGCACATGGAAAAGTGGTTGTTCCCTACATTCTTCTGCATTTTCTTGGCTTTTATGTTTGCGTCTGTCTGAGCTGTACACAACATAATCTGTGTTGGCCTTGGAGGAGAAATCTCTCCTTATTTGTGTCAAAAGCGAGGGCCTTGCTCACTCTACATGTTATACTTCAGCTTTGTGCACAATTTTTTCAGTTGCTGGGGAAGTAATTTTTGGTGATCTCACTTAAAGCACAGGAAACTTTAGCCTTACTTATCAGAAAAAGGATGATTTGGCGTTTAGCTTCAAAAGATACGGTTTGCTTGGTCAGTAGGGGAAGCAAATGCTTTCGTTGTGATGTCCTGGTTGAGTTCGTTGTGAAGTTAGCTGTCAGGCTGAGAAACAAGAAATGCCACATTCAGCATTTAAAACTAATTTTGATTCTCCTTAGTAGAGTCTAACTGATGTATTGGCCAGCTGATATTGGTCTGCCAGGCTGGTATGTATACTGGAACTTTTCTTTTTCAGAACGTAATGTAGAAACAAATCTTGAAAGTAATTTGCCATCATCTAGTTTTTTGTTTTTTTAAAATATCTCTTTATTTGATTTTTTTTGATACACAAAAACAACAAAAACAAAAACAAACAAACAAAAAACCCAAAACAAAAAAACAACAACACAAAAAGCAGTCTGAGACATATAAAACTAATACCGTATGGTAGATAGTAAATAATTGGGTCTACCACCCATTTACACATTTGTCCTGACAAACCCAACCTGCCATCGGCAGCTCCACTCCGATGGCAGGTTGGGTTTGCTTTTTGTGTTGTTGTTTTTTTGTTTTGGGTTTTTGTTTGTTTGTTTGTTTTTGTTTTGTTTTTGTGTCACAAACCCTGACAAACCCAACCTGCCATCGGAGTGGGGCTGCCGATGGCAGGTTGGGTTTGTATAATTTCACTCAGATCGTCAGGTAAGGCGACCGTGGCTCAGGGGGTTGGGAAGTGCATCTGTAACCAGACGGTCACTGGTTCGATCCCTGTGCTCTCTGTCCTGGTCGTTGTGTCCTTGGGCAAGACACTTCACCTACTGGTGTTGGCTAGAGGCCATATGGCAGCCTCGCTTCTGTCAGTCTGCCCCAGGGCAGCTGTGGCTACAACTGTAGCTTCCCTCCACCAGTGTGTGAGAGTGAATGAATAGTGGAATTGTAAAGTGCTTTGGGTGCCTTGAAAAGCGCTATATAAATCCAATCCATCATTAAAGGGCGCCATATATCCAAAAAGATATTGTCATTACCGCTTAGTTTTGCACTCAGTCTTTCCATTTGTAGGACTCTAAAGATTTCTTTATACCACTGAGTTATTGTTGGTGGTTTTTCAATTAGTTGATCAGTTGATCCGATTGAAAACAATACATTTTCTTGCCAAGAACAATAATTTACATAGTAGTTTATATTTGTTTTTATCTGGAAATTTGTTCAGAGTTGGCAGCCCCAATAAATACTGAGCTGGATCTTTTTGTTTTCTGCTTTTAAGTATACCCTTTAATTCTTTTGTTACACAGAGCCAGAATTTTGAAATTTTTGAGCAAGTCCAAAGACAGTGCAAGTAGGTCCCCGCCGCAGATTTACATTTAGTACATTGTGCTGACCTACTCGGATCAATTTTATTCAGAAAAGTAGGCGTTCTATACTATCTATGTAAAATTTTATATTGTGTTTCTTTAAATCTATTATTAAGGAATAAAGAATGCACAGACTGTATGCACTCGCTCCAGGCATGATCATCACAATGACACTGGAGGTCTCCCTCCCAACTCCTGATAAGTTTTCCAATATTAGATAAGATAAGATAAGATAGAACTTTATTAATCCCTCGGGTGGGTTCCTCTGGGAAATTCGGTTTCCAAAAGCACAGCACCGACAGAAGTTACAGTTACAGAATATTATATACACACACACACACACACACACACACACACACACACACACACACACACACACACACACACACACACACACACACACACATATATAAATACAGAGACAAATATAAATAAAATATACGAAGGGGATAAATAGAATAAATAGGAATAAAAATAAAAATACAAGTGAATTGCACATTTCAAGTATTGAGTCTATTGCACCATTGACTATTTACAAAAGTATTGCACAAGGTATTGTACAGTGAGGTGAAGAGGCACTACAGCTTAGTTGTTCCCCCCTCCTTTGTCCTCCTGTCTCCCCTCCCTCTCCCCTCCAGAGAGGAGTTAAACAGTTTGATGGCGTGTGGGACAAAGGAGTTTTTAAGTCTGTTAGTTCTTGTCTTGGGGAGGAGCAACCTGTCACTGAACAGACTCTTCTGGTTGTTAATGGCCGTGTGCAGAGGATGCCCAGCATTGTTCATAATGTCCAGCAGTTTTTTTAGTGTCCTTTTCTCTGCCACTGTCACACTGTATTATAAAACTGTCTTATAGTACTTTTATCTGCATTTAAATGTAAAAAGAACTTTTCCATGGGTCCTAGTTGCATTGTATTGTGTAAAGTATCAAAACTTGAAGTAATTAAGTGACGGGCCTGTAAAAATGCAAAAAAATCCATTTGATGTATTCCATATTTCTTTTGGACCTGCTCAAAAGAAATACAATCATTCCCATTAAACAAATCACCAACCACACGTATTCCTGCGCCAAACTATCTCTGAAATACTGCACTTGTCATTCCAGGTGTAAAGTGCTGATAATTTATAAAAGGTGTTAGGTAACTCAGTATAGGATTACTTTCAGTGTATTTGTTCATATCCCGCCATGTTTTTAAATAAGTATCAATCATTACTTGTTATGTTTTTTTGTATATTTACTCACTAGTTCACTTAAGAGATTAAATGGCGAACATGTCGAGGCTTCAAGGGGATTCTCTGTCTCTTTTAGATATGCGTGGATCCATTTGTGTATGACTCTACTATGGCATGACCAGTTATAAAGCACAATGTTAGGAAATCATCTAGTTTGACTTGCGGAGCAGCTCGAGTTCTGGCAATGCTCTCAACATTGGCCAAACAAAATTTAGACTCGATCTTGATGTTTTATAGGATTTGTTTCTGAATGGTTATAGTTATAACTGTAGATCCGTAGGAATCTTCTGGAAACTGTAATAAAAAATATCACTCAGCAGCAATTTCACTTTTGCTTTTCAAGAATTGAATGTTGATTTGAACTCATCAAGTAATCAATTGATTTTATTCATCAGTTACTCATACTATTAGTCAGAATTTTTTTGATATGTATGAGTCACCAAAAGTAAAGGTTGAGTGTGTTTTCTGCAGTATTATATTATATTATATTATATTATATTATATTATATTATATTATATTATATTATATTATATTATATTTGCTATTGTTTAAGACAAAAAGTAGCAACACGTTTTTGAAATATGGAGGTACTTTGGATCACTGATGAGTCGCTCTGCTGTTTCAGACTTAAATTGAATTCATCACCAAAACAAATTTTCCAAAGATTTTTAACCTTCTATGGGATGTTTTGTTTTTTTCTACCATTTTACAGAATAATTGAATGGATGATTTAGAATTGAAATGATGAAATAATTAGAAGTAATCTTTATTTACTCTCAGTGGTAGGAGATTGTGTTAGGAAGGGTGTGTATTTAGAAAGTGAAGTTAACGAAAAGGCTTAAAGGAGTCATTCTTCTTCCCATGAGCCAAATCATAGGATTTTCTCTAGTCATATAATTCGATTCGAGTTCAAAACAGTCGCATAAGAAAAGCAAATTTCCCCACATTGGTTTCTGAGAATGCCAGTGGAAAATGACCAGTTATGGTTTGACTACCCCGTAACAGATTTTATCATATATAATGATATGAACAGAAGGTCTTCAGGTAGGTCTGGGTTTTTCCCTATTTCACCCAGTAATGTTTATTCAGAAAAAATAGATATATTGTATCCCTGGTGAAAAGCTGAATATTTGTTTTTATTACACAATTTAAAGCGTTGAGCTGTGAAAATAAAAGGTTTTTTTTATGGCACTGTTTGTTTATGACAGCGTACCTTGACCTGGTGACACATTTGGCCATCAACACAACAGCAACAAGATGCGAATGAGCTTCTGCAGAAATGCTTTTTCTCTCAGTGTCTGTGTAGCAGTGCGTCTGTCATCCTTCGTATTTTGACTGAATTCACCAGGGCAGTCTGCAGACAGCGTAGTCTGTGAAACACTGCTAGCCTTCACTGGCCAAGGTTTTTGAATAATGCATTAACTGATAATAATAATGAATATGGAAAAGTAATACAAAGTGATAAAGTACAAAACATGTCCTGATGGATTCTCGTTTAAATTGTTACATTTCACAGCAAACGTGCCAGTCAGATAAATACTACTGTTTTCATTTGCTGATCATGCAGTGCTCCCGTTTAAGGGGGATTTCTCTATGCTGCACATTTTGGGTAACTTTATGAAAATGCAACCAGAAAAGACAATAATACTGTAGCCACGTGATAAAGATTTGCTTGAAAAAGCAAACTCCCATAAAATAATCTGTGTAGAATTGAATAATATGAGCAAGTTTACATGTTAGAAGACAATTTTAAGGGATCTCTTTCTTTAACTTTGTTCCACACTGTAGATCCCCCCGCCTCCCAACTGGGGAAACTCCCATGATATGACACGTCCACTCACATCTAGCCTATATTAGACATTATCATAGAAATAGGAAGTAAATATTTGGCCTGGCAAACGATTTCAGCCGGACCTGTTGCAGTTTTGTCATCTACGTCAACTTGTGGGGCCAAATAGTGACAGGAGAAACTTAATCATTCTGAGTTACTCTCAGGGGATAAATGCTGGAAAGCTGTTCAGCACATCAGAGGGATGTACGTGCAGCAGGCTCCTGATGTTGAGATAACGCTAGTATAATAATATTGTGTAATCACACAATACAAACATGCACAGTCTTGAAAAAAACAAACCGATTAGTGTTCTTTAATGGAAAAATGTTAAATAAATGACAGAAAATGTAGGCACAGAAAGCAAGGAATTGGCAGGCAGGCACGAGTTTCCACGTCTATCTACAAACTAGTGACATAAGGGGCAGGAACTTGCAGAGACCACTAAAAGCCTGAATTGGTAATCTGACAAATATGCTATGATGCTATTCTTTGATTGACTGCGACAGTTGTTTCTTAAACATCGGTGTTGTATTTTGCAACCCTCTGACTTGGCAGTAATTCAGTTATGTTTGTTAAGCAGCTTAAAGAGGAAAAGGCTAAGATAGTGATGGATTATACACTTAAACTCAAACAAAGTCATTATTAGGGTCTAATCTTTAACCCAACCAGTATAGCAAGTATAGCACGGCAAGGTTCTAGATAACTGAGAGAATAAGAACTTTGTTATAAACTGCTGCTTGACAGTGAAAACTGTCGAACAAATCAGCCTTTTGGCTACAACAAAGAGCCACGTTACAAAAGCCCTAACCCAGTATATAAACACAGGGCCAACGCAAGAGGAAAAGACTCAAATAATTCCATTGTCTTTTTCATACTCCTGCATACACCTACATAATTATAGCTCTAGAACCAGTTCAGTCAAAACACAAGAAACAAGAGCAGAAAGCCCTGTATTACAGCCTGTAGGGTTTTTCCCTCTGAGCTGTTTTGGGTTCTGTGTTGCCCAAATCTAATGTTACAGCACAACCAGAGGGACTAGGAACACGAAATCACATGTACATTGAAGTTATTTCTGTTATGCTGTTTCTATTTTATAGTAAAAATTCAAATTAAACATGTACATTGTGTCGGCTTCTTTGTGCATTTATTCATCAACCGATTTGCTATCATCTGACTAGTAATATTCAATCATATTCATGTAGGACTATGTCAAAGTTATAAAGTCCTTTACTGTTATAAACGTCTCTTCATAGATGGTTTCTTGGTGTCAGCATTAACAGGATCCAACATTACATTTACCATACATTTTCCGACCATGAGTGAAGTGGGGAAATCAAACATCATATCTGTAGTTGCAGTCTTCATAAGCATATAAAGACTGGTCACTAAATGATCGTGTCGGGTTAGAGTGAGCTGCTCTCTACTAAAACTCTTAACATGATAAGTTTCTTCTGAACATTAAAATTGGCTGCATTGTTGTGTAATGATGCATGGCACCTAAGTATGTTGGGATTCTGTGACCTGAGGAGTGGCACTTTTGTGGAATAGACTTTTACTGCTGGATCTTATTTGGTCTGTATCAGATCAACAGCTTTGAATCTCTTGTTGTGTTCCTTTGGCTGTTTATGACTCATCCTTAGTGGTGTGTGTTGTCCTTATAGGGAAGGAGTGGGTTTTATGGGGTTTGTCAGATTTACGGCAATGTTTACGTGGGTGTTTCATATTAACGTAACGTCCACAAGAATGCCGGGACTTGGAAGAATTAGATTCCTGGAACGGGTAACAAGTCAATTCTGTTAGTTTTACGGATAAGCTTTTAGATTACAACCATGTTTAAACTGGGTTTTATTACTGTGTTTTGCTACATTGCTGTGTTTTTGTGTTTACAAAATGTCTGCACACAGACAGACTTCTACATTTGCCTTTGTGATTGTGCCAGTTACTGTTTTTAACATGCTGGCATTTTTAAAGATAACGATCTGAAAAGCTGTTTATATTTGACAAAGCTTTTGATAGCATGGTGAAAAGTGCCACAACACTGAGATGATGCATTTTTTACATTTTCAGTAAAAGATAAATGTGAGACTACAACATAATAAAAATTGATGGGTTTTTTTTATATTAAAGAGGCTCTTGAAGCAGTGCACTTTGTCAAAAGTTTGCTATTCAAAATGCAAAAACATACATGTGAATATGTAACACTGCAAACGCAATTCAATACACACGTGCACACTCACTAATCTCTGCAGCTGTGGAGTGATAGTTGCTGGATTTGAGGAATTCTGGCTCGCTCGGTGGAAACGCTGTTACGCAATGCTTTGTTTTGTCAGTTAAGATACAAAAGTTTAAAAAAAAGTTGCTCAATGTTACAAAACAGAAATCGTGACTCGGGAATGGCAGTTTTCTTGCTTGTGTCACACCGCCTTAAAAAGCGTATCATTTCTGTTGGAGAGGTCCTACAACAGGTGACTCATGTTTCCACCAACTTACATTAATAATGAATCAGGAAATCCTTTTCAACTTACATAATTACAGTATTACTGTCAAAAGATATGCAAGGCTTTGTATTACAGTGAAAATCAAACGGCTCATCAACATGCCAGTCGGAAAGTTTAACTTATGGTCAACTGTCTGACTTTCATGTTAGCTTTAGAAAAACAAGCGTGCGGTTAGACTGTAGTTGGTTGATCCCAGCAGGATCATTTAAAAACATTTGTATCTCCGCAGCTGTGCAAACTGTTTATGAACAGCGTATGTGCATGTTTGCTACTGGCGCAGTTGAGCTCTGATATCTGTTGCAGATATTACAAATTAATTAAAAATAATCAATTTGTTGCTTTGTTATGCTATTCAGTGGATCCTTAGTATGACCAACCAATACTGGCCTATCACAGAGATTCACAGTTACTGTTGTTTTGCTTATGTGCTGTCTGGTATGCAGCGAAGGGCGACTAGTGATAGGTAGGAAATAAAATATGGTGTCAACAGAGCAGCTCAGAGTTTTTTTTCTCATTGTTTAAATGTGCTCAGGCCTGCTTTCAGCACATGTTGCAGAGTTGGCTGAACAGATGGTTGTTAGGGCTAAAGGGGTATCACAGCAATGGCTGGCTTGTTTATAAAAACACGAACAGTGTTACATACTGCATATGTATGTATGTATAGAGATGAAAATCATATTGGGTGATAAATTAAAAAAACCTAACCTTTTCTCCATAAAGAGTGACGCTGACCTAAAAATTCCAGCTCTTGTCTCTTTGACAAACATTCAGATAATTTTGATCTGTATTCTCTTTCTCCCTCTGGACCCATAAAGCAGTGGTTAACACATTAGCCTAACAAGGAAAAGCTCTCTAGTCTGATCCCAGAGGAGGCACAGCTCCCTTGGTTGTGTCAGGATGGACATCTAGAGTAAAAAATCAAATCAAACACTACAGACTGTAGCGTCTCCTGGTGAATGAAGGAGCACCTCAATGTTGATATGCTGTTAAATCAGAAAGATGCGCTGTTTAGTTCCACTGTGTTTAAAAAAAAAAAAGTCATGGGAAAGGTTAGAAACATGTAATTTCTTTTTACTCCCTAGCCCTGCGTGATCATGGCCCAGTGGATCCACATGACCCAGATATTGCAGCATCTGCCTTATGAGACAGTCAGCAGCCTCTATCCACCAAACACCTTCCCGATTGAAGTCAGGCATTACATATCTGAATGGATAGAGAACCAACGATGGTATGATGCACACACATACTGTACATGTACATGCTTGTATAGTTTATATATACACATTATGCATGTTTATTCTTAATAAATATTGCATGTGTTTATTCATAAGGGACTGTGTGTGTGTGTGTTCTCACAGGGAGGACTTTTCACAGGAAAAGGTAGAGCAAGAGAGTCAAGCTCAAATTCTGTTGGACCAGGGTATCAGCATGATGCAATCCGTTGCTCAGCAGAATGCCAATGTTGTCGAGAAGATGAAGCTGATGCAGATGAGCAGGCACATGGTAATAAAGCCAAAGAAACTATCAGTTTTTTAAAAAAGAAAGTGACATTTTATTTGAGTTTATGGGCTTTACCATCACCCATAAAATTTCACCTTTGCAGAAATTCCTGTTTAGATTTTTCAACCTTCTGCAGCATTTGTTGCTTGGACTTCAAACTTCTGAAGAATGCAAAAACCTTGGTAGACTTTATGACAACTTTAGAAACTTCCTTAAAGCTGCTACAACATACATGTTAGGAATGCATTGTCTTTGATATCATTTGCATTCATTATTGCATTGCATACTTATAATTAGTGGTATTATTTGCTTATTTTACAGGAACTGTTTCACCAGCAGCCACTGAAGTTTGCACTGATGGTCAGAGACCTCCTCAGGCAGGAGAGGGCTCTGATAAATGGAGTAAGTCCCTTTTATGTTAAGTCTAACTAAAGTTTTTTTCCAAAGGCAAACGTATTTATCCCTCAAGTTTTTCCACGTCCTCACCTCAATTCTGCCTATTTTGGCGATCTCTCGTTTTCGTCCTTATGTTGATACTGTGATTATTATTCCTTATTATTCAGACGTGTTGTTATATTTCCAGGGTGGTTACATTTTAGGGTTTCATAGGGGTTTTTGATTACAACGTACCCACTGCATAGATTTCCTGCTGAAACGTAAATCCCCAGTAGTAGCAACAGTTCAAATCCTTGATATTAAAGCATCTTTGAGTCTGTCAATAGGAACAGTGTTATTGCAGGTGTGGCAAGTTGGTGAGGTGGAAATGGGGGGAGGAAGCAGAGAGCACAGATTTAAGTGGAGGCTGATTGGCTCTGATTGAACTAGAGTAACTATTTCATTATTGAGATTGACAGTGTGGGAAAGTGGTAGTGAGAGCGAGCGGTTTTAAGAACAGAAAAACAGCCTAACACCCACGAAAGCAGATAGGTGTCTGATTACAGATCTTCCTTAATGAACTTCATATCTGTTAGGTAGAGGAATTATCTACCAGAAGAGGCGTTGGTTTTATGCAATGAGTGGCAATAAAATTTGTGTAGTTATTTAAAAAACAACATTATTTTCTTTATATAAAAGAAAATGAGTCATGAGTCATAATTCATGCTGACCTGATACTTGTGTTTTTGATCAAATCTAACTTGCATTTCCAAATATGTCATATTGCAACATAAAACAGCTTAGCTCTTCTTAGAAATCCCCACAAGACATCATTGTTTCAAGTTTACTTCGACCCTTATAAAAATACACTGGTGATAGCTGGCAGTCACAAGCCACGAGGTTATATCTCAGGGGGAACCAGGTGAAGCTGATGTGTTTACCAGATACAGTTTATGTTTAATTGTGTAAACTATTGTGTAAAAAACCCCACAAAAGCAAAAAAGGTCAAGCTGTGGTGCTTTGCAAGTCCATTTAATGTTTTTTCTGTTTATAGACCTCCCCTGCACAGTACCCAGCGTACCCGACGAACGATATGTCCAAGCAGGACGTGGACCAACTGGTCCTGAAGGTGCTCGAAGTCCAGGAGATCCGAAAAAAGATGCACCAGATACAAGAGGAGCTTAACTGGGAGAGGCAAAACTTTGAGAGTGCACACTCACAGGGTAAACGCATGTTTTCCTTTAGCAGTACATGAATGATTACATGCCTTAGATACCGTAAGCAGTCAGAGCGCAGTAATAACTGCCAAAAGACTTCAACGGCAAAAATACAGCTTACATCAACAGAGTTCCTGTTTTTCAAGGTTAAATCATAATCTCTTTTTATTGTCTGCTTCCTTTTCTTCTGAGTCTGTTCAGCTATTTTAATTCCACTTGTTAATTTTTTTGGAGGATTTGTTTTTAAATGCTTGAAAAAGAAAGAGTTTTCATAAAAACTTTATTTAGAAGATCATTCTCTGGCGGCGACATGAATTAAAAAAATCCAGGTGCTGCGAATGGAGCGCTAGCTGGTCTGCTCAGTAGGAAGTGGCAGATGTTATCATTTTTCAAAGCAGAATAAGTAGAGATGGCACAGTTACGTGGATGTTGGCGTTTTTTTTGTTTTTTTTTAGATACCTTAACCCCATTGTCTGGGGATGTTGCTAGTGATATTTATTTTTATCTTTATCTGATTTGATGTGTCAAACCGTTTTTGAGGTCAAGCTTTGTCTAATTATATACAAGACTTAATGTAGTAAGATCAAATGTGAAGCACTCACTCACTTTTTGAAGACCCAATAAAACTGAATGATCAATAGAGGAGGTGCTGCCCACTACCAAAGGATTTCTAGGTGGTGCTTTTTGTTTAATGTTGGTCATTTGACCCTCATCATAAACAGTACTTGCATGATGTTCTCAAAGAAGTATGATTAGATATCATTTTTTATTATGCATTTAATTGTTCAAGCAGTGAAGCTGTTGGAACCACAAGGTTGTTTTGTTTGTAGGGCTGCAGCTACTGATTAATCAGAATCAGAATACTAATCCCTAAGGAAATGATCTGTTCTATATTTCTGATAAGAAAGCTATTAAAACAGCTGAACAGTCTAGAGTACGAAGTAAAGGACAAAGAAAAAAGTAAGAAAAAGTTGGAGCAAATGAAACAGGCTGCATGCTATTTTAGTAATAGTTACTTTGGTAATAGAGTAATCTATCAATTATTCATTTTATTATTCAAGTAACTGGATAAAAATACTTTTGTCTTAATAATGACTGATAATAAACATTCAAAAGAGAAAAAACAAGAGTTTTTCAGAATGAATGAACACACATATGCAGTTAAACCCTTTGATTGTACTCATGTGCCGTACTGAAATTACACTTTTTAAAGAAAGCATTATGCAAACGTTTTTTTCAAACGCGTACATTCAAACTTGAATAAGTGGGGTGTTGAGTGGGGTTACAATGTGGCTTTTTCACTTAGGCATAATTCAAACATTAGACATTAGGTGCGCCCCACTTTTTGCAATGTGATAGTTACGATAGGCTCCAACCCTCTGTGACCCTTTTTTAGGTCTCCAACATAAAAGTCAGTCTGTCAAAAGAAACTCACCTTTAGGTTGTGCAATCTTTTCTTTGCCAGAAAGCTTGTTTCTGAGGGAAAAAAAACCGTTTTCTACGTACAGCACAGGAATTCCATTTTATTATTTAACTTAAAGCAAAGCAGCATTTCCCAACAATGCAGGAAAGACTCGACATGTCATGTTGCTTCTTGTTTTAACAGGGTCGTTCCAGCAGAATGGACTTGATTCTGCAAATGCAGAAATCAAGAAACTTCAGACTCACATCCAACAGCTGGAGTACAATATACAAGCAATGGCCACGGTGAGCCAAGGGCTTATGTTACCATCATCAACATTACTGGCATCCTCGAGAGAAGTTAAACTAAATGTCTTTAGAAATTTTCAGGTTATTAACACCAAAGAACAAGACGAGATCTTCATCCCGTTTAATTAAACCTGTTTGATTTTTTGATGTTCCTCAGCTCATTTAAATATACTGGTAGTTAATAGATAAACAGTTATTACTTGATTACTTGTTTTCAGTTAATAATCAAATTGCAATGTGTTTGGATTCTGGTTTTTGTAGAAACGTTCACAGCTGCTGAAGGAGTCTATGGAGCTGCTGGGCATCTGCCAGAACCGATTTCTTAACAGGCTGAACGAGTGGAGGTGGGAGCAGCGCAAAGCAGCCATAGGATTTCCTTTTGATGACAACCTCAGCCCCCTGCAGACCTGGTGAGCTGCACACCACTCCACTGTTTGTACTCACAGCCTTTGTGGTATTGGTTTATGCCGTCCTGGTTAAAACCCATGATTCAGTGTCTTTGACACACTTGTTTTTATGTTCCAAGTTTAACACTAAAAAGAGGGCACCTTTATGCACACAATCCAGTAACATACCGCACTCTCGTTTAAGAGATGGATTTTTGAAGTCTGCATATTTTCAGTGATTTTTGGATTTATTTGAAAACTTTATTGATCAGTATCCAGATGTAGCAAAGTCGGCCTGGCAGTTGGTTTGATCTGTTGTTTCAGTCTTCATTTTGCTCAAATATGAATTATTAGAACTTTTGGATGGATTGCAGTTGGATGAATTTGGTGATCTCCAATCTACCATTAGAGTCAAGTCCTTTTTTATATCCCTCCTCAGGATCAACTGTAATCACTTTCTTGAATACTTACCAATTCTTACCACCACTTACTGGACACTCCAATGACTCCATCAGATTTCAGCTTATTTAACACAGACAAAAAATCTCTGATGGCGAATGACTGTATGAATTATAAATGTATAAATTGGTCAGTTATTAAACAAATATTTTGCATTTTTTACCAGCTTGGGTGTTTGTGTTTTTGCTTTCTTTCTATACTTTCTCTGTTAGGGCTGAGCAGCTTCTTGGGATGAATGGAAACCTGAGACAAGAGCTGATGCTGACTGGGGAACTGACCTCGGAGCTCCAGGAAGGGCTGTCACAACTTGTGCAGGTTTTGATTGAAAGGTAGCACAGTCCCATTGTTTCCTTTCTTGTCTCACAAACAGCAGTGTAAAGGAATCACTTTATTACCTTTTTTAAAAAGAAGAAGACAGTTGTCTAACTCTGTAACCCTTTCAGCTCTCTTATAGTGGACAAGCAGCCCCCACAGGTGATAAAGACACAGTCAAAGTTCTCCACAACTGTGCGATATCTGCTGGGAGAGAAGGTAGCTCCTGGGAAGCCTGTGTTGGTGAAGGCGCAGATCATTAATGAAATACAGGCCAGGAACCTGGCAAATGTACATGGGTGAGTCGTGTGTTTCTGGGCTGGAATCTGAAATCCCCTCACACTTTGACAGAATATCCTCACTGTGGCAAATTGTGAGGGAAGAAATAAAAACTGTGATCAAGCTCCATCGCTGGGTCTCTCCTCTGCTCTCTGTCTCTGTCATGGATGCATAAGAGGCGTAGGTCTGCGTGTCTGCTTCCCCAAAGGTGCCACACAGAGCAAATAGGCCACAAAGAACCTGCAGAAAATTGTGCAGAGCAAACAGAGCATGGGACAAGATCTAACATGTACTTGATGTTGCAATCTTCCCCACATCGGAAGTGTGGAAACTATGGGCATGTTTTCTTATTCTTTATAGCACAATTGGCAGGAAACATTCACACCTAACTTTCAAAGCTCTTCTAAAGCTCCTGTTATTTGCTGTGTTGTTATTAAAGTTTAAATGTTGTGTTCACAGTTAAATTAAAATCACCAAAATTCTTAAAATAATTATTTCCCACATTATTTTAACACAATAATGTAGATACATAACAGAAATCAGCTGCAACCATTTATTATTTACTTGAAAGGCAAAGGTGTGAGTAAGCCTAACTATACAATTGTAGCGTTTATCTACAGTAACATTAACAACAGAGTCAGCTGTTTGGTTAGATTTATTAGTTAACACTGAACACCTCATATTGTCAACAAGCATTTCTGCTGTGTAAATTTGATCTGAGGCTGTGCAGGATGTATGTCACGATCTTGTTTGTTTTTTTAGCATCTTGTAGATTAGCACATAATTAAATCAAATTAACTACAGAGGTTAAAACTTTAAGTGGTTAATATCAAGGTACTGACTATCCAGTATTTGTATGAGGAAATAACTGACAATAAAATGATGTTACCTGCAGTGATAATGTTGGTGAACTCATCAACAATTCGGCCGTCCTAGAACACAACGCAGCCACCAAGAGCACATGCTCCAACTTCAGAAACATGGTATGTGCGGGTTTACATTTACAGCTCATATTTGATTGACGTTCAGCATCGTTGGGAAATGCAAACTTTGTTTTTGATTTAACAGTCCATCAAGAAAATCAAGAGAGCAGACAGAAAAGGATCAGAGTCTGTGACAGAGGAGAAATTTGCCCTCCTGTTCTCCTCAGAGATCAACATCACAGGCTGTGAGACTCCGTACAGGATACAGGTTTGACCCTATCCGGCATTCTGACTGTTGTTTAACAGTTCACATTACACAGTTGACTTGAGTTGTTTTGCTAACTTATGATCTGTTTTGTTGAATGCATGCTGAGCACACATACGGTGTAGTTATGGTGACTTTAAAGGGGTCGGGTAACGTAACATGTCTGATTACAGGTGATCTCTCAGCCAGTGGTTGTTATTGTTCACGGCAGTCAAGACAACAATGCTGTGGCCACCATCATATGGGACTGTGCATTTTCTGAGCGAGTAAGTGTGAAGTTCTTCTTTTGATTTTTCCTTTTTACATTTAGTATTGCAGCTTGTCTTTTCTGCTGTTACAAGTGTTTGAAAGCTACAACATACAATATGTGCTTCATACTCTCGACTTGACCCCTGAACTGGAATTCAGCAGGGACTGGCGAGGCATTATATCAACTTCCCCTTGCGGTGGAAGAAACACAGAGGCAGCTGTTAGGAGGTGACTGTTGCTTATAAAATGCACAAATGCAGAAGCAGCAGCTAACAGCATATCCTTTATGCCTTCGATGCTTGTTGGCTCCTGGGAACACGAGGCGGGTCTGGGCCCGCGCTGGAGAGTCGGCGCAGTGGCAGGATGGCTGCTGTGTTGCCTGGGATTACTCCTCATCCCCTACCCAACCCTGTTGCTGGTCACATGCTCTATAATGTTGTACTGTGGACATTTCTGTGCTTTCTGTGCAGAGGAGTTTTTTTGTTTCCTGTTCTCATGCTGCCTCCTACAGCCCAGCATGAGTAGAGGTCTCTTTTTTTCCTCTTGTACTTTCCCATTGTAGTGTATATTTCAGTGTTTTTTCCTGTAATGCAACCGTTCTCTGACTTGCATCCCCATGTGATGTCTGTGTTGTGTGTGTAAGGTCAGGGGCGGGGTTCATTCCACTGCAGGGCAACCTGCCACTGCATGTGGCAAATAAAAATTGAACTTTCATCCATCCATTCACTTCCGCTTATCCTTTTCAGGGTCGCGGGGGGCGCTGGAGCCTATCCCAGCTGTCATAGGGCGAGAGGCAGGGTACACCCTGGACAGGTCGCCAGTCTGTCGCAGGGCCAACACACAGGGACAGACAACCATTCGCACTCTCATTCACTCGCACATTCACACCTAGTGGCAATTTGGATTATCCAATTAACCTATCCCCACAAGCTGCATGTCTTTGGACGGTGGGAGGAAGCCGGAGTACCCGGAGGGAACCCACGCAAACACGGGGAGAACATGCAAACTCCACACAGAAAGACCCCGCCCTGATGGTGGAATTGAACTCAGGACCTTCTTGCTGTGCGGCAACAGTGCTAACCACCGTGCCACCGTGCTGCCCAAAAAAAATTGAACTTGAACTTTAAATAAGAGGTGTGGCAGCAGTCATGTGGAAAAAATATGAGTGCAGTGACACACTTGACCCAATGTCCTGAACTTGGCAAGAGTTGAGTGTCCCTAGAGCCCGTGTGTGGGAAAGTGGAAATGTCATAAAAATAGAACATAAATAAATAGCAGACATTTATCATGAGGGAATAAACGCAGTTCACCAAAATTCTAAAGTCTGCATTTAACATCCATAATAGTGCGTTTATATATTTTCCTTTTTCTCTTTCCATTTTAAATTTGGTTTTACTCGTCCCCTCACAAATTTAAAAAAAAAATATGTGTATCAGTGTTTTCGCTTTATCAGCCTTTATGTCACTGCCATCAGGACAGAGTACCCTTTGTGGTGCCGGACCGCGTGCCGTGGAGGATGATGTACAACACTCTCAACAGCAAATTTACATCTGAGGTTGGGACGCAGCACAACCTGGACCAGTACAACCAACACTTCTTGGCACAGAAGGTCTTTGATAAGCCCGACTTTAATGAGGATTTCAGCAACATGATGGTTTCCTGGGCCCAGTTTAATAAGGTTCGCATGTGCTTATATTTGCTGGCACAGGTCACTTTGACCCACAAATCTTACGGTGCCTTTCAACATTACAGGAGGTTCTCCCAGGTCGACCGTTTACCTTCTGGCAGTGGTTTGAGGGAGTAATGGAGCTGACCAAGAAACACCTGAAGACCTACTGGAGCGAAGGGTAGGAAGATTCTGCTGCTGTTTCACCAGTGAATGTCAATAGCCTGTGATAAAAAAGCTTACAGTGTTTTGCTCCAACAGGCTGATATTTGGTTTTATTGGGAAGCAGCATCTCCACCTGATTCTCAAAGACAGGCCCAATGGAACATTCCTGCTTCGATTTAGTGACTCGGAAATTGGAGGCATCACCATCGCTTATGTGTCTGCTACTGAAAGTAAGTGTTGACAGACCACTGGTTAATGTTCAGTTCAATGTTATCTCAGCACCTAAAGCAATGTTAATCTCTTTGACTAATAATTTCCATCATAGTTTTCGTCAACAACTTGTTTTTTTTTCCTAACAAAAATAAGACGATAACTAAATAAAAACTAATGCACGACGACAAAAACTATGATGACACTTTTGTCGATGAATAAAAACACGATGAAAATGTTCCTGAGTCATGGGATCCAATCAGAACTAATTAAGTTGTGTACATAGGCGGGACAAGTTTTGGAAGTGATTGAATCGTTAAATCCTTGTGGAGTCAGGTTCGATGCACACGTCTGATCTGCTGCCAAGAAACAGGTGCTCCCTGTTTCTCACGAAAATGTATCAAAATGTTATAAGAGAATAGCAGACATGTGACCACATTTCACATTTAATGTCAGGGAAAATAAGACACAGAAATCAGATTTAGTCTAGGATAACTCCATGATATTTAGTCTACGAGAACCAGACTGAAAACAATTTAGATGTTTAAATTATGACTAAAACTAAATGACATTTTAGTCAAAAGATTATGAATAAAACGAAAGCAAAATCTGCTGTCAAAATGAACACTGACCTAAAGGATAAAGGCCACTCTTCCGAGGATGCCAGTTTTTAAATTTTGGACAGAGAAGACAGATGGTTTGAAAGAGGAGTGAAACAGGGGCATCTGTGTTCTCTGTGAACAACCATCAAACAGAGCAGGTGGCTTAAGACACCAACTCTCTGCCACCTACTATGCAGTCTCAAGCTTCACTGATATGTTGCTTTCAGGTGACCTCAATAGTTCACGTGATAGCATAATGCAAGTTCTCACAGTGGTTTCACCTGCTCTTCTATGTTGAGCCTGTCTGCCTCTCATGTCAAAGCAAGAGGTGGTCCACTAGTTTTCCTGATTCCCTTTCATACTGAAGGGTGTTCCTCCCAAAGTGCAAGTGCAAGAAGAACATCTTGCATTCAGGTGACCTCAAAAGGTCACATGATAGGGTGAGGCATTATCTCACAGGGGTTTCACCCAAAATCTCTGTCAGTAATGACCCACGCTTTTACCTTGTGATGGGATTAAAAGTGGGTCAGTGACCTTCGTAAGAGATAACCCCAACTAGGGTTGAAATACCTGAGATTCTCCACCTTTTGGTTGTAGAACATAAGAGGTGATAAGAGGTGAAATGTATTCAAGAAACTTAAAGAAGTCATTCACTTTCTTTCCAAGCTCCTTATGTGCACCTGCTAAAAATCTTTGACAAGCTTGAATCTCAGTGACCTTGACCTCAAGAAAATCACCTACAGTTTTCAAATTTGTACCAAAGGTGCATCTACTAGGAGGCTGAGGGGTAGCACTGTTGGCAGCCAGTACTTTTGAGTAAAATATTTGCATTTTACACTGCATTTCGACTCGTTTTGCAATTGGCGGTTATAAACATGACGTGACAGATCAAACTTTTTTTTCCAGATGGGGGACAAAAAATCCAAAACATCCAGCCTTTCACCAAGAGAGATCTTGAGATCCGTGGCCTCGGGGACCGCATCCGCGACATTGACCACATAACGTATCTGTATCCTGAATTTCCTAAACATGACGTTTTCAGAAAATTCTACACAGGTAATGGTTGTCCTGTACAAAGACAGTCATATGTTCTCAGTTTAGGAAAAGAAAGTGAAAGTAAAAAACTAACCTCTTTTTTGTGGTTTGAAGCAGAGCCTACGTCGTCCACCAACGAGGGTTACATCCCTGTGTCTCTCCAACTTAAAGTCGGCATGTAAGGATCTATTCATAACAAAATAATACATATAGGGAACATGTCATGTGTATGTGTGTGTATCTTTTTATGTGTGCAGGGATGCCCAACGCCCAACTTCCAGTACACCATCTTCCTTCAACATGTGAGTGTCACTTGTACAGTCTTTGGTACAGTATTTCCATACCACCAGCTCTGCTATTTAAGGAAGAGTCATTTAGCACAGGCAGCAATTACATGAAAGGTGTAATTGCTGCCAATGCTACCCATTTATAGTCACAATTATATTTACAATGAAATCTATGAGGTCATCTGTCATGAAAATAAGAAAACACAAACATTTTAGTGTTTAAAGCTAAAAGTTATTGAAGTTTTAGATAGATAGATATGTTTTTTTATAAAACAGTGCATTTGAAGGTTCATCGATAACAACAATAATTATATTTTAACATTAATGGTAATGAACAATACTGTTAATTTAAGGTAGGTGTGGCATAAATATCACATTAGGTGGTGTAATTAAACATCCTGATTTATGCTTAATGCCATAATGCACTGAAGCTTCAAATCTAGAAAATATACTTCAGTTATGACAGATCATGTTTCATTTCATGTCTCATTTTGTTTTTGTTGTTAATAGTTAGAAAAGATAATGTTGCAGTAGCTGTGCTGTTGGACTGTTTGCCTTTTTTGTTTCGCTATCTTGGACTTTGGTTACACTTCATATTATGTGCTTTTATTTTGTATGTCCAGGGATACCATGCCCTCGCTTCACTCTAGCTTCAATGTGTAAGTGTTGCTTTTATGTATTTCTCTTTTATACTCAACATCCACACCAATTACTTAATTTAAATCTTTCAGTGTTTTTCTTTTAAATAACTGATTGACCCACTGTTTTTTTTTTTCTACTGATCTGGACTTTCCTTTTGCTTCACATTGTGTTCTTACCTTTCATTTTACATACATTTGCAGGGAGCCTATAGCCCCAGCACCTATAGTACAAGGGCCTGAAACCTCACAGAGTAGCTTCTCTATGTAAGTATCAAGCCTACACATTTTTTTTAATCTCATTTAGAGCAATCTGTTCATATTAACCAGTGATAATGTGATAACTCTATATATTTCACTTCCGTACCACGCACTCCCTGTTTCAACATAAATATCTATAAATTATCAGAAATGATCAGATATTCAGATTCTGGGCACAAAAAATATTGAAATGTGAACAACTTTGTTTGAATATTCTTTATTGCGTCTTGAAAACAGCATATCTACAGGAAACACACTGTTGTGTACCACATTTACGATGCTACTTGACAGTCTGTGTAATGTAAATAAAATGTGAAAACATTTTATTTACATTAAACGGTGCCACGGAAATAAACATCTATACATGTGCGTGTATTCCTGCTTCATCTTTCATGGACTCACTACATCGCACATTTATCTGTGAATCTATATCGTGGATTTCTGCGGTCTATACGTATTTTTATTATTTTTATTATTTTTGTGGTTTTTAACTATTGCTTCTTCTTTCAGGCAACAGTTCCCGTCACCGTTCAACTCATCAGAGTTCTCTGATGAAATAATAGATGGTGCAACAACAGCTCCTGGCCTGGAACCCATGTACGTTTTTTTTTTTTTTGGCTTAATTTCTGTAAGACATCCATTGCAATGGTGACTGATTATTAGACAGTAACATCTTACGCTTGCGCTCTCTTTTTCTAGGCTACCAGATTTGAACTTTTTCGATTAATCTAGAGTCTTCCTGTGGGCTGTGCAAAGAAGAAGCCGGCTAGAGATTGAAGCCAGACTTGTGTCATGTAACAAACGTGCCACCATTTGAGCAGATTCTCTTCCTTGACTCTCAACATCTAAAGTTTGGACTACGACCAGTGAAGATTTTGAGACAAACTTGATTTGTCTGGGGCTCAACATGTTAAGAAAGAGGAGAAAATCAGTTTAAATCCAAAGTAAAACTGAGAACAAACCAGAACAAAAATGCTTTTTTTGCAGCCATCTGTGCCTTTGTGTGCATGTCAACAAGAACTTGCCTAGTGGCAGGTCTGTTAATGTCTTTTCTTTTTGCTTTTCTTTTCTCTTCTGTTGTGTGTGTGTGTGTGTGTTTCTTTGCTTGTATTTAGGAAAAGATTTGGATTACTGTACAGACTATAGCATTTTTCCAACAGTGGCTATAAGTGTGACAGCGGGTATAAAAAGGGCAAGGGCACATGACATTGCTGGCCAGTGGACTTTAAGACACCAGGGGATTTTGTTTTATTAGTGTTTGGAGTATATTGCATGTTGGTCTATTTTAGTCATACATTGTATGTAACCCTTTGCGTTTTCACTTTTCTCACAGTATATTATTCATTTAGTCTCTGCATATAGCGCATGGTAAATACTCATTAAGGAATAAACACCTTTTCTGGCAGTGGTGACTGTGAGACTGTCACAACACTGACAGACTGCGCAAAATGTCAGAAGTTATGAAGGGTGATGGGCAAAGTTTATATTAGATCTACTGTATGTCAATTAAAAATTCAATTTTGTGTTTTCTCTTCTATCAAACAATTTCTTGTTTAATGTCAGCTGATACTTAGTAGTTCTAGTTTTATTGTTTTCAACGAACTTTGTGCCACTGTGCGTGTTTTTTTAAAGTTTTTTTTAAGGCCCAAGCATACTAAAAAAATACCAAAGAAGAGTCAAAGTAAAAATATATTTTCAAACCGATTTCCCCTTATTTCCCTTTATTTTCAAGCACAACAATAATGTTATTAAGTAAGCAGTTCAGGAAAACAGACAGTTAAATCCATAGACGTTTGGACAATAATAGAATCTTTGTAGTTTTGCCTCTGTACACCACCATGGGGGATTTTTAAATCACATATTCAAGTTGTGATTGAAGTGTAGACTTGTAGCTTCAAATGGAGGGGTGTAACAAAAATATTGCATTAACAGTTTGGGAAAGTACTGACATTTAGAGGCTTAAAAATAACTAGATAAACTAAGATTTCTGCACTTAACAGGAAGGAAAATCGTGCTGTACTGGGATGACATCAGGTGGTTGACTTGGCCATTGAAGTATAGCCTATTTTCTTTGCCTTTACAAACTCTTGGGTTGCTTTAGCAGTTTGCTTTGGGTCCCTTTGCAATGTGAAACACTATTTTAAACTGTTTTGCAGCATTTTAGATGAGAGCAGAGGGTTTGCCATGTAATATTCTATAAAAGTCTGTAATTCCTGATCATTTAATGCAATACTTTTGATAAAGTCTTTGAATTAAAGCTGAAAATCTGCACTTCAATCACATGTTGATTGTCAGGTTTAGAAACCCCTGGGGTGGAGTACAGATGCAAAACTACAAACATTGTGCTGTTGTGCAAACGCCCATGGACCTAACGGTAATTCTGACACATTATAGTGTTTTCTCACTTGTCCGAGCTTTAATTTTTTTTTTAAATTTTATTATGGCTGTTTTTATATGCATTGAATGTTAACCCAAACCAGTCATTCCCATAAAAGATGTTTTTACAACAAGTTTAGCACTACCTATCGTCACTGCCAGTGCTGTGCATGTTATCACATAACAGTGTGTGTTGGATGTTGAGAACAGATGTTATATGTATACTTAACCTTTCATATCTTGTGGAGTGACTTTTGTTTATATCACCCTGGGGATACTACTACAATCCTTATAGTCTTTCACTGTGGAGACAAATAAAATTTCACTTTTTCTGTAAATAGTCAAAAACATTTGTTTGAATTTATTTACAAGAAATTGGTCATTTCTCCCTTAAGTCAAGATCCATGAGTTATCACTGCACAGTGGAAAATATTCTTCAGTACAAGCAGCTGCGGACAGATGATTTACAGCTTTCGAGGTACACAATCTCATCTGATTTGTTTATGGAAATGATTCGTTTGGGAGTGAGAAGTGTGTTATTAACTATATGACGATTGCTGTATAAATATAAGAATTGCTTTATTGGTCTATGCTGACTGAAAGCATATATCTAAATCCTGTATTTCTTTTTATTACACTTACTCTAAAAGAAAGGAGACAAAACAGGAGTTGGAAACTTAATAATTTTCAGATTTTCTTTTAAATATAAAAATAAGCAATGGCATTTTGATTGGGAAGGTATGCCTGTTACCACAAAGGCTGTCTATTGAATTAAACCATATTGCTGTATAACATAACCAGCGTCGCTTCCATAATCCATTAGCCAAATGGGAGACATTGCATAGCTAGCGTATTATATTTCCTGTCTGTCCAGTTTCAACAGTCATGAAATTAAAAAAGAAGAACACTATACACTGTACATCACAAAGCTTTTCCCCCCCATTAGAAAACAAGTTCTAGTTTCAACAGGCCATTAAAATGTAATTTCTACTCAACCACTGCCAGGGAAATCACACACACACACACACAAAGATTATGTAGAGGAAGCAGAAAGAGAATCAGCTTACATATCTGGTTCAGTGACTGCTCTGGTGTAATTTGTAAAATGCTAACTTATCTCGGTACCTTGTCCCCTTCCCTCCATCCCAGCAGCTGAAGATGTTCCCTCATGACAGAGGAACAGAGTGGCTGCCTGGTGAACAAAGGGAGGAGGTAGGGTGAGTGAAGGAGGGATGGAAGAGAGAGGGGACATCAGGCCAATTCAACTTCAAAGTTCATTCTCTCATGTGTAGACTGTATGAAAATAAAGGTGTACATCCACCGCCCTGTACAAGCACACTAAAGAGTTCAGTCTCTTCCCCCAAAATATCCGAGGGCCTTGTCCAGTGAAGTGATCTCACTCTTTGAGAGCCACCCAGCACAGTTAAGAAAAGAGAAGTCACCAGGTGTTTGCTAACACCAGCAAGAAGCCGTCACACCTCATGCACTCTTTCATTTCTAACCTCAAGCTGATGTAGAACGACCCTTCAGTCATGTCAAACAGCACAGTCCAAAGAGAAAATGCTTGTTCCTGTCAGGTTTGCTCTCTTTGTTTTACCATGGCAGGCACGTGAAGGTAAAAGCAAACCAGTTTTACACACTTGTACATGAATATCTGGTAAGCGCTGCTTTAAAGCTTGGAGAAAAAAAATGAACTCAGGAAGTCACCATCCAAAACAAATTCTCAGGAAGCTGTTTTGGGATATGGTGGAGGTTATGTAAACCAGCGGATTTCCCACTGAAATGAAATCATTAAAACAAACAAACAATGGTTAGCATATATGGGTGCAATAATACAATTTAGGGATTTGCACTGAATTTCTGAAAGTTCAAATAATTTCACTGGGTGTTTTTGTTGTTTATTTTAATACAAATATGAATGTGAGTGCGTGTGCTTCACTAGATGAGACACAAACCTGGAACTGCCTGAATCTGACTGGATTCAAATGCATTGATGATCTTCAACTGCTATTAAAAAACAATAGGACCACTCTAAACATGGAATTGATTGAATTGGTGTATTGGACTTTTGTGGTTTTAGCGAGCGCAATAAAAAGGGAGCGTCTTTCTCTAAAAAAGCTGGCAAAATAGATGAAAAGAAAACTCAAAACACAAACAAAGGAATGATCAGTTAAAACGAACACACAAGCATACACATGCACACAGACACGCAAGCACACTGTCTTTCTCTCACTCCTCATCACGCATGCACTTGCACATAAGCCAAATAAATACTAGTGAAGTACAATAACTACATGTAATTTACCCAAAGTTCATGGAACAAAACAAACAAAGGGCGAGATCACACTGGATCAAAACGGGGGAAAAAAGCATTCAGAAGTCCACTGCTCTATTGTAGCGTCACTCCTAGCAGACTACAAAATAGGAAGGAGGGAAAAAATAGAAAAGAAAGAGAAAGGGAAGCAAAGGAAAGACAGCAATAGCAGCCCCTGTCCTGAGCAGTATATAGCCACCTGGTCAGCCAGGAGTGACTGACTCCCCACACTACAGGGCACAGGGTGCTTCTGTCAGTGGCAAGTCTTCTTCCAACCCTCCATCTTTGTCCTGTGATCCAAGGGGAGAAGAAGAAAATGTAGGATGGGTAGTGGTAAAATCAGAAAGGATGACCAGGGCTGTGGGTGCCCCTTTACTGTAAATCAGGAGGTCCAGTTCTAGATTCAAAAAAAGGAAAACAAAACGTTTGGGATCTATAGTAGCATGTGTTGAGACAGGGAGGAGGTATGTGTGCAAAAATAGTGTGTGGGCTGAGGATGGACCAGGAACTGAGGGTGCAGAGGGAGGCATGACAGGTGAGGGATGAGGTGGGCGGGAGGAGGGGGTTCAGAAAAGCCAATCTTCTAACTCCGGGCTTATAGGGCCTGTGTCTTGAGCTCGATGGGCTCCCCCCTGGTCTCCTGCTGGCCGTCGGCCTCTGGGGATCGGGCGCCCTTCAGTGTGGCGAGCCTCTCGGAGAGGCCACGGAAACGAGGGAACAGCATGAAGTCATACAGCAAGGCACCCATGGCACCACCAATCATAGGACCCACCCAGTACACCTGTTGTTTACAGATATGACAGAGAGCAGACAGTGTTGTTTAGTCTGAGGATGTCATGTTCATGCTATGGTGTGAAGTCATTTTGCAGATACAGTTATCTTACCCAATGGTTGACAAAATTCCTGACCAGAACAGCTGGAGCAAAGGACCTTGCAGGGTTCATTCCGGCGCCAGTGTAGTACATCTAGGTAAGAGAAAGAAGTCGGGATTAGGACTGTAAAGGTGCTTGTTTAGCTTGTTAGGATATCGTTGTATGAACCCGGAGTGTATTTTCAAGTTTATAGACCCCGGGTTGGTTTTTACCCCAAGAAGATGCCCCATGAGCACAGAGAAGCCAATGGCCAAAGCAGCAGAGCCCAGGCGTCCGTTGCGTCTCTCATCTGTCACAGCAAAGATGCAGACGACAAGCTGGAGGGTGAGGAAAATCTCAATTGTGGTGGCCATGCCCAAGCTGATGCCTGGCTGCAGCTGCAGAGGGAAAGACAGAGGGATGGATTGAACTGAGAAGTCAAGACAAACACTGTTTGAAATTGAAACAGACATTTAGCTTTCAATACATCCATCCAGTCTCAAGAAAGAGTGCACCTAGTTGTAAAGTATTTTAATTTATAGTTCCTTTCCGAGTATGGGAAAATGATAGGTAACAGCAGGTGACGGCAATCTTACCGTGTTCAGTGCCAAGTTTCCCCGCATGTTGTTGGGTGTGACCCCATAGAGCACAGCAGCACCAGCCAGCGCTCCGAGACACTGGGCAATGATGTAGAAGAAAGCACGGAACAGGGACATCTGAGAGCCAATCAGGTAGGCAAAGGTAACGGCTGGGTTGATGTGTCCTCCACTGATGTGGCCAATAGACTGGATGAAGGTGGCGGCCGCCAAACCAAAGCAAAAGGCAACATGAAGAACATTATGGGGCCCGGTGGTCCAGCGGAGGGCCGCCCCCAGCCCGAAGAACACGAAGAACATTGTGCCATAGAACTCAGCAAACACCGCCCGCCAGAAAGACATGGACCTGAACTCCCACATGGTGGCGAAAGGTCAAAAAGCAACTTCTGAGTGGAGGGATGAAAAGTCAACAACTAATCAACTAAAAGGAGA
Organism: Astatotilapia calliptera; assembly: GCF_964374335.1. Classification (NCBI taxonomy): domain Eukaryota; kingdom Metazoa; phylum Chordata; class Actinopteri; order Cichliformes; family Cichlidae; genus Astatotilapia; species Astatotilapia calliptera. Next base: position 34,528,675 of record NC_137441.1, read on the forward strand.
AGATGTTTCTCCACAGGATTGACTGAGTTTGACACTAAAAAACAAAGAGCAAAATTTGCTCTTAAACCGAAAAAAGACCTCTCTCAATCTAATAGCGACAAAATTTACACCTTACTAACTTGCAACTCTCGTGCAACTGCAAATAATCTGCTGTTCTGCTTTCTGTCATAGAGAGCTCCTGAGTGGAGCAGTACGCCAGTCTCTGCGCATCTATATGCCAACCCCGCTGGTTGTTAGTAGAAGAACATGGATAGACAAACGGTAAGCATGTCCTGCAGACATTCAGCCTCTTTACCAGAGCAGGGGGAGCTCGGGGGCCTTTTTATAACACCCCAGGTCCAAGGCAGTGCCACACAGTCCAGGGGAGGGGTCACTGCACAATACCGCAAATCAAAACAAAGCAATTTAACCCTTTTCTTGCCTTGATTACCCTCAGCTTATTGTAAAAGAAAAACATAAACATAAAAGGCCATGAACTAATCAAAGTGGGCCAGAGAACAAAAATCATGGTTGGCAAGCATTTACAGTTTGGACTTCTTACATTTCCATGTGGTTTTCCATCTTTTTAGGGCTTCAGCTACAACTCTGGGTTCATTGCAGGAGAATGAGAGCACCTATGTACCTCCAACAGCCTGGCTGAAGCATTCAACCAAAAAAGCTGGCAATAAAACACCAATCAGTAGCCCATCGCTGACTCTGAACCCCCCCTGAGAAACTGCAGTGGTCTTGAACCTCAAAAACAAGAGCAGTGAGCAAGTGGTGGGAAGAACCTGTTAGTGCAGTGAACTAACTGCACTAACTTGTTTGATTTTCCAGCAATCCAGATATTTCTCCAAGCACTGAAGATAATATTAATACTGTGTGAATTTTTTTTAAATGATTTTAAACTATTTTCTTTTTATTTCATCTAGTTAAAGTAGCATCAGCAGTTCACATTGACTAATCAGAGGTGTGATCTATAAAGCACGAGGAATTTCTCAATTTCTCCATTTGTTCTCTGGATTGGTACAAATTGGGCTGATGGCAACAGAACTGATTAGGCAGAGTTTTACATTGTGTGGGCTGGAATAGTTTGGAGGCTCAGGTCAGATAAAGCGGTGGAAAATCCACGGTTGGAGAGGAAGAGGGGAGAGCAGGCCTGGCATTGAGCATCTGCACTGGAGCATCATGCTGACCAGGACAGCCAAAGGGACGGCTGCAGTGCTTTGAAAGGATTATGCTGAGCTCACTGATTTTCTCCTTTCAGCCATTTAAACAAAACGCTGGCAGTAACAGTTTCTGCTAGTTTCTATGATCTGTTTGCATTAACCTCGATGTTGAATCTGAGTTCACGTTTCCACAGCCCAGAGTGACTATATGTTTGTTCCAGGGTTGTTTTTGCTCACTGTAAAGGTTATATACAAATATAATTGGTAGAAATATTAATTTTCTACAGCAGGTCACCTTTGAAGTTGCCTGTTTAATATGATGGAACAAACAACTTTTAAATAAAACAACTTTGTGTTAAATAGTGTTTATCTTCTTTTTTTTTTAAATTCTGACACTTTGACTTTGGTCCAGTTGAGCATCTCTATTGAGAGTAGTATTATGGCCTTTTCGTGACTCCCTAAGCCACCTATTGTGGGTTTAAGCCCACAGTTCAGTTTTACTGGGGAGGGTGTTGAAAAGGTGCTTGCATTGTGTTTTCCTGTTCTCTGGGTCCAGACTGCTGACGCATACCTAACATGCAGCACCTAAACATCTCACATTAGATTAGAAGCTCTGGAATATACTCACCACACAGTGGTGAAAATGTGAACTGCAGAATACAGGACACGGATCGGGTAACTGCACACACAACATAAAATTTTGAAGCTGCTCATATAAAAAATGGGCCAACTTCCTTGAAGTTATGTTTATATATATATATATATATATATATAAAAAACAGGCTTTTGTTATGAGAAGTTGGGATCATCACTGACATCTTTCATCAACAAACTATAATCTTATAGCAATAGTTTATCTAGCCCACGAACTTCACTGAGGTGAACTACAGTACTTGTGACCTTTGGGTAGTTCCTTCTAGTAAACAAAGAAGATGGAAAGCCCCTGAATTTCCCTTTTAAAGGCTAGAGAAAAGTTGAGTGCAGTTCTGTGAAAAGCCTGACACTATGACGTGATTAATCCATTATTTCACATTTCATAGAACTTGGATCATGGGATATAAAGATTTTTCAGAGTTCTTTTTAATGCAGTACTTACAGATGGACTTTTAATTGCTGCAAATCTCTTAGCACTGACCCTTAAAAGACCCCTTCCTTATGAAGCTCAATTTAAGAACTATGGTACGTTTGCAGTCTTTGTTCTGCGTGAAAATACTTTTGAAGAGCAAATTGGAGTAACTTAATACAATTCTTTGAGCTTTGCCATCGCTCCAGCAAAAACAAAACCTATTGAGAACTTTGTTCTTAAAAGGAAAGCTTTATAACATGCTGACTCACATGGCAAAAGTCTCAATATTAATCAAGCTGAACTTGCATATATTAGTGCAGTCTTCCATCATTTACAATGGAACTGTTAGGAAGGCAAGACTATGGCCACTATGGGCAAGAGAACAATTACAGTGACCAGTAAAGTTTATTAGAAATTAATAGCCAAACTCCCACAATATAAGACAAAGAAAGAATTCAACACATGTTGAATCAAACAAACCTCCAATCATAGTTCTGTTGTATATGATAAACATTTATAATCTATACGGGATTAAACCATTTGTGTGACTTTGTTAACTACACAGGATCTCTGCCGTCACCTCGGAATATCTGTAAGAAAATTAATTTTGATGATTCATATAACAGCATAAAGAAACTCATCTTTGCAAAGGCATGACTACGTGGAACAACAGCAGCACTCCACTACCATAACCTCAACACAAGCTGTTAAGTTGCACAAGCATGTTTATTTTAAGTGCTGAAACATATTTTTAAAAAAAGTTATTGTTAAATATTTGTAGATGTTGGCATACATTTGAAAAACCCATTACAAGCAGAACTCCTGCCTCTTAAATTAACAAAGAAAATATGTGCAATTTACAATACAAACATTAAAGGGGAAAATCTGTTATTAAAAAATCTACTTTTTTGGAAAATAGGCATTTTTGAGGTTTTTTTTCTTTTCATTAGAAATCACAACGTTTAATACATAACCTGACATCGGCAAAAAAAAAGGAAAAAAAAAGAGACGGAGAGAAGTTGTAAGACATCAGTACATCCCATAACATCATCATTTAAGTCAATGAACAATAACATTTTCATTTGAACAGAATTGTCCATGCAAAACAAAACAGCAAAGCACAGCACTGTATGTTGCTATGGATTTCTGTGCATGTCTCCATCCAACAGTCACTCCCTGCCACTCCCTTCAGGGGTGTCGCTTTGGAAACTGCGTCGAGATTAGGTTCTTCTTCAACGTGGATGCCAACTCATGCCTAGTCTCCCTCTTCAACAAACTTAGAACTCACTTTGTTAACTACTGAGGTGGCATCCATATTCAACTACTCAAGATCAGGCATTTCTGAAAGAGAAAGTTAAAAACATGATCTAAGTATGAAATTTAATTTTTATGGCTATGGTCATTACAAAAAAAGTCTATGGGCTTTTTGGATAAAGTGGATTGTTAAAGAAACGAATAAACAATTTCTGATATACCAAATGTGTGTTAGTGCTATGAATTATGGGATTTCTTTATCATGGTTGCTGTTAATTCTCTTATTATTGCTGTTTTCTAACTGTCTGAAAAAAGCGTAACCAGGGACAAGATCTGCAAATTAGCTGTGGCTGAAAGTCTTATGTACATTGCATTAGTTGCATTTTGTTTAAACGCAGCAATCTTAACATGTATAAAAACAAAAACATTGAATAAATAAAAATTTATTCTATTAAATAAAATCTCATAACTTGTGACTTTTTCCCCACACGTGTAATTTCTTACTCAAATTATTCCATAATTAATCATCTGTTTTGACACTTTTTCGCACTGCCAGGCATTATCAGAGTTTTGGGACTCGTGTGATCTAGTGACTACAGATTATAAATCACAACAGAGCCCTTTCAGATCGCTACGTACTTTCATCATCGCTGTCTGCAGACTCATGCTGCAAAAAAAAGGAAAAAACAATTAAAATTATGTGTAACACCTGTTATATAAAATTTAAATGCCAAATTACAGTTGTACTATAGCTATATAAAACAAACAAATATTATACCTCCTCATCTGCTCCATCTAAATCTGGTAGATCATCCCCACCCATGCTATTCATCATCTGGAGGAAGGTGCAGGACACAAATCAACATGTCAGTTTAGCTGAACATAGTCAAACAATGAGCAGACTGTGCATGTTTGACACACTTACCTCTGAGAATTTATCAAAACTTGACAAGTCCTCATCTGAGTCATCTTCCCAGTCTTTCCAATTATTGAAATCCACACTTAGCCAGTTGCACTAAAAGCAAGTAGATTAAAATGTTTTGGTTAGGCAAAGTTTAAAATTCAGTCACTTTATAATTTTGATATTTACTTAGGTATTTTTTTTAAAACAGAACAATGCTCGGGGTAATGTGGAAATGGTTTCAAACTGTTTGTGCAACAGAGAGCTTACTGTTTATAATACAGTCCTTCATAGCGGAGCAGATGAAACTGTGGAGTCATTTTATTTTATTTTTAAACAGTAAGTTGCAAGTTGTAAAATACTTAATAAAAGTGCAACCTGATGGAGACAAACCCCTATCTACTTCCTTTTTCTTAATTCTTTTTATTGAATGAAAGATGAACAACCTGATTCTCCCAAAAATGTCATTCACTCTTAAACCTACTTCCATTAAAAAAAAAAAAAAATTACATATGCATTACATGCTCCACCTTTCAACTTAAACCCTGATCTTACCTCTTTGAGGGTCAATGTAACTGACAATGTTAACAACAAGGTAATGATGTATACTATGAGATTTTGATGTATTCTGAGTTTTTGTAAATGTTATACTGCTGAGAGTTACCTTTGCCTTGTCTTTGGTAAGTCTTGGCCATGACTTCCCAGGCTCTGCTTTTCGTAAACAACACAACACAGACCTGTCAGTGCGTCTGTGTTTGGATTCCTGTATATCAGAAGGAGAAACTGATGAAGGTTTCCTAACAATGGTACGCAGGGTCCAACCTGAACTGTCTGCACAAGTTAAAAACTTACTTTAGGGTCAATCTCCCCAAAAAGCTCCACTGTATTCTGGTGTTTGATATCATCTGTTCCACTGACACAGCTGTAAGATGAAATGAAAGACTTTTTTTAAAGACACTTTTAGCAAACAGGGTTTTAACAATGTCATCATTTAATATGCTAACAATGCAAATTACCTGAAAGTGAATTTGGACTTGTCAAAGATTACTTGCACATCTTTACTGTCCTCCATGCAAAACTCTATAAAGACAGACTCTCGTCTGTCATACCACTTGGCTGCTGCAGGCTGCCTATACACCAAGAACAAAAATGAAAAATGAACATTAAGACAATCCAAAACAACCAATGCATCTCTCTGATCTCATATTTCCACTGCCTAGTGTGGGCATTATAAGATCATGGCCCACGTGTATAGAGTGCAGTACCCACACACTGTGGAATTGAGAAAGGCGTAACTCATTCATTGAGATTAGCACATAGGCCTCCCAAACGCCCTCTTTATCCGTCCTATACTAATACTTGTTGTCCAATAAAAAGTTTACAATATCTTTTAAGCCAAACTATGCACTTGTTGAGATATATATCTATATCGGAGGTACAATTAGATTATCGCACTTGAAAGGTTTCGGGTAATACTACCATAATCCGCCATTGCTAGATGGGAACCACACTGTGGCCATTGTTTCACAGGGTTAAGAGAAGAATGTCTTGCAATCACATTTAAAGTGAAAGTGCGTGTTAGCTTACGTTAGCTTAAAGTGAATACCCCGGAGCGTGACACCATGCTTTTCCACTCTTAGCATTACCCTTGTCATGTTCATTGACATTAGCATGCTAGCTAACGATGACTGAGCTGTTGTCAGGTCCATAAACAATGCAAGATCACGTTTAGGAGTTTGAGACAGGATTGTACAAAAATACAGTAGATTGATGGAAAGTTGTAGCCTGTGGCGTTAACGAAGAGTTGTGCCTTTTTGTCTCGGCAACAGTGTTAAGTACGGCTGAACTGCTGAGGCTAACTCGTGTGCTAGCTCACTTAGCTAGTATGAGGTGGGTGATCCGCACTAACAAGTAGCTAGTTGGTTACCAGGTAAACACGGTAAATCAAGACTTACATATTCACTGTTTTAGCAATTTAAGCTCCCTCGAAGAACCACGGTATTCACACTGTTGTCTGGCAGTAGTGCCCGGCAAAAATGACTACTGACAACTAAACAGTTAACTCGGGTTTACAACATATGCACTGGTGTCTCTGGAAATATCGCGTTTTTCACGTTCTCTCGTGACGTCCGGTATTTGGAACGTGAGCACGGTGTTCGGCAGATCGAAGCCGCCGGAGATTATTCTAGAAAGAGTATACTCATGGAACCAGAGCAGTGAAAGAGCTCCACCACCTGAATAATGTCGTCCTACCTGATGGCGAGCGAGGACACTTCATACTTTTATGAGTTTTACAACTCGATGAAAGCAGGCTTCCTTGAGTTCTACAGTAATAGGATAACTGGGTCACTATGAAAACTAATTGATTGTTGTAACTGGGCGAGCTGCTCAAGGTGCAAACCAGTGCTTTCACTGTCACTTTAAACTTTACAGCAATTACTGCTTTGAGTTTACACGTCGTAGTAGTAGCTGACCATTTCTGGCACAACCATAAACTGTATATAAAAGATGGACATGGCCCATTGTTTATTTAAGGGCCATTTTACACCCTCTGTGTGGTGCTGCTGGCACTGGACAACAGAGGTGACATTTAAGTTAAGATAACCTTTATAAGATAAGATAACCTTTATTAGTCCCACACGTGGGAAATTTGTTTTGTCACAGCAGGAAGTGGACAGTGCAAAAGTTATGAGGCAAAAATTAGAATACAATAAGAATAAATACAGTACACAACTGTACAGAATGGAATAAAATAAAATACTATATACAGTAGAATAAAATAAAATAAATATACAATAAGATAAAAATAGAATACAAATACAAATACTATATACAACTGAGTAAAAATACAACGATGACAGAAAGGATTATTGCACTTAGTATTATTGCATATGTATGGATGTGTGTGCTTGATCAGTTAAAGTCTTTGTTGTGGAGTCTGACAGCAGTGGGGAGGAAAGACCTGCGAAATCTCTCCGTCCCACACCGTGGGTGCCGCAGTCTCCCACTGAAGGAGCTGCTCAGTGCTGTCACAGTCTGCTGCATGGTGTCACGTCTGCTGTCGGTAGCTGCCATTTCTGTAGGTCATGCGCCGTTTTTTTTTGTTTTGTTTTTTTTTTACATGGTAGGCTGTACTGCTGTCACTGCCATACATGCCAACCCTCCTGATTTACTGGAATTTCAGTACCCCTCCCGAAAATCTCCCGTAGCCACCATTCTCCCGATTTTCTCCCGATTTTCCACCTGGACAACAAAATTGAAAAACCATATCCCAGATTGGCCCAGCCAATTCCAGTTTCCAACAATGGCTACTACTACTGCAGCTACTTAGTTTTAATATTACTCTTATTACTCTTTCTGGGTCGCAAATAAACTTTTAACATATTTTCTGGCGAGAATGTGGCTGTGTAAACTTCAAATATCTGAGCCGGCGAGAACAGCGAACTCCCGGCACATCGTTTTCAAACCCCTGCGGTCTTTCGCAGTTATATCATGTTTAACTCAGGTTAAACATGATATATAAGTCACTTAAATAACTTAAACATGTTATTGTTTAGCTTTTGTCAGTGTTTTAATTGTTCGTGAGTAAATCGGTTTGTCTGAGATTAAAGTTATTAGATTAGATTAGATTAAATAAAACTTTATTAATCCCTCAGGAGGGTTCCTCCGGGGCTTTTCACACAGCTGAATAAAACAGAAAACGGATTAAACAGAAGTGTGAAATGGTCGAGAATTTACGCCAGCGTCTGGTTATATTTTAGATAGCAAGGAGCAGACGGCAGAGTTTCACTCCACCAAGAGAGCTCATGACGTAACTCTGAAGGCTAGACCGACCCATTTCACAGTTGCTCACTTAGACCGCGAAGGGCGTATAATATATATATAATAACACTGACATTTAACTTATTTTATCTGATAAATAAACACTGTAAAATTCAAGTTTTTTGTAAATATATGTATACTCCCATCCCCCCCCAAATGTCTCAAGGTTGAACAAAAACTTGAACTGCAATTTTCTTTGCTTCTGGTTTTGACTTCTTCTGCTCCTATATCAGTGCTGATGTGGAGGTATTGTCTGAGTGGCTACATGTATCATTCAGGAGAGTACTTTGGTTACCTGTGCTGTAACGGCATAAATAGAAGTGACTCTGTGATAATGTTACCGGCCATGCACGAAGCAACCAATGCACTGGGTATATTGGCGGCAGTTATTTGAGGTTTTTTTTTAAATTTCAAGTTATTTTCTTACAAGTTTGAGTTAGTGAGTAAAAAATAACTTGAAACTATATAGAAACTGTATAGCAGTCTAGTAAAATAAATCTCGGGTCCCTTCATATGTGACCTATAGAAGCTTGTTTGTTCAACTGAAAAACAATTGCCATGGATAAGTCAAAAATTTGGGATACTACCTCAAAATATCGACTTACTAACTCAGAATTGTGAGAATATAACCTAAAATTTTGAGTTATCTCAACATTTTGAGATAACATTAAAGTTAAACTTAGCTCTGCCAATCAAAATGTTTCTTTTTCCCTCACTGGTGTAAACAAGCTTCCATGCAGTGGATTCTCCCTCCTGCTGGTCATTACAAATAATGCAGGGTTTTAGACTGGAAAGCTTCATTCTTATTTTATATGCCTTCATCAAGCGATGATGTTCTATAGCATATAGCTGTAAATCCTTAAAGTAGAAAGTGTTCTACAGGCAAAATTGACCTCTCAGTAAAAAAACAAAAACATAAAAGTGAATAAGGGAATAAAAGCTACTCCCTTATTCACAAGGTGTCACTAGGCATGTTTGATTTGGTAGATTATTTTTTATGCTGGATGACCTTCCTAATGCAGCCCCCACTTAATTTCACCTGCTTGCTTCATTAAGAATGATTGTTTGAGTGCCATCAATTTGCAGCCAATTTTGGTACAGTGCGATTAACGGGACGCAAACCACCTCTCAGGAGAGGTTCACTGCAAATGCTTTGCTCATGTTTGCAAACGTTGGATAGAAATGGAGTCTTCACACAAAGTACTCCTCCCGTCATGCTACAATACACACAAAAGACTCATACACAAAGTTAAAATATGAGCAAAAATTTTTTTTTGAAGGAGTGAATGTAGTGACGCCTATCTTACTACAAAACAGACAAGAAATGGCCGAGATACAGTGGTGGAAACCAAAGCATCTAGCTTCACAGCTTGCTCGATAGATGACTTTCTAGCATTGTCCTTGGCTATGAATCATAGTGAAGCACAACTTTTTAGGCCCATGGGAATAGAGGGTGTCATATGCACCTGCTACTTCTGTGTTTTTCTTCTAGTGGCTTTCTTTGTAAACTAAAGCACTTAAGCTCACAGAAAATCACATGAAAACTGACAGAAGGCCATCGGGGGATGTAATCAGTGGCTAGCTGATGTCACTTTGGGAGCTGCTTCAAGCAGTTGTACTTGAACAGGAGAGGAGAGAGGCAGTATTGCCAGTATGAGGCTTGGCAGCTGCCAGAAAAAACACAAATAGAACAAAAGCCAGTGGATGGAAAGAAGAGGACAACACAGTCATATGAGTGTTCACTGAGGACAGAGCCACAGATGACACTGATGATAACGGGTAGAATAACAATGCCTGCAGCTTCTGAATGCGTGGGACAGAAGCAGTGAAGTTAGGTAGTTAATATTTGAAAGGGGAGCTATGTGAATCAGACAGTAATGGCGCATTTTGCATGCCTCATGTATTCTGCTGAAGGGTATAGGTTACTGGTGACAGTACAGTCCTTCATTCACTCCAGCTTATTAAGGTGTGGTAGACTATGAACAGCTGATTCCATGGATCTAATAGGAGGCAGTGCAAAGAAGGAGGGATTGCTGTATGAAGTTTTTACTGAATGTTCACTCATTTGTCAGTTTTTTTGTATTAGGCTTTAACAAAAGTAATCTGGTTCTTAGCAGGTCTTAAAATTGGGTAAAAACATTGTCATATAAACAACAAAATATATCATATTACACTATGTCATTATTTATTTAACAAAGGTTAAGGTAGTGTGTGAAAAAGTAAGCACACTATTACTGTTTCCATAAGAATTAAAAGTGTAAGTAGCAGCTTGGTGCTGCTAATAAATGCACTTGACAAATTGATCACCTTTAAATGTGAGCGCCTCTGTAAAAGCAGAGGTTTGGGCATTTTTCTGGTGTGGAGCATTCACGTGTTTGTTTACACAATTCTAAGGATGCAAGGTGTCAGCAATGATCTTAAGCAACTGCTGCTTCCCATCAGCCTAGGAGGGGTTATAAGACCATTTTCAAACAATCTAAAGTTCATTATTCTACAGTGTGAAAGATTATTCACAAGTGGAAAACACCCAAGACAGTTAACAATCTTCCCAGGAAGTTCCAGCAACTTCACCTCAAAGTCATATGATGCAATGCTCAGATAAATTGCAAAAACCCCAAGTGCTACTCAGACTCTATTTGCAGGTTAAATGTTCGCGACAGTACAATTAGAAAAATACGGAGGTTTGCAAAATTACACCTGAATAAACCACAAGACCAAAGTGGAGAGGTTTGACCAAAATGGCCTAAAGCACAACGTTGGGAGAAAACCAAACATAGCATATTAGCACAAACGTCTCATACCAACTTTCAAGCATGGTTGTTGAGGTCCTTTTATTTTGCAACCACACGACCTGCACACCTTGCACTCATTAAGGCAACAATGGGGGAGTTCATGGTATACCAAAATGCAAATCTGTCTGCCTGACGGCTAAAGTCTTGCCAAAATTCAGTCATGCCTCATGCAGCTGCACTACAGAATTTCACTTGGTTGAAGTCTGGATTTTGACAGAGCCACTAAAGCATCTTGATTATCTTTTTTTTCTCTTTCCCAGCCATGTTGTAGATGTGCTGCTGTGCTTGGACTCATTGTTCTGTTGCATGACCCAATTTTGGGCAAGCTTAAACCACAAACCTCAATGAACTGAAGCAGTATTGTAAAAACGAGAGGGCATAAATTCATCTGTAACTATGCGAGAGACTGAAAAAACATCTGACAGTAAACTTCAAGTCATTTCTACCAGCCGTGATCTACAAGGTACTGAGTTCATCTGTGTTTTTCACACAGTGCTTCTGCATGTTGGCATAGTTTTGTTAAATAATGGCACAGTATAATATGTCATGGATTGCTGTCTATCTGAAGTTGTATTTATCTAGTTTTGAGACCTGTAAGTGGATGATGAAATTGATGATGAAATGTAAGGGACAGGATGTACTTTATTTTGTAGATTGATAGAGTAGACACTATCAACACTTTCAATTCAATATTGCAATTTTTTTCATCTACCTAAAGCTATTTTGTGAGTTAATGATTTTTAAAGAAATGATGATCTAACAATAGTTTGTTGCTTATCTTTCTAGTTTTTCTGCCAGATAATAAGCCATAATTTGTTTTTTTGTGAGTTTTAAAGCCAGTTTCTTTCTTTTTTACAGTCCTGATCGCCTTTAATGGCCTGACAAGTATGTTGCAAAAAATGGTTGAATGTGCTTTAGATGTAATTAATGTAAAAACAAACAAACAAACAAAACAAAACGTTATTTTAAAGCTGTGCACAGTAAGATGGTGCACATTAAATCTCTGAACAATGTAAACAGTCATAGAGGGTTTTGATTCTTCTTCTTCTGGCTGCTTCCATAATCACCGTATCTCTAGCATCTTATTGTGTCCACTCCTTCACTGCATTCATTAATCTTTTCTGTGGTCTTTGTCTTTTCCTTCTACAAGATAGCCTACCTTCCAAACACACTTCCCCTTCTCTCCTTCTTTTGTCTTGCCAACATTAGCACAGTTTTCAGTGTCATTGTTAACCAAGGCTCCAACCAATCCAGTATGGGAATCTCATTCTTGATTTGGCAATGATTTTTATGTCAGATGCCTTCCTGCCACAACCCTCTTCATTTATCCGGGCTTTGGACCAGCACTGGCTTGTGGCCCCCCATGGCTGGATTTATAGAGGGCTTAGATTACTTTTTCATAATGGTTTGGTAATTCTGCTGTAGTCTATCATTTATGTATTATTCTTCAGAGCAATAAAGTATCTGTGTCATTCTCCGAGACAATTTTCATGAAGAAAGCATTAAAATGACACGTGTAATACTAAAAACCCTTTTGAGATTTAATATTGCAGAAATAAAAGGCCAGGTGCACAAAGCTTGGAGCTGCCCCAGTCTCAGTGAATAATGACCCATTAGTCACTGTGCTCAAAGGCATGGTGTCTTCAGCAAGATATGACTATATTTTAAACATATAAATCTCATCTTGTCTTAAAAAGAAATTAAAAAGCAAAGGCAGTCACTATCGCAGTACAGTTTAAGGGCGATGGTTTTAAGAACTGTTTGCATTACTTTGCTTCATGATGCTCTGTTTCGCTGCTGTAGCAGCAGTTGGACAGTGAACAAAACAAAACCTTCCAACCTCTTTAGATGGTGGTACACCTTGGACGGGTAGCCATTATCGCAGATATTCACCTGAAGCAGTTTGTGGAAATTTAGACAAAGAAGGAAGCAGCTGACATGTTTTTTCTATTTTTTATTTTTATTAAACTTATATTAGAATTTTTGTTTCACTGAAAGCCTTTTTTGTGAACTGTGCACCATACATCAGTCTGGAGAAGGATCTTTATGCCCTTGCGTCCACTGTTGTTTTAAGTGGAAGATGAAAACTTACTTCAACTTTTAAATCAACATTTATTTGAAAATGTGAAGTATCGTATGTGTAGATCTGTAAACGTGTGTTAGTGTCTCGTGTGACTTCATTTTATTGAAAGCACACATATCATAATTCATTCATTCATTATTCATTCATACACAAACCTACATAAAGTGAAAAGAAGAAGGATAGAGACTGTGATATTGTAAAAACACTGCATTTCTTAAGCACATTGCTTGTTCCTTTTTAACAGGGGTGGGAATTAATTAATGAGAAACTGAGACTGATGCAGAGGGCTGAACCAAAAGGCTAAATTCAGTTCTGCTCAATATTAATTTGATCTCTTTACAAGCTTTTTAGTGCAGACCTCCACAATAGTCCCAGTTTCTCAAGGATCGTATGTATTCCTGTCACACAGGAAAAATCTTTAAAGTCAGAAGTTTACTTGTGATCTGTTTGATGGAGTCAATGGAGCTATCTATTTCAGAAAGATAGAACGCCAAGAAACAGAACTAATATACAAATTAGCTTAAAGAAAACAAGTAAAAATTATATAGAATAAGAGAAATGTCAAAGGGCTCACTTTTATTGGTTAATAATATTGAGCTGTATTTTATAAGACATATTTAGGCTTAAAGGAAACCTTTATTATCACAGTGAATAGGAAACTGATGTTTTCTATTCCTGTTCTACGAACAAACACTGATTGATGCCTATAGACTCAATAGCTGTTTAATTGATAAATTGGCAAGAAAGTGTTGTAATGAAAATGAACAGATGTTTAATGTGGTGTATCTCCTCAGTCATCTCTGCGAGCAGTGAGTTGCCTTATCTTTTCCTCTCTGTGAGGGCTAATAATTCCTTTAACAGGCTCCGTGTTGCTGCCTCATTAAGGACAGAGTAAATTCATGACAGGATGATGGCGGATTACTGTCATCTCCCATTAATGCAACCCTGATCTCAGATCTTGGTTATTGTTCAGAAAAATTATAAACACAGGCAAGTAAAAGAAAAACGTGTAACCTTATTATAAGCACAAGAGAAGGGATTTTTTTTAATTAATGTTTTGATATTGGTAATAAAATAGCTGCTCTAATAAGCACATTATTAAATATGATCTATTTGCCATTTATTCTCGTAGATAAAAAAATATAAACAAATGAAGGATGGCTCAAGACTTTTGCATTGTTTAGTAACCACAGGATGAATAGTAAATGATAACCATGTTCCAAATAATATATTGTTACTGGTGCATATGCTTACTACATTGTTTTTCTAACCCTGTGTTAGCCCTGGCAACCTGTCCAGTGTGCATCCGAATTCTTACCCTATCCTCCCCCAAGACCCTAAACTGGATAAGATATCCAGTTAGATTAGATAGATAAGTAGACAGATATCAGTATTGTTATTTGTAGTATACAGAACATTCTGAACTGTGACATTAATAAATAAATTATCACATAGAAGCTGTCATGCTCCATGTATTCTTCTGTTATCATAAAAGCTGATAATCATGACATTACAGAATGAATCACATTATTAAACACACACACACCATTTGTCAGCCAATCACGTCAGCTTAGTGACGAGCTTCCTGGTCACATTTTCTCGTAGGTCCTAGTTTCCTTAATAATGTTTGCTGCCACGCGCTAAACAGAAAGGGCACGGTTACATTAGAAAGCTCAGACACAAGCGGGCAGAATGAAGAGGAGAAACAAATTATCTGACTGTAAAAGGCGGACACACGGCTAGTGTGCTCGGAGCCAGATAAGAAGAGCAACTACAAATGCTATTTACTCCGTGTTACGCCAAGGACGTATGAGGAAGGCAAACACAGGCGTGACTGACAAGAGGAGGCGCAGGGTTTGGGGAACGTCCGTTTTAAATCCTTCAGAGATGTGAATCATGTCTTGACTACAAAAAGATTAGCTTAACTGCAGCAGTACGTCAGATTTAACAACAACAATAACTAAGAACTACAACAACACAGGCCTCCTCCGATGGAGCTCAGTGCTCTTTAATCCAGCCAGAAACCTCCCTGACAGGCAGCGACGAGCTACGGCAAAGGGTGAGGTGTCGAAGTGATCGAGGTGGAGGGGTTGGTGTGGTGGAGACACTTAGGCTAGCTAAATGTTCAAGCTAAATGTGTGCGAGGCTAAGCTAATGTTGCGATATCGCTGCCGCCGCGGTGGAGAATGTCTCAGTGTAAATATCGGCGAGCAGCTGTGATTACGTTTATTCCAGTGCTTCAGTCTCTTCCTCTCTTTCTCTGTTCAACAGGACGCTTTATTCGCGATTGAAGGAATTTATGGGATCACAAGGTAACCCTTTCACCACAAAACAAGTGTCACTCTCAAGTGTTTTTGTTGCGTGTGGCCCCCGCTGTCAGTGGGCTTTCCCCCCCCTCGTGTTGTCGCGCGTGTGACGGGATTAAGTTTCCCTTGTTTACAGTCTGAATTTGGGAACAGCTGATACGTCTTCAGCAGTGCCGCGACGCTGTTATGTTTCTTTCTGAATCCGCTGCAAATAGACGTAGATTAATTTCTCATGCACAGATACACTGCAGGCAAAACACAGCGAGTGCTATGGTGGTTTTATGTGCGTGTGCCTGAGCGCCTAAATTATATAGAAAAGCACAAAACAGCACAGGTGAAAAGACTCCTGCGGCCATGTCTCATTAAAAGATGAATGCTTATGAAAAAGCAACACTTTTTGTTTGAACTTGCTTCTGCTGCTCAAACACTGATGACTTTCATGTGCCTCTCTGTGCAGTTTCCTCTGATGAGATGAGTGTGAGTGCTGGCCAGGGCAGTGATGAGGTGCTGGTTTCACAGGCAGTGTGGGATTACCTGACTGCAGCTGGGCGGCCCTGGCTCATTGACTTCCAGCACAAGCAGGGGATGAGTGCTGGTATCATTAGGCGAGGAGAGAGGGGGGGCTGCTGTGCTGTTCGGCTGCAGCCGGTGGAAGGCTCGAGGAGCGTCGGGGCTGGTGTGATGGATGGACCCATCTCCAGCGAGACGCGAAAAGCTTTCATTGACTTATGCCGTTGTGCCCGCAAAGAAATGAGCAAACAGGAGGGGGGATCCAAGAGGAAGAGGGCTCTGCTGCCCTGTGTGGGAGTCCTGGAGCAGAACGGAGAGGGGAGCCTGCTCCAGCCTCCACCTCCCCAGCCTCGGCGCTCCCAGAGACAGCAGCAGAGGTTAAAGAAGCCTGTTGACGAGGAGGCGTGCGTCATGCTCCACGAGGCTGCCCAGAGGAAAGATGTGGACTCCAGCATGGCTTCCCACGGTGAAACCGAGGACAGTAATACTTGCTCGATCTGCATGGGGGACATAGTGGAGAAGACTACCCTGGAAAAATGTGGCCATTCTTTCTGTCGCTGTTGCCTGGATCAAGCCTTTAAAGTGAAGAAAGCGTGTCCCGTCTGTCGGCTGGTGTATGGGCAGCTGATTGGGAATCAGCCTGCCAATGGCTCGATGATTGTAGAACGAGATCCTGATCTGGAGCTTCCTGGCCATGAAGGCTATGGGTGTATCTGCATCATCTACAGCTTCCCTCCTGGCTTACAGTCGGTGAGTAGATGTGGACAGTAGATGCAACTCAGGGGAAAAAGTTTTAGTAATCATTTGTGTGTGTGTAAAGAAATTTGTTGGACTTATAATTCAGATTGTTAAACATTGTTAATCATTAGAATTCCAGTGAATAATTAAGAATAGGAGTGTATTTATGTAAGAGAGTCTTACTTTGGCATAAAATAAACCATATTGCACATATGATGACAGTCTCTCTCCTCAGTTTGACTGCGTATATTTACTCTTTCTGTCATGACTGATGTCTCGCTGTTTGACTTTAATGACCTTTAATGTAGCCACAAATTTACAGTTTCCAGAGGGAAGTTCATTAACCTTAAAAGGTTATTCTAAGGATGCAGGATAATCTACATAATAAGGGTCATAATCTCTCCAAAGCCTGTCACGCTAGATTGCATTCAGCTTTTCTGTGTCTTACTGTGTAAACGTCAAACTTGAGCTGAGAAAACATCTGTTGACAACGAAAGTTGGTTTCCACACAGTAGGAAATTTAAACAAGTGTCAATGTCGGAATTCCCCTGAAAAAATAAACTGCACTTTTGTGGGGTTTACCTTCCCAGGAAACAGACGCCAAGTAGAAGGGGTAGAATGTGCCACAGGTGCCTTATCTCTTATCAAATTAAGGTTTAAGATTGTCTTTATTAGTGTGAATGCTTGAAAAGCATTCACAGTATTGTTATTCGAATCTTTATTATTATTATTATATTTTATTTTTCCGTACGTTTTTTGAAAGCCTACTCCTTCAAAACCGTTCAACTTAGAAAAACCATTCAAACACCGTTAGATTCCTATTCTTTTGGACAACATTGCTTCTATTTTTCTCATTTTTAACATTTATATTTTTAATTTTATTCAACTTTATTCAACAAAAATTTCCCATGTATTTCAATGGGGAGACCCTTCAAATTCTCATTCAACTTACTCATTTTTAAACTCTTACTACTTCAACATACGTTCACATAGAGCCACCATTCAAACTTTAAAACGAAGACAAGACATTCAACTATTCAACTTGTATTTATCTTTTCAATATCTATTATACTTTTTCTTCAGTTCCAGTTTAAGTTTCATGATGTTTTTTCACCCGTTTCAGAGTTTATAATGGGTGTGTATGGGACGGAATGTTGGGGCTAGAGTGAGGCAGCTCAACTGCTAGAGTGAGAGGAGCAAAAAAATTAATCTTAAAATCTTTTTTAAAACTGCTGCTGTGTCCGCAGCGTTTGCTCTACAGGTATGATTTTACCCTCAAAACGTAGCCATGGCTGTCCTCTTTCATCCAATGTGTTTACTATTGTCCTAGGTGTTATGGTTCTTTCATAAATGTCACCAATGCACAGCCTCCTCCCTCCAACTCTTCCATAGACTCTAATGTTAAAATGGCTCAGAAGGTTCGTTTGAAAATCAGAAGAGCATGGTGTCTTTACACTGTCACCACGTCCATATAATAAGCTCCACAGGCATGAAAACTGAGAATTAGGTAGACTAGACATGGCTGTCGCTCACGGTGAAAGAATTTTGTCAGTACGACATGTACTTTTCATTTGGGAGCGATTTGTTTCGGCCTGACTTTTCTGTTCATTTTAAGCAGCAAAAGTGAGGTGCATGTCTGTGTCGTGTGTATGGAGCCATTGGGTGCGGTCACTATAGCAACCAGGCTCACACCTGCCTGCTTAACGAGCTCTGCCTGCCACTCTGCCAAAATTCATCTTAAGCACTTCTCTTTCAACTGCTGCTGTGTCCACAGTGTTAAAGCCATCATTTTACCCTCAAAACGTCGCCATCGTTGTTCTCTTTCCAACATCTTGTCTTTCAAAGCTCAGACATTTAAACTTTTTAAACTGTGTGGATCCAAGTGGAGGGATCACATTTTAGTCATTCAGTGATTCAAAGAATATGACCTTTTAATATTCTTTCAGATGTTTTCTGACTCTAAATGTTCTTTTCTCATTTCTTAGGGTTTTCTAATTTACAATTAAAACATTTTCAGCTTTTTTCCAACTTCTTCTTCTGTGTAACCTTCAGCTTTTAGCAGTTCAGCACTTTTGTTTTCAGGTTAAATTCGGGTTTTTTTTTTTAATCTCATTCAAAATTTTTAACTTAAATTCAGTAATTATTTCATTTCAATGCATACATTCAGATTCAAGCATTCACACTGCAGTTTCTTCAGAAAATGCACTTTCTAGTTGTTTCCTAAAATCTCTCCTGGATTGAAGAAACTGTCAAAATTACAAAGTAGCTGTAATAGATTATATAAAAAACACATTCCTGCTGTGTGAAATATGGCTAAAAATACAAGACCTGGATGTGTAGCAGTGCCCCAGAACTGAGGCATTTGATTGTTTAAAGCCATTTATGCGTTTATAAGCTCATCACACTTTAACTCTTAATAGCCAGAACATCCCAACCCGGGTGTGCGGTACCCAGGAACAGACCGTGTGGCCTACCTCCCTGACAGCCCTGAGGGGAACCGTGTGCTGGGCCTGCTACGCCGGGCCTTTGAACAGCGCCTTATCTTCACCATCGGTACCTCCATGACTACGGGCATGCAAAACGTCATCACCTGGAATGACATTCACCACAAGACCTCAATATGGGGCGGGCCACGCTGGTATGTACTCACTTTCAGCTGGAGGTGAACAGTTAGTGACGCATCTCATCCATGTTCTTGACAGAGATGTGCTGTCAGTTGTTGCCACTATTACTTGAGCTTGAACTCATACCGGCGCAGTGATGGCTTTTTATTCCTTCTTACAGTTTCGGCTATCCTGACCCCACGTACTTGGTGCGAGTGACAGAGGAGCTCAGAGAGAAGGGCATCACAGCGGACTGATGGCAGGAAAGCGACAGGCTCTTCCAGGATTTTGTAGGACTTTCTGATTGTCCTTGCGGTGGACATGACTCAGCTCCAGGTTTTGCTCTTGAGACTGCCCGTCTCTTAAAAGATGACTGAAGACAAAGACCTCAGCAAACAGGAGTCTAATGCTGCAGCAGAGCCCATATCATTCCACTAGTTCACTTCCTCAGTTTGCTCATTTTCAGTTTATCCCAGTGCTACACGTGGAAGAAAATACTCGGGAGTGCAGTGCATCCTTGTATTACAGCTTCCACTGTTGGCAGCAGGGACTGATTTGTGACGCACATATTTAAGAGCATTGTGATTTGTTGGAATTCATGGTACTTAATATTGTTTAGGAAATCTTAAGTTTAATGTTAACGTTTATGTTATATTAATGTGTATTTCTTCTCTGGGGATCATCTTATTTCTTATATAAGCAGACATATTTTGTTGAATTGCCCCCCCTCCCCCCCAGAAATGTTTGTTGAGTTGTTACTAATTCCACGTTATAAGGTCAGTACATGGCTCATGTCGCAAGGATAGCACTGCTTCTATAAACTGAATTAATTTTCTGAAGATGTTGCAATCTAAAGCACTCACAGGCACTTTGGTAAGGAAGTATGTTTTTCACTTAAGTAGAAATAACGGTTTTTGCTTCCTCTTTTGAGAGTGCTCGGGGCAAACCCCTACAAAGTGGCTACAAGGTGATGTCAATTGCTTCATTCGTGTGTCTTCTTCACCCTTCATTCATTTTCGCTTAAACAGGAAGAATGTTAAATGATGTCTCATAGCAGCACCTTTTTAACTTGCATTTGGACTTCCCACTGGGTTTTTCCCATTGGTCACGCTGGTTATTTCAAGATGTCTCCCAAGTGTTGAACCCATTACATCAGTTGTAAGTAATGTGCTACTCTGATTACCAGATTTATGACGATGTCAAATATCAAGGGCATATAGACCAGTTAAACCAAATCGTAGGCACAAAAGCTCTTTAAATATCCATGCCTCTGTTCCTGTCAAACTGGGAGGTTTGCCTGCTAATCTTCTCATTTAAAATGAGGTAACTGTTTTCAATTAATTTATCTAAATAAGTACTCTAAAATACACGGTGGTTAGAGAGAAAAAAGAAATTGTGCGAGAACAATAATTCTAATTTAGGCTGGGATATTGATCTCATTTTGTTGTGCCTTTCTTACATTGATTTTTTGATTTAAAAAAAAAAAAATCAAGCATGATGTTCCTGATGGATAGTACATAGGTTTGGGCTTATTTTGATGTTAGTTAATAGGCAAGCAGCATTATGTTTGTAGCTATACTATCTGGCTTTCAGTGCAAATGCTACACAGCTCATGAAGATATGTATACTAACGCTAATAATGTTATTAGCTTCACCATAAACATTCTTGTACTCCAAATGCTGGAAAACCCCTCAGAACCGATCAGTCTATATGTGTGAAAGTGATTTGCTAAGTGCAGTAACTTGCTTGGCTAGCGGCCACTTTAGTTAATTTAGGTCAGATCCGTTCATCAGATACTTTCATTTTGTTGTCATTCCCTTTATTTTAGTTAAGGGACCAACTGAGATATTTTTGGGACACAGGATTGTAGTTTACTAAAGCTACTGTGCAAACATTTCTATGCATTACACAACTAAGGAGGAGCCCGAGGAGAGGCGATAAGTGTGAGAAGTGACATGTATTACACATTGATTGTGAAGGAAACGTTTGAGTTATGCTTTTCTAATTGTGTTGACTCTTGTACTTTGTTCAAAATAATGTGCTTTACATTTTAATACTTGAATAAAGAGTTATGTTTGGATATTCACTGTCGACCCTAAATAAAAAAGATGCGTCATAGGCAACTTGATCTCAAGCTAGTGATGATTTGTTAGGCACGAGTCCAGATTACTGCCTCTAATCATGCTTGTTATAGAAATTTTTTTACAACCCCTGGAAACCAAACTTCTATCCTCTTTATACCATCTAATGCTTTAATAGTGGCACTGCTTTAAAAACACTTCTACAACTTGATTGGCTATTTTTTCAGTTGCGGTTGTTTGAATATTGAACTTCACTGTAGTGAAGTTGAACATGTACACAGTCCTCAGTGAAAAACACTTGTAGGTATCCTATAATTTCACAAATAAGAACCGCAGTTTACAAGAGGATAAGCACAATGGTTATACCAGTATTATCAACTTGTAAAAGGAAGAATTACATAATGGATCCCCACTGGTAGCTGTATGCATTTTAACTTTATGGCTCAGCAGTCATTCAACAACTTAGTGTTTGGCTGAATGAGTAATCAGAGTTCACCACCTGTTTGAGTGCATTTTGAATCTTTTTTCTGCAGAACATGAATTGCTTTTGGAAAAAGCTGAATTGCAACCTGTCTTTCAGTTATGAAACAGTCAGATACTAAAGTTGTAAATTCAAACTAATTCTTACAAATACTGTATAATAACTTTGTAACTAAGTACCTGCGGTCTTTACAGACACGCTTTCACTCTAGTAGTTATACAAAGGCACTTGCTACTGGGGTGTGTGCATTGCAGCAGTGTTTAGATGGGTAGACCCAAAGACTTGTAAGTAAAGCACTGCATTGTAATGTGACCAAAGCTGACTTCCTGTTTAGTGGTTTTCTAATATTATTGTGGATAATTGGGGTATATTGATGCAGGCCTATACATTATTTGTATTTTTATTTTACAAGCTTTACCATGTAACCAGATGTCTGTGAGGTTGCATGACAGGACCCCAGACAGCCCACTTAGATGCACTCAACATTGCAATACAATACTTATTTTCAGAACACCATGCTTTTGCTTGTGACCCCCCCCCCCCCCCCCCCCCCCCATCTTATATCATAGATTAAAATACAATTGTGATTGATAGGTATATATTCATCTTTCAGTGGACCTAAGTAATTAGAGCAGGGATATACGCTTAATATATCCAAATTGGATCAGTGTAGCCCAAACTGTCTCTGAGTAACTGAGATAGGTGGAAAAACATGTCTCAACTGTCCCCACTCATCTTTTATAAATTTTTATTTTATTTTATTTTAACTGAAAGGTGAGCCATGGTATGTCAGAATAGGACTGGGCTAGAGTAAAAGGCAGTCTACAGTATTGCCTCTTCAAAGTAGAACAGAGAACAGTTGTATATTATTATGCTAATCTTATACAGTAAAGCTCATCACTGCGATAATATTCTATTAAAAATGTGCCTTTTGGTGTCAATGTCAGTGAAAGTGATAAATTATGATTAGGTTCTTTAGCACAGGGTCCCGAGTTTGCATCACTTCCTAGTACATGGCCGTGCATCATCCAGTTGAGACGAAGCACACGCACTTTCGTCATTCGTCCTCATTTCTACGTCACAAATCTATCTGCGTTCATACGGGAGAAAATGGAAAATTCATTGAACAACCAGCAGCTTGTTCTTAAAATAATTATTTATTAACTTATTATTAATTTTTTTTTTTAAACAGCCATTTGCATGGAAAAAATTCAGGGGGAGAGAGGACTTCTCTCCCATCAGTGTGCATTATGGGATCCAGGCGGAAGTAACTCCTAGCATTATTATTTTATACTGGTCGGAAAGCTCGTATCCCAGGTCCCCAGACTGTCACATTTCATTTGCCTGCGTAGTGTCTGCCTTTTACATGTGTTCAATAGCGTGTGTCAGTGTGCGACATACGCTTCATGTTAAATATATGTCCACTAGAGGTCAGTGTTGCCTCTCTGGATTAATATTGATAAAATGGATGCTGTGGGGGGTTGTATGGTATCGCCTGTAGTGAAAAAATACAAAATATAAATTGCTCACATTGTTTTATGGTGACATTGGAATGTTTTGGGAAGTGTATTTTCTGCATGCTTATGTGGCAGCTACTGCAGAGAGTTTATATTAGCTGCCCACAACTTGGTTGTATAGGAACTAAAGCATGACAGCAACATCCTGTGAATGTTTTATTATTTACCACCAAAATTAGACTGTAATAATGTTTTTAATAATGTGCTCTAATGCTATTTATAACTTTTAATTATTAATGATCATGGCCAGACTCTGCCAGGCATATTATCTAGGATAACTTTTTTTTTTTTTTTTTTTTTTAAATATTCCTGATTTCTGATTATATTCAGTGAAATGCACTCAGGGGTGATTTGTGACGGAAGGATAGCAGCAAGAATGAAAGGGAGATGTATGGTTTGGAGACAATGGTGCTGACAAAAAAGACAGGAGGCCAAGTTGGAGGTAGCAGAGCAGAAGATTTTCATTGGGGGCGACCAGATCGGGTTGAGCAGTTTAGAGACAAAGTTAGAGAAAGGGAGGCTGAGATGGTTTGGGCATGTGCAGAGGAGTGGAGGGGGAAAAGAGAAAGCTCCCAGAGGTGTTTCTAACACTGCCGCATTTTACCACTGTCACTGTGCATGTTTGCATAAGTGGGCCACAGGCACAGTGCAGTAAAAAAGTGTCCCCCCACTTCCTGATTTATGTTTTGCATATTTGTAACACGAATCTGTTTCAGATCATCAAACAAATTTTAATATTAAGGAAAGATAACCTGAGTAAAGACATCAGGAGCATTTTCCCTTAATAAATGATGTCATTGTTTAAAAATTGTATTCAAAAATAAAAGTTATGTGATAATCTCAATACTGTAAGTGTGACCAATATGCAAAAATAAATATGGGAGATAATATGTTTTCACAGCCCTGTATCCTATGCCCTACTCATGTTAACATGCATCAGAATATAAACGCCCCAAAAAAGTAAAACACTGATGTTTTTGTGATATGGAATTTTAAGTTTGAAATAATAATCTAAATGCTGTAAGTTAAATGCATTTATGCATTTTATATATTGTATTTTTTCTTACTCCTTTGGCAAATTAATCAGACTAAAAAAAAGGAGAGAGAAACTTACTTTAGGTATGCAGTTGCACAGGTTTGTGAACAAGTGGGAGACCGCTGGATATTTTATGAGGGAAGAGGGAGAGGAGTGAGGGTATGTGGTGTTGTTGGAGGGAAGAGAATACAGGAAGATGCAGAAGAGGGCATCATTTAACGTGCTGATTCTTTCCCTGTTTTAAAGACATAGCTTCCTGGCTTTTACCCCTCTGGTCCACTAGAGGGTAACACTCTTCTCAGAGAAGGCTGAGCGATGGCGTCTGCTTGGTATGCAGCATGCCCACGGTCCTGCAGCACCCGCTTCATTGCCCAAGATCAGTGAGTGGAGCCGAGCATCTGCTACATTTATTAACTCTGTTTCTGCTGGGCACGGGGGCAGTTTTACCCACAGCAGCTGGCATTTTACATTTGACATAAAGTGGGGATATCACCTTGTGTTTGACCACACTGACCCCACAGTCTCTGGTGGGAGTGTAAATACTGTTGAAGCTGAGTGGTGGTAGTTACACGAGGAGATGACACGGCTCTGTCAAAAGGTTAAAGACAAAACAAACAAACAAACAAAAAACAGAAGAGATCATTTCTGGGATGTTCTTTTTAATCGCACTATTTTGTTTACAGTGCCATCTGTTGTCACATATTAAAAGGAAAACTAATGTCCAAGCAATCATTAGCAAAAACAAATTAAAACAAATAGCAAAATATAAGGTTTTACATATGAATATATATTTTTGTTGTCTGACCAGGGGATGTTTGGTCTAAAGCAAGAGTCCATAAAGAACACGGATGGACAACATCATCAGCAAAATCAATAATAAATCCCAATTTCACAATACAAATCCCAGTTGTCCAGATTTGCCTTTCACTGGTCTGACCAGCTCCCATTCACCAAGTACAAATATTCACCTGGTCTTTTTCCCAGTAGAAATACTTAGTTGAGGAAATACATTAACCTTTATTCCTGTGAGAAAGAGGGAAGATGTAATGAGGTGGAATTACTGGGCTTGGCCTCTTTAACGCTTTGCTGTAAGTGTCTGGGGGCATTTCTGTGGCCTAGGATCTCAGGGCATCTGCTGCTCTCACAAAGCAGACCAGGACCCATCTGCTCAAACTTCCCTACCATCCCTACCTCACTTCTCTTCATCTCTCCCACAATTAATCTGTGAAATCCATACAGTTTTCTCCATCATTATTCTTTTAATCATTTTATTCTTTTAGTTTATATATATATAGATATTTATTTCCACACGCTTACTGAAAATGTGTGCATTTCATTTTGTATTGATTATTATTACATCTATGCATTGCCTGTTACATAGTAACAAGCATTTTTTTGGTATTACTATATACAAGCTGGGAAACTAACTTGTATGTGAGAATGACTAGTCTATACAGGCAGCAATATGCACTGAAAATAAAACAAACATGTCTACTGCAGTGTTTGTTTTCAGTTCAGTGGATGTAACCTACATTTTAACGTGGAGTATTCCATGTGAATAAATTTCATAAGAAGCCATCCTCCCGACATAATGCCTCCAGGCTGTGCTGTTTAAATGTAAAGTGTGTTGTTGCTTAAACTGAAACAAAGTGCCACAGACCCTCCAGTTTTTGTTTTAGTGAGGTTACTGGAGCAGGTTTTGTATTAAAAATGAATGATTATTTGTCCCTCTCTACAGGTATTTCCCATCCCCGTCAGTCCATCTGGTCCATCTGGGCATCACAGAATAGGGGATGCTGCAGAAATGTAATGATAGCTATAAATATGTGTCAGTAATTTTGCAGAGCAATATTGTGAATGGACTAAAAATCCATTAATATAAATACAGACTGGCAAGAGTTATTATAAAATGAATTGGTAACTGAAAATAAGCTCTACACAGTTGTATTAGGACAACTTGATTTAAATTTTTTTTGCCTCTTCAAGACACTGAAAGTAACACCAAGACTGCTGATTCCATGTCCATGACTAGACTGCAGCTCAGGGAGGCATCTAGAAGGTGTTTATATCCATTAGATGAGAGATGTGCAGCTTTTCTTGCACTAGACATGATAAGAAAACCACTATGTGACAATGCATAGCTGTTGTTTCTGCCCTTTCTCCCCACTGTGCTCCTTAATTAGAGTGTCTGTGACTGTGGGGAGAACCCTGGCACATCGCCTGCCTGTCTGCTTGCCTGCCTACCCATCCTCTCAGCCTCTGGTGCTAGCCACCCAATCACAGAGCTACCTGTGCAGAGTACCCTATTCTGCTTCCCCCTTCACTTTAATAAGGATCTTCCCCAGATGTAACCTTTTGAAGCTATATTTTCATATCTTCTACCAGTTTTGTCTTTTAGTGCCAAAATTGACAGAGATAAAGATTTAAATAGTAAAGGTTTTTTTTAAAACAGAAATTCTATACTCAAATTACAAAACACCAACAATGAAATCTGAGTGTGTTTGCGTATGTTAGGTAAATGGACAGGAGGAGGCTGAGGAGGCATCTGTCTCCACACACACTCTTTGTGCGACAGAATGTCATCCCACACTGCTGACACGCTCATTCACTGTGCCTCGGGCTCTTTGCTTAAGAACAGCAAAGTGAAGGTGGGTGTGTGGGTGCTTGTGCTTCTGCACCTTTTGTCTGCGCGCCCTTCACTGTGTCTGTGCATACAGTATGAACAGATATACACCCATGAATGCACGAGCATTTGTGTGTGTACAAACCACGAGACACATTCTTACATTTTGTTTTCTGATTTACTGTCGGGGTTACATGACGTTTTGCATGCCTGTATTGGCAGAACAGATCCTGCGCTTTTAAAAAAGTAACTCTGACAGATTTACTGACTTACTTCACTGACGGGACACAACAGCAGCGCTGGCACCAGTTGGGGTCTTTGGCTGGGCGTCAACGTCACAGATTGAAGGAACTGCTCAAGCTGTTCTTCATTAGCAACAGCTGAGTTTGACTGAGATACAGGAATACAGCTCCATCATCTGCCCTCTGTTAGAGAAGTTTAAACATGGCTCAGTAATCACTTCTCCAAGCGGAGTTGTTCAGGATCTATTCTTATTCATTAAACTGCAATGACTGGCTGTACAATGAATGGGAAGTATTCATCTGAAGCCAAGCAAAGTAAGTACAGCCTTGGATATATACTTTCAAGGCACATTAAGGAATATCACAGCCTTTTGTTGCCCTTCCTGTCTGAATACTCAGCCTTGGCCATTCATTCTCAGACTGCTTCATGTAACACTGGTAAGCTTTGGCTGTCATGACAACTAATATGACCTTTCTATCATTTTACAAACAGCAATCTTAACCAAGGCGTGACTTTCTTTTGAACATGTGCAACAGTTGTTTGGAGCTTTTGGCACATTAATGGAAAAATTGGATCCGCTCGTGACAAAAACTGGCATTCACCATTGTGGAGACTCTGACCCCATCTTGTCTCCACAGGTGTTAAAAGACTCAGAGGTATTTTGGGTTTCATTACATTTTAATTAGAGTTTGTGTCCAGATGGATCTAAACTGAATGTAACCCACACTCAGACTTTGGAGTCGTGCATCTTAATTCACAAAAAAACCCTCAGTTTGGCTTTCAACAACTTCAAAAAGTGACTGGAGAGTATAGTTTGTAAAATGCACCCGGGGGCAAGAGCGAAACATGTGTATGGATTTAATCACATATATTTACATTTGTAGACTGCAGTAGTACAATTAAAGTAATTAGAGCTAGCTTGTTTTCCAGAGAACTGCCAGACTGCGGTGTGATGATTGCAAAAAGAATCGAGATTAACCACAATCCTATGGACAAGCTGTTCAGGCTTCACAAATTAAATATATACGCTCTAAATATAAACATGGACTTGCTCAAGAAAAAAAAAAGACTGTGCTTGCACAACTGTATTTATATTGTGCCAAAGTGTAGGCTGCTGCAGCTGAGTCCAGTCGACTGTGGGCCACACAATGATTTCATCTGCTAATAAGTCATGTAACGCTTTCTTGTACTGTAAGTCCTCGGTGTGCATCCGTGCAGAGATCTGATGGAGATCCAAAGCAGGTGAGAACTATCAGACACTAATTGGTGGTTTTCAAAGGTTCAGTTTGGGAATATAAGAAAATCCTTGCGGTTATGAAGCAGGAAACTTATTTCACCTGCGGTTTGTTGACGTAGAGATGTCACACATTAAGAGGGCTCGGCAGGAGTTCTTACAATTAGCAAAGCGAACAGCTGCTTCTTAGAGCAACAAACAGCTCGCTCAGCAGTTCAAGTGTTGAATCAGAGCAAACAGAAAAATTAATCGTGTGAGATAATTATAGCAAGTGCTGCTGTGCTCCTATTACAGCATGCGTTCCTAGAATGCATACATCATGTAAGAAGCATTCTGAGTCTTATAAAACAAGCATATTTTTTAAATCCACAATAGAACTGCAAACAGTGCTTGTCTTGTTATAGACTGCCAACGATCCCATGAAATAACAGTGTGGCAAGATTCACTAGTAAACATGGCATTCACTAACAAGTCCTTCTAACACTGTGTAACCCAAAAGCAAACACACGTTAAGGACCAGAAAGATTTACTAGCATGAAAATATTTGTTTTTTTACATTTCAAGCAATATGTTTGTGAAGTGACAGTAATTACACGCAACAGTAGTTAAACACAATGATCTATAAATATTTTGTCTCCCCCTAAGAGCTTTTTTTTTTAACATTAGAGGCCAAGCTGGTAATTAGAGAGACGGAAAAGATGGAGACAGTGAGGGTTTAAGTATTGCCTGTGTGGCATACTGATCCATGTTACAAAGGTGCCTCTGCAGTCAGGATGAAGGCTAAAAGAACAGCGTCTGGAAGGAAACGAATATTCATTTTCCAAACACCCCCCCACCCCCCTCAAGCAGCTGGGAATCAAAAACCCAGAAATATGTGAGGAAGAAGAAACAGAGGAAAAAGAAGAAACAGCTTTCAGGGGGAGGGCGCAGACAGATGGCGGATGAAAATCCTCAGCGGGAATATCTTTGGAGCTGATGTGTTGCATAGTAACAGACTGCATTCCAGTATCTAGACAATGCACTGATCTAAAACTTCTCTTTTATCTCCGAGTACTTTTAAAGGTGATGATTCATACCCAGACATGGAAGCAGTCTCTATTTGTGATGGTCATCAGGATTTTGATTGCATAATAGGGACAAAGAGTGGGAAGCAAGAACAATACAAGAAAGTAGAGACATACAGATAGAGTGGCTGAATATTTACTCAGCCACTCTCTATACCATCACGGATTGCGTTTAATAAGGTTCAGCGTGTAAGAATGTAGAGTTTCAAAGTGTTTTTGTTCCAGGATGTTAGGATATTATATCATATTATTATAAATCTGATTTGTGATTGAACCCTGTTTTATTTGATACATTAATTTTTTGTAACCTCTACATCATCACTGTTTCATTTTTTAAACCCTAACCCGTCTACATCAAACCCAACCCAGTGCTTGTTGTCGAGCTGCAGAAGGTCAAGTTTGTGAAGTGACACTTTTTCACTTGCATATCTTAGAAACGTGAGGCTGAGCTAGCTTGCAGGACTATTCATAATGTATACTTCCTTTTTTCATAGGTTTCATACCGGTAGGTTGAGTTTTCTAACATGACTCTAGCTTGGCTAGTTTTAGTTTCTTTTGGATGCTGCCAGGCAGCAAAGACCTCTTCACATTGCTCTGCTTATGTAATCTACATCGCCTCTATGCCTCACTTGCCCCTTTGGGTCAGTACAGGCAAGAACATCTCTCTAGTATGTGTATTCTCTGTGATTTACAGCTCCCATGTCACTAAAGATCAATGTCATTGCTCTCCTCAGTGCTTCTCTTGGATACGCCCCTTCTTCTTGAACACTACAGTGACCCTATCCATTTCAGCAGGGGTTTTATATTGCAGTTCTTTATTTAGAGTCCTCTTCATTTGGAAGTAAAATTGAGATGAGACTAAATCTGGCGAAAATACTGAACCCCCTCTGCACCCATCCTCGCTGTTGGACTTGTTTCAGATCCCATCTCCCATCTCCTTATTTTTATTTGCCCTACCCCCAACAGAAGCAGGAGAGTTGATGCTCAGTGGGAGAGCCCTCTGGTCCCATGTGCATCTTCAAATAAGCTGCACACACACCTCACAGTCCCCCAGACCACTAAAAGCACAGACTCCCGCCTGTAGCTATATTTCCCTAAGTGGAGCACACAAAAATGAGCAGAGTGCTGCCTGCAGTATGTTCGGCCTTCCCTTCACTAACACTTCTACGATAGCTGCAGGGACCTTAAGGATAACAGTTGCACAGATGCATTCATATTGCTCACTGGTGGAGATATGCTCTCTTTGGAGGAATGCATGGATCCTTTTAATGACTGCTCATGTTTTCTCTGAGTTAAGAGAGGAGCATTATCCATCATTTAGGCTGCAGAACTGAAAGGGAATCAAAGAAAGTTCCTTGATTTATGCTACTACAGTCGTAGTGACCACTGAGTAAAAAGTAAAACAACAGCGGTGAAAAACAGCAGAGACACAATATGGTGTAATTATAGAGTAATTATTACTGCTGTGCACTCAGTCTGCTGCAGACAAACTAATCTAGCATTTAATCAGCATGAAGGACAAAGCGTCGGTTGCTGTTCATTTCTCCAGATGAGAGGATGGTGCTTTTGGGTGCTGTACCAAATGTCTCCATGTTATTTTGGCTTGTGCAGACACATGCAGGATGTGGCCTGTAGCCAAATCCGCTCTGTGTGTTTGTGCATGATCGTTAAGGGTACAGCTCACTGCTCCTCCCCACCCTGACATGCACAAGCAGTGTCACATTGTGTGCAGCAGAGCACGCCTTGGCCTTTGTGTGCGGTTGCCAAGTGATCACAAAGAAGGGGACAGAGCATGTTTGTGTGTGTGTGTGTTTGCCTGTTTTATATTTTAGATGTGACGATTGTTTGTGGGGAAATCCTCAGTATAAAACTGATGCATCTGTTTTTAAAATGTATTTTATTTGTAATCAACTGCACAAAATTAATCATCACCATTGTTATTTCATCTATTGAAACTTCTTCATCTCCAGTACATACTAGTATATGTATATACTTAAGAATAAACATCCATCCATTGTCATAACTACTGATCCAATTCAGGTTACACACACACACACACACACACACACACACACACACACACACACACACACACACACACACACACACACACACACACACACACACACACACACACACAGGTTTCAGTGGAAGAGGTTGTGCTTTCCCAGTGTGACCACAGGAAACATTAAACAACTGTTCACATTTGACTGAGCTGATTGGTGGTGTAACTGGGGAAGTAAGGGGTCAAGAGACCTGTAGGGGAGTCACGTTTCTGGTCACAGAGAGAGTTCAGAGTCAGGGGTCACACTAACAGGTGTGGAAGAGCTGGGACACAGCGTTTACTGTGTGCTGAACCTGAAGGTGCACATCTGTTCAGATGTTCTGTTATGTTTGTAAAATAATGATGTAAAAGGATGTGCTCATAATGAAGTCATGGCTGCAGGGAGGTGGGCACATCCGGGACAGGTCATCAGACTACCCACAGGGTCTGTGGCTCTTGGATGTTTTGATTTGAGCTGGGCTTCAGCGAGACTTGCAAATTAATTTCAAAGCAATATGATAAATAATTGTTAAGACATTTTGTTAAGAAACACAAACATCAAGCTTACAGTGGAGGAATAAACCTCAGAAGATTAGAAGCCATTAGTCATTATGTTTGGGGAGCTATGAACATCTAAAACATTTTGTAAGAAAAAAAATTGATGGAGAATTATTGGAACTGCTCATTAACAGCAAGATTTTTTTTCTTTAATGCCTGCAAATTAATTTTAATATTGTTTTTGTTTCCTTCTATGAATAAAAAAGCCTTTTACTTTGAAAGTACATATTTTACTGCCAGATATGTTCAGATAACACATAAGAGGAAGGCAGTGTTCACATCCTGCTCCTTTCTTGAACAAAACTGGCTTTATAGGAAATTGATGGGTTTGGATATTCTGGCCCTGCCCTGCACTGCGGCAGAGGCAGAAAATCTGGTGTCTGTGTGTCTGTAAGTGAGCAAGAGAGGGGAAGGAAAGAGAGAGAGAGCCCACACTGCAGGACTCGACACCTCATCACACCTCATCAGTAATCTAAGATTCTGCACATTTCTGCACAAACAGATGGATACGCACAGTTTTGCTGTTGTGTTCGAGCTCCTTTTTAAAATAATAACAATAATAATAACAAATGTAAAAAATGTAGAAGATTTTAATCTGGTTGTGTACAAACAGGAAGTATAAAGTGACAGGTTACTTCTGGAATGTGTTCTTGTGTCTTTGAAGAGAGTTATCCGAGGACCCAGAACATGATGCTAATGTTACACAACAGCACTGAGGGCTGTCCACTTAGAGCCACATAATTCCTTTCAGATTTCCCTTTCCACCCCCATCCACCCCTACAGAAAAAGTCCTGTCCGGCACGAACATCGATTCATCGTCATATACTATAAATATTAGTTCTTAATCCTATTTATTTTGCAGGTTGCACATTACCTTTGAATTTGAGTATATTGCTATCCACCTGCTGGTTCGTCACCATAGCGTCGTTCATTTCATTCATTTCTATATCTCTCATTTGAGAAGATGCTCCTGTTCTTTCCTTTTTTAAGTTGCTTACCTTGTCGGTCTCTGGTGTTTTTGTATTTATAGTCCTTTAGTTGTCAGTTCTTCTGTGTACCCCCTTTTTTTTGTTCTTCTCTCCATGTCTAAGTTTGCCTTTATTCTTCAAATGCTCATTGTTTTATGGACTTAGTGAGGCTACCACCGCTGCCAATGTATGGATGCAAGCATGAATGGTTGTTAATCTCTCTGTATTATCTCTCTGTTTTACTGGTAGCAGGTTTTAGTTCCCTCAAGTTGAGCAGTTAAGAAAATGGATAGACTGATGGTTTTATAGATTTTTGGCTCTTCCACCACCTTTTCATTTGAACTCAAATGTCTGGTTCTTATGTTCAAGAAACACACAGGGCTCTGAAGACAAATCCCTCAGCTGCACAGAATCAGCTCTGAGGGTTAAGATTGCGCACATGCTGTTCATGGAAAATCGCAAGTTACTTCAGATCATTACGTCAAAGAAAGAAATACCTTCACTATATTAGTTCACTTCCGTAACATTTGAGCTACAGCTGCAATTAGCTTAATTTCCCAGCCTAGTATAACAGGGGATTAATGACCCTGATGATACTGTCAGGAGCCTCTTTCAACATGATAAAGCACTCTGCTGTATGGCAAAAACTACTTAGGACTGTTTGAAAAGACAGAGAATGACAAAGAGCACAAGGTGAAGCTCTCAACACATCCCACAGATGATCATTCTCCAATGAGCATTTCTCAGAATGTATTATAAGTAGAAGTATAATCCAGAGAGCCCCCCACTGACAATCTCCCGGATTTCAAACATCTGACTGCTAACATCTTGAAGTCTGATATGTCGAGTCCTTGCCACAGTGGCTTGGAGCTGTTTGGCAGCATGGCTGGTGGACGATATGATGATGCTTCTCTTTTGAATTTAATTGCAATGTGGATTGATTTTCACTGTTACACATCCCAGTAAATTGGTTTGTGTGAGCGCTCCCTCTCCAACTTTTGTTAATGGCAACACAATAATCCTTGGTCAAAGTGACCCACTGTTTGTACTGGAGACAAAGAACCCCTCCAAGGTAGCTGCAGATGGCAGACATTCAACGAAGTGCCAGGGTTGATCCTAAAAATGCACTGGACTGTGCCACTTCTCCTTCACCAAGCCCTCGCGGTACATACTACAGCTGAGTGGGTAAGTGAACTCTCTGTGCCTAGCCAGATGTTGGCCTAATTTACTATGACTTCCAGCGTATGTGGCCCATTTACATGTCCTCACACCCAATGTGTCTGTGTCGGCATGTGTACAATGTCTGCCTCTATTTCAGGTGTTCTAGCAATCCCCCTAGTGACAGCCCATAATTCACTTTGTTTTTAGCAAAAAAAAAAAAAAAGCCGCAAGAGCTAAGCTGACCTCAGGACAGCTCAGGTTCATTTTCATGTCATTTTTAAAAAATGTTTCAAGTCATTATGATGAGTTCATTTTAGAAATTCAACACCAACACAAGAATGTCTTTTATCATTAGTAAAAAGAAAGAAAGAAAAAGCCTTACCACATAATTTGGTGTGCTCCTGTTGCTCTGCGTATTCAGGTTCCCATTACGGCTAGAATCCGCTTTCATACGGCAATGGGGGTCTGACTTGTTTTGCTTACAACCAGTCACCTTTCTGATAATTATTGAATCATGAAAGAGATGTCTACTCCATCACCTGACTGCAGCTATGATCACCTCTACTGAATGCTTAAATGAGCTTCATCCGCTGTTTTGTTTTGGCAGTCCACATCTCCTTTGGTTCAGTCTTGCCACTCTTACCACAATCCTCTACAGATGCTCCGGGAATTTTTTTTTCCATTAAACAACAACTTTAGAACTTTACACTATAGGTGTAAAACACCAAACAGATAAAGTTTATGAACATTTTGTGAGGATGGCATTGCATTTTACAGATAAGAATAGAAAATGTGAGGGCATATGTGTTGGCTGGCTTGCTTGAGCTCATCTGAGACACTTCCATAGCTGGCAGCAACCAGATGTGGTGCATTTGAAGATGGACGAGAGCAGATAAAAGCAGCCTTTAAAAAACAACAACAAAACACCGTCACATAACTTGATTCAATTAATTATAATAGGATAGAATCTTTCCTTCTTCATCCCAACATGTTACTTATGCAGGTAAACATGTGTTATTTACATTTTTTCCCCACTCTGGCTATAATTCCCTGAACGGTAACTAAGATCTAAGATCAGGATTGTGGTAATGGAAAATGACAGTAATCCGCCATCATCCTGATATAAATTTACTCTATCCTTAATGAGGCAGTGACACAGAGCCTGTTAAAGGAATTATTAGCTTCGCTTGAGTGGAAAAGATAAGCACCTCACTTCCTGCAGACGTGACTGGGGAGATACTGAGCAGATGTCTAGTGTAGTGTATTGTTTCATAAGCAAGTGATCAAAAAAAATAAAATAAATAAATAAATAAATAAATAGATAACAAGAACAGTGAATTTAGGATGCCAAACGGGGCAAGCTTTATTCAACACAGCAATAAAGAAGAAGAAGAAGAAAAAACAAAAAAAAAACAAAAAACAAAACAAAACAAACAGTCAACTTTTGAAAAAAGATTTCAAACAAATGTACATGTCAATCAACAAACAAACAAAAAAAAGAAAAAAAAAAAAGAAGCAAAATAGCTACCAAATAAATAAATCACATCAGCAACAATACTTCCATCAGACACCCTCGAAGATGCTGTACAATGACTATAAAACAAGAGACGGTATGTACAATCGTACAACTTTAATAGGACATGCTTAGGAGTTTGACTGCACCATTTTTACCACACACTGACTACAACACAAAGGCTGCATATTAACTGACATGGTCATTGAGCCGCCCATGTAAACCATCATCAGAAGGCCTGGCAGAGAAAAACCCAGAGAAAAATATCAAGATTTTTTAATTTTTATTTGTTTTTATTATTATTATTTTTTAAACAAGCTATGCAGTAAATGCTTAAACGATGCAGTAATAATGGATGCGGGGATGTCTGCTTGTGAGCTAACCCTATCTGTCCACACAACCAACCCAAGAGCCAGTCTCTGTGTTTCTGAGCTGAATTGTTGCTAGGCAATGCTGAGGAATTTTGTGTGTGACCATGAACTGGAAGCCTTTGTGCAAATCACCACTTTAAGTTCCTCCAACTACCAGGGGCAGTCCACAGCTCCGTACAGACAGAGCAGCCATTTCAGAAAAATCTCAAAAACAGCACGGAGACTCACATCATGCCATTAAATACATAAAAACATACACACACGCACACGCGCGCACACAAAGAATGGAAAAATAGCTTTCTTTGGACAGGGCCAGCCTGTGCAGTTTGATTACTTGTTCTCCTTAGTCCCACATTATCCCCCCCCTCCACCCACACTAGCCCTTGATGAATAATTGCTAGACTTTAATGTATAGTTCAAATTTGAAAAAAAAAAAAACAATAAACAATTCACTTGAGGCATACTGCCTCAGTGGTTTTATTATGATTATGTTGAGCTGACAGCAACAACTCAAATAGCATGTTGTTCCTTCTTGTTTGGAATACTCTGATCTAGTTCATAGCGCAAACGCCGTCCTTGGTTTTCTATATACCGATCACCACTTACACAGGGGGAAGGAGGGGCTATATCAGCAGCCTTTTGTACAGCGGAGATTGAAACAATCTCTAACATGTCGATCCATGGAGCACTTATAGCATGACAGTAATCACAAAGCTGCGTTGTTATTGCCACGCAGGTTACTTTTGCATCACAAAGCACTTAAATCGTTATTGCTTTATGGTTAGAAGCATGGAGATCGATGCTGCACACACACATAACCATGAAGCCTAAGATTTAAGCTCAGAAAAGCGTCTGATTTTTCCCTTTGTTTTTGTTTTTTTTTTGCAATGTAACCTACAGTAAGTGCTGCTTATTGGATGTGAACAGATTTTACAAGTGTGTGCAAAACAAAAATCAGTCCTTTTGGAAGAATTGAATCAAGTTGAGGGTGCTACATTGCATTGATGCAAATGTGAGGAGTCCACAGGCATATTACAGTAATTACAGTATTCAAAAATCTCATTGACTTCTGGGAACTCAATATGAAAGGCATTTTTTTCAAAACTGCATACCATTTGAGAATTGTTGAAAAACTGTCAACAATGCAATGCTACAGATTTTTTACTGAAGAGTGTCTGAAAATACAAACCATTTCAGGTCAGTCTGACTTCCATGTAGGCGTGATCTTATTCTTTTTAGATTTGCCTCCTAACACCTTAACTCGTATCGATAACCAGCCACGGTTCAATAATCAACAGGCTAAGCAAAGCTAAGCTCAACATTGAACCGACTGTGGTTAAGCTCCTGGTCACCACAAGAGCAATTAAATGTGTCTATCCCACCAGACTCCAGCAGTGATAAAAGACACCCTGGAAGTCCAGCTAAACCTCTGCTTATATTTTGTGTCCGTTCCGCATTTCTGCAGTCGTTTTGTGTACACGGAGCCTCTTCAGCATCTTCCAGTTATTCCACTGAAAGCTTGCAGAGCAACACTATCCAGAGCTACACAGCCATGCATCAAGAATCCGTGCAGGCTGGCATAGCCTAGACTGCTGTAAGCACAGCAGCCTGTGCTCACTGCTCTCATCCCTGCTGTCATCACTGCTGAGACAATAAGAACATCTCTCTATGTAATAGCTCTCACGGTTTGTCCCATTGCTCCCTGTACATCTATTCTATGTACTTCCAGTAAATGGGGAAACCAGTGACACACTATTTCACACCCCACACACCTTACTAAGAGGGATGTACAGGATTTTTGCTATTTCCTGATGGTTTCATGCTAGATTTATTTTTTGAGTTAAAGAAAAAAAAAATATCCACTGAATTTTTCGAGAGGCATTTACATCACAAGATTAAACGTCACACGTTGCACATTTCCATTTCGGACAAAATCAACATGTGCCTATAGATAGTAAAATTAGACAGATGTAACACCATTGTAGTTGCATACTGTTCACAGGTGAAAATAAAATGGTAGCTTGGTGATCAAACCTCGACTGATATTGTTTGTTCGAAAGCAAAAAACAAATTAACAAACAAACAAAAAATAAACAGTGGAAAAGGATGGAGGTGCACTAAAAGGTTCAGGAGCAAGTGGACAGCGAAGTGTCCACCTCTTCTGAGTGGTGTTTGGTTTCTTGGGGGGGTGAGGGAAGGATTCAGCAGG
Source organism: Astatotilapia calliptera (assembly GCF_964374335.1). Taxonomy (NCBI): domain Eukaryota; kingdom Metazoa; phylum Chordata; class Actinopteri; order Cichliformes; family Cichlidae; genus Astatotilapia; species Astatotilapia calliptera. The sequence goes on from NC_137441.1 coordinate 34,567,002, forward strand.
TAACCCTGATAAAACCATCGTGCCCACCCCCCCTTCCCCGAGACCAAAGACGCAGGGGATGTGGGTTTAATGTGAGGACTGTAACCCAAGAGGTCTCCACTCACATTACCGAGCAGCTCTTGGCCTTCTCCTTCTTGAAGGTGGTGGAGATCAAATCTGACTTGCTGGGCAGGTGAAGAAGTCTTTTGGAGAGGCGTCGGGTGGGGCTGGGCTTCGGGAGAGGCTGCAGCTTGTTGATGCAGGCCATCGCAGCGGTGCGGAATACGCTGTGAATGCTCTTCTCCGAGGTGAACGCCGAGCACTCGAGATAAGCCTCTGCACCCAGCTGCTTAGCCATAGCAGAACCCTGCAATAAATGAAGCAATAACCGATACTGTTCATGATATTCTTCCATGGTGCCGTTTAATTTTTTCCTGTGATATAGTGTGGAGACAAGTCCTTTGGGACGGGGTGTTACAGGAAAGGCATATGTGTAAAAATCTGCACACACACACATGGATCTTCGTTTGTTTCTTTTGTCTCACCTGTTCATAGGTGATTGGAGTCTGCTTCTGATTGGACAGCTCCATCAGTGTGCAGACATCTGTGCGAAGGTCGGTCTTACAGCCGATGAGTAAAATACGTGTGCTTGGACAGAAGTCCAGAATTTCAGTTTTCCACTGTGGACCCAAAAAGGTGATCAGTTGGTGTATGGTGACAAATAGTCTGTTAATACACTTTGGAGTCACAGTAGGCTACAAGAGAGAATAGGACTTTGAAGTAAAGTGACCTTAAGTCATTACCTTCTTCAGACTGCTGTCCACAGTATCTGGGCGGCTGATGTCAAAACACAGCAAAACTGCATCTGAGTCACTGTAGCACAAGGGCCTCACATTGTCATAGTACGGAGAACCTTACAGGAGAGAGAGGAGAGCAATGTTATAACAAACTATGAAAATGTAGACAAAAGTAGTTTTGCATTCCATAAAACATTTCCTAGAACTTTTGGATGCTCAGAAATATTTTTAATCATGTTTTTTTAAGAGGAAACTTCCAGTTTTGCTGCTGTTTAACCAGGTCTAGTCTTCTTTAATATGCCAGGTCAATTAATAGTAACTTCATATTGCTGGTTTGTGTGACAAAAGAGAACTCCTGCATAGCCATAGTTAGGTGTGAATGAACACATTTGCTGTTCAGGTTATTTAACATCTGATGGTACAGAAAACTGTAAAAGTATGTTTCTTAGATTTACACTTTACATATTACTTGTTAATGCGATTTGCACTAATATCTCTCTCTCTTCTTTAATGTAACCTCATGTTTATTTAATTTTCATTGTTTTATTAAAAATGACTGTTATACAAAATTTATACATACATAACAGTATATGCATCTGTTGTTAATTGTAGGCTGTGCCATTTTTATTCTTTATCCTGCTGCTGTAACACAATAATTTCCCTTGTGGGATCAATTAAGTATCCATCTTAAATGTGCAATGCTTCAAGCTACATTTGTAATATAAAGTGTGTATACATGCAAGTTTAGAGCAATTTGTTTTTTCATTTTTAATTTAGGCCAGATCCAAGAGCTGTGAGAACAGGAAGTTGGTAAAAAAAGAAGATTGAGCAGGAGACGAAGAGCAAGAGAAATCATCTGCTTAAGTTAGGTGTGCGCGGCATCACTTCTTCCCACTGAGCTCCACTTTGCTGTTGGTAAAACTGCTACTTTTGCTGCTCCTATATTCTTGGCTGGCATTTTAGAAGTGAAGATGACAATCGAGCACTAAATCCTCATTGATCTTCTCTTGCAGTAGATTACGCAAGTGGAACGGCAGGGCTCGGGGCAGGCAGACGCTCCCACTCATGCTCAGAATCCTTAAGTAAGCCACCCACCCCCCCAAAAATCCTCTGCTCGGCAAGCAATACCTCCAGTCCCTCTGTTACCACAGCAACAGCCTTGGAATCCACCATCTACATCAGGCATTCCTCCTGGCTCTCTGTAAAGGCTCGCCTTAACTGCCACTCAATCATTTTACACCACTAGCGGCCCACCCACCTACTGCTGGGGACATTCCTCTTCTCTGCGACAGAGTTTGGGACCACAGACATACGCCCATCACACAAAATGATTCACATGCGCCGGAACCACAAGCGCTAACACAGACGCACACTTTTTAAATTCAGATGCATGCAGAGGTGAATCCGGTCCCTTATCAGATGAAACAGAAGAGGGGCTGCTCAATGGGATTAACATGTTTACTTTAGTCTGTGTGAATCCCAAAAGGGATTCAGCGTTCCTTTTATAGCTACAGATAACACAAGCAGTCTGTGTAATAACTCATTGCACAACCGTCCTAATTGATTTACGGTGCAGAAACAATGCAGCAGAAGAAAACATTTAAAAAAAAGCACATGAAAACACGGATGCGTGCATGTATGTGTACACAAAAACGGATATGTGCTTATGAATACTTAATGATTTTCCACATTATCAAAGGGTAAAACTGAATTTGCCAGCTGCTGGGTGCCGTGAGTGGAATAATGACAAGCTGTGATGAAATTCCTCAGGACTCAATGTCCTGAAGAAAGTAAACACTGTTGCAAAAGAACAAAGGAACATGCTTGCGTTACAGCTCCATTTCCATGCCTTTAGAAATAAAAATGACTTTTTTCTATTCTTGAGTTAAAAAAAAAAAAAAAAGAGACAATTTGATTAAATTATTTACAGATGTCACATATAAGAAAACACCATCGCTTTTACACCACATACACCTAATTGTAGCAGAAAAGCCACAAACACAACTTTGTGTTTGAAGAATTTGAGACATATGTCATGTCACACATGTTAAAAATCACACATGTTAAAATCAGAAGGATTAGAGACACTAATATTACGAGTTTCGGTGCCACGCCATATACGTGAGGTATATAATGGGAAAGTCAGAGGTCGGGTGCTCCAGAAATCGTTTCAATCTCCTGTGAGGGGTTATCACAGAGCCAGCAAACAAGATGTGATTCTGCATTAAATGGCCACTGATCTAAATGCAACAATCAATGGAAGGCTACACCAGAGGTCCGAGAGCCGATGCTTTTAAAGCTGACAAATCAATTAGCCTGCCAAGATGGAAGGGGGGATGCAAAGGACATCTAAGCCTCCCCCACCTTTCTTTCTTTGTTTTTGGTTACTATTGTCCTCACATATAAATAAAACTTCTATTTGTTGTGTTGGACAAACAATGCACAAATCAGTAAACATACTGTACTTACAGCAACATACAGCACCTCAATATTAGTATTCAAACCCCCCGTAACATGTTACTTGGCATAGGCGCAGCTTCGGCAGCACCTTCCTTACACACCAGGGCCTAGTTTCTAATCTTGGAAGAAATAGCTGTTACTATTGTGGCAAGAAAAAGCCACAGGAAAAAGAAGAGCGGGAGCCAAAGTATACCCTACTGAGCCATATCACAAAGAGACCTCCTCTGCCATTAATCCCTCACCCCCTGCAGTGTAATATCACAGGTTACTGCTATCTGTCTCTTTCACTCTCTTCCCTTCCTTTCTCCATTGCAGCAAACCACACAATGGCTTGGGTGCTCATGCAGCGCCTATAAGCATGGCCCAAATTATGGCTTTCCTCCTTGCATGCCTCTATACAACAGATGGAGAGTTTCTGAGGCATAAAACATGGAGAGTGAGGCAGAAAAGAAAAAGGAGTATAACCAAATTCTTGTGGCTGAGCTGAACTTCATCCGTCTTGATGGTGCGGTGCCCAGATCTGAGTGTTTGAGGTGAGGATTGGGCCTAAGTGGATGTAGGCTTCACAGGGCTGAAGACGGAGGCCCTTGTGTTGAAGGCTACAGGTGGGGGAGGGGAGGATCGGCTTTGTGTTTGCCCGAGCGAGAGTATAACTGTGTGTCTGTGGATGTGTGCTAAAATCGAGTGAGTGACATAGCCTGTTTTCATCATTAGCACTCCTCCTCTCACTACGAAAATGCAGAGGTCAGACAGATTAATGATCCAGTGATGGGATGACTCACAGATATGGGGACGAGAGGAGCCCTGCGCCTCCACCCACACTCAGCCGACTGGGAGCTGTGGTGCTGCCGCAGGACTACGGACTTCACAGCACGCTCCAAAAAACATATTATATTGCATCAAGCAGTTGTTCCCTGGATTCACATAAGCCAGTCAGAATTAGTGCTGAAGCCCCCTGCAGGGTGAAGGAGGTGCTTTTTTCCTAAGCGTTATATGATCTGCTAACAAGCTTTACTTTGACATCATCATAGTTGATGACACTGGATTAAGAAAATTAAGTCCAACATCAAAGAGTTTGATTTAAAAATCCTGACATGTTGATTTGGATAAAATAAGGCAGGAAACATTTGAGAATATAGCCGGTTTTTCTCAGCTAGTGTAAACTGATTGTTGGACAACAGTCCATGAAACATTTAGCAAAGCTAAACACTACTAATAAAAAAATAAAAATAAAAAAATAGATCACTGATGAATCAATGATGGAAAAAGATGGAGGAATTAAACTGTACCTGCTTACAATTCTAAAAAGCACCTAAGTTTTACAAACTGGGTGCCTATTAGAGAAATCACATGACATATGGTCATCAACATGACAATTAAATATTAAAAATGCCCCCTTTTACAATCCAGCAGAGTGTTTCATCAGCTTAAATGGACATTGGATTCATTCCAAGTCAGTCTTATGTATACATCATACAATAAGTGATTATATAGACACACACACACACACACACAGTACGATCTTGAACTTCAAGGCTTCGTCAGCAACATCATTAAACCTGAAATAAATTACACACCAACATCTTAATGGGATTTATTTTCACTATCTGTGCGCTACACCAGACAGAGCTCAGCTTCCCTTCTTTCCCCTTTTCCCCAGCATTCCTGATCAGATAAGCCTGGTTAAAACTGGTGGATTGATTTTAGACTGTAAATCCATATTGGAGCTGAGAGAAGGAGCCGCCTGCCATGTGGAGCCAGTGATGAGGTCAGTGCAATCAATGAAGGGGAGCTGGGATAATGAGGAGACCGTCTCAGTGTGGTGTGGGCCAGGGTGGCACAAACTCCACGCAATTAGAGCAAATTACAGCACAGGAGAGGAAACTGTGCGGTGTGGCTAACAAATACCCCTTTCTGCCTGTCACCCATCACCACGAGCCTGACAGCAGATACCTGTGATAAAAGAGTCATCTATAAAAGATGAGGGGGAAGGGGACCACATGCGGTCTCCTCTGAGAGTGTGAGGGGCAGGTCTTTTAAATCAAATCTATTGTGAATAAAAATAGATTTTATTTTTTTTGGCCCATTTTCAAATAGTCTGCTATGCACGTGCATATTGTACTCTTTTGTACTTGGTATTGAATTGTGCCATAGGTGTTTGGTAAAGGGCAGGGAGTGGCAATCTATGCAGATTAGCCAGAAAGTAGCAAAGAGGGAGCAACAAAGGGAACGCTCAAGTGAAAGAAAGAAAGAGCCACAAACTCACTGGGTCAGTCAGAAGAGGTTGCCCAGCAGTCCCATTCACAGTCTTAATCCCTTGCATCATGCTGTTTGAGTGGCTGACCTGGAGCAGCATATGGAGGGGGAATGCAGGTCACTAGAGTTTTTTGAGCTCCCTCCTATCTGTCTGCTCCAGAAAAACTGTCCTGCTCAACAGAATGTAGCTCTGTGTGCCCATCATCCCTGGGCACCAGGCCCACTCCTGCTGGCCAGACCAAAGGTCCAAAGTCTGGGATTAAAAAACGGGATTTGGTCTGGGGACGGAATTACACTCACTTTTCTCCTCATTTTGCCGCTTCGTGATAATGGGAGGGGGAAAAAATATGAGAGCACAGTAAATACTGCATCATCTCATACAAATGGGTCTGTTATATAAAGGATCTGTTGTACACAGACACAGGTGTGCACAAAAATGAATAAATAATCACACTTGTACTGCCAGTGTGACCTAGTCAGGCTGCAGCACGAGTGTGGACGGAGAGGAATGTGGCCTGGCGAGAGAAACTATTGTGCAGCGAGCATGAAGGGAATCAAACAGGTGCTGCAGACCCGTGCCCGCAGTATTCAGGTCAACACTCTGAACAGCAGATTTCCTGGGAGATCTACAATGACACATTGACCCTCTTTTTCACGCTTAGTGTAAATGAACATATGATGCACGGAGTCAGCATTAAAAACAAGCGAGGCGGAATAATCAGTCTTTTCTGCCCAGTTTTTCCACTGCAACACACTTGGCACAAAAATGCACTTGTAGATCTGCAGAGTCCTTTACATCCAGACACATCCAAAAAGGGGGACACTTCATATCGGAGGAAATTTAATTTGTAGTAAATGGGAGATTTGAAAGAGTATATAGTTCAACAAGTACACATCCCATGTACCTCTGCATCAACAGGGGGGAAATAGACTATAAAGCCCTTCCCTAAGTATTTACCAATGTTTAACAACACAATGTTTCCATTTTCGTCCTCCAAAATAAAAAAATGTCATGACGAAAATGAATAACTGGGAAAAAATACAGAGACTGGTGTTCCAGCAAAAACAAACACTCATTACATTCACGCGGCATTGCCAAATCCTCTTCAGTGCGGCAAGCAGGACTGCAGATCACACACCACATGCACACGGAAAAGGTGATCGGTTACCTGAAGTGTCCCACAGACTGAGCTCCACTCGCTGCTCTTCCAGTTCCAGACAGGCTGTGTAGTTTTCAAATACCGTGGGCACGTAGGTCTGGGGAGCAATTAGCAACACGGTGCCGTTAGTGGGGAGTTGTCAGGCAGCTACAGGTAATGGAAGTTAACTAATCAGTGCTATACACAAAACACACGCACTGACCAATAAAACAATAAGACAAATCTATATCTCTTCTCAATTTGACAGAATTTCGGATCAATTAATCACTTTAATCGCTGCAGCTGCAGGAGATATTCAACGCAGGCCACTGTGAAAGGAAAGCACCAGCTAAGAATGCGCAGAGAACATAATTCCACTGACCACATGATGAAACAATAATGCTACCGATGATATAAAGGTCAGTAAATAGGAAATAAACTTAAAAGCAAGAAATTTTAGGAAATGCGCAAGCAATATGTCACTATCCGCAACAGACGCACTGTTTTCTCCGTGCCGTTTCCAAATCATTTGATGAAAACCCAACACCACGATTGTCAAGAGAACACAGGGCAGACTTTTCTGCTCATATATTTTACTTCAACACGAGTCACATTTTTGCATACCTCTGGATAACAATCCTTCGCCAGGACTTGCAACATCGCCGTTTTTCCGCATTGAACGTCTCCCACAAGAACCAGTTTACATCTCACCACCAGCGGTTGTGTATTTCTCCTTTCCTTCATGATCCCAACAATGCTCCAGAGGATTTATTTAGCAGAAAAGGGGAAAGACAAAGAAACAGCAGAACAGCCCAGCAATTGTTGTCCCAGCTTGACTGAGAAACCCGGTGTCTCGCTCTCGAAGGATGCCCGCAGTTGATCTGATTGAATTTGCCACTGCGGCTCTTTATACAGGCAAGCAGCAGCCAATAGGAGCGCAACATTCCACAGGCTCCCTTTACTGCACTCGAGTTATTCTGTCTGGGAGGATGTGACAGCAGATATCTCGAAATACTTCCAAGATTATTGTGCAAGAAAGAAAGTGTAATAGATTTAGACGCATTTGTCCACGAGTAGGACTAAAAAATTGTAATCTCCCTGTGCAATCATCGGTTTACATAGTTTTATTTTTTAACATAGAAGATTAAAGAACAATGTAATCTGCAGCCACCCCCTGCAGACTGTTGTTTTGTCACCTGTGTGTCTTGTCACAAACTGACTTATTAAATTGACTCGACTGGCTGAATCGATAGCACCACTGGCTGAGAACAATGGGGCTCTCCCTGCTAATTAGTTTATTTTGATTTGCACTTCAGTCAAGTCACATTTATTTAGCAAACACGTCTCCTTCGGCTTTTTTTTTTTTTAATGTATTTTTAAAAATTATTATTAAAAAAATCATCTCTCCCCCATTTGTGGGGCAAATTATGTATAATCTTTGACTGTCTGTTATTTAACACTATTATATTATATAGAAGTGTAATAGTACAAACATCATTTTGAAAGCACTGATTGATAGATGGGAATGGCGCAACGTTGGAATGATTGTTTACCGATCAAAGGTCTGACCTTTGTCTGTGTGGTTACTCAGTAATGTCATCATGTTGACATGCGGTGGGACGGTGTGAGGCCCCCCTGAGGTGACCATCTATCGGCTTCCCACAGGGTCAAGTCAGAGGCCTGGTCTCTCAAAGCCCTGGAAACACGCAAAAGCTGACTTTCACACCCTGGAGGTTATTACTGTATGGAAACAGCGCCTCGTTGTTAGGAAAGGGGAAATTAAAAGATAAAAGTCAATTAACTTCCCTCTTCTTTGTCTGGCGACCTCCTGGCTAATTTACTTACTGTTGCCAATCACAGCTCTTTCAGTTTTGACCCAGTGGGTCAAAGCAATTTGCCTTTGTTCACAAACAGCTCATATCATTCATCCGTCGAGCTGCCTTGTCTTTTACAGCCTAACGTGTCTCGCTGCCATCACACATAAGGTTGTTAATAAAGGATGTGACTGCAGGGGGAAATGTTCTATGATGCTGTTAGCCTTTCATTCCCACCGTTGATCACATCTGACCAGGTAGTACTCTCTATTTGGTTTGTGAGGTTTGCTCAAATAAATTGAAGTTTTAGTGTTTTTAGAGTTTGAAGGGTTAAAGAAAAATCTATCTAAAAAGCTTGTATTGCTTAGATAACAGGAGAAGCTATGAAATCAGGCTAAAGGAAGGCAGGGGTGAGAATAACTGTGAGGGCAAGTAATAAACTTGTATTCCACGATAAAAATGTGTGTTTTCGACTAATCCAACAACACAGCAACTCCAGTAGAAACAATGTAAAACCTCTAAGCTTCATTACTTACAACTAGAGCAATATCAATATACATAATTATTGCATTTTAAATATTTAATTACAGGTCAGTTAAAAAATACTTCCCCACTGATCGGTAAAGTAAATAAGATACAGTGATGCAGAAAGTATGAAAAAGAAAAGTTGCAGGTTACGAACTCTCTCTAACCCTTCTAAACTAACTGCAGCATGACGTCTGTGTGATCACCACAGATGCCCTCTGATGGGACAGAGACAGGTGGCTGTGAATAATCATCAGGCATAAAGTGACACCTTCCAATATGGCTGGTACAGGGAGATGAGGAAGAGAGGTAGGAGGAGGCTGACTGCAGGAAGCATTGACACTTTAGGCTATCACACCTTGATGTATTGGGTGACAGTGTTGGTAGCTAAATCAACAGACTGAGAGTGGCGGCAGTCTACAAATAGCCCCAGAAAAACAAACAAAAGATGAGTCAAGATTCTGATTTTATTTATTTATTTTTCTGCCACAAAATCGTCACCAGATGGAGCTGTAACCCCGGAGGTCTGGCATAAATTTAACATGTGCTACATCAAATTAACACACTTTAAGCATCATTTTGCATTTTTTGAGTCTCTCTGTAAATAGGCATCGATTCGATCAAATATGGAAGTTATATAAATCTGTCAGTTCGTGAAATATGGTTTTATAGAGTACTGTACACAGCAGCTACTGCAGAGAGAGCTCCAGGTTTTCCTGCTTTGCTTTTTCATTTATTTTGAGTCCAGTCCTTTTACCTGGCTGTTTTTTTTTCTTGTTTGTTTGTTAAGCCACCTAACAGTGATCTGTGCATCATTTGAATATAAAGATCGCCTAAATCAAGGGATTAACCAATCTTGTGTCTAAACATAACCAAATATTTAGAAAAGAACCGATTTGAAATTGTATTTTTAGTCACCTTGTTACTAGTAACCTGTACAAAATACATTGAAAAACAATCCATAGCAGATGAACACTAATTGAAAGTCATGTTCATGATAAATAAGAAAAAAATCCAGCAAGAACATGACACGGGGCCTGATGATCCATACACTGCTTAATGAAGCCTCATAACGAATGGTTGCAGTGGAAGGATGGCTGTCAAGAAGTTCATCTTAAGGAAGGCAATGAGAGAGAAAAGGCAAATTACACAAGAACAGAGCCCAAAATCAGCAGCAGGTCAAGGTTGTCAACATGCAAAGAGTGTGACTGGCAAAAGCCCAAACACACTGCCAGTTTACTAAATGCAAACCTGGAAAGAAAAACATCCAATAGAACATTTCCAGTCCAGTCTGGGCCTCCCCAGAGTCTGGACCTCAATACTGATGCAGTGTGGAATCATTATAGAAGAGAATGGACTCAAAGGCTGGAGGACTTTTCCCGAAGACGTCTTCAAGAAATGACAAGGAAACTTGCCTACAAGACCGATCGAGCTGTGTTAAAGAATAGATGTTAGATGTTAAAGATGTCCATACTAAACACTGACTTTCAGTCTCATTAGAATAAAAAAAATGTCTGTTTTTGCCTTATAGACTGTGTTTCCATGTATGTTTACACATACACTGAGCCTATTTCCCAGTTTTTGCTAATAAAACAGAAAGAAATGAGGGGTGGCTCAAGACCTTTCCAGGGTACTGTAAGCCCTGGACCAATGGTAAAAGATGATCATGTTCCAAATAACATGTATATGAACAATGTTAGCAGATTTGTTTCTAACTCTAATCCCGTGTTAGCCTGCTGTGTTAACCCTGGTGAACTGTCCAGGGTGTAGGCTGCCTCTCGCCCAGCTAGCTGGGAAAGGCTCCAGCCTCCCTAGTGACGCTTAATTGAATAATACAATAATATATTGCTTACATAGGAAACACAGGTCATAATGAACGAAACAAGTGGCTTATTAGTACTTATATAAATTATGTTAGTAGATTGTTTTTCAGTGAATGATGCAAAAGTATGTGTGGGTTGATTATAGAGATCCGGAATATGTTGTTAAATTTGTTATGACCCCTCCCACCCCTTCTTACTATGCTAAACATGGGTGTCTCAGCCAAGGTACAACTAAGGGAAGAAACTTTCTTATATAGTAGAAGATTTCCACAAGATTTTTCTTCCTCACATTCATCTGCAATTAGTCCAGTAGTGTAGTTGGGCAGTGCTATGGGGTGGCTGGAGGACAGACTCACAACTTTAATTTCAGTTTGTCTCAATTTTGTTTGATTGATGTCAAAATGGGAAACTGCATCTTGTTTGTTGCATAGATAGCTAGAATGCTACTTCTGCCCTCTGTTGGTGGTTTTGTGAATAGCTGATGAAAAGTCACATGGCACACACAAACGTTAATGAAATGTTTTTTTTTATTCACCTCCTCCTTCTCATGTGCTATTGACAAAAGATGCACCCATTACACATCATCATCAGACACTGTTGGATATCATTTATCTTGCAGACTTGTCAGAAACGATGAGAAACGTTGACATCATCATTAGGCCAAACAGTTTTTTTCCTCTGTATTGGAGGTGGGTACAGCATAACGTTTAGTATAAATAATAGTAGTGCAATTATACTCCATCTTAACTGAGGAGATATTTTGATAGTCTCAGCTAGTGTCTCGTTGATGCTAAACTTTGTATTGCATACAGAATTTAGGCAAGTGAAACGCAATAGGAAATGATAATTGTAAAAAATTGTGCTTTGGAAAACCAAAGAAGTATAATTGACTTTTGTATAAATTTCTTGCAATAAAAATTAAGCAACAGGAGAAGCTGAGTAGATTTTATCGAAAGAAGGTACTGTGCTCTCTGTGTTTCATCAAGTAGAAGTTATGTATCTCAAACCCGGCCCTTCAGAAATGAATCATGGTGTTAGTGGAAGCAACCTTAATAGTGGTCCTATATAAGCTGTGCACCATTCTTTAAAAAAGGAAAGAAAGAGGATATTACATATAAACACATGCTTTCTGAGGCGCTGATTATAGAATTGTGTACTGGTTAAAACCTGTCAGCTTTTGCTGTTATTGTGCAATCTGCTAATAATAATAATAGTATCTGCATATTTAATATACAGTATTTACATTTAAGCCTTTATAATGCATATGTAAGTGGTTACATAGGTCGCGCAGATTTAGTCTGAAGAGTGAACGGCTCATGTGACGCTGATCTGAAAAAGCCCTTCTGATGAAACAGGAATACAATATATCATGCACATATATTCGATTATTTATATGTATGATATGTTAGCAGAATTCTGTTGCTTTAAATGACACAAGCAGTTGCATTAATGCGATTATTGAAGTGCTTACTGAGACGCATTCATTTTTGTGAGCAATGCAAGACATGAAATGGATGCAGAAAAGAGAACACTGGTGGTTGTACGCACATGAAATCTGACATGTTTTTGATTAAAGTCTATGCATATATATAATGTATATCCTGCTATGTGGGCAGAGAATAAGTAATAATGGTTATAAGACCTGGTACTAATGTAAATACATCACCAGAGGTCACCCTCATGTCCAGTGATAATAAAATACTTTCCCAGGCTTGTTAGGAAGTAAACCTTTACAATCAGTTCATGTGCTCAGAGATCTTGTTCCTGTAGAGGAGATGAAGTCTTCTCAGTGGTGTAGTGTAGTGAGTGTCCACAGCTTCTTATTCATAGAGCAACTTAATGCTGACGCTATATTGACAGAGAGTAACAGCAAAATATTGGACGTAAATAAATAAATGACCATGTTCCTGGCTGCGTAGCTTACGGTGATGCGCTTATTGTAATTTAGAGCTACAATCACCAAGCACCACGTTCAGAAGACACACTGAGGTAATATTTAACTGTTAATTGTCTACAGATGTTGTTGGAAATCATTAATCTTTCTCATTTCTAATATTTCCATTATTATTATTATTATTATCATTATTGTTATTATTATTATTATCATTATTGTTATTATTGGCTCATTGGTTCCAAAGTTTTACTTTCAAACCATCTTAATGAACATTTTGAAGTTAGTCCTAAGTCAGGAGCAGTTGTGGAATAGCTCATGTTAAACATGGGTTATCTGTGATCAATTATTTCTGGGAGGATAAAACAATTTTACAAACTATTTTTTCTTTGGGGTAGGAAAATCATGTAAATACAGTCAAACTTTGTAAAGTGTAAGCATTTAGGATATTTAGATGTGATAACAGACCTTTTCGGGTTTTGCCTCCAATCATCTGCAAACCACAGTTATTATAAGTAATCCTTCCTAAGCCAGTGGACCAGCGTTTATACATTCATAGCTGTGACAAAGATGCATATAGACCGTCTGTGCATGTCTGTGCTTGTTATACATGTGTTCAGCATCACTGTTGTGTACAGATATGCAATCAGTGACACTGAGAGTGAGCTTACGAATTATAAACAGTAGTAACGACAGTTACAGTAAAAAGGTCAATAGAAAGAATAACATAAAACAGGAGCTGCAAGTAAGGGAAAGTAAGAGTCCTCTAACATAAGTGACAACATGATGCCTCTGACATTGCATTTGTGCTGTAGAGAAAACATTTGGTTAAACATTTGGAATGACAACTCATCGAGAGCTGCAGAGATGGAAGACATACAAAGCTGATTTTCTGTCACCCTCTTTAAGTGGCGTGTATCAGACACAGACCCCCTGGAACCCTGTGTTGGGAGGGTGTATAGGTTTTACACTGGTAGCTTTGCTATGCTACAGGACTGTAGGCTAACTTCCTCTGAACTTTACAGGTGTGTGATGTAGCTACAGTGAGAGGTGAATCTGCCTGTGTGAGCAAACGTAGGCTGGCGCACCTTTGTCAGGTGGGAGACGTGACTTCAAATGTAAAAGCGGGGAGTGAGGTACAGGTTTAAGGTCACGGTGAGAGAAAAATATGAGAAAGGGGGCAGATAGTGAGTTGTAACTTCACTGCTACACTGTTTTTCTGAAATACCAGTGCACGTGGAGCTGTAGAAATTGGCCCTGAGTTGTCGCGTGGTAGTGGGAGCAGGGAGCTTTTGCCGAGGGGGCAGCAGTAAGGTGGAGGCTCCTTCTTCTGTTGCAGCATTAATCAAATCATTCTCCTCCTTCTTCTTGTTTTCCTGTTTTTTGTGTCTTCTCTCCTTCCAGCTCACCAGCCTCCTGCTCCTTCTCTCTCACCATACTCTGCTTTTCCTCTTTTCTTTGGCCCAGGTGTGGCTGGAGAAGGTGGTGGCCAGGTTTGGAGAGACGAGGACTGCTGCTGCCCCCTGGTGGTGCCCTGGTCCCTGTGCGCTACGACTGTCTGACCCCAGCTGACAGCACAAGCTGCTCCTGCAGAGGTCGAAGGGGCAAATTTCAAGAGACGGTAACGATAGCAGATCCAGAAAAGTAAGTTTCATCTCACCTACATCTGAAGTAGTGCTCATTCTATCAACTCTTGAGTCTCAGAAAACTAGAGTGGACACAGGAAGCAAAGGATATGTGATTAATAATGCATCCGAAAGTAGTAAATCAAGCACCACCTGAGGAGTTTCTTTTTCCTCTTACCTGTTGGCTGGAGTTAGCAGAAGGTGGAGTTATCACACTTTGGTCCAGTAAGGGATTCACTGGGGCAGAACAGGGGAGGTGCGTAGCACGCCAATAAATTTCCAGGTACTCTGCAAGGTGGTCACATGCATCTTCCAGCTGATTCTCATCCAGGATGACATCAAACATCTCCTGTTGATTCAGAAAATGATAAGAGAAAACTTATACAAAGTCCTTCAATGAAAACTTTTTAAACTTTTAAAATATCATTTAATTACATAACGTGACATACAGGTGGACACTGAGCGAGCTTGTCCCCCGCCATCATCTGGACATTGAGGTGTTTGCTTTGTGATTTCCCTCGAGATTTAATCAACCTCTGAAGAACCTGCCAGATGATTCAGACACACACACAAAAAATGAACGAGCATGGTTTTAATTTAATATCATACAATTAATTTATCCGTTTTAACCGCATTAGACACACCCCTTACAGACAGAAATTGTTTAAATAACGCTCATGCGTACGTTCAGTAAGAAAGATCTGTAATCACTCATCTGCCTGCTTTCCTGTCTCCATGTCTACCTCTTTTCCGTGCTGTCCGTCTCAATATTGACATCTTTACTCGAGTCCAATCATCTTCTCACCTGCCTTATTTGAGCCAATCAGCCTCCACTCTGTGTGGTTTAAATCTACGCTCTCTTTCATTCTCCCTTTCAGACTCTCATTTGTGCAACCCACTTCCTCCCCATCTCCCACTCAGAGTCACTCAGTGCTCTAAATCCTATCACTGCTGGGATTCTGTTCTGCCATTATGAGTCATCAAAGTCTCAATTCCTCTTCAATTCTTCCAAATGATTTCTCCTCATTGATTTGCCTCTTTTGAGCTCCTTCAAACAAATGTTAATCTGTACGGGGAGTGTACTATTTTAAAACCTTCCGAGTTGAACTTTCTAATTCTGTTATCATTTATCCATCCAATCATTTATCCATCCATCTTCTTCCTCTCATCCTATTCAGGTTTACAGGGAGGCTGGAGCCTATCTTAGCTACTATTGGGCGAGAGACAGGGTATAGTTCACCAGCCTGTCACAGGGCCAACACAGAGAGAGAACCATTCACACATAGGAGTCATTTACAATAACCAGTTAACCTAACTCTTAATTGCATGGACTGCTTTGGACTGCTGGAGGATGCTGGAGTACCTGGAGAGAACCATGTAACCACGTACATCATTTACCATCTAAAACAAGGCATTTTGTGTACGATCCCTCAGATGCTGGGAACCAGCAAATATTTAAATAATTAAAATAGTGCCACAGAGGTTTAATTAACCACTAGTTTGCTCAGAATCCAGAATATGACCAGAAAGGCAGCTTTGAGGATTGTACTCTACTTTAGGTGATGAGACTTTGACGTAGACAATGATGGGAGCCAGAGAGGTTTTGAGGAGTTGTGCTGGGTGATTGATGGTGTCTGCATCCAGGACGACCAGCTGAAGAGACTTGGCCAGCTCGAAGATCCTCTCTATTTCACTCTGGACCTCAGCTGTGAATGGCAGAGAGTTGCATAAGCCACTTTTAACAGAGCTGCATCACTTATTTAAGTTTTCCTGTCATTGAAGACAGAAGGGCATCTATTTTTAGCATCCATCTGTCCATCTTTATTGAGCAAAAAAAGATCAAAGACAAGTTTTAAAAAAAAAAATTCTAAATCTCACCCAGACTTGAGCGTGTGTTGGATCTCTCCATTATGGCTTTCTTGTTCAGCACTGAGCGCTTTGCCAATGACAGATCAGCGGTCACCCGGGTAATAGTGATCCTAAACAAGAAGCATCTTATCACACCACATCCACAACTGTTCCATTTCAAAGGAGGAGACGAGCTCGTGCTCCTTCTCGCTTGCAACTAAAAATAAATCATCGTCATCGTGTGTGCTTTCGAGCACGAAACGTGCAATGCAGAAACACACAAGCAGCTCGGCAGTTCAGACATAGCGTTACTGTACGCTGCTCTGCATCTGCAGAGAGTGACACAGACAGCCGTTACCCACCTGCCATCAAATCGGTGCTTTAGGAAGTCAAACAAAGCTTTCTGCATCATGTCTGTTACCTAGGAAACAGAAACAAGGAAGATAAGTGAGGGACGTTGTGAGAGAGAAAGGGCTGTGAAATATGCATTCACTCATGCACACGTCTTGCTCTTTAGTATTTCTTGCATGTTTCACTGATTTTAGTGACACCTGACTTTAAGTGTCTGCACTAAATGAGGATTAATACAGCTGTCACACACTATAATGAAGCTGTAAACAGCTGGAAGGACAGTGATGGGATTTTTTAGCTTTAAGACCAATCAGTTATAGCTTTGTAAAGAGACAGAAGAGTCAGCACAGATAAAAATGAGCAGCATTACAGTCCTTCTTTGTTCAGTGTTAAATCACTTGGATGTCTGAGTGGCACAATGATGTTTGTGCACTGCCAGGATGAAGTGAAGCAGTCTATTTTCAAACAGTCCTGAAAAATGAATGGCCTTTGGAGTAGAGGATGAAGCTTCCACACTGAAACAGAGAGATGGGGAAAGAAGGCAAAGGAGTGGAAAGGAGGAGAGACAGTGCTGAAGAACCCTGATGAGTCGCCGAAAATAATTTGTACACAAGAGACAGAGCACAGAGAAAGAGAATGTGAGGGAATGAGAGAAAGAGGCAGCCTGGCATTCACCACTGGAGCATCCCCAAAGCACATTACCAGAGCAACGCATAAATATTTCAACACACACACACACACACACACACACACACACACACACACACACACACACACACAAAACAAACAGCTTGGCTCATAGCCTGCACCGCCACAGAGGAAAGAGCAAGGCAGGGAGAAAATGTTGAAGCACATGCCTCACATATTCATCCACCGAGTCATCGAAATTGATGCATTCTGACATTATATCGTTTTGACTGCAGTGGGTTTTCATATGTCTCATCTGTGATGTGTGCATGTGTGTGTGTGCGTGTGTGTGTGCGTGTCTGTTCAGTATGGGAGTATAACACATGGTGTGGCTAATGCAAAGGGGCATACATGCAGTTCTGTAGCTCTCAGATGGATCTAAGATGCCTACTGTGTGCCCTTTAATTTCATCAGGGTGGGACTGCGGCTTAGTAAAAGCGTTCATGGGATAATGGAAGCCAAACACCCCAGTTTTACTGGATCAGAAAATCCACACCTGATTAAACTCATGCTAGAAAGGGAATCCAGAAGAGAAAAAGAGCAGAAACTAGCTGGAAATAAATCAAACATCTAAATACGTTTAACATATAGTTACAGTAAATATTATTGCTTAATTTCCTGCTTAATTTCCTAATTTTTATTCTTTGTTAATAAAAGCAAAGTGAATGAAAGGCTTCACATAATGGCTAATTCCCAGTTAGATTACTGCAACATTAAGTAATGCCTCAGAATAGCTTATTTGTCTTTTTCTGGAAAAGCGATATGGTACATTGCAGCTCTGTGGGCTGCACTTAGGCACACTGGTACTTTCAGCTAACTGCTTGTGTCAGCATGCTAATGTGCTCATAATAACAATGCGAGTTTACTAATTATACACATTTTACAGCAGAGGCTACTGTGGGACATCATAATGTTTGCAGCAAAAAAGTGAGATTTTGACCTGCCAATGACTCATCATGAGCAGCATGAATCTCAAATTTCATAAATGTTCACACTAGAGACAAAGTTAAAGGATGGCCAAACTATTGCTGAAATTTGTCGTTTTTGCTTTGCATCAATTTGTCAGATAGCTATTGCAATATTTTCTGACTGGACCAAAATTCAGCTGTGATCAAATGTGTTGTCCATAATAAAAATACATAAAAAACTATCTCTAAAAATACATTTAATATTTAAATCAAATTAATTTACATGCATCAAAACACAAGATTAAACAGAACCAGGCCCAAATAACTGAAGAACAGTACTGATGGCTGACTCACCTCGTAGCCTTTCAACGAAGGACCCACCAGGACCACCGGCCGCATTGAAGGGACCACATCATATGGGGGAACATGTTCAGTCTGCACAGGCAACAAGCAGACAGTGTGGAAGTCATGAAAATTAAGATATGTGGAAGTTACAGTAATACACGATCACAGAGATAGATTTTAAAGTTATAAAAATTTAATAAAAACATTTAAATTAAATAATCGGAGCAGAGTGATACACAGATGAATACCCCAACATACCTGTTTCTGCTTCTGTTTGGCTTTGAAAACAAACAGAATGAACATTGAGCAAAGAGGCGAAAAGCTAAGTGGGTTCTTGCAATTAGTGATGAGCAGGGGCGTGTCCAGTGTTTGTGAAAGTGGAGTGGAGGGGCTTATGATTCCACTTAGCAAAATTGCAAGTTACTAACTGGGCTAACAAGAGTAAAACATTTTTAAACTATAAAGACTAAACAGAAATGAGTAACCCCACTCTGGAAATAAACTGAAAATAATAAAACAATTTAAAAAAAAAAGAACAATAACAATCTGGGCTTTTTTTTTTTGCATTCACTCGAGTTTTTCTTCACAAGTGCACCGTTTTGTTAACTGTGTGTTATTCAGGAAGCTCTGATCCAAATTCAGCAGTGATCAAATAACTTTTGAACTTCAGTTTGATTTAAAGTAAAACTCTATAGTAAAAAGATTTTTGTAAACACGTGTTTTCCCTGAAGGTAACATTTTTGCCCAGAAATAGTCCCTGTACGCAAATCTGACTCGGTAGCAGCTTGAAGGCCTGACAGACAGACATGACAGCAGGACTCCTTCAGTCTCTCTCACCTGCAGATGGAGGGGTGGACCTCCAGCCTCCGGATGACGCGTTCCCTCCTTTCCTGTGGAGCAACATAATGCAAAGCTTCATTATGCGTGGATCCCCTAAGGAGGCAATTTAGAAAGAAGGACCTCCAAACCACAGCAACATATGAGCAGAAGTAATAAAATAACTTTACAAAGAGTGTGCTGCAGAGGAAGCTGCTAAAATTAGGACAACAGCGTCAGAAAAACAGAGAGGTCTCTCAGAGCTGCGTAATCTCTGACCTAGCTGCTGCTTTCTGCTCTTGCTTTATCCTCATGGCCTCAAGTTTGACTGGACTGGGGATGAAAGTGATGTCTGCCCCTTCCTTCACCAGCCGACCAATCCACCAGTCATTGTTGTATTTCTGTGTAACAGTGAAAGACACCTCTCATGATGCAAGATGCGTTAACATTAATCAGAGTAAATATTTATTGTTACTTTATTTGTAAACCATGTACAAATGCAGAATTGTAATGGCTCTCACCTCTTTTATGTGCAGAAAGTCTTTGGTTTCAAAGTTAATTGCAGCACCTTGGACTGGACAATCTTCATCAAGGGCCCCACAGTAACTCACATTGGTTCTCACTGCAAATGCTACTGATTTAGCCTGTGGACGACAAAACCCCCCCCCAAAACAAATAAGATCTATGGCAATATATCGAATGACCTTTTCTTTAATATTCAGCAAAATTTGAATCTGAAGATTAGTTTTAGTTCTGTAGACCCTTACACACATAAAGACTAAAGTGGTCGACTGGAACGCAAGCCTTCAGCATGACTCAGGACTTTATTGCTGTACCTGTGGAGGTAGAGGTGATTTTAAAGCCAATAATTGACCTTTGACCTTGAGGCTCTCACCTTGGCTCTCTCCAGCTGCAGCTGAGCCTGGCGCTCGGCTTCACGCCGAGACGCCTCCTGGTCCTCCTCCAGGGACAGGTCGGAATCAGAGGGTCGACTAGTGTAGGAATCGGCTGAACCCTGAGTGAACGAGGAAAGGAAGGAAAGTCTTAAAGCAGGTGGAGAAGACATAAATCAGCCCAATAAAGTACCTGGAAGCAGCTGTTCAGAATTCCTCACGGCATAGAAAACACAGACTTAGCTCATATGTTGCGGATTCAGCTACAGATAGATCATCATCTACGCATTGACCTCCGTACTTCCCTTTTCTTTCCTTACTATTCACCTGTTTCTGCACCTGGGTTTCTTCTTCTGCAGCTTTCCAAAGCATGTCACCCAGGGGAATATGAACACGAGTTCTGCAACACTAACAAGCAACACGACCTTGCTGTCTATTTATTCACTCAGACTGGCACACCATACATTGGCAAAAGTCCAATTTTCAACCAAGCATTTTGATAACACATGCTGCAATATCCAGACTTATATCCAATGTCTGGATATGATTTATAATGAAACAAAAACAACAACAACAACATAGGACTATTACCACTGGTACTGCTTTACAATTTAAAATCATACTGACAGTACTGTATAAAGTCTTGAATACAACACAGCTTTTTCAACACAGAAATAGAAACCAGGAGAATAAACCAGCTGTACTCCACAGAACCATCCAAGGTATACGCTCAGAGGCAGGGGAACAATATGAGAACCACACCAGCAAACCTGGAGATGGAGCAATACTGGAAGAGCATATGGGAGAAGGACGCAACCCACAATGTCAATGCTCAGTAGCTATTGGATCTAAAGTGGCAGCACAAATGAACAGACTGCTAATGGATGAAACACACCCAGAATTGTTAACTGAAAGCCAGACAGTCCTGATCTCCAAGGACCCCCAGAAGGGAGCGGTCCCATCCAACTACCAGCCAATAAGCTGCCTTAGTACCACTTGAAAGCTCCTGTCAGGCATCATAGTGGCTAAGATGAACAGGCACGTGGGTCAATACATGAGCAGGGACACAGAAATGAATTGGCAGGAATAACAGAGGAACGAAACGCAAGCTCTTGGTAGATAAAGCAGTCGCCCAAGACTGCAAGACCAGACTGACCAACCTGTGCAGTGCCCGGATTGATTACAAGAAAGCCTGTGACTCGAAGCCCCGCACATGGATCCTGGAATGCCTAGAATTGTACAAGATCAACAGGACCTGTAGAGCCTTCATCAGGAACTCAATGGGGATGTGCCAACAACACTAGATGCCAATTTCAAGCCCATAGCACAAGTCACCATCAAGTGTGGGACCTATTAAGGAGATGCTATGTCCCCACAGCTGTTCTGCATAGGCCTGAACCCCCTCAGTGAGATCATCAACAAAACTGGCTGCGGATACGACTATGGAACGGAGAAATCGTCAGCCACCTCCTGTACATGGATGACATCAAGCTGTATGACAAGAGTGAACGAGACATCGATTCACTGATCCACACTACCAGGATATACAGCAATGACATCGGAATGTCGTTCAGGCTGGAGAAGTGTAGTCGGATGGTAACAAAGAGAGGGAAGGTAGTCAGAACTGAGGGGATCAAGCTACCAGAAGGAAATATTGCAGACACTGAGGACAGCTACAAGTATCTGGGCATCCCACAGGCATCCCACACGAAGAGGCTGCTAAGAAAGCTGCAACCACTAAGTATCTGCAGAGGGTCAGGCAAGTCCTGAGAATCAGCTGAACGGTAGAACAAAATCTGGGTTATCAACACCTACGCCCTGCCTGTGATCAGGTACCCTGCTGCTGTTATAATAAGGAGGAAATAGAAGCCAGTGACATCAAGACGAGAAAGCTCCTAAACATGCATGGAGGGTTTTACCCCAAGTCCAGCACCCTGAGACTGTATGCTAAGCGGAACGAAGGAGGCCGGGGACTGGTGAGTGTCAGTACCACAGTTCAGGATAAGGCAGCAAACATCCACAAATACATCAGGAAGATGTGCTCAGTGAATATCTCAGGGAGCAGAAATGCACCAAAGAGGAGCAAGAGGAGGAACCATCATGGAAGGACAGGCCCCTGCACGGTATGTACCACCAGCAGATAAAGGAAGTGACTGACATCCAGAAGTCCTACCAGTGGCTGGACAAAGCTGGACTGAAAGATAGCACAGAAGCACTAATCATGGCAGAGATGGGCAGTAACGCGTTACTTGTAACGCGTTACTGTAATCTGATTACTTTTTTCAAGTAACGAGTAAAGTAAGGGATTACTATTGCAAAATTGGTAATTAGATTACCGTTACTTTCCCGTAGGAACGCTGCGTTACTGCGTTACTAAAACCGTGATTTTTTTGCAAGAATGTCTCATGACAGTGACGTAAGCGATAGAGGTGGGAATCACCATACATCCCACGATACAATATTATCACAATACTTAACGCACGATACGATAGTATTGCAATTTTATTTATTTATTTATTATTATTATTATTATTTATTTATGAAAACTATGCAGCCCATTCAGCAACAGAAGAATTTGAAAGTAAATTAAAACAAAATATAATTTTACATTAAATAAAAAAGTTTTAAACTTAATTAAAATAAAACATGTCTTAAATTAAAATAAGTAAACTGTCATGTTTATTGCTGCCAAAAAAAAGTTAAACACATTTGGACAGTGAAGGAATGTCAGGATTCTTGCTCAGAAAAAGGATCAACATGCTCTGAAGTCAGAGCACACAAACCTTTTTTGTAACAAAATATCGATTTCTGCTGTCCCTGTATCGATACATTATTAGCAAACAAAATATCACGATACTACACAGTATCGATTTTTCCCCCACCCCTAGTAAGCGAGTGCGCCGTTGGTGACAACAGCTGTGTGCAGATCAACAATGGATCCTATATCGATTGTGGGAGAGAGTATGAGCGTGCAGCGTTTAAAGCGTGGAAGTACTGACCTTACTTTGAGTTTGATTCCATAAAAAGTGACAAAAACATTAGCGTCCGTTGTGCGTGGGAAGAAAACTTTTTACAGCGAAAAAAAACCCTAAACTTCCAAGCAAGCACCGAGTGCGCAACGACGTAATGGGAAACTCACAGAGAAACTCGCGGATTCTTCAACTGACCGCTGCGGCACACCTGCACCAGGGTAAACCTCCGCCTACGCCACTCCTGCTTTACAGGTGAAAATAGAGCAACAGGACCGCTGAGTCTTTGACTTTATTTATTTTCTGCTGTGTTTTACTTGCATCTATTTGAAAGAGTGAGTGTAAACACAAAAAATATTTTATTTTATGTGCTGGAATGTGCAGAAAATAGGTTTAAATGTTAAACTAATTTATTCAAGTCAGAGAATGTTGCATATAATTACATTTTTGCTTGATGCATAAAGTTAAAAGATTAAAACTGATAAAACAAGTTAAAAAAAAGAGACATTTCCATTTGATTACATTTTGTATGATGGATTATGCAGAAAAAGTAGAATTGGGCTGAAAGATCTATCGCTTTATCACCTATTCAGGTTGTAAATCGTGTTTTTAAAAAGTAACTAAGTAATTAATTACTTTTGAAAATAAGTAATCAGTAAAGTAACGGGATTACTTTTGGGGGGAAGTAATCAGTAATTAGTTACTGATTACTTTTTTCAAGTAACTTGACCAACACTGATGGCAGCACAGGAACAAGCTCTGAGCACAAGATCCAGAGGCTGGGGTCTATCACACCAGGCTGTGTAAAGATGCCTCCTGAGACAATCCAGCACATAACAGCAGGATGTAAGATGCTAGCAGGCAGGGCATACATGGAACACCATAACCAAGTGGCCGACATAGTGTACAGAAACATATGCGCCGAATATGGCCTGGAAGTCCCTAGGTCAAAATGGGAGACGCCCACTAGGGTTGTTGTTACGTCCCTCTGCAGCTTTTAATCGTCTCAGTGTTTTCAGCTGGTGCTAATTGGCCACACCTAGTCAGGTGTGGATAAAAGCATACCTGAGGCAAGCTTTCCGGCAGTGCACTAGTCTTTGCCTTGGTGGCACCAGCCATTTTAGCCAACCTGGTTTTCCATTTTAGGATGAAACCTCTTCTCACCCACACTCTGTTATTCATCTCCTTTTTTTTATGTTGCGGCTTTTGAGCCGGGTCGTAACATAAGTGGGGGCTCGTCCGGGATATTTGGACATTTTAGTGGAGACTGAATGTCAGGTTGTTTTGCTTTTAAGTGGGTGAGTGATGGTGGTCACTGTAATTGTGCAAACTCCCTTTAGTTAGTGTGTTTCAGCTGGGTGGCTGTGCTGCCCTTCCATCGAAGCACTTGTTTGTTGTTTTGCTTTATTGTTTTAGTTTATTGTGTTTGGTGGCTATCCTGGGTGGGGGTACGCTTCAGAGTTTGGTAGGAGACTATATCTCTGGTCTGCTGCCTGCTCTCGAGTTCGCGTTTAAAGTTGCCTCGAGCCTGGTACACCACTGAAGACTAGGGTAGGAAAAGTAAGGGTTTTGTTGTTTTTTAGTGTTTTAGGCTGGGAGTTGCACATAGTAAATCAGTGGCACCAAACTTGGTAGGAGGTTTGAGACCATTCATGATTATGGTCTGTAGCTGAGGCAGGTAGGCTGTTTTTAAGTTGGCATTGTGTGCACACCCTGTGTGTGCATATGTCAGTGTGGATGGATGCTAATGAGATCCTTGTGAGGTGAGTGTTTTGTGCTGTGACCTTTAGTGTTGTGGGGAATATGGCTATTTTGTTGGATCACTTGTGAGTGTTGTTGGCCAGGTGATGGCAATAACACTGTGGGGTGCTGAGCCACCCTTGATGTGATCATTGTGTGGCCATAGCTCTCCATTTTGTGGTTGGTCACTAGTACGCTTGATTTACTGAACTTTTTGGAATAAAGTAACTTGTTGTGGTATAGGGCCACTTGTATGTGACTGTTTGTGTGGTGGAGACAACAGATCACTTGGTTGTGATTATTTGTTGCTACTTTTGGTTTTGTGTTGTAGCAGATCAGGTAATCATTTTGGGTTTGACTGTTGTGCTCCTTTGTGTTGGTCACATGTTACTTTTTGTCTGTTCAGTGTGGCAACTTCAAATCCTCATGCCCATCCATGCTTAGAGATGCCAACTATAACGTGAACACTGTGCTTCTGTTAGCTTTAACTTTTATTCCAGGTTTGTGGGTCAAGGAACTGAAGGCTTCAGAGGGGCTTTTAATAAATTTAAGGGTCCTAGAGGAACCCTTTTAAGGGAGGAGGTGTTACGTCCCTCTGCAGCTTTTAATCGTCTCAGTGTTTTCAGCTGGTGCTAATTGGCCACACCTAGTCAGGTGTGGATAAAAGCATACCTGAGGCAAGCTTTCCGGCAGTGCACTAGTCTTTGCCTTGGTGGCACCAGCCATTTTAGCCAACCTGGTTTTCCATTTTAGGATGAAACTTCTTCTCACCCACACTCTGTTATTCATCTCCTTTTTTTTTTTTTTTTATGTTGCGGCTTTTGAGCCGGGTCGTAACATAAGTGTTTTTTTTTTTTGTTTTTTTTTGTGGGTCAACACAAATTATTTTATTAAAACACATATGTGGTGAAGGCTCTGCAAAACATCAGGCTCCATCTCCCGCCTGACAATAGGTGGGGTGTAATATTTATACAACGTTTTGAGGACTGTCAATAGAAGTCATTCTGAATCACCACCTGCTGTCAGTCACAGCTTGCTTTGGGTGTTTCTACCACACACACTCCACAGATGTGTGGACAACTGCAAACAGGGTCAGCGTGCCAGAAAGCACAATGAAGTTTTGATTCTGGGTAGAGGCGTGGTTCTGATGACATTCCTGCACTGTCCTGGTTTCTCTCGAGCCATGCTGCTGCTAACTGTGCCTCTGAATGCAGTTGCTGAAGTCAACCAGCAGCCAGCGCTGGATCTCACCAGCCTCAGCCTGCTGCTGCTCACTCTGTCTCTGGGTCACTGGTTTGTGAATCAGCTGTGGGCATTCTTCCAGATCAGAAAAAAGCTGACCAGTCCACTGCTAATCAGCTCGTGCACACTCAGAAAAATAAAGGTGCCAACTGGAACCAAAAGTGGTTCTTTAGACTGATGCCATAGAAGAACCTTTTTTGGTGCCACAAAGAACCTTTCAAACAATGGTTCTTTGAAGAACCATTTCTTTCAGTGGTTCATTGAAGAACCTTTAAAGGTGCCCCACAGAACCATCAAGAAATGGTTCTTTGGGGCACCTTTAATGGTTTTTCAAAGAACCTTTTTATTTTATTTTTTATTCAATGGTGCACCATTGTGGAACCGCAGAAGCAGCCTTGCAACTCTTATATCTTATATCACCATCAGAGGGACGTAACAGTTGTGGAGAATGGCCGAGCTAAGATCCTGTGGGACTTCCAGACACAGACGGACAAAATGGTGGTGGCTAACCAACAAGCAGTGGAAGACAGCCATAGTGATAGACGTAGCAATACCAAATGACATCAACATCAGGAAGAAGAAACACGAGAATCTAGAGAAGTACCAAGGGCTCAGAGAAGAGCTTGAGAAGATGTGGAGGGTGAAGGTAACAGTGGTCCTACTGGTAATCGGAGCAATTTGTGCAGTGACCCCCCCCCCCCCCCCCAAACTAGGCAAGTGGCTCCAGCAGATCCCAAGAACAACATCTGAGATCTCTGTTCAGAAGAGCGCAGTCCTAGCAAACTGCAAACGGCAACTGTACAGGACCCTCAAGCTTCCAAGCCTCTAGTAGAGGACCCAAGCTTGAAGGATAGATCGCAGGGGAGATAGGGGAATTTTTATGTATTTTAAAAAGTGCTTAAATGTCAGTCAATCATTTCTCAAGAACATCAATTCTTGAAATGCCACAGTTTAATCATTAAAAATGAATTAGTAAATCCGGCACAGACAGATACAGATGTAAATAAAACTCAGAATGCTCACTCCATAAACTCCACACTCATCCTTTCACTCCAAGCCTGCTCTTCCCTGGTGGCTGCAGTCCCAGCTGGATGTAAGGCTGGAAGACTCCTCACATACCAAACAGGAGTATCCACATAAGACACCTAAATATAGCTCCAGAACAACGTCATCCTTCATTTACCTTTTGTCTCCCACCTGCCTCATCCCTCTTTCCACCTCTGTCCCCCCTCACCCAGCCCAGAAAAAAACAAACAGAAAAATATTTTAGCTGAATCCAGCACAGAGTTTTGTGGATATCATTTGAATATCAAAGCCTGCCAGAAGCAGAACAGAATCTGAAGCGTCTGCCAGCGCAAGAAACAAAACCTAATTAAAGTCCATAAAGTTCTACAGATAGAACAGGAGGATATTTATTCTAAAGTTCAGACAGAGTCTCATTAGCACACAGTGCACACACACACACACACACACACACACACACACTAGCTGTACTGTTGTTGTCTAATTTAACTGCTTTGATTTGCTGAAGAAGGGCTCCACAACAGTCATTTTCTCTTTGTCACTGTCCAGATCTTTCCATAGACATAATATCAGCTGTCTGCTGTCCAGGCATTTTCTTTTGTGTCACACAAACCTTGTAAAAATATACATGGCAGAAGTTGAGAATCTCACATTAAACCTATCTTTTAATAGTATGGGGAGCCTCTGGGGTGTTTTTGCTTCTGTCTTTCTAACTACTTCTCATTCTCTTTCTTCCTCAGTGCCTTCCAACTATTCATACGTACCCAATTAGTATGTAGAGAATCGTCTACACAGCCTCAAAGGCAAGTGTGATACATCCCATGATGCAGTGCCAATAAAAGCCAGTCACAGAAGAATTTCACAGACTTTTGCCTCTATTGCAATTCTGTCAGTGAAGAAATAAGAAAGCTGGAACTTTGGAAATAAGCTTTTGCCAGCCATTATGGGAACAGATGCTGATATGCATGTACCAATTCCAACTCATCAGTATGGGTAAGCATATTAAAGGGCATGAGTAAAAAAAAAAAAAACCTTTACATTTTAAGCTTTAGTGTCAATGTGACAGCATAATGGCTTTGTTGCTTCAAAGCTGGATGCTAGTTTAATGTCCAGTGTACAGACTTACACCTGGATTTCAGTCCTTCTGCTCCTAATACTCTAGATAGGTTAAATGCAGATAATGAATCTTGATCCTAATTTTTAAATAAACTGTTAAGTGATCTAATGTATGACACAGCCATGGTTGTAATCCCTCATATTTATGCATCCTTCAATCCATATTTCTAACAAACCAAACAAGATCAGAAAAAAAAATCATGAATATATTTCACTACTTATTCCAGTCTCTGACAAACTCTGTCTCACTGTAAAAAAAAATAAAAAAAATAAATCCTTGTTCTGATTGCACAAAAATAGGACCAAGAGTGGAATCTAACACAATCACAGACACACCGGTCAGTCTCAGTGTTGAAACAGCTTTACTGTACCGTGCAAACTCACACCTCACTCTGTTTGACTGACCGGACCCTTAAAAAGACAGACCTGCTCACAGTGCAGCTGACAGTTATGGCCAAAGAGGGTGTCGAGAGAAATCCCCCAGATGTTACGGACTGGAACGTGTGATAATGACACAGCAGCAGTTGTAGATTCCTGCCAGCAGAGGGAAGCATGCACATGACAAAACAAGTTTCCTTGCTCATGAACCAGCTGTTAGAGCCATGGTTTGCTCTTTTTATACTTAGCCATCATGCCTGAAGTAGATGAACAATATTATGGCAATCTGTGCAAAATAAGATACATATTTATGCAGATGTATAAATACACATTATTCCATTAATTGTTCAGTACATATCAAAGTACTGTTATGTCTTTTATTCCAGAAATTATACCTCAGTCTTTTATTCATTTGAATTCCACAGTGAAGTGTTGAAGCTGCTGCTGCATTTTTACAATAATGTCATGAAACATTATTGTAGACAACAGGGAAAACAGACCCACAAATGGGTCTGGGGTATACTATTTATTGGTATGGATGACCTTATAAACAGACAAGCCATAAATAAATGGGTCATGAGTCATATTATTCATCAGACAGGCCACCCACTGAACTACTAGTTAAAAGCACCGCTGCAAAGTAATGGAGTTGAGATAGCCTGTGTGTTTTCAGTTCAGTGTGTGTGAAGAAGGAAAGAGGGAGGGAGGGACGAGCGGACAAGTAGGGGCTATGCTGGAAAAGTGAATGAAGTGAACAGACTTCTGCTGAGAAAAGAGTGAGAGGGTTGGGGAGAAGAAGAAGAGGGAAAAAAGCAGAATGAAGACGCCTCTGAGCAGAGCGATGGAGGACTCGTAGATGAAGAGGCTGGAATCGCATGCAGAGTGGTTAAATAAGGGGGAGGGTTAACAGCGTACCTTGTTGCAGATGAGTCCTGTAGCGCTCGAGTCGGAGGCAGACATGATGCTCCTGCCAGCACTTTCTTCCCCCCATTGCAATGAAAAAGCGTAACCCTCCTCCCCTCAGCCCGTGGTAACAGTGGGGAGAGAGGGAGGTGCGCGATGCCTAAGTGCTTCACAACCACTGCTGCGCTGCCTCAACAGTCATTTCCTATACAAAATTGATGCCCTGACTGCAGCACTGTTGTGTACACGCCCGCATGCTGGTATTGTATAGTTTCTTGCTTTAGCTGCAAGTCAGACTTCATGTAATAAATTTAAAGGAAAAAAAAAGATCTTTTCTCTGCTCAGCTTTGCTCTCCCTTGGGTTGCCCTTCTCTGCCACAAATCTCATGCAGCCCTCTCCAGCATCATATTCACAACCCTTTCAGGTTTTTCCATACCTCCCTCTTATGTAAGTTCAGGTATTAAGAGATCCTGAAAAAGATACACATATATCTATATAAAATCAACAACTACATTGCTGGACTGGTGTTTACTCTCACTGTGCAGTGTATAATTTTTTACTGGGCGCAGGGAGAACTTCTAAAAATAAAGCAGAACAAAGGATAAGCTTGTAAGCCTCGATAAGTAAAAATAACAATGGCTGAGCAAAGGAAAGCTTAAAAATAGTCTCTGATTGTCATTCCTCTGCCAATTGGTATCTTTCCTTATTGCACAGGAAAAGCAAAATGAATAACACTCAGAAATGCAGAGGATGTAAAGCCGTTGATGAAAGAGAGACGAACATGTGGATGCAGAAACAGGAAGAGAAGGCGAGATGGGGCGAGTAGGGTAGGGCTTGCCTGCTTGCCCTGCCCTGCACCATCCTCCTGACAGGAAGGTGATGCATGAGTCTACAAAACAGAATTGCATCGGTGAGTCAGCAAGCAGCCATCTAGAGTCCATCAGATGTCTTAATAAGCCAGAAAGAGACGTCTCCGTTGCAGAAGAAAGTCTCGTTCCTGGCGAGCCAGGCCTGGATGCCTGCTCTATACGTTGCCCCAGGCACTGAAGACCCTGATTTGGGGTCCATTGTGCTGGCAGCATGCATGCTCTCTCACCCTCACTGAACTTTCGCTGCTTAAGAATGAAGAAAGTGCACTCTGCCAAGGCTTTTAGGAAAAAAATGCCCTGGGGCTATATTTCTGTGTGGCTTTTTACAAGCAGGGAAGCACATACCATATTAACACACACACACGCACACACATAGAGACACACACATTATTAAAGTTATTGCAATAACTCTCCGATCCCTCAGCAGAGAAGATATGGTAGCTATATTTCCATCATTAGGGCTGTGGGTAAAACAGCCTCTGAGTAATGGCACCATACAATCATAAAGGGAGAGAGAGTTAGAAGGAATGAAAAAGAGGGCTAGAAACAAGCAAAGGCTAATATGAACTACATCGCAACAGAAAGAGAACTTAAACATGCGAGTTTTCAATACATTTTTAATGTCAAATCATTAGTCTGCTTTGCTACTGTTGATTCTTAGAGCTCTATATTTTCAAGCGAAATGGGTGGAGGTAGATTAAGAGAAAAAGATGACATGAAATTGTGGGAGAAATGAAAAAATACAGAGATTTTTGAAGGAAACAGGCAGAGAAGAACACAGTCAGACTAGAACAGGAAGACAAGATTAAGAGAATATGTCTCTTTTTTTGTTATTAATTTGCTGTTCAGGTGCTCTAAATATAGCTCTCCTCTCCTCACACTCCTCCCAACAGTGACTGGGCCTGGCAGCGGTGGGGAGATAGCCGAGGGCTGTTTAAGTTAAAGTTCAGTGAGTTTTGATGAATTCCTTAAAGAAAGAGTAAAGCAGATTTGAGAATGGCTCAGCTACATTCACTGAAGCCAGACAGACAATCTGAATATGAATGAGCCAATATGGGAAACAAGAGCAGGGATCTGTATAACTGTGCATGTACATGTGCGCTGTCTCTGCAGTAAAGGTGGGTTTATCTATATTGTATCTATTTTTAATATTGTGGTGCAGTTGTACCTTATAATAGCAATTTTGTTCAGATTTTACACAAGCCAATGAAGACAAAAAATGAAATTCATTTAGAGAAAGACAGAAATTCAAAGTGTACATTTTTAAGTAATTTTATATTTGTATATATGGTTTGTTTATCTTGAAGCAGGTGTCAAAAAATATAATAATATGGTTTTGGTAGCGAAATTCTTTGAGGGCGTAGTGTGACGCTCCACACATTTCGCCTGACAAGTAAAAGATCCTCTGTTAAGTCCTGGAAGGAGACACAAATCCTTTGGATCCCTTTTATCAGGAAGGGCACTCAGTGTAAAAGTCTGCGTAATCAAATATGCGGAGCTACCTGCTGTGGTGATCCCATTGTGAATAAAGAAGCACTGAAAGTAGTTTTATCAGTGGCCTCCAAGTATCCAAGTACTGAATCCAAAAAAGGCAAAAAAACAAAACCCATAGTTAAATATTAGATTTTAAACCAGCTCAGTTTTTGAGCACAAGCAGATCTTTATTTGATACTCTCGCACGCCGTTACTTTCTATGATTATCTGTCTCTCTTTTTTCCAACCATACTCTTGTTCTGTAAACAATGTGAGAAGCCCTGTGCCATCTGGGCTTTAAAAAAACAGCTCCAGATCTTAACGACAAATATGGAGATTAACATGCTGGAACTCTGCAGTCAACCGCTCATCTTTCTGGCCTTGTAACTCATGAAAAGGCACCTTACTTTCTGTGAGAAGTGTTAGCTGAGGCAGCAGTACAGGGAAAGGTGGATCATTCAGAGCCAGAGAGAAATGCAACCAGAGTAGGGCAGAGTGGATCAATATGAGAGGCACACAGATTGATACTCCATACTGTCCTTTGCAGCTCCACCCTCCTCCTGCTCTAATGTTACCCCAGAATACTTTATCCCAGTCTTTAATGAGCCTCTGGAAAACCCTGCAGCCTATGAGGACACACTGATAAACAGCTGTTCTCTCAACACCAACTCCACTCTTTAAGGAGACCTAAGGAGTGAATACACCTTGCATTTGTCAGCTGCACAGATAAGTGCTGCGAATACAACACTGACGATGTAAATATGTGACTAGTTATGGATGGGTTGTCAGTGACGCTGGCATACAGTAGAAGAAGACGCAACGAGCGTAGCCAGGAATATCTTTCATCCATGCTGACAACTTGGCCTTGCCGGCTACACTGTGCATCGTTAGACTTTCATCCCCCCGGGGATCCCTCAACCTGACTTCACCAAACTGCTTCAAAGCGCAGAGAGGCTGGAGCTAACCCACATAAAGCTGTGTACCGACGGTGCAGTGCAGAATTAAACAGAACTGCATCCTTCATTAAGTCAGATGTGTTTGTTAAAAGATGACCTGATTTAGGCTTTAGATTTGAGTTGGGCCTAATTGGTGTGCCTTGTTTAGTGCACCGAGCTAACTGGGGGGGATTTCAGACTTATCAATATGTAATGGTGGCCTACATACTCACGCAATCCAGCTTTACATTGAAAAAAAGTGTTTTCGCTCACGTTTAAGTCTCAAAACTATTCAGTGACTACACGGTGTAGGCGAGGAAAGATGTCAGTTAATAAAAGCGAATTAGATAGATACAGATGGATTTTCTAGATTAAACCAGTCCTATGGATACATGAAAGCACATTGTAGGCTATTGTCTTTTCTTTTATCAAGATAACAATGAGAACACCGGTGCACAGATTCTGGAGAGGACCTCAAAGAAGCTGGAACTGGAACCTTTGTGGTCCTCTCAACATTGCTGGTTCATCAAATTTAATCAAGGCTTTGCACACTGATGCACCAGCACACACACACACACACACACACACACACACACAAAGCACTTGGCTCCTCGCGGGACAGGCTTTTAGTGCTCTGTCTCATGCAGTATTTAATTGACCCCACACAGGAAGCCTAGCGGTCCCAAATGCACTCCTTCCCCCCACCAGCAGAGAAAGAAACGCTTGCGAGCATGCCCACAGCTTCCCACCATTGCTCCTCTTTCACACAACTGCACTAAATGCCATTTTCTGCTTTAGTGCAACATTTCCAGTGAAATGTGAGTGCTGAGGGTGAGGAATCTGGATATCCATCAGATCTGTTCACAGCGGTCAAATGGAGATCAAAATTCAGTCTTCCCCCACTTTAACAACTGCAAACAACTCCACTCTTCAAACTTTCAATCAAAATTTAATGAGGAAAGATTTTTCCATTCTCTTCAAAGTCAGCCAAAATCTTTTATCATCTGAAAATCAGACCTGCTGTGAGGTCTGAGCAATTTGAGGCAAGGAATTTTGATGTAGAAGAGATAGCGCCATACTTACTCAGATAGAGGTAGGAGAGCAACACTCCCCGTCTCTCTTGCTTGCTCTCTCTGTGCTAGGCAGTCATGGTGTGCTCTCTCTCTTGTGTAACACTGAAGTGTACTGTAGCGTGCTTGTAAGCAGACTATCCCTCTCTCTTTCTTTACAGCCCCCCTCCTCTCCTATTCTCCACCACTCAGTACACAACCCTTCTCTACGTCAGTGAGGCTCTCTATGCTCCACATAGCATCCTCTCTCCTCCTCCTTAGTCTACCCTTCATCTCTACCTTGCCTGTCCGATGGGACTTTGTACCAAAAGCGCATGCTGGGTTCTTTCAGAACTCCACCATGATGCTTAAGGTGACAATGTGATGCAGCATCGGGTGGCACTGAGCCTTAAAGCAACAACCAAGGTAAACATGACTGGGATCCCTAGACACTTCAGAAGCACTCGAAGGGAAAAGCTGGAGTCATATTTAATTATACCATATCTGATTTTCTTGTAATTTTCACAAGTTTTTAACAAAAATACCATTGCCAGAATTATTTGGGCAAACCAATTTACGCTTGTACATAGTCGATGAGCAAGTAATTCCAAAATTAAGTGTTGTTGTGAAGTTCTTCCAAGATATCTGGTGATCACTGCCAAATTTGTATCAGTAGAGTTGTGATGAAAACTGATGACATAAATATGTACCATGTGTTGTAACTACATTCTTCTGTACGTTTTCTTATCTGCTTATCCAGCTATCCCACCTATCACAGGGCACAAGTGGGATACACCCCAAGCAGACATCTTTAAAATCACATATTAGCCCAACAAGCAGAACCTTCTTGCAGGGCTAACTGTATAGAGCACAGAGACAAAACCTCCAAGGGGGAAAAAAATCAAGCATTTCTACAGTCCTGTCACATTTTTCAGCCGCTCTGGATTTCAACATCTCAAAAGCTAAAAGTTTAAAGAAGGGAGAAAGTCTGATGGTGATGAGAGGGATATGGGGGGCGATGTTCGACACGTGGAGGCGTCCCCGGTGTAGCCTGTGGTTCGCAGAGTGTGTTTTGCAGACGTCATGGATGGCTGTACTCTGACAGCTGCTCGGCTGGTGAGTGTGTGTGTTTTATGGGATGTGGGAGGTCTGCACAAACCAGGTTCATTCATTTGTGCTCACCACACCTTGCACCTTGCATCTATGTAAAAAAGCAGCAGATATGTCAAAGCCAAGTAGTCTCACACATGAAGGAGGACCATGGTTGGCTAGACAATCTCCAACAAGACTGAGATTCATAATTCATAGGCTAGGTTGCAGAAAATAGTGAAACTGGAGGAGGAAAAAAAACAGAAGAGGGACACAGAGGAGGCATCCATTTTCATTCTGTGAATAAAAATATGAATGAATGAATGAATGAATGAATGAATGTTTGGAAGTTAAACAAAGGGAGAAAAGGAGGAGAGAAAGAGAGGAGCTTTAGGAGCTGCACCCAAGCATTGAGTGCAGATGTCTGTCAGTCTGTCCCATATGAAGCGCCTCTGTGGGCAGAGCTGCTGCTGGTGCATTATGGATGAGGAGCTATTTTAAGGCACTGGGGATGCTGCATTTTGATTTTTGAGTGGAGGGAAGATGACTCCTTGCTGCCAAATCCTTTCATGAGGTTTATACAGTACTTGATGGGTTCAGACAAGCAGGTACAGAATGTGTTCCAGCACACCAAGAGGAGGGAGGAGGTAAACAGACTGGAATGTTATTGAAGTGAGCGAGAGTGTCACCACGCAGTGTTTCACACAGACAGTGTACTTCTTGCAGTGGCGAGCTGCGCACATGTACCTTACATAATCTCCGGTGAGGCTGTTCAATGAGAAGTTAACAAGCAGTGCACTGAGAAGTTGGTTCAAAGTGGTTCAGATATAATCACGAAAAAAAGTTTAAAAAAAAGAAAGAAAGAAGAGGGATTTCAGAAGTTTACTGTGATACCACAGATGTGCATGCAGCTACAGTTTGTTTTTTGTAACCTCTAGTACTTCACTCTCAAATGAACATTTGAAAGGGCCTTATTCCAAATAAAAGTTTTCTCTATAGAAGGGAAAAGGTAATAGTTAAATATGTATAAAAATGACTCCCCCCCCCCCCCCCCATTTTATTCATTGAAAAACGCTGTAAGCTGCTTTTTTTTTTTTTTTCAAATAGAAAAAAACAGAATCAATATCTAAGATCTGATTTTGCATTGAGTGCTGAACATTTTGCATAGCAAATGTAGTTTTTGGGATTAGTGCCAAAAAGTCCTCAGCATGATGACAGAGAGACTTTTGGCACTTCATCGTACTGCAGAGGGACTGAGCGGACCTCCAGTAGTTTGCTTCCAGACACACAATGAAGCAGATGATGGACCTTTCCCAGCCAGCTGGCTGACAGTATGGTCAAAATTATGTATCCTGACTTTTCAGTCACCTTTAAGTCCAGACCCCTTGGGTGAGATTTCCTAATATTGTTTGGTGAATCATCTCACTATAGCTGCAGGTATATATTGATCTGTCTTTGTGAAATGCAACCTCCAGGAGAAGAAGAGCTTTCAGAGCACCATGGTAACTTTGATTAAATTAGGCATAAAACATCACAAAATGAAACAACCTAAATAAGTGCAGATTGCTGCAGATGCAACATTATTACATTGATAATTTAGCAGAAATCTGATTTTTGTGTTTTCTATAAAGCACCTAAAGCAGATTAGATTATCAACAGAGAATCATTTCACTCGTATCTATTAACATTGTGACTAATTCAGGCTTTGCAATATTATCTGTAGAAGTAACTTCGCCTGTGTTTCTCTCCCTCAACATGAAACACGTTACTTAGTAAATAAAATACTGATAGCCATCATATTCGGCCTTAGCGTTGTCACTCTGATTTAGGCACTGCATTACATCACATCCTCTGATGAATGACTGGAGTCCTCTCACATTATAAACAAGCATGAAGAATCTAAAGGAGGCAAAGACACAGCCACACAGTTTAACTGATCGTTAATTACCACACTCATTCACAAATGCATGACACCGGTTATGATCTAAATTGCTTTTGTTTTTCCTGCAGTATTAAAACAGTTATTACCTCATTTTCCATAAAGTGGGACTATAAACACACACGCAGTTCATCTGTTGCGCCAGCTGACCAGTTTTGTTGTTTTGGGTGAAATGACTATCACGAACATTTCAAAGCTCATCTGTCCCTAATTCCAGCTGGCAGACAGTGCCATGCACGTCAAAGCTTTTCCACTCCAAACGGAAGATTCCCAGCGTGGTCAGCGTGTCTAATTTAATTATCAGCATCCCAGAAAGGACCTGCTACTACTACCTTCGCCCCCCTTACAGGTCTGCATGGTACTGTAAATGCACTGCACGCAGGTTGGTTTCAAACTCCTTCCAGCACAAAAAACAGTCCAAATTTTCCTCAGTTACCTCGACAACATAAAGGTAAAGAAAAGAAGAGGGAAAAACTGAAAGCCTACCTCGTTCAGCAGAAAGACGCTCGAATTGGTCAGGGACATCCGCAGATAACAGCAGTCTCGGTCACCACAGCCCAACTTGGGTGAAAAAGCCACAAGGCATCAAGTAAAGGCAGAGCACCGCGCCTCGTCGAAACATTTCCACAGCCCGAGAAAACTCAGCTGTAATAACGCTTCATTTGGATGCGATGCTCCCACGGCATCTGCGCTGTAAAATCTCTAGTTTCTGGATTCACGGCATGATCAATGACTGTACACAAAGCCACGCGCACGGACACACGGCTGGATAGATTACAGCTTTCGTAATAAATTATGCAAGACCTGCACTTTTCGCACAGCCCGGTCCCCTTGGATTTCTGCGCCTTCATGTTGGATTTCTATTTTGGAATTTCTGAATATATGACGAACATTTTTTTTAGTAATTCTCATAAATTCATCCAATAATGTTTCTATCTCTAATACCGAACTGTTCCCCTTTCCGTATGCGGCTCAATTTGTTTTTGGCAGTTATTTAAAAATGTTTACGAAGCAAGTGTTGCCCCTCAAGCTCTTAAGCTCAGGGTTCATGCAGGATTCCTTGCTTAGCATGAAATTGGTGTAATGGGCTCATTAGAGCGACACGTGAAGGAGAAAGTGTCTGTAATCTGTGCTGTTACACATGGACTAAGCATATTAATTTACTTCATTATCACAGTCCCAGAAGTCCCATTACTTCTGTTTGCTGTTCAGATTCAAAGAGCTTTGTTTGACTGGGATGCTGTTTTAGACGTTTTGCATTCACTATCTGAAGATGTCCAGGCAGGGGGGGTTGGATGAAGGTCTTCTCGGTTTTCACTGATCCAGCACTTTGCCCACCAGCCCCCACCACTTCACATCCTGCAGACGCCTTCCATTTACACCGAGCCAATCAACCAGGTAGCTTAAACTGTATACAGCACACAGCCAATGTCAAAGACACGGGAGAAAGTCACGCACACACATACACAGAGAGGCCCCTGAAGTGGACTGAAAGATTCATTTTGTTCGTTTAATTTCAGATTGTTTTTATTTTAAAAAGATAAGGGGTGTGTGAGACAGTCCGTGACCGTTGGCACCCTCTGCTGGGCAAACTGTAATGAAATCCAAATCTCATATTTGGTCACTTATGTCAAGACTATTAAAAAATCTTAATATTTTGGTAGGAAAATAGGAAATAGGTCCAGTGATTTATTAAGACAGTTTAAACATACATGTGTGTATTGATTCACTGTGTGTTTTTCTATCCAGGTATGCCTTTACTGCACTGGCAGTGCGTTGGGGATCATTAACATGCTGAAAAATGAAGCTGTTCCCAATCAGACAGTTTGGATAGTATTGCGTGGTGGATCAAAATCTGATGGTGCTTTTCTGTGTTTATAATTTTTTCAATTTTGAGAAGATCCTGAACAGTACTGCCTGAATTGCAGTCATGGCTTTCAAAGAATGACACAAGCTCCACTGTGTTTTATGCATTTTGACCTCCTCCATATCTATTGCTGGCCTTTTCAATCAAAAAAATTCTCCTATTTCCCTTCCTTAAAAATTGCTTCATAACAGCATCCCATCCACTGGTTAGATTTCAGTGAACAGATGCGGTTTCTCTGAGGGGGTATAGCTCAGTGGTAGAGCATTTGACTGCAGATCAAGAGGTCTCTGGTTCAATTCCAGATTCCCCCTATGGAAGCTCAAATGATCAGGTAACATTTTTGAAGGACCCTCTAACATTAAAAAAAAAACTATAGCTCAAGAGCATTTCCTAGCTGAAGAGGCAGATTCATATTTTCATGGTTTTCAGATAGTGTTTATCTGCTGTAAATAGTTCAGCTTCCATAGAAAAAATGGACACATTGAAGACTATCTTTGAAATACGACAAGTATGCTTGTTATGCAGTGATTAGATGCCAAGACAATGTCCCTCACATCCTTACACTCCCACCAGCAGCTTAAACAACTTATACAGGGAAGGATCCTTGTTTTCATGTTGCATTTGACATGAGATTTATCAGACCAGGCAACATTTTTTTCAGTAACTGTTCAATTTTGGTGTAAAATGTTGCCTCAGTTTCCTGTTCTTAGTTGACAGGTGAGGCCTCTGGTGGGGTCCCCTGCTGCTGTAGCCCATCTGCTTCAAGGTTTGACCTGTTGTCCATTCAGAGATGCTCTTCATATGTTGGTGGTTACTTAACTGTGTGTTTTTTTTTTAAGTTATTTTTGCCTTCCTGTCAGCTTGAAGCAGTCTGGTCATTTTCCCCTGACCTCTAGCATCAACAAGGCATTTTCACCCAGAGAACCGGCACTAACTGGATTTTTAAAAAAACTCTCTGTAAACACTTGAGATGGCTATGCATGGCACATTTATTACTGGCAATTTCAGTAAAACATTCATCACTTCACAAGACCTGTAGCCACTGATTTCCAGTTCAGTTCTTGTGTCATCTGCACATTTAAGCCTTTTATTCCGGTTTCCCTTCCTTAACCTCCTACACTGAAAAAAAATTGGAGTGACATTTACTTAAAAAAAGCTAGGCAACTTTTTCCACACAGAAAGTGCTTGTAATCTTTACTCGGGCTATTTCTAAGTAATATTTACTTACTAGAACCATCTATTTTTTATGTGAAATACACAAGTAAATTGCACTGGCAATACTCATCTATAGGTTGTAACTTTTACTCAGAATACCATTGCATCCAATTACAAAACCCAAGTGAACATTGCTGATATTTCTTTGTGTTTCTTACTCATCTTTTCTTTGTTATATTCTAATTATTAAGTAATATTTATTATGAATGTACTAGTTAATATTAATCGAATTGAATAAATATTCTTATTATTCTATTAAATAATAAATCAATATTTTCCAAAACAAATATTTGCAGCTTAAGAGACACTTTTATTTCACAGTTGAAATGGCATAGATATATTTAAAATATCTACATAAAATTATAACCACAAAATACATGGCCATAGAACTTCTTGATCGCAAATTTCAAAACAGAGCATATACACATATACAAAAAAAAAAAAAAAACATGCTATTCAAAAACTCAGTGTGCACTGTCCCCTTTCTTCTAATCAACTTTCAGAACACATACATCAACTCTGTCCATTAACAGTTGCAATCACTACCTTTGCAGACATTCTCAGAACGTTCAGGACAGAAAGAACTTGTATAAAACTGAGCAACATTTGAAATTACTGTCAGAAAACAGACAAAATGCAAACAAATTAATTGTACTGGACAAAAGCACAAATAACACTGGAACACTCACGCTAAAAGTTTCTTGTGGAGAGACTGGACCTTTGGTGACATTTTAAGGATGTCAAGCTCAAGAAACAGCTTCTGAAATACCTCAAACGTATATTTCAGTTTCAGTGGGTAACTTAAGTTGACAGCATAGATGACACCCATGAGCAGGAGGCAAGCGTTTGTCACACTTCCGCAGTCCTCCAGAATTTCTGTCCCCTCAATGATGACCGACACGTTCACAGGATCTTGGTTTTCCTGTGCCACATTGGGATGGATTACGATGATCTTCATCATGTGATTACTGCAGTCCTCTTTCAATGCTTCTTGGCTGACGTCCTCCTGTGAAAACAAACAAACCACAATTAGAAATAACTAGAATAGATTCCAAGTAAAAGAAAAGGTTAAGAGAAAAAAAATGTAAAAATAAAAAAGAGGTATACTCAATTTAGTATACTCAAATCAAACAATATTCATATGGCACTTTTCATATGTAAAGTTACAGAACGTGCTTCACAGAGGCTGACCCTGAGACAAAGAAAATCCCTTTTGGGGGCCATCCAGCCTGGAGCTGTCCATGGGACGGCACGCGTGTTGGTAGACCAGAACCATTAAATCATTAAAATAGGTTATAAAGGTATAATCAAATTAAATACTCTTTTGCTCATAAAATAAAGTTAATAAGTGATCGTTAAATAGTCAGAAAAAAACCAGACAAAAGGCAAGTTAAAGTTTAAGGCAGATAAGATAAAGATTAAATATGATTTAAAAAATAAAGGGTAAGAGCATAAAGATTTAAGGAATTAGTTAAAAGCCTGATTGAAAATATTAATCTTGAGTCTTTTTTAAAAAACATCACGAGTGTAGAGAATCTTTGACCTTCAATATATCATCACAAGTGAAGACCAGATTATAAGGTTAGACAATTTTAATACAGTCATTATGATCATCAGATACCTGATGGTCTTTGATCAGCTCCTCTCCACTCTCTCCAAGATACTCAACTAAGCAACGAATGATAATGTCCCTTCTGCCATCGACATGATGCTATTAAACCCAAAAAGAAAATTTATTGCAGAAAATACACAACATAACATATGTAACATACATACATAACAGCACATACAGATGTAAACAGAAAGTTACCCATGGAGAATGTAAGCCTGCAGCTACATTCTAACGTTGTGAAGTGTACAACTTAACATGAATTTCTCAACGATGTGTGTTAAGACAAGAGTCCAGTGCATGTCATAATCTGTGGGTCCAGAAACTGTCTCTGCCCAGTGAGGAAAGTTTTCTGCCTCATCACTGGACATGCAAATGAATTTTTTGCAACATATCAGTACCTCCTATCACAATATTAACCAGTCAACAAATCCTGCCACAGAGTGCGCCCCCAAATTATCTGCCACCACACTGACCACAGTCCCTTTAATGGCTTTCCCTAACGCTGGAACAAAAAGACCATCTTTCTCCAAGCTTTGGATATCTGTTAACAGTGGCTCTAAAACTCGCTGGTAGTGATGTGTCCTGTGTGTCGAAGCTTCGAATCGTGCGTCGGGTAATCGCGGGGGCGTTTTTCTGAAGCGCGTATCGAGGCTTGCTTTGATTACGTATGCAGTGACGTTCGAGGCCTCGCGGGCAGTCCGTACCACGTGACTGATTCAGGGACTGGTTCATCGGTTCGCGCCAGATTCGAAATAACATGGGCAGGAAAACAGCTGATTCCCCATCACACTGTGTTGTGGAATTGGATTACGTACGTGCTACATAGTTACTTGTGCATTTCTTCTTCGATGGAACCAGCAAGGAAGAGATGGTTGTTTTTTTTTTAATTTTGTCTCTCCTAATAAAGTATGCACACAGTAATAAATATCACAAATGATAAACACCAAAATATAAATAAACAACACTACACATCCTATAATCTGATTTCTGTCTTTTAGTTTATTAAAAAGTGAAGCACCAAACACTAGTTTGTGTCATTATCCAGATGTACATAAGGTTTACACATCATTATAATCAAAGAGCCCGCTTCACTAGAATTGTCCACTTGATGGCGCAGTAGAGCAAATGAATCATCACAATGCTTCGAACCATGAGTCGACCAATTGGATGGAAAGCTTCAGTTCATCATGAGGCTTCATCTCACCATCACTACTCGCTGGAATCCAAACTGCTTGGTGTCTTCAGCCTTACACAGAATTGCAAGGTAGATTGATGTCAATGTGGAACGTAACTGCACCGGAATGTTTCCCAACACCCAATAGACAGCTGTGACTTTGTGCTTTTTTCGAGATGTCCCAAGAGGATTACATACCTCAAAGTCATCAATGTACAGGATGAGACTCACTCTGTTCTCCTCTACAGAGAATAACTTGTTGTTTTGATAGTGAGATCCATCACGAAATGTCTGGTACTTAAAGTCATTTTCAGTTTTTTTTTCACCTTCAAATGTGTTTTCTTGAAAAGACTTACTTAGGACCTGCACCAAGGAGGGCAATATTGGGACATACTG
Organism: Astatotilapia calliptera; assembly: GCF_964374335.1. Lineage (NCBI taxonomy): Eukaryota > Metazoa > Chordata > Actinopteri > Cichliformes > Cichlidae > Astatotilapia > Astatotilapia calliptera. The sequence continues at coordinate 34,610,149 of NC_137441.1, forward strand.
GAAGGTTTTGCCCTTTTTTTTTATCAAGTATGTGTTCTTCTGGTTCAACAACTGAAAAATGCTTCTTCATAAATTCTCTTCTCTTGTAATAAGTTGTGAAAGGGCCACCTGTCCCCAAGGCAGTACTTATAGGGTGTGTCTCACAAAGATTTTTCACTAAATCTGAGATAATGGCTGGATCCAGATCACAGTTATGGCTTTTCAAGGTGGACACCACCACATCTCTTAAAAGTGGACCAGATGCAGAGGTGGATATAAACTGAAGCTCATCTACTATTTCATCAATGCATTTGTTTGGGACATTGAACATGCTTTCTAACTTTAAAAATAGATGGCCAAATTTCTCTTTTATATCTTGAGACAACTCCTGTGGTTCCCCATCCCAAAGCTCTAAGCTCTCTTCCACATAGGTCTCATCCTGAGCAAACATGGGTTCATTAGGTTTGCTTTTTAATACTTCAGTTTTAAAATCCTCAAGGGTGTGTGACTGGTGTTTTCTGTGTCTATGTGTAGCAAAGGTGGAATAAATATTTGTACTGAAGTTGCAGTCTTTGAAGACACATGCAACTACTTCAAACTTCCTTAAGTGGTTGTTAAGATGCTCAAAATACTGCTTCTCTGAATTAAAAAAAACAGAGCAGCAAAGTAGACAAGTAAATGAAAGAGGTCCACTTTGTGTGACCATCTTCACATGGTGTCGAGACAAATGGGTCTTAAGGGCATTAAATGTTTTAAACGAGCAAGGGCAATCAGTGTGAAGACAAGGGACTGACTGGCTGCGACCACCATTTCCATGCTTTAGTCTGTAGTGTTTTAACAATCCCAACCTCTTCTCTGACTCAAAGCTACATATCTTACACATCCATCTCATGTTGTGGCACCTTAAACAGACAAATTATGTGACAAGTTAAACCTAATCGTTACTAATTTGATCTTACCTTGTGGAGTTCAAATTAGCAGTCAGAAGGTCCTATGTTCTGTAAAAAAAAAAAAAAGAAAAAAAAAAGAAAAAAGGTTATCTATATGCTTTTCAACTAATTTCTACTAACTCAAGGATGCACACTGATATTAATTTTTTTTTTTTTTTTTACATATGTTAGTTCGGTGGCAAATTTAAAACAGGTCAATATGAAGACTTGAGTGAAATCGAGTGCGTATATCGTTTTTTGTTTTGTTATTTTTCAAAATACACCTCATGGCAGCTGTGCAGCAATTATTTTAAACTGGACCGTGGTCGTTTTATTCACAAAGACGTTAGTTAAGGCAGCAGGCGTGTGTTGTTTAGGTGGCCATCTAAGCTGTAAAGTGCTGTGGGAAATTCTGGACATACCTCCTGCCAGGAAAGTTAGTCAGCAAGTCTAGCAGGAAAATACACTATTTGCTAGCGCAGCTTCTTTCAGTGCGGAGAAACTGACTTAAGTAGGTGAGCCAACAGGAACGTACAAAGTTTGTTCCGCTTAAAACTTACATTCATGGTTCTACTTCTTCCCATTTCCGTCAAGTCTGCCAACCGTCGAAATGTGAACCATGGTATGTCTGAAGAAAGACCGCTCAAATGTGGGGAGGGGCTTTGACGTCATGCTCCGAATGCAGAGAAGGTGGCCATATTCACTGATGTCACTCCATTACATTTTACTTGGAAATATCAACTAATTAAGCCAATGAATTGGTTTAGTGAATATTACTTGGATCGAATGATTCAATTTACATACAAAACTGAGGACACATAATTACAAACAATCCTCAAGTAATGCACTACAAGAAAAACTGCTATTTTAGAGTAATAGCACTGAATTTGTATTTTTTTGTAAAATTTATATAGCTAATTGAAATAATAATTACAGGGCCAAAAAAACATTTTTTTCAGTGTAGGACCTGGCGTCCACATATGTGGACATCGCATTTTGGGTTATTTAGACTAAAATACTCAATTTTGCTCTACATGGGTCTGATATCCACTTACGAGGACATTATACTGATACTGTTCTATCAAAATTTTAAACGAATATCCTCATATGTGTCTCTTATTTTTTTTAAAAACAAAAATAAGGTTAAAAAAAATCTGGTAATTCTTTGTTTTTACATTCATCGGGCCCCAATATGCCGAAATATCAAAGAGAAATTAAAAATGCATGTCGTGGAAGAGTTTGGGTCTTAGGAGGTTAATAATGGCTTCAGTGAGCAGCTGCATGATGAGGTATACTACCGACTAATAATGTCTAATATTTGTATAACCTTCCAAACAAGTGTTATGGGATTCGGACCTGGCACAAATTCTACCTAGTAGGTAATTAATAAATAGAAATAAATACATTTAATTAATTAATTAATTAATTAATTAATTAATTAATTAAAAAGAGCAAGAAAAACAAAAATGTTCCCAGACTTCCTCTACACGCGTCCACACTTGCTGTTCTGATATCAAAAGTTTTTAAGGTAGACTGTTTTCTTGGATTTGGTAAATGTTTAAATATGCAATTGTAACTCTCTGGTGCCACCTTAAAACCTGTAGTCTGTAATAGGACATGATGTCGTCGGTAAACAGGAAGTAAGTCTGTGAATTAAGGAGAAGGCATGTGCAGCATGGTGGCCTTAGCCAGATAAATCCAGTGGCATCCACATACATCCTATGCCTTTGGTAGCATTGTGGGTATGTATAGACTTGTTTTATATTTTATGTGCATGTATAGACCACTTTCTTTCAAGTAAGTTCATTTTTCTGTAAGTTTAATGATAAAACCAATCTTATGCAGTTTAAGCTAGCAATCGCTTATGGAGCTAGTTAAAGGGGAATGACAAACGAATTGGAGGCATTCATTATAGTAAGACTTGTTAAAATCATAATTTGATGTTTGTATTTGACTTAAAAAGGGAAGTAATTCATATGAACATTGCATGTTGACATATTAAAAAACTGGGTTAATATATTTTCATCGTTATATATGTACATGGTGAATAAGTACAGTGATTATACCTTGTACTGTTTGTTACAGTTTCACCTTTCCCTGTGTCAATAAACCTGTGAACCGGGAATCGTGTCGTCAGAGTCTTGATGTGGGGAAGGAGTTTAGCTGACTGCCCAACCATAGCAGAGGCAGTACAGTGAAACCACACTTCCTAGCGGGCAAGATAACGTGGAAACGCCGACAGATGGTAGGGAGACCATCATCACAATCAACTAATGGACAATTAGCACATCTAAGCAGAGATTCGCTGAGAAATTGTTCAGTCCAAGTCAGAAGAAACAACCATGTCAAAAACGCATTCGCACGCTCCTTCTGTGCACTCCTATGCATCATCAACTGGGTCTGCTGCAGCCAAGGCACGAGCACGTGCAGAAGCAGCAAAGGCTCGTCTTTCTTATGCTGAGGAGGAAATAAACCTAAAACTAGAAAAGGCTAAATTGGAAGCCTCAATGCAAATGCTAGAATACAAGAAAGAAACTGCTGCAGCCATTGTGGAGGCAGAAGTGCTAGAAGCTGCAGCTGATATCAATAGTGAAAGACGTAGTTGTGACCTTGTACTAGATTCTGACCCTCTAGAAACTATTCAACGAACACAACAGTATGTTGCGGACCAAGGCAAAGTATCAGAGACAGGGCATCAGCAGCATGAAAGTGTTACGCCAACAAAATCACAGCCGTTCCCCAGCTCACATGGAGTTCAGATCTGTAAGGAAGAAGATGTTCACGAGCCACGACAAGTAAGATTTGAACACAGATCTGCTACTCCAACCCAGAATCTCAGATCTCAAAATGACTATAGTGGTGCATTTCCCTCAGCCTATCCCATATCTCCTAACGCCAACTATGGCAGCCCCAACCCAAATGATTTTGTGAGATATCTTGCACGCCGTGAACTTGTGTCTACAGGCTTACTTCAATTTAATGACAAGCCACAGAACTACAGAGCCTGGAAACGCTCATTTCTATCTGCAACCAGTGGCTTAGATTTGACTGCGAGTGAAGAGATGGATCTTCTTTTAAAGTGGCTTGGCAAGGAGTCAAAAGAACACGCAGAGCAGATCAGAGCAATTCATGTTAATCATCCAGGAGCTGGGCTGGATATGATATGGGAAAGACTTGATAGAACCTACGGCTCAACAGAGGCAATAGAGGATTCTCTCTTCAAGCGCATTGACACATTTCCAAAGGTAGGAAATCGAGACTATGCTAAGTTAACAAAGTTGAGTGCTCTTCTGATGGAACTTCTTTCGGCTAAGGATGAAGGAGACCTACCTGGACTTTCATTCCTCGACACAGCAAGAGGTGTCAATCCAATTGTGCAGAAGCTCCCCTTTCGTCTGCAAGAAAAGTGGGCTTCAGCTGGCGCATCGTACAAGCGGCGAGAGCATGTGCCGTATCCGCCCTTTACCTTTTTTGTAGAGTTTGTTAGCCAGGAGGCTAGCATTGCCAACGATCCAAGCTTCAACTTCATCACTCAGACAGACATCAGCTCCAGGACTGAAAAGTTAGCGTGGCAGCCAAACAAGCATAGAGGAATCTCAGTCTGTAAAACGGACGTATCCTCCAGAGCTAGTTCTGATTCTAGTAAGTTCTCATCAAAGCTTGATGATTGTGATAAAGTAGCCCCATTCATGGGAAACCACACCCATTACGCAAATGTCGTGCATTCAGAGAAAAATCGATTGATGAGCGCAAGATGTTCTTGAGGGAGCACAATTTGTGTTTCAAATGCTGTTCAGCATCATCGCACCTTGCTAGGGATTGCAAGGTCAAAGTGCAGTGTTCTGAGTGCAAAAGTGAAAGGCATAACACAGCTCTACATCCAGGGCCTGCACCTTGGATAGAAGTGAAGGACCCTGCTCCAGACCATGGCGGGGAGGAAGTTGAAACTTTGCCTCAATCGGACATCACAGCCAAATGCACAAAGGTTTGCGGGGGAGATCTGATGGACCGATCCTGTTCCAAAATATGCCTCGTGAAGGTATATCCAGCTGGGAACAGAGAAAAAGCAGTGAAGCTGTATGCAATTTTGGATGAGCAAAGTAACAGGTCGTTAGTTCGCTCACAGTTTTTTGAAGTGTTTGGTGACAAAAGCCCATGTGCGCCATACATACTGAGAACATGTGCAGGAGTAAAAGAATAATCAGGTAGGAGGGCAAGTGGCTATGAGGTGGAATCTCTTGATGGGACTGTCCGCATTCCATTACCCAGTCTCACAGAATGCAATGAAATTCCCAACAACAGGGATGAGATTCCAACCCCTGATGTCGCTATTCATCATGCACATTTAAAGTCACTGGCACACCTCATCCCAGATCTGGACCCAAATGCCCAGATCATGCTTCTCCTAGGGAGGGACGTTATCAGAGTACATAAAGTCCGCAAACAGGTGAATGGTTCACACAACCAGCCCTATGCTCAGAAGTTAGATCTGGGGTGGGTTGTTGTGGGCAACGTGTGTCTCGGCAGTGTCCATAGGCCATCAGCAATCAGCTCCTTCTATACAAATACCACAGAGCTGCGAAGGCCATCTATCTTTAACCCATGCCCTAATGTGTTTTGTGTTAAAGAAAGGTACAGCGCCATCCAGGTTGCAGACCATCTTCCAACGTGTCCTGAACAAGAGTCCATCTGCGATGTTGACCATCTTGGATGCAATGTGTTCAAGAGGACCAAACAGGATAACCAAGTTGCTCCTTCAATTCAGGACGCTTCATTCATGAAAATAATGAAGGCTGGACTACAGAAAGACACAAATAACAGCTGGGTAGCCCCTTTACCCTTCAAGAGTCCACGTCAGCAGCTTCCTAACAACAGGCCTCAGGCACTGAAGCGTCTCAAGTCTCTCATTCACAACTTTGAGAGGAAGCCTGAAATGAGGGAACACTTCCTTAGCTTCATGGAACAGATGTTCAAAAATGGTCATGCAGAGTTGGCTCCTCCGTTGGGTGAGGAGGAAGAGCGATGGTATTTACCAACATTCGGTGTGTACCATCCCAAGAAACCAAAGAAGATCAGAATAGTTTTTGACTCCAGTGCTCGATTCAATGGTGTGTCACTCAACGATGTGCTGTTGACGGGGCCTGATCTGAACAACACACTGCTGGGTGTATTGATTCGCTTTAGAAAGGAAGCTGTTGCATTCTCAGCAGACGTAGAACAAATGTTCTACTCTTTCTTGGTCAGAGAAGAGGACAGAAACTTCTTGAGGTTTCTATGGTTCCGTGATAATGACCTCTCCAAAGATATCGTGGACTACCGCATGACAGTCCACGTGTTCGGGAATAGCCCCTCGCCTGCAGTGGCTATTTACGGCCTCCATCAATCCGTTCAGGTCAGTGAGTTCCATGCTGACCCTGATGTAAAGCATTTTGTGATGCGAGACTTTTATGTAGATGATGGACTGAAGTCTCTGCCTACAGTCGAAGCAGCTATCAACTTGTTAAAGAAGACACAGGATGTCCTCTCCAGGTCTAACCTGAGGCTGCATAAGATCGCAGCAAACAAGAAGGAGATCATGAGAGCCTTTCCTTCAAGAGACTATGCAAGTGACCTTAAAGATCTTGACCTTGATGCAGACACAGTACCGATGCAGCGCAGTCTCGGGCTCAACTGGAACCTTCAAACAGATTGCTTTGTCTTCAGTGTCTCCCAGGAGACAAAACCTTATACTCGCCGGGGAGTCTTATCTATCATTAACAGTCTCTACGACCCTCTTGGGTTTGTAGCACCAGTTGTCATACAAGGCAAGGCCATTCTGCGAGAGCTCACTGCTGAGAATGGTGACTGGGATGTGCCATTACCTCGAGACAAGGAGGAAGCTTGGGCCTCGTGGAGAGCTTCACTGACAGAGTTGTCAAGTCTGACGATACCCAGACCCTACACTGAAACTTCACCATCGACAGCTGTCAACAGAGAATTGTGTGTTTTCTCTGACGCTTCAACAAAAGCTATTGCTGCAGTAGCATATCTTAGAGTCACAGACACTGCTGGAAACCAGCATGTGGGGTTTGTCATGGGAAAGGCCAAGCTGGCTCCTCGTCCAGAGGACACAATCCCGAGATTAGAGCTCTGTGCAGCAGTACTGGCTGTTGAGTTGTCAGACCTGATCTCAGCAGAACTTGATCTTCAGCTTAATGCTGTGACTTATTACACAGATAGTAAGGTGGTTCTGGGCTACATTTGTAATGAGACCAGGCGTTTTTATGTGTACGTAAGTAATCGGGTCCTGCGCATTCGAAGATCCTCCAGTCCACGCCAGTGGCGCTACGTGGCCACAAACCAGAACCCTGCAGACCATACAACACGTTCTGTTGCTGCAGGCACTTTAAAAGACACCAACTGGCTTAGTGGATCCAGGTTTCTGTCCAAACCAGAGCAAGACATCCCTGACATCACCTTTGATCTTGTGGACCCAGGTTCAGATCCAGACATCCGACCGCTTGTGTCCACATTAAGCACTGCTACAGCATCCAAGCAACTTGGGTCCCAACGATTCACCAAGTTTTCTTCGTGGCAGTCACTGACTCGTGCAATCGCCCATCTGAAACATATTGCCAGTTGTTACAACATGATCACAACAAACAAACCTTGTAAGGGCTGGCATCTTTGTAAGACAGGATTTAGTGTTGAGGAATCCACCCAAGCCTCAGACATCATCATTCGAACAGTCCAAGAAGAGGTTTATGGCGAGGAGATCAAATGTATCGTAATACACAAAGAGGTTCCCAGAAGTAGTCCTCTGAAAAGTCTCGATCCCTTTATTGATGCACATGGCCTACTAAGAGTCGGAGGTCGTCTTCACTATTCAAGTCTTGCTCAGAGTGAGAAGACTCCTGTGATTATTCCAGGCAATCATCATATTGCAACCCTGCTCATTAGACAGTACCACGAACAAGTTCACCATCAAGGGCGTCTCTTTACGGAAGGGGCCGTCCGTGCAGCTGGATTTTGGATAGTTGGTGGAAAGAGAAAAGTGAGCAGCATCATCTACCGATGTGTGACATGCAGAAGACTTAGAGCTCCAGTAAGCTGCCAAAAAATGGCCAGCCTTCCGGCAGATCGTCTCTCAACAGACCCTCCCTTCACAAATGTTGGCCTTGATGTGTTTGGTCCTTGGAGTGTTTCTGCACGCCGGACTAGAGGAGGCCTCTCACACAGCAAAAGGTGGGCCGTGATTTTTACATGTATGAGCGTAAGAGCCGTACATATTGAAGTCATAGAATCCCTCGACACATCCAGCTTTATCAACGCATTAAGGCGGTTTCTAGCAGTTAGAGGGCCGGTCAAAAGTATTCGATCAGACAGAGGCACTAACTTTGCGGGTGCTTGTCAGTCCTTGAAGATACCCTCTAACATCGACCACAATGGCGTCAAGTCTTATCTGTCAGCCCAAGGTTGCTCTTGGACATTCAACCCTCCACATGCCTCCCACTTTGGTGGAACGTGGGAAAGGATGATTGGTCTGGCTAGAAGGATTCTTGACTCCATGTTCCTCCAGCTCAAGGGGAAGCTGACCCATGAAGTGTTGGTAACTTTCATGGCAGAAGTAGGAGGCATCATTAATGCCCGGCCTCTTGTTCCTGTAACAACTGACCCCGACAACTCATTCATTCTTACGCCAGCTGCTCTTCTAACACAGAAGGTAAACTGTGTTCCTGCTCCTCCAGGAGAGTTTGGAGCCGCTGACCTCTACAAGCATCAGTGGAGACAAGTCCAGCACCTGTCCAACACCTTCTGGGACAGGTGGCGCAAGCAGTTCCTTCCAACATTGCAATCACGTAGGAAGTGGCAGTCATCTAACCCAAACATTAAGCCAGGGGATGTTGTTCTCCTCAAGGACAGTCAAGTACAAAGAAATAAGTGGCCACTTGGTCTGGTAACACAGACCTTCCAAAGCAAAGATGGTAAAGTTCGCCAGGTCGAGGTCAAGGTCATCAAGTCAGGAGGAGAAACATTGTTTGTGAGACCCATTACAGAAATAGTACTTCTTCTGGCTTCAGATGTCTAGGTGTTGAACTGTCATTGACAAAGTGTGGTGGCGTTAATCACGCCAGGCGGGGAGTGTTCTGATATCAAAAGTTTTTAAGGTAGACTGTTTTCTTGGATTTGGTAAATGTTTAAATATGCAATTGTAACTCTCTGGTGCCACCTTAAAACCTGTAGTCTGTAATAGGACATGATGTCGTCGGTAAACAGGAAGTAAGTCTGTGAATTAAGGAGAAGGCATGTGCAGCATGGTGGCCTTAGCCAGATAAATCCAGTGGCATCCACATACATCCTATGCCTTTGGTAGCATTGTGGGTATGTATAGACTTGTTTTATATTTTATGTGCATGTATAGACCACTTTCTTTCAAGTAAGTTCATTTTTCTGTAAGTTTAATGATAAAACCAATCTTATGCAGTTTAAGCTAGCAATCGCTTATGGAGCTAGTTAAAGGGGAATGACAAACGAATTGGAGGCATTCATTATAGTAAGACTTGTTAAAATCATAATTTGATGTTTGTATTTGACTTAAAAAGGGAAGTAATTCATATGAACATTGCATGTTGACATATTAAAAAACTGGGTTAATATATTTTCATCGTTATATATGTACATGGTGAATAAGTACAGTGATTATACCTTGTACTGTTTGTTACAGTTTCACCTTTCCCTGTGTCAATAAACCTGTGAACCGGGAATCGTGTCGTCAGAGTCTTGATGTGGGGAAGGAGTTTAGCTGACTGCCCAACCATAGCAGAGGCAGTACACTTGCATAAAATAAAGGTGTTATCAGCTAAGGTATAAAAACAGTAAGACTTGATGCATGTGTGAGGTGTTGATGCAATAACATCAAGTTAGAAAGCTTCCCTCAGATAGTTAGTAGTGACTGGATGCTGACCTTAATGATCTTGAGGAGGCATATGAATGCTGTATATCTGCCACATGATTTGATGCTAGACCATTTAAGGCTAAACACAAACAGTGACACTTTATACTGAATTCTGTAATGCACAGGGAGCCACTGCAAGGCTGTCAGCACTGGAACAATGTGATCTTTTCTTTTCTTTTTTTGCCCCAGCCAGAAATCTAGCTAAAGGGTTTTGGTCTAACTGTAAATAAATAAGACTGACTGAATAACTCCATATATATGCTAAACTAAAGATGGAAGGCCACACAATATAACCTCATTCTTGCCTTGTTTAGCTGTGGGAAAATATGAAACATTGAATTATTTGAAGCCAGGATACAGGGATTGTGCCCTTGTATAGAGGAGTGATTTCCAAGATTCCCTGGTATATGTTTGTAAATCATCTGAGTTGGAATGAAAAAGACATGTCATATTCAGAGGCAGCATGTACAAAGAAAACAGAACAGGCCACAAAATAGAGTCTCTGGGAACTCCAGATGTCATAGAAGAGTATTTTCCAATGTAGACTGAAAAAGCCCCTTATTTAATATAAGACTGAAACCTGTTTCAAGCCAAACCCTTGACTCCTACACAATGTTCCAAATGCTAAATGAGTAAATCATGATTGACTGAGTAAAAGGTAGCACTCGGGCCCAGCGGAGCTAAGATGGAACAGTCACCAGTACAGAAATCACCAGACATTCAGTAGAGTATCATTTATTACTTTTAAAGGAGAAGACTGAGCATTGTGAAAGTCCCTGAAACCTGACGGGAAGGTCTCATAAATTTTGTTCTTGTCTAGAAAAGACACGTTGATCTAAAACAACTTTTTTTAAAAATAGAAGTTTAGCTATAAATTACAGTTTTTTGAACAGCTGTGTGGTAAACTGCTGTTTCAGTGACTGCTCAGATATTGTGAAGAATTTTGCATTAGGACAACCCCTACTATACACAGTGTCCAAGAAAAAGGAGAAAAAAAGACACATCTGGTCTGAAAACAGCACAAAACTTCAAACTCGAACTTTGAGCATTAAAAGAAGCTAATGAAAACTGGCAGCACAGTTTTGGACAGATGAAATCAAAATATATTTATTGGACTCAGATGGCGTCCAGCATGGTTGGAGTGGACCTGGCTAGGATTACAACAGCTGGAGGTAGATCTATACAAGCGTTAACCATGCTGGACAGATGACATTTGTACATTTTTCTGTGAACGCAGGTTTAATGCATTTTGAAGTGCAACAATGCATAAAAGATCAAAGATGATTTCTAGTCTCAAGACACTTGAAAAACATAAATTTCCTACACAAAGCAATCATGAAATTGCATTTAAAGGAGAAGTGAAGACTGTCACCAGTCTCCTAAATTAGAGACATAAATCCAGTTGGACGCCTCGGGAGTATTTTAAAGTTAAGCAAAGACCAAAACAAACAAAATAAGAAGCAATTTTCCATTTTCTATTCTGTTTCTTCTGCACCCACACTTGTGTTGCCCTGGCTAATATAAAGCCATTTTAGTAATATTTAGGCTCACATTAGTAAAATATGGTGCTGTAACATAGATTTATGCAGCAGTCCTTCCATGTAAAAGCAGAGTAAACTAACTTACAACTGTGTGCATTAATGTAGTCATACTGCGTGCTTACTGAAGCCCAATATTTAATATTCATTGTCCCTGTCAGCAAATTGAGCACTTGTTGAGCTCCTAGTTCACACAGTTTGCACTGAGTGATTTTTGGTGGTCTGTGCAGCCATTAAGCCCGAGTCAGTTGTTTCTTAATAAATGGTTTTGATGTACTTTATATAAGACCAACTGTGATGATTGTAAGAACTGAATAAAAAACAGTTTAGAGGTCAACATGATCGCTTCGGGAGACTTTTGGAAGTTTTTAGTGGATAAATCATCGCCACTAGGTGGTGTTTTGACAATATTTGCATGCAATGCTTAACAACAGCTTCTTTGTTCTCTCCTAGCTTGCTATTAATCTGCACGCTGTGTTACAACAAGGGTGAAGTAAACGAGGAGGAAGGAACAAATGGACATAATGACGGGCAGGAGAGCGGATCACACTCGAGCAGGTGGAGACGCACGCACGTCACCTCTAGGGGGACTCCTGCGATCATGAATGGGATGGGAATGTTGGACTGGAACTGTCAGTGTGTGTGTGAGGGAGAGAGATAGAGAGAGGGAGAGAGGAGCGCTGTGAATGTAGGGTCGTAGCTTTGGCTGGGAAGAGAGAAGGCTGTCCTGCCAATTTCGCAGTTTTCCCTTGCTTTCCACAAGGACAGACCCGCATCCGAAGTGTGTCACGGCGGCTGCGTAAAGACCGAAGACAGGGCTAAGCTCCACTGCAGTGTTACGGTTACTCCTACTGGATGTCCACTGGTAAGTACACTGCATGTCTTAAGCTTTGTATTGGGCAACAATGTGAATTTGCTACAGCTCGGCGACACTGAAAAGCAGTCAAAGGATAGAGCCGTGGAAAAGACTGGGAGCAGTTGACTTGCACTGGAGTGTGTTTTGCTGTGATGACTGCGGCGGCGTTGAGCCGCCTGAACTATTCAGCGGGACTGTACACTACTGTACACAGGCGCAGACATCACTTTATTTATGTAATGTGACATTTAACGCGAAGAGGCGAATCAGCCGAGTGACACTTGGCGATTCTGCCCAGAGCGTTTCACCAGCGTCCTCTTGCCCAGTGACCTGTTTGGAGTCCAAACATAATGACGTACGCGTTTATGTTGGGGGAACAGGCCCGGTGTGTAGCCCTTTTACAGCCCTTATCACTGTACAGTAGTCCTGTGAGCTGGATAGCACATTCATCCGATATCAGAGGATCAGCTGCCAAGGCAGAAGTTGCCCAACGGAATGTTTTACTCACGACAAGTTAGTAGAGGCGCTGATGTGTGGCAACCTGCACTTTCTTCTGCAACCCACACACTCCCGGCTGACTCCAGACTATCCGGGTCCAACGCCGTCTCCATGAGATTTGTGGTTAAAGCGGCTACATTTGAACACTGGGAGCAGTGCCTCAGTGGCTACTTAGAGCGTCCTGTTATGTAATGCGCTTCGGCCGACTGCCCCTTAATCAGACACAGCCTGGGCCTACACGTGTAATTGCCAAACATGTTTTCGGACATCAGAATCATGTTAGCGCCGGTGACCGCAGGACTGTTGCTGCTCCGTGTCAATGTGCACAATAATACAGATATTTGCTCGTACGCATCGTCCTAATTTTTAAACGCACGCAGGACGGCTGATTCCAATGTACACATGTGCAATGTACAGATTCGTTTCGTGGTTTATGGCAGATGTATGCCTGCATAGATTGCATTACATAAGAGCCGCATGTCGCAGTCTGACCTGTCGTAAATGTATAAGGATGAGTCGAGGACTAAGGTTGTTTCTGCAGGAAAAATGAAGGTGAAGGGACACATGCTTGCAGTGTGCCAGAGTGGGTCATACGCCAAAAATTTTTTTTAAAAAAATGCACCCAACGTGAAACAGCATGCTAATTACTTTACCAGTTTGTAAATGTTGTGATCAGCTATTAATCTATTATTAAGTAGGAAGGAATTTAATTAAATAATAGTTACTGAAGAGATGGTTTCCCAGCTTGCACCAGTGTGGGTTATATTTAACATATAGTTAAATAGTTATCCTTTTAGTTTTCAGCTTGGCAGCTTTCATGTTAGAGGCTGCTGTTGATTATAAACATGTGTGCACTTCATGCTTGCTCTTCCCACCATTAGTCTTAGCTCTGTCAGCCTGGGAGATTTGCTTAGAGTTTAGAGGTTAGCGCTGTCCTTGACATGTACTGCTACAATCCAGCTATAGTGAGTCATCAAAGCTAATGGGGGAAGCATGGACAATTTAATCTGGACTGGAGAGCTCTTGATCTCTGATGGTGCCCACTCAGTAGGCCTTTGTTGTCAAATAGAGCACACCCATGCCTGCCCACTCAAGATGTTAGGGGCAGATTTCGGTGGCAAAGCATGGCAGAGTGCTAGCCACCAAGAACTGGTGTTTGATACCAGTTGTGGAAGCCGGCAATCAGTGTAGAGCTGGTTGGAATGGGACTGCATTCTTTGTCATGGTTTCAGGATAAAACTTATGAACGGCACCTGCTGCACGAGGCAGGAATTAGAGGAGGTTCTGCTTTTACAGTTCAGCATTTTGCAGGCAGAACAAAAACATTTGAAAGTGTGGTCCCAGGCTGGCTGAGGCATGGAAAGAAAAGAAGTGGAATGGGCAAACCATACAAAGACGTGCACATTCAGTGGCATAAATAGGCCCTATAACACCAAACATATGTGTAATATGAAAAATGCATACTATTAATGTTAATGCAATCAGGTGATATTCCCTCATGCTTTGTTTGCTTAACAATATCACATGTTTTTTGTGTTTGGTTTTTCATTTGCTTTTACAGGAGAACAGGTGGTTTTTAAAGGCACTCGGTGGTGTATAGAGTTGACACACTGACTGTTTCTACAAAAGAAAGCAACTCAAATGCAGACGCCCCTCTGATGCTTTTGGCCAATTTGAGCTCATGGTGTGTGCTCGCTGGGGTAAACTAGTGGCCTGGCCAAAGAGCGCAGTGTTGCTAAACACAATTAAGCCAACACAGGTGAGACGATTCTCAAATCTCTATATTAAAAGAGATTAAAAGCTTCAAGATCAGTACTGTTTTATGTGAAACATTACCAATTGTATGTTGTGTTTTGTAGGATGTCATGGGCCAGAGACCTCTTTCCAGGCAGAGTGGACCAGCGAAAGACAGCATGGGGAGAGCGCAATGGCAAAAAAAGGAAGGACAGCTCGTCACTATGCAACCCACGTTACATGAGCTGCCTGAGGGACCCGGAGGACTTGGAAACCCCTAATGCTGCCCCTCAAAATTACCACTGTGGGGCAGGCACCAGTGGGAACAATTTTGGCCTGCGCTGTGGCTGGCAGGAAGACCACTATGCGAAACGGATGGTTGGTGGTGGAGATCTGGGTCTAAAGGCTGTGAATCTGGGCTTCGAAGACGGTGAGCTGAAGGGTAGGAAAGAGGAGGAATTAGGACAGTTCTCTGAGGGTAGCTGCAAGACAATGACTGCCGCAGACTGTTGTATGCAGGTCGTGCGGGTTTTTCAATCCAAGAAATTTCAGTCCACCAAGCTGGAACGTCTTTATCAGCGGTACTTCTTCAGGCTCAACCAGAGCTCTCTGACCATGCTAATGGGAGTTCTGGTGGTGGTGTGCGTTGTTATGCTTACCTTCCACTGTTTCCAACCGGAGTCAAGCCTCAGACCTGGCTACATCTCAGTACTGTCTGTGGCCATGGTTGTTTTCCTGGCGATGATGGTGGTGTGCAATCGAAACGGCTTCCACCAAGATTACATGTGGATTGTGAGCTACCTTGTGATCGGGGTACTGATTGTAGTGCAAGTATATGGGATCGTCAGCGTGTCCCCCCACAGTGCATCAGAGGGCATCTGGTGGACAATGTTCTTCATCTACATTATCTATACCTTGTTGCCAGTCAGAATGAGAGCTGCTGTGCTTAGTGGAGCTGTGCTGTCCATCGTACACATAGTCACCTGGTATCTCAGCAAAGACAATAAGGATAAGTTCGGTTTTTTTAAACAGGTAAGTGATGACAATAATTCTAGAATAGATGGAGATATGCATTTATATTTAATTTGATCTTATTTCAACATCCATAGAGCAATTGTTCAGTAGAATATTTATTTCAAAACACTCAGTTTGAGTTACTTTCAAACATCATTTGTTTTATATTGTATTATTTTTTTCAGTTTTTTACTTTGCTTCCACGTGTGACCGGTGTGTTTTTGCGTTGTGTCTGACAAAGAAAGGTAAAAGAAAGAAAGACCTCCAAGTAAATAACTTGCTCGCTCCAGCTCCTACAACCAAACACAAACAGTGGGGGAGAGGGTTAGCTCAACCCATCACAACTTCCAAGCTAGCCAGAATTATATATTCATGCTAGCATTAACGGCGCCTAAAACACATTTGTGGCACACACATACTACACATTTATAGCATCTAACAAAAACAGGCACAATGATGACAATAATTGAACTAAAGACACACAATCAGAAACATCAGGGTGGCTAAATATACATTATATGTGTGTTGTACAGGGTCTGGAAAGAAATGACACCAACCTCTCCCACAGGGTAATTGTAGAAAAGGGGAGAGGCCAAAGGGGTACACTGTATTTATAGGGTTGCACCAAAGAAGAAGAAGGACAATGAGGAGGGGCTCCAACTGATAAAGAACATAACTACAGGCTTGAAGGTCCTAAAAGTCAGGTATAAACTGGAAAATAAAATTTGTGGTCTAGAACACATTTTGTGTAATTATAACAACATGTAATGTCCGTTACACACGGAGTCAGACATGCTAGTAATTTTTAAAAGTGGTCTTGAGCAATAGTTCTCCAGGATTTCTGAAAGTCTTTGAAAGTTTTATCTTTGGATCGTGGCTGCTTTTTCTCTCACTTACAGTTCAGTCCTTGTACTTGACCACTTTCAGAGGAATGCTTGTTAAGCCACTTAACACTGACCTATGAATCAGTAAAGCATAAAAAGGCCCCTAACTCAAAGGGTGAACCAGTGCTATGTCTAAAAACAATGGCTGGCTTAACAAAAACAAAAAACCATTTAAAGGCATTATGTTATTGCTATCCTGTCACAAAAACACATAAAATGATTTCATATTTCTTTAATGGAATCTATGAAAAATGTCAAAGATAGCACAGATTATGTTTGCACCGACAAGGTGATTCCCAAAGAGCTATTAGCCAAAAACTTGTCATATCTTGAAATTGTGTTCAGTGTGGTCATAAAAATTGTGAGAAAACTAGAGAATTTCCTGCAGACGAACAATCTCTGTAGGTCAGGAATATGACATTTAAAAAAAAAAAAAAAAAGCTTGAAGACCCGAGAGACGCACCTGTCCCTTCAGTTAGGATGTCTTGAGCAACAGCTCGCCAGGATTCCCCCCAATATTTTTTTCTTTTCCCCCTCTTGAGCTATTACAGGGGGTATCCGGATTTGAACCGGAGACCTCTTGATCTGCAGTCAAATGCTCTGCCACTGAGCTATACCCCCTACATGAGAGCAGTACCGGGCTCCAAACCGTTAGCAGATGATCCCTCAACTGTTCGCCATCACAAATGATCTCAGTGGAAGGGTGGCTGCCAACAAGCTATTCTTAATGAAAAGGCAGAAACAAGGAAATGTCTCAAGGAAAGGAAAGGAAAAGAAACAAGGAGAAAAGGCTGAGGTATGACAAATTGCACAAGAGCTGGCCTGGAATATCAGTGGGAACAGGTCCTATGGCGTGATGAATCCTAGTTACTAGTATGACACTAGCAGCCTAGGAGAGAATTTAAATGTGTGTCTTTGTTCAAAATTCCCCTAAAAATTCACCCTAAAACTAAATTTGTCCCTTAACAAAGAAATATGTCCGAAGCTTTTTTGTTTGGCTTACTCCTATTGGATATCCAATGGTAGTAATGGCGCATTTTGCAGAACTCCAAGTTTTTTGTTTTGGTTCAACATCACAATTACGGTAAGTCTTTTTATAAATACATGCATAAACAGGAATACGGTTACATGGACCAATTTCTTTTTTACAGGAAGCCACTGGGGATTTGTTTTCAAAAAGATAGCGACGGTCACGTCCACGTTTTGAAGCTGAGCCAGTATTATTCCCAGTAACTGCCTGTGTATGAATGTTCTTAAAATTTGTGAGTAAACAAGACAAAACATCTCACACTTGTTGATTTGTGTTAGTCTCGGCCCGCTATTATCACGACACAAAGGAGTACAATGTTGTTACTGTACTCATCAGTGGAAACGGCCTACTTTCTCTTTCCATCAATATAGGACAAAACATTTTAAAGGCTCTTAACCACTTTTCCATGTCAAAGGTGATGTACTAAAAGTAGATGCTACTGTAGATCTCAGCAGTTTTCAAATGAGATTTTTAATGAGCTTACATTATGTGCTGTAGGGCAGCTACCAGCAGCTCTTTTGGGGTTTGTAGAAGGTCATCTGGGTTGAATGAGCCCATTTAGCTACACTGTGGAGGAATATCATGATAATGTAGCATGGTGCCATCCAGGCCGCCAGTCCCTAAAACAAGGAGGCTATTGTACTGTAGTAAAATGAAATGGGGTGGGGTGGGATGCTCAGATTGTGCAATGAATTTTATGGAAAACAGAATGATTACTTCTTCATACTGGAAGCTGTGGGGAAAAACAAAACAGGATTAGGCACTTACAATGACTTCAGCTCCCAGCACACTGGAAATATTTCTTCATCACTTTTGTATGTTGGTTCCTTCTGTATGTGCTGTCAGTTACTCATTGATTTTATCACAATTTACACTGTGTTTGCATTAAGTGGATGTGCACCGACTGCACTATTAAACTGTACGTAGTGTTTTGTAAACAAAGTAGACCTCCAGTACAGAAATAGTGGATGTCCTTCAGACCTGCAGCAAACCATTTTTTTTTATCAGCTATTAATCCGAACAACCTTCGTTTCATTAAATTCATGTTATACGCTGATAGATGTCAAAGTCACAGCCAACTTTCCACAACGCCAGTGTGTTTAGTTGTTTTTTATATACACGGAAAATGGACTGGTTCTTATATAGTGCTTGTCTACTCTATGTGAGCACTCGCTTTTTTACTACAAGCCTCATTCACACAACTGCTTATTCTATGTCTAAGCTTATTTAATCTCACATTCACACACTTTCTCTTAGGGGTTCGGCGGGTCGGTGGCGTTTAGTGGGTTTGGTGGGATTTGGTGGGGTTCGGTATCCTGCCCAAGGAGACTTTGACATGCAGTCTAGAGTCTAGATTATATCTGCCAAACAGAAGCAAGCTGTTTGAAATTCTTTTGATTTGTAGTGAATCAATCTCACCAACATGTCTTTAATTTGTATTTTTATATTATTGGACTCTACTGGAATAGGTCTGCATAATTAGAGGTCAAAAGACTTCTTTATCCTATATCTTTATTCGCTGATATCCTAGACAGCCAAGAGTCGAGTAGAGAAAATGGTTGAAAACTGTATTTAGAGAACTTTAGGTTCACCTGTTCGCCTCCTTATTTACCGCAAACATCTATCATCAGCCAATCACATGGAAGCAGCTCAATGCTTTTAGGCATGTAGACATGGTAAAGGTGACCCACTGATGTGAAAACTAAGCATCAGAAAGGAAGAAAGGTCATTTCAGTGACTTTGAATGTGGCATGGTTGATGGTGCCACGTGGGCTGAATATTTCAAACCACTGACCTACTGGGATTTTTCATGCATAGCCATCTCTAAAGTTTGAACAACAGATTACTTTAAAAATTGTTGCCTGGTCTGATGAATCTGAGTTTCTGCTGCATGATTTGCTAGGCCCAGAATTTGTCATGAAAATAGTGAGCCATTCTTTATTGTATCAAGTGTTTAGGCAGCTGGGAGGGACAGTTTCAGGAGATTTCAGTTGAGAAATTGTTTTCGGCAATTGTTCTTTGGACTTTTGGAAGGTCTTCCAAAAAAAAAAAAAAAAAAAAAAAAAAGCTAAGGTCCCCTTCAGATCTCAACTGCTCTCACAGTTCTCAGAGTTGTCTTTTCCATTGGTGGCTCTATAGGGGGCATCTGGAATTGAACCAGAGACCACTTGATCTGCAGTCAAATGCTCTACCACTGAGCTACACCCCCTATGCAAGAGTTGCACCTGGCCCTCCAGATGATCTGTAAACTGTTCACCAATGCCCCACCACAAATGGTTTCTTCTTGACATCCACCCTGGTGGTGTAATGATGTGATTAACATTTTCTTGGCACACTTTGGGCCACCTAGTACCCATTGAGCATCTAACAAACACATAACAAGTTTTTTTGCGTGGGCTGTTGCTGGAAGTCACGGTCCCAGAAACTGCAGGAGGAGTGGAGCAGAACAAAGTCCAAGGTGTTTAAAGTCCAGAATGAAGTTACCACTATCTATGATCTATGATTGCTCTGTGTGTCATGGCATGTGCAGCCACCTACCAGGCCTTTTCAGAGCAGTTTTATGGAGATGCTGGTTTCCTTTTCCAGCAGGACTTGGCAGCTGCCCGCAGTGTCAAAATTACTGCTGGTTTGCTGACCATGTCGTTATTGTACTTAATTGGTAAGCCAACTTGCCTGATATTCCATACGGAATATGGTCAAGAGGAACATTAAAAAGATCCAAACTAGAAATAGAGCTGAGCTCAGCAATCAAAGCAGCATGGGCTTCAGTAACACCTCAGCAGTGCCATGAGCTGATCACCTCCAGATCTGATATGGACTATTTTTTTTTATGTTTTTAATTTCTAAAAATAGCTTTTCCCATATAAATGTATTAAATTTAAATTTAAAAAATAGATAAGTTCAAAAACATGTGCGGTCTGACCCTCTGTTACTGTCTTTCTCCACCAGTCATGACTATTAATCAACCAGATGAATGTGCAGCCATTATGAAGAAGGCAATATTGACATAACTCTACTGGTACATTGAGGTTATGTGTTAAGTGCTCATGTCCCAGAGTGTACAACGTGACTACGGGCCCGTTGGTTTGATGTCCTGTTTAGCTCTGGCCCTGGCTGTTGCATTGGTCTTCTGATGATGTCCTGCTACCTTGCCTGAGGGTCTGGACCCTCAACACAACATGTTCCAGTTTTCTAAACAATCAATGGACATCAGACTGTTCCAATCTCTTTTTGGCTTTACTAAACATGGAGGAAATCACATTTTTCCTTCAATTCTGTTGTTGTATAACAGTGTAGCACACTCATTTTTTGCATTTATCATCTCAAATTTATATGGATTTCATGACCAAGATTTCTGTTTTTAGCTTTAAAAAATGACATATTCTTTCATTTAATCAGCTCTCGGGTACTTCTCAGTTGTATGAATATTAAGGAATAACGTTCAGTCTGTCACTGTGTCTGTATCACACAACTAAGCCCTTACAAACCTCGGTTACTCTGCTTCTGGGACCTTATCGACCTCCACCCCATTGTGTGCCTGAGCCGTTTGTATTTTTCCTGCAGAGATATTCATGCAGAATTAGAGCTGAGAAGACGTGAAACCGATGATAACGAGGACAAAAGTGGTCTTTGTGAGGGACCTCCACTATGAAGCAGGAGGGGTGAGGGGTGTGCGGAGGTTACGCTGGTGACAAGGGGACAGACACGGATTGAGAGCATGAAATAATACTAGGCTGACTCACCATGCTTTAAATGAGCTGCTATTCTCTTTTTTTCTCTCTCCACTCTTCTTTTTTCTCTGAGTCATAATTCCATTCTTACAAAATCCCTCTCAGATGTGGCCTTTTATTTCATAGCCGACAGAGACTGAGCTCACCCTACTCATGGGGATTGCTTCCATCCATAGATCTCCACATTTCACTGTGTTCTTCTGCTCTGAAGAGCCTCCTGAGACAACTACAAAGAGACAAAGGTGAGACTGTTTCAGGAAGAAGCAAGTTGTGCCGTTGCCCTGCAGATTCAGGGTTCAGGTGAACTTCTGTCAGTCTTACAGGTAGTGCTGCCTGTTAAGATTTAAAAAGACTGTCTGCTCAACATTTGTGCAACATTCTCTCAGGAATGTGTTGCATAATTTTTAGGCTTTGTTCATTGTGTTTTGTTGTGGCTCAAAAGGCACTTTGGACATCATTGGTTTCCTTTTTCTCACAAATCACTAACATTTCATTGCTTTGTCCTTTTTAATTAGTTTTCGAACGAGGAAGAAGCATAGCATCTCAGAACATCAGATTTATTATCCAACTGACGATTTCCAAATTAAACCAGTGCCTGTGAGAGATTAACAAGCTGTATCCCTTAAACTCTAAAGCTTCTCTGTCAGTTAACAAATAAGTTATATATGTTAGTCCTCAGTGATTAAGCTGTTCTCATAATAACACGTTGTATCGCATCCATACATTTTACTTCAGAACAGTTCAGATGGCTTAATTTGTCTTCACTTTTATTGCTCACAGTTACTTTTTTCTTTAAAAGGCTTTGATGTGGATGACATGCTGTCTGAGTTCGGCTCAAGTTGTTGGAAACTCTTCTTTGATATTTGATGGGTTGAAATCCCTTCCGTGTATTAACTTGGCAACTGAAGAGTAAATGTATTATTTCCTCATCTTCTGCTTACTGGGTTTTTCCACGCTTCATCCCTTTAACTGGGTTTGGTGTGAAGTCTGTTATGAGAACTTATGTGTTGTGCAAGCTGTTTCATTCCCAGGTCTTCACATCTGCTGGCGCCAAATATAAATGATCATTTCCTGTCAGTATTAGTTGTTGTGATTGGCCTTTCTGACATTTCTGCTCGGCTACTGGATACTTAACATTATAATCTCAGATCCCTGCTCTAGCGTGTGGACATGAAAAAGAGAGAAACACAACTGTAGTTTTCAATAAAATTGTGCAATAATCAAATAAGTTTGGGGGTTTAATTCAATTCAGCTTTATTTATATAACCACAACAATAGCCGCCTCAAGGTGCTTTATGTTGTAAAGTAAAGATAATAATACAAAGAAAACCCCAACAATCAAGCGACCCCCTATGAGCAAGCACTTGGCAACAGAGGAAAGGAAAAACTCCCTTTTAACAGGAACAAACCTCTGATTGATCGGACGGGGCAGCTATCTGCCGTGAGACAGGACAAAAAGACATACTGTCGAAGAGAGACGGAGATTAATAATAACTAATGATCAGTTGCAGATTGGTGTAGAAAAACAGAGAGTGAAAAGAGTCAAGTTAAGATTATAATTTTAGCTCATAGTGCTGAGCACTTGCTTGGTGGTTGAAAGTAAGTAACAGCTGGCATTATTATAGCCATACTCCGTATGGGAGGTCATGTTCCTTATTCTACCATTGTTTCATTGGATCAGTGTTTCCAAGATCTATGATTGTATTGTATTATATGTGGGTCGAGGCTACACATTTTCATTTGTTTGCAGAAACAAACAAATATTTCCATAGACAAATACCAACTCTTTCACAGAGCAGTGGAAGCTGTGAAAAACACTACCCCTTGACACATCAGCACAACCAGTCTGCACTCTGCTGATTGTGTGGTGATCCGACACCTGAGGAAGAACCTGTTTCTTTTGCCAAATTGCTTTGGGGTCGGCGAATGTGGGAGTGGTGGAAACACACTGATCCTTCAGCTTAACACTGGTGAAATTTGTCAATGAAATGTTGCAAGCATGACCGAGGCATGCATAATGCATTTATGCCAGAACATTTGTGTTGCATAAGAAAATCCAAAAGCAGCTACAACTTCAGCTACTTTAACCCTTTGAATTATGACGGGCGCTATGTCTGATATTCACGTGTAGGGAACAGCCTCTGCTCTCTGCTGCTAAATGAAAATTATAGAGATCGTCTTGAATTTAGATGGTACCAGCTGTGATGCTCGGATGTTCTTGAGTCATCGGTTCAAAAATATTACACATTACACATTTGCACTTAAAAATACAATACAAGTTAAGTACAGAAAAACAAAACAAACAAAGAAAACCCCAAAACAAAGTTAGACATGGATGTAAAGTCAGTCAGTGTCCCCATAGCTCTGCCACTTTATTCAGTCAGTCAGACTGCATTTTTATTCACGCATGATCATGAGACAAATAGAGATGTGTATTGTTGCCAAAGTCATTAAAACATTAAACATGTCAGCAGTATGACCCTGTGTAAATAACTATGAGATTACATCATTTGAAAATGATCAGACATGGTGAAAGATTTCATTAAAGACATAGTGAGCATGACTTCAGTATGTGTTCATGCATAGGATACCAACACTTTTTACACCACTCTACTATTTGCTGCTGTTCATATACTTAAATGAGCAGCCAGAAAGACTTAAGCCTTCATTTTCAGCCTGAGCTGTTTGGAGCCAATCGCATGTCCAGTATTACATACGTGTTTTACAGTCATAGTATTGCACTTACTGCATTGGCCACAGTAAGTGCAATACACGATCTGTCTATCAGCTTCACTTGCAGGCCTCGGAGCGCCTCCCTCCCTTTGCTGCTGTCAGATGGTGAGAACTCATCGTCAGGTACTTCACCTCCCAAACAATTCAGTAGCTGAAATAAAAGACCCCACCCGCCCACCCCTCACCCCCTTTACTCCCGACGCCACCCTATCAGAGAGTGAGAAAGTTGTGACTCATCCAGTTATTGTATTACAGCCAAAGGCAACAATGCGAACCCGGATAATTTTTATCACCATGGGTGGGAGAAATTAGGATTGACAATAAGTGAAACATTACTGTTAAAATACAGAGAGTGATAAGGGAAATAATAGCCAGGCTAATAATAGCTGTGTGAGTCAGGCAGGAGGAAGTGCAGGCTTCTAATAACAGTTCATGGTTTACTAACAACTTGGCTCCCTGCAAAAGTAAATACAGGGATTTGAAGCTGAACTGCCATGGCTGACAGCCAAGAGATATATATTAGGAATCCATTAGTGGTGTTAAATGTGCATCTGTGCGGCATGTATGCCCCTAAGCTTTTAAAGGCGGTTTTACTCTGGATATTGTTGAGTGCAGTACCGATCCCAGTGTTCGTGACAGGAAGGTGAATGGGTCTCTGTCAAAGGTCACAGTTACACTAGCCAACTGTCCTGTTATCCTGGCTAACTTGGTTACAGTTACAAAACTGTAACAGAGGCGACATATGTCAGGCTGGAGTGAGGAGGTACTGATAGGGTGAAGCTGTAATAACATGTTTGCTATCAGTGTACAAATAGGCAACACCTTCTTTCTAATAAAATAGGAAGAACACATGTCGAATGTAATAGACTACATAGATCCTCATTTATGCGCTGTGCTGTGCAATACTGTGTTCCAGCTGACCAGAGCAGATCTTTTAGCTCATGTCATCCAGTGTGTATAGATTTTTTTTAGGTTTAAATGACTGGGCCTCTGACTATGCTTTTTTTCACATTTTAAGTGAATGTCATCAGATATAATAACAATACCCCAGGCCCATGATTATAATTCACATCATCAGATTTAATCCAAATCAAGGTGAGCTCTGTCTTGTGTTCGTGCAAAAAGCTCAGAAAATATATGTTTAATGCTACATTTCTAGTTTAATTATTATATAACTTCTGTGAATATGGAAGATAAAATAAACAGTCGCTTCCTGTTGAAATGGACAGAGGTGACCAGGACATTTCTTGTTGTACATTTCTTTGCGTTTCTCTAAAATTGTATTTACTTATACATCTATTCTCAAATTCTGAAACGATGCTCATGTTTTAGGCTTCATAAACGTGCCACATGGCATTTCCAGAAATCAGCCCAGGAGGCAAATGTCTTACATGCATGCATGAGTTCAGTATCAGCTCATCCTTGACCGAGCAAGTGGTGAAAGACAAGTCTTCACTGTTTAAACTATAACCTGTTCTTGTCCCAGTATTGATCTGCATACTTAGTAAAAGCCAGCGGTGTGTGATGTTGTTGAGCGAGAGCAGGGCGGGACAGTGGGCGAGCACATGCTTATATAACTGAACAGTTAAACTGAACTCATGCGTGTTTAGTTTGACCTTTGTGCACATTTATTTTAAAGTTGTTTAATGTTTCCCCCTTTTAATTCTCTCACTCCAGCCTAAAGACAGTCTTACCCAAAAAATAACAAACTTACCATGTATTACACAAACACGGTGCTCTGGATTTGCACTACAGAGCCATTTTCCTTCTTTTGAGCAATGCCTCGATATTAATGTTACATTGGTCTCTCTAGAGATGCAATGGCCTTTATGTTTTACATTATGTGCAAACAGAGATGAAATAGAAGCTCGAGTGGGAATTCCTGGATGTTCAGCTCATACTCACACACTTCAAGGTCTGACCTCTGTCACACAGCTCAGTCTTTGGGAGGAGGAAAGTGAACTGCCGGTTGGTTGGTTGGTTGGATAGTCTAATTGTCAGATTCTGTGTTCCTTCAGCTGCCGTGTTTTAATTGCAGCTGTGCCTGTGAGGGTCTGAGCAGGCAGGAAGTGGAGGGTTAGCAAGGACACAGCTGGAAAGCTGGAGAGGGTTGAGTCTAGTTCTACACACTGACCCCAGACCTCTGAGCAACGGAGACACACAGCAGCTTGTGTGATTTGAACCACAACTTGGAGCTAAAATTCTTTTACGTAATGAGTGATAATTCAGTAAGTAAATGAGAACAGCAGTTGTTATGGTAATGTTGACAAAATGTTTACAAAAAAGAGGGGGGGGGGGGGCTTTGTGTGATCCTCTGCTGAATTTGTGAGTTTGCTCAATTACCAAGAAATGAACAGTCTCCACTTTTTATGGTCTTTAATTTTTATTAATTTGACTGCATCTTTAAATTGAATATAACTTCCAGCACCGATGAGGCCATTTACTTGCTCGTAACACTTCTGAACTTTTATAGAGACAGAAAATCTTGGGGAAGAGAGGAAATGGGGGGCAAATAAAGGGTCCTGGAGCAAACCCAAACTGGAGATGTTACATGATATAATTTTTTTTAACAAAAAGGAAGTAATTGCTAAAAGTTGTGTGTCTGCTATTCTTTGTTGAGGGAACATCAATGTTCTCATTAACCACTCACTTCTTATTTGTGTCCAACTTTACCAATCCATGTGTCTCTCGTTTACTGTTATTTTTTCTTTAAAATCGTTATGACTTTACTGACTTGATATCACTTGCTGTCTTAGACTTTCTTCATGTCTGTCTTGAGCTTCCATAGATAACATAAAGTGGCAAAAGAAGATTAGTGTAATTACGGCAAGCTACTTGTACTGTATGTTTTACTCAACAAGGAATATTATCTGGTAGTTTGTAGTTCAGCCTGCTAACAGTAAATTGAAAATGAGGGACAAACAAGCTTCACAGTGTTTTGATTTGTGGAAAAACTTGTTGGTATTAAAAGAAGTGAGCGGGTAGTTTAAGCTGGCGGTTAGTTTGTTATAGTAATTCCAGGATAGCTGGGAGATTTTCCACGTGTTTTATTTTCCTCATGTAAGTATTAATTCAGGATCTGTTTATCTAGCAGATGTGCGGCCTGGGTCCAGCTCTATTTAGCTTCGCGGAATTTGCTTCAGCGTTTCACAAAGATTACTCCGTGGCCTCACTGATCGCCTGAGACCAATTTTGGTTTGGCCGGAGTCATGACAAAAACAAAGCTCAGATTCCAGATGGCAAGAGCCCAAGATGGCAAAGAAGGCACCCCCACCCTTCAGCAACATCTGTCTTTATAAGGAATAGCATCCTTCTTAAATGAGTAATTACACAGTTTAGTGACAGCTGATTAGATCAGGTGTAGGCAAACAAAATGGGACAGTATTGTCTATTTTTACTACAGTGGTACTACATGTTGTTTTGTGTTTTTGCAGGCTATGATCAGCAGCGTGTGACTGGGCTCTGCCATTTATCTTTGTAAGACATTTTGAAAAGCTCCAGATGCCTATCAGAGGTCATGTGCTGGAGTTTAGTCCCCATGTCAACTGCAGTCAGTGTCCCAAGTGTTGACTTATGGGATGTAGCACTTTGGCCTTTTAAAGTTTAAGCTTTTTTGCTCAGGGTTAGTGAAATATCTGAACTTTTCTTTCAGGCTTTTTAGATACAACTGCATGAATCCAAGCACCGACCAAAAGAAAAGCGCCTTTAACCAGCTGGCTTATTTTAGTATCTGTGATTGACAGGTCCTAGTTTTTAGCTACCCTTGGTGTATTGTCCATGATTATAGTTACAATTTAATATGACCACTCTGTGGTTTACTGTTGCCTTCACTTAGCTAAAAGAGCAAAAGTAATGCCTGTACAGTGTAGATGTGCTGTCAAATGCCACAAAACTTTATTTTATTGATCAGAAGAACTTTTATCTCACTTTTATCTCTTTTTGTTACTTTTTATCTCTTAAAAAATGGATAAGGATGTTGTTGTCATAACTCGATCTGGGCACATGTGTGTTCCAGCATGCTTGAGCATGAGGGAATTGTCCAGTGGGATATTATTAAAGATAGAATGGATTTAGTGTGTGTTTGCCAAGCAGAGATCTTTTCCATCCCCATTCCCTCATTTGATTATTAGCATGCTATCCTTTTTTCTTTTTTTAACTTTATAAAGCACCTTGCTGTGAACCGCACCTTATAAGCCAATGTTTGGTCTCCTTTTAACTTCACCGCCAAAAGTGCCTGCCTAAGTAGATGTGTAGGCAGGCTCATCTTTAAGAGCCAAAAGTCTGCAGGAAAAATGGTCAGGAGGCATCAGTGGAATATACTCTAAATCCAGATTAGTCGTTATAAAGAGACTGGCTCAGTGTTAATGGAGAGAAGCTGCTTTTCTGTCTTCACTGTTTAGGCAGGGTAGTGTCAGCCGGGGGTCTGTGCTAGATTTGGAGTTCTGGGTGATATGAGTGCAGCAGCAGACACAACAAGCTTCAGGATCAAAGAGCTGCCAGTCCAAAAGGACTCACACACACACACACACGCTCACGCACAAGATTTATTCAAAAGTCTCTGTGAATGTGTCTGCCTCTAATCTCTAAGCATATAAGTTGGCATTAATACAAGCTTTGTTCATCATGTTTCTTCACACTTCACTTTCACTCATTTATAGCTATCCGGCTGTTATATTGCACTACCCTTCTACATGCAGTCAGTAGGTTTTAATAGTCCTGAATGCCTCGTCCCCTCTTGCATTTTAAGGCTTTCGCAAGCTTCAATAAATGCTGCATATACATTTGCATCCTATTTCCAAATAAATGCCTATCCTCGCTATCCCAGCACATCATTGCACTGAGAGTCTTTATGCGTGCATAGCCAGACTATCAGTTAATTTCTTTTCTAGGAATAATATATGGATTAAAATTGCTCACATGGAAAGCTCGAATCTCTGAAACATGTGCATTGTTGAGAAGTATGGTCAGTTAGTTGCAGAAGGTCCTGTATCTTAGAAGGGCCACTTAACAAAATGAACCAAATTTGCCTGCCACTGTCCTTTGGTAATGGTGTTATGTTTCATTTCAAGCACAGGCTGTTAGATTATCTCTGCCTTGTCGTGACAACAAATAGTAAGCTCTTGTGTATACACTGTAAACCTTTATGTGGGGACAGTGGCAGAGGATCTGCCATCACTCTGCAAGCGTGAGGGTTGAAGTGTGGATGCTAGCGCAGTGATGCTTTTTGAAAAGGCGGAGACACATCTTTAAAAAATGCAGTGAATGTACATATACAGATAATCAGCCCCTATCTCCAGTTCAGCGGCTCTGTTCCGCCAACTGTCTGATAAAGACACATTACAAGCATGCACAGAGAAACACACTGGTCTGGCGACATACCAGCCATGGCACAAAGTTTTCAAATCTTCAAGTTCACTGAGAGTGTTGTCTTTAAGACAGATTTAACATTCAGGCTTTAGTGTGTCCAGTGCGTGCATGTCCTGTTCTCATTATTGATGATATCATCTTCAGAGGAAGCACCCTGGGCTGTGGTCAGAGGTCAAGTGACTTTCCCAGGCTGGAGTGTGTTTCTGAACATGGAGGGGACGTGTGTTTGTGTGTGAACGTGCATGCCCACGTGTTTCTAAGCTGAGGGGAAGTCCAGAGCTCAAGGCATCCATTTCTGATCTTCAGTCTTGGCTGTGGACTAGTGAGAAAAGAAATCACTAACAGACTCAAACGCTGGCTTACGGCACGCATCCGAAAACACAAAAAGTGAGTGGAGTAGCACAGAGGAATGCCTTTAAGGTCAATGACCCCACAAAGTTAACTGCACACGATAAACTTAATTTACTCAAGCCACAGATAATGTTATACAGACTGTGCAGAGCATTCTCAGAGCCTCATTGTTAAACTTAGTGGGTACACACAAGGAAGTTACAGTAATGGATCTGTCTGCTTCTATCTGAAGTTGCGCATTGAGATAGACTACCGCTTGCATAAAAGATGTTCTGTCTCTCTGCTTTGTACTATTTGCCAGGAGATTTTAGATTTTAACAAAAGTCATCTTTTGAAATGCTGGAATAATCTCCCTGTTTTTGCCTTTTAATTGGATTCAGCGCAATAAATACAATATTGTTGTTAGCTCTTAAGAAGCTGGAATGACACAATCCTCCCGCGTCTCCACTGATTCATAGCATTAAAAAGTCTGGGCTTCCTCTCTGCCATTAAGAACAAGTGTAAAAAAAATCCTTTGCAAAGCAAACACAAGGCCATGCTCATCGTCTCTAACCAGATCATATCTAATGGCCCCTCAGACATTTGAGGAATCTTTCGCCTTGCAGTAATTCCTATGACATAGCATGTTATCATTTTCTCTCAATGACCTCACCCAGGTCAGTCAGAGTTTATTGAATTATTATGACAAGATCTGCACATGTTTGATGCTCTTTTGTTTTCTTTTCAGCTTCGACCTCACGCTTTGTGTCTGTCTGTGTGTTTTCAGATCAGTGCCAATATGCTGATCTTCCTGTGCACTAACATGATCGGGATCTGTACTCACTACCCCGCTGAAGTCTCCCAAAGACAGGCCTTCCAGGAGACTAGAGGATACATTCAGGCCAGACTGCACCTGCAGAGGGAAAACCAGCAACAGGTACACTTATGTGCACACAGTATGCACAGGCACACACATAGAGACACCTGCTGAGACCAAGTCCTGTAGAAAGACATATACACAAATGCAGAAGAGCAACAAATGAGTGTCTCAGTTTTCTAGTCTAACTTGTTTGTCTCCCTTTTTGAGGTCAACAATATGTTCTGGAGTATAACGTGTATCTCCGCTCCACTCTAATTTACTAACACCTTCCCACGCAGATCCCAGCGAGCCAGGGTGACTCAGTAAACACTCCAACAGTGGAAAACGCTGAAAATGAATGAACTCTCTTTATCGTGCACTGTCATATCTTCCTTTCTGTTTTAATTCATCTCTCTGTCTGTTCTCTCATTCTCTTGTGTCATCTCTACCTCTCTCTCAGGAGCGCTTACTGCTGTCGGTGCTGCCACATCACGTTGCCATGGAGATGCAGGCTGATATCAGTGCCAAGAAGGAAGATATGATGTTCCACAAGATCTACATTCAAAAACACGACAATGTTAGGTAAACACAGACAGATGAATGCACGCACATGCTTCTGCACGAACATACTATAAGGCTCAAAAAATGTGGGAGTGCTCAGCTAGCTTCGACCTCAGAGTCCCTCCAACCGCTATTTCCTTTAGAGCATGTATTATGCATGTTGCTGGTTATTGACACTGACAGCACCGGCATAAGCAACAATATTGGCTTCAGGACGCTGATGTGCTTTCTGTAGCAAATAATTTCCGACAGATCTCAGAGTTTGCTGCCTCCTACTCTCATCCATCACTGATGACTGACTACTAACAGGTGATTTAATCTTTCTATTGGCTGTACTGCAGCAGAGTTTAGCCAGCACTGTCCATGTTGTGGTGGCGTGGAGATTGTAATGAGGTTAAAGCAAAGATCTCCTGTCATAGGTGACCCAGCTGCAGCACCACTGACCTACCAAGGTATAAACTTACACAAGCAATCCATTATCCAAATTCAACACAAGACTAGAAAATAAAAAATACTTGGGTTGCTTTGAAAAGGCAATAACACTTAGAAAACAACTAAACTCAAGATATTCAGAGTGTTTTGATTAGCTTAACCCTAACAGGTCTGTAATTTTAAACTATATTTAGTCAAGCATTGTACGAAGTTACTTAGAAAGACAAATCAAATTTAGCATTAAGCAAAGCATTAAGTAAAGCAGTAATTAAAGCAGCTCATCCCTTCCCATTGCTCGCCCACATGAGATCGTTCACTTGAGAGCTGTGCAATCACAAATGTTATTAAGGTGTCCTTTTAAGCTACGTTAGCATGCTCACAGTCGCAGTGCATCTCCAGGCCACTTTACAGCCCATGTCCATCTGAGCGACTCCCTTTTATGCTGTTTCTGAGCTTATCCGTATCATATCTATTGTTGTTGATGCCGCTCCATTCTTGCATCTCTCGCAGCCTCTGTCTTTTCATGTAGCCACATGTCTCCCAGTGCTTCTCCTTGCTCTCTGTGTGTGAAGGACTGGGAAGCCCTAAAACAGAACACTCCTGCCAAGTATAAGTAACTGCAGGAGTGAATAATAATAGAGTTTTACTGGCAAACCAGTAAAACTAAGGTATATGAAGTTTCAGTACCTTAGTTTTACTGGGTTGCCAGTAAAACTACAGTATATGGCATACTCAGTACTCAGTTCTGAGCCCTGAGCTTTTTCTTCCAAAAACTGCGCTGGTTACTCCTGATGTGTTTTTCATGATGCTGCTGTTTAGAATAGGAAGCTGGTTCACTAAAAGTGGTGTTAGCAAAAACGCATATCTCAAAATATGGGTAAAAAAAATGTCCATCCGGCATCAACTTTAGGCTCTGCTCCCACCAGTGAGAAAATACTATAGGTTTGTTTATTTGTTTATTTGTTAATTCTGTCCCTTACAGATGAAGTGGTGCATCATGGCATCGCCTCATCTTGCCCACAGTGGTAGACGCAGACAAGACTTTGACCGCTGTAATTAAGTGTGAGTTTGTCCCTGTTGGATGACCTCGCAGTGGTCACAGCGCCATCTGTTGCCTTCATGTCTAACTTTCGTCTGGGGTGTTGTTTATCCTCGCCTTTCATTACTATCAAAAGTTTGCAATGAAAGGCATGCAGACAGAGGGATCAAGGGGTAGAGAGGAGGGGAGGGGGGCGTTCTCAGAGGGAAGGGCTGGAGGAGGTGACCTACATTGGCCTGAATGATGCGAGCCAGAGCCGAACAAATGTCTGCCTCTCTTTCCCTTGCTCACATGATAGTTGAACAGGAGGAGGGAGCCGCTAGACCATGCTGTCTCTTTCTACACCATGTTGATTGATTGCATTCTGTGTCTCCTTTTTCTCCCCTTTCTTTCCCTCTGTCTGTTCTGCTTCCCCTCTCTCTGTTTCCCTCCCCACATACCCATCATCTCTCCTGCAGCATACTGTTTGCAGACATTGAGGGCTTCACCAGCCTGGCATCTCAGTGCACGGCCCAGGAGCTGGTCATGACGCTGAACGAGCTGTTTGCCCGCTTTGACAAGCTGGCTTCGGTGAGCTTTGCTGTTGGCTGCCACTACTGTCATAGCGAAACTTTGAACCACTGGTTCATACGCATCTTTACAGTCTGTAGTCTCAGTCCTAGTTAGTATGACGAATAGAAAATGATGCATTTACTGATACTTAAGCATTGTGTAACCTGCTAATTGAACTTTGCCGAGGCTTATAAATCATTCACATTATGCGTTTATAATCTATTTGACATGCTGTGAATCAGCTGTAGGTGAAGGTCTAACATTTTATGCGTTGTGTCTTTGTTTACAGGAGAATCACTGTCTGCGTATTAAAATCCTTGGCGACTGTTACTACTGTGTGTCAGGACTGCCTGAGCCCCGTGCTGACCACGCCCACTGCTGTGTAGAGATGGGAGTAGACATGATTGAAGCTATCTCGTGAGTAAAATGCACACTTAAGACAGCCACAGTTATATTTCACTGAAAGTTGAAGACGATTTATTATGCTTGGTTTTCCATTTTTTGTCCTTTTACTCAACTATAGTAATTAGCATGATTCACAATATTCCATTTTTATCTTGTACTGAGGTGCCTAGCCTTAGTGCTTTTGCTCCACTTCCTTTAAGCCACGCTCTCTTAAAGCCAGCTTGTGAGTGATTGGGTTCACCTCCCAAACAGAGGGTTTGAAGAGCAGGTGGATGGCTTCTTTGGTTTGAAGGCAGAGCTTGTATGCTCTCATTGACATTAATATCCACCAAGACTGGAAAAAACTGTCTGGACCAGAGCCTTTAGAACAGTCTCAAACCTTTACTTTTAACTCTGACTAATTATTTGTGTATATGTGGATCTGATGTGAGGCTTTGTTTATTGCATATATTTTATCTGTGGATGGCACACAGGGTTTTGAGGAGACTTTGTGAAGCTGAACGTGATGCTCGCCTTTTGACATCAGTGTCATCTGCATCTGTGTGTGTGTTCATCTGCAGGCTGGTGAGAGAGGTTACAGGCGTTAACGTGAACATGCGGGTGGGCATCCACAGCGGGCGCGTTCACTGCGGGGTGCTTGGCTTGCGCAAGTGGCAGTTTGATGTGTGGTCTAACGACGTGACCCTTGCCAACCAAATGGAGGCTGGGGGAAAGGCTGGGTAGGTCCTGCCCAAATTACCTCGTTACCGTGCTGGATTAATCTTCCATAGGATTTATGTTTTAAGACACACTTTATGTTGTGTGTGGGCGTGTGTGTAGTCGTATCCACATCACCAAAGCGACACTGCAGTATCTGAACGGGGACTATGAAGTGGAGCCAGGATTTGGAGGGGAGAGGAATGCTTACCTGAAGGAACACAACATTGAAACCTTCTTGGTGCTGGGCTGCAGCCAGAAAAGGGTTAGTGCATGGTCAAACACACACACACACACACACACACACACGCACGCACATGCTTATCTGCTTGACCTCATCTGAATACCACACTAGTGCTATATTTCACACAAATAATATAATGGGTTGTCACCTGGAATAGAAGACGTTATTTTTCAAAGCACTTACCCTGTTGGGGTTTCTTCACTTCCAGAAAGAAGAGAAAGCCATGATAGCTAAAATGCAGCGTACACGTGCAAATTCTGCAGAGGGAGTGATGCCACGTTGGGTGCCTGACAGGTCTTTCAACAGAAACAAGGAGCCTAAAGCCTACCAGAAGATGGTGAGTTACACAGAGGGAACAGTATGCACTTTTCTACAGTACCTCCTCATCCTCTCCATTCTCTCAAGTTAAATTATAAATATACTTTCAATAGGTTGTTTAAAAAAATGTGTGCGTATACTGTTGTGGACATTTCATCTGGATAGAGTTGGTATCACAGACTGTATAAAAGAGATGGACATATCTACTGTGAGGTCACCTGTTCTTCTTTTAAGGCTTAAGAAAATCCAAATAGTTGAAGGAAATGACCCCCGCCTCCCCCACTCCAACTTTAAAATTGTTATGAAGGGAGAACAAAATCATTCTTTATAACGGGTTGCAAACATCTTTATTTAAATTTGTGATGTTGGACATTTTAACATGAAGACGAGATTTGACTCGCTTTTGGAACTGGCCTCAAGTGGCGACTGGAAGAACTAAAGTTAGTGACACTTCAGCCGTAGCGTCATCTGTCTGGGTTGTATTTCTACATTTTTATGGTACTGTTTTTACAGATGGCATCTTAGCTTACTGTTACAGAGTATTCTTACCCTTGTCCTGACTTGCATGCTAACATGCGTATTAAGATAAGTATTGGTGACGTGACGTAAGCATGCCTACCTTATGTTGCTGTGTAAAGCCTCACAGAGTTGCTGGCATAGCTGTACACGCTTATTTGTTCCCATCTTACTTTTGGCTTCATATTAGACAGTGTTCTGTGAATAAATAAATACATTTGAGTGGCAAACAGTAACAGAAGACAACGAGGACCTGAGAAGAAGTACTGATCTGTAGGGCTCTCAAGGATTCCTAGTTCACTATTCGAGCTAATATGATGAGTCTGCAGCTGCATATGTTTTCTTTTTCACACACTTTTTCTGACATCCTCTCTCTCTATGTTTGAAGTCTCATTTCCTTTTCTTTCGTACATTCTTTTCCCTCCTCCTCTTTTTTTTTTCTCCATCTCAAAGGGTTTCAGCCCTAGGGGCAAAGAGGGTGTAATTTGAAGCCTCCCAGCATTAATTAAAACATCAGTCTGGCTCACAGGGATTAGCTGTGCAGATGTCTGATTCTGTGTCTATTTTTCAGTCGTACTGTGACCACATGATAATCTCTTTCCCTTTGTTTCTTTTTCTATCCTGTTTTTTCTTTTTGTTTTCACTCTCTCTTTTTGTTTTTCTCAGGGCATCGATGAAGCATCCAGCAAAGAAAAGTGAGTGGGTTTTTTTGGGTGGGCTCCAGTTTCAAGTGTTTGATTTGTCAGCTGTCACTGTAGCAGTTTAACTTTAGAGTAAACTGTTGGTTTTGCACAGTCAGATCCATCAAACACACTAATGCCATGTTATCTCTGAGTCATCCTCTGTGTCACAGCATAGGGCAACATCCTCATGTACACACACACACACACACACACTCGTTTCATGTCTTAGTGAGGACATCTAATCGACATAATACTTCCCCTTTGCCTAAACCTAACCATAACCCAATTGTAATTCTGACACTAAAACACATTTTGAGCCTCGACGCCTTCAACCTCGTGGGGACTGGCATTTTGTCCCCATAAGTGGCTATTGCTCCACACTTAGGGTAGTAACGTGCCAATTTTCTGTCCTCACAAAGATGTCTAAACATGTACACGCACACACGCACACTTTCACAGTGAAGCAAACACGCAGCAATGACAGTGACCTATTGTTCCCTGTACTTCACAGTCGCTGTACTCAGGAGGCACTGAACACCGAGGATGAGGTGGATGAGTTTCTCGGACGGGCCATCGATGCGCGCAGCATTGACCAGCTGAGGAAAGATCATGTCAAGAAGTTTCTGCTCACTTTTCAGACTGAAGAACTTGAGAAAAAGGTTGACATTTGACAAAAATTAAATTGAAATTCACCCCAAAACGTCCCTAAAAGAAAAAAATTGTAAATTCATTTCATCTGATTTCTCATTCGTTGTCTTTTCTGTAGTACTCTAAAAAAGTTGACGATCGTTTCGGGGGATATGTGGCCTGCATACTTTTTGTCTTCTGCTGTATCTGCTTCATTCAAGTTATTATTTTCCCAAAGTAAGTAGTTCTCTTTGACAAGTTGCCTTTTCCAGTTATACTGAATTGTGCACAGGAAATGTGCTCTTGATTCGTTTATGAGGA
The DNA here is from genome assembly GCF_964374335.1 of Astatotilapia calliptera. Classification (NCBI taxonomy): domain Eukaryota; kingdom Metazoa; phylum Chordata; class Actinopteri; order Cichliformes; family Cichlidae; genus Astatotilapia; species Astatotilapia calliptera. Next base: position 34,646,960 of record NC_137441.1, read on the forward strand.
GTTCATTAGAGTTGTACATCTTAATGACTCTGTTTTCATCTATTCCTCAGAACGCCGCTTATGCTCGGTCTTTACATTAGCGTCTTCGTCATCCTCGCCAACATCCTCTTCGTCTGTGCCATCTACTCTTGCATCAAAGTACGAAACAAAGGCCTTCGCCAATCATGTGGTTCCTCTTGTAGATAAGAGACATTATTACATGTTTTCAGCATCGCTAATGGCATTAACTCTCCCTTATCTGATGCTCTCCCTGCTGTCTGTATCAAAGCTTTTTCCAGCTGCCTTGCAGACAGTGACCAAGAAAATAGTCCGATCTCGAGCAAACAGCACACTGGTGGCCGTCTTCACCATCCTCCTCCTCTATATCTCTTCTTTTGCTAACATGGTATGGACTGTCTTAATTTTGATGCTTTTTTGCATCATGAAATACTTATTTCCTGATTATTTTAAATATTATTACACATTACTTTAACATAAAGTAATTAAGCACTATTCTGGCTATATGGATGTTGCTGGATAGAGGCAATTAATCATAATCTATCACTGTGATGGATGAGGTTGTAGAAATCAATATTTTCTTCATGTGATCATTATAAAGATCCATTCAGTTTTATATGTGCTCCATACATGCGTGACTATATGAATACTGAAAACTTCTAGTATATAGGGTATAATCAGATACAGCATTTTGACATAAATACTGCTCAAGGCAAAATCTCTATATAAAAGATGGGCATTGCCCCCCTGACCACACATTTTTAAGCTTGAGTGTTGGTGCCATGTTGGATTTTTGAAGTCCAGAATTAAAACGTATTCGCAGTGCTCGGTGCAGAGTGCTATGTTGTCAGCTAATGCTATCAAGTTTTGGTTAGCAAGCTTTATTTATGAAAGGTAAGGATGCAAAGCACAGACACACATACACGCTGTTAATTTGTTCATAGGTAACAGATGAATTTCACTAAACAAAACTTCTCAGATGGGCTGCAACACATAGAAAGACAGATTTTTTGTGAGATGAGTCCACTAAAAATGGGTTAAGCGACATGGGATACAACTATTGCTACAAAGTGGCTTTAATGGCCAAACCTTTTTTTGTACCAGAATGTAAATACACTATGAAAAGTGTAGCTGAGCATTTTAACATGAGGATTAACACATTTGGCCAAGAGAGAAGCTTCCTGGCTTATTTTTACAGCCCTTGAGGTTCCCCTTGTTTACTAGGACTTTGTTAATTTACACATGCCTATAGTCATTATTTTTACCTGAGAGGAGCAATGAAAACTAGAAACTATGCAAAAATGTCCTTCGCTGTACATCTCTTGGTCAAAGTTATTTAATAATCAGCAAACATGTTGTACCGCCTCCTAAAACCAGCACCATATGTGCTGCAATATAAGGCATAACATGTGCTTCTCTTCCTCGCTGATTCCAATTATTGACTCTTTAATGACAAACTGTTTCCTTCTCTCTTGCCAGTTTACATGCAGCAGAGAGAACCTGAAGGAGTGTGTGGCCAAGGAGTTGAACACATCAATGACTTCCTGCCTGCTTTATAACCTGACCAGCAACGATTCGACTCTGTGTTCCAGCCAGACAATGCCCTGCCCTTTTCCAGAGGTCAGCTCCACAGCATTTTTTAAAAAGCCTGTGTGTCTGTAAAGCCACTTTCAGACATTCGTTCCCTTCTGACGGCCTCTGAACGTGTCCCTTTCATGTCTGAATGAGCACCTCCGGTTGCTTTTTCATAAGAGCCAGGAGGCAGATTTTATGAAGCACTCACTAAGAAACAGAATTGTTTGGAGAGTGTCCACAGGAGAAGTCGTGTCTTATCTCACTGAATTTTGTTTGTAATTTGCAGCAAGATTAAAATATTTGTCTGTGACGCATTTTCATTATTCCCAATCCAGAAGAGGGGGTTTTCACAGTTTGAGTGCGAGGCGTGAGAGCAGCTGTAGCACCTCGTTGCTGTTACGGATACCCACATGGAGAATGAGAGAGCCTGCTCTTAGTGACAAAGAGAGAGAGAAGTAAAGGTTCATTACGTGCTTGAACCTCTGTAGCGCTCATACTAAAAATGTCTGTTCTCACACGTGCACACTTGCAGTTGTGGTTAAGATTTCATGAAACCGAGGGGGGGAATGTTAGAAGTTCAAAGTGGCTCTTTGTGTGCGTCACTTTGTATCATCACCTGGGCAGTTTAATGAACACAGCGCTCTTACATAGCCAATATTTGAAAAGGGGTTTTCATATTTGCTTTTGCACACTGAATCATAGGTGCGTTCTTCATGTTCATGTTTGTTTTTCCTCATTGGTGAAATCTTGACTTATCACTCTAAACCTAAATCTACTTCTCTTCTTCCTCCTCCTCCTTTTGTCTCTGTTTCCTCTGTGCTGCAGTATTTCAGCTACAGTGTATTGCTGACCCTGCTGGCCTGCTCTGTGTTCCTCCACATCAGCAGCATAGGGAAGCTGGCTCTCATGCTGTTCATCCAGCTCACTTTCCTCCTGCTAGTGGAGTGGCCTCAGGTGGCCCTGTTCGACAACGCAGACATGCTGGTCATTGCCTACGAATTGTGAGTCCCCTACCCTCAATGCTAACACAGTCACTGTTTTCCCAGTTTTCAACCTGAAAAGTCTCTATTGTGTCACAGTACTGTGGATTAGGTTAAAATTAGCCTACTTTTTAAAATAAGATTTATATTCTAATAGACCTACTTTCATGTTTAGTTCTATTTTTTTTAAATATGCTCTTTTTTTTTCCTGAGGCAATTAAAACCTGTTAATGATTCTCTGCAGCAGTATGTTAAGTTGTATATTTGATTATATCTACTTTAAGAGGCCCATATAGTTTGTAGACATGACTCTTTCTTGGCTGTTTTCCAGATTTGGTTCCAATAAAACTGCAGAACAGTGGTATGCATCAGTTTTAATATTGAAGACACTCATTCATTGCTTATCTTTCCCTCCTCAGCTGCGACGATGTGACCAAGGTTTCCCTAAAGGTCATGACTCCTATAATCCTCACAGTTTTTGTTCTGGCTCTCTACTTGCACGGCCAGCAGGTGGAGTCCACCGCTCGTCTGGACTTCCTCTGGAAGCTGCAGGTAGGCTGAACGATTACGTGTGTAGACTATAAACAAAAGGGAAACCAAAAATACTTAAACTCAGCAAAAGACATTTTTCACTGTGGGCAGTTTGACTTGTCATAGCCTGAAAATCATGTTAGTTTAGCTTTAACAGTGGCTCTGTTCTTATTAAGCCATGCCACTGTGCTGCTGAGCCCACATATATGGCAGCAGGACTAAAAGTGAAGGAGCTAAATGTAATGTCAAAATCTTTACTATGAGGTGTCAAATTGTCTTCTGTGAAAAGGCCAATTCTAGCAGCTGTAATAACATCATGAATCCAGTCACCTGACATCGTGACTAAGTAACCGTATCCCTCCCTGTCCCACTTAAGGCTACAGAGGAGAAGGAGGACATGGAGGAGCTGCAGGCGTACAATCGCCGCTTGCTCCATAACATCTTGCCAAAGGACGTAGCTGCTCACTTCCTTGCACGGGAGCGTCGTAATGACGAGTTGTACTATCAGTCATGTGAGTGTGTTGCTGTCATGTTTGCCTCCATAAGCAACTTTTCGGAGTTTTATGTGGAGCTGGAGGCTAACAACGAGGGGGTGGAGTGTCTCAGGCTCCTCAATGAGATCATCGCTGACTTTGATGAGGTGAGCAAAAGGAAATATAAGGAACAATTAATGCACGTTACAATAATTTAGGAAACATTTATTGGACACGGTGTGGTCATTAGATGTAACCATCTGCCAGTGCTGCTGACCTGTTGCTATGCTGCTTTTATTTCTGTCCTTTGCTGTTCTCTCCTAGATTATCAGTGAGGAGAGGTTCCGTCAGCTGGAAAAAATCAAAACCATTGGCTCCACCTACATGGCAGCTTCTGGCCTCAATGACTCCACCTACGATAAAGAGGGCCGTTCACACATCCTGGCGTTGGCTGATTATGCCATGAGGCTTAGAGAGCAGATGAAATACATCAACGAGCACTCCTTTAACAACTTCCAGATGAAGATAGGTAAACACGAAGGAGAGTGAAAATTGCTCTTGAAATCCGATAAGTTTTCTTTGGATGCGCTTTTGTGATGTCAGTCAACGGAGATCAACAATAATGTGTTCAAGCAGACGCTGCATTAATATTTAGTTAAAGTCCTCTATCTGTTATGATGTCTCACAGCCATGTTTTTTCTTAGGGTTGAACATGGGGCCTGTTGTAGCAGGGGTGATAGGAGCCAGGAAACCCCAGTATGACATCTGGGGGAACACGGTCAATGTGGCCAGCAGGATGGACAGCACAGGCGTGCCAGACTACATTCAGGTAACAGTGACTCAGTTACTCCCCAGCAGTTTGCAATTTTATGTTTACAAGAAAACGTTTTGTCCTTTTAGTAATTGTTGGATCAGTCAGCCAACATAGAATACCAATCCAGTTACTCGTTAAATTAGTCATCAAATTTTCGCCAGTGGTTATTCCAACATGAAATGCTTATTTACACCCAAAACAATGGCCGCACATTAGCCATCTTCGCTCTAGCTGAGAAATGCTCTTCGCACACAGTTCAAAGTCTTGTTTACAATATCTAAACCTAGACCTTTGCTCTGTGTGGAAGCATACTACAGATGCTTCCACACATACTACATTCTGCACATTCAATCAGTGCACCGTCCTTCACTTTACTTCACTTTAGGCCCAGACATCTGCCCTCCCGAAGTAAGAGTCCTGTGTTGTTTTCTAGCAGTAATTGTGCTCTAAAGTCCCTCTGGGGGAGGAATAGAGAGCCAAATCTAAATTCCCTGTAGACTTCATGCAGCTATCGCAGTGTTATCTCCTTCAGTGGTGGAAAGCCACAGCAAGTTAGCTTTGGGAAAACAAAAAAAATCTTATTTATAGATGCAGAACAGATATTTTGAAATGTGTGAGAAACATCGAAAGCTGTACTGCCAAAAGAGCTCCTTGAAAGATTGAGTCTCATTACAGCAGCGCTGCCATCTGCTGCACACTTTGTGTTACTGCATATCAAAATGCCCTCTCTGCTATGCACTGACGTGAACTGATTGTTTTCATTTCCCAGATAACATTTTGAAGACTTTTTGGTTTAACTTGTATCAATTGAACTACTTTTTTTCAGACACTAATAAGTGCTGAAGATTTTTTTTTTTTTTAAATCCTCATATTTAAAAACTTATGCCTCCGTCATCATGCTTTAGGGAGAAGCTAGGACTGACTCTTAGGAAGGGTTGAATATCTAATATCCTGAGTGTCAAATATCCGTGTCATCTCTTAGGTGACTACAGACTTGTACCACGTGTTGGCCAACAATGGATACCAGCTGGAATGTCGAGGTGTCGTCAAGGTGAAGGGGAAGGGAGAGATGACCACTTACTTCCTCACCAGTGGCCCCCCAGGTAGTTAACGAGAGACCGTTTGACCGCAGAGTGACTCCCACTCCACTGATACGTCAGAGACTGCAAAGAGAGACAGAGAGTGGTCAGCTCGAAGCGTGGTGCAAGCACTCTGGGGACAGTAGAAGGCCAGCAGAGACGAGACTGTATGTTGCTCAGATGCACAAATGGAGGGTGTTGTTCATGTTAGGAGGTTGTTGTTTTTTTCTCCCCAAGCTGCCCGAGAGATAATGAAGCCCAGTTGCCTTAGGACGGAAGTGACTATGCTTGTGTTTATGAGCAATAGTACAAGTATTTCATCTGGAGTAATTATTTATTTTTTTGTGGAAAAAACAAAACTGTTTTATAAAAGAATATATGCAAGGACAACACTATGGATGAAAATAACCAAAGAACAAGTGTTTGACATTTGACACACACTAATGAATCTGCTCAAAAAGTACAGTAAACTTAAGTAATTTATTCATCCTTTTGCTAGCAAAGGCCACGGTAATGTCACTGTCATTGACAGGCATGAACCCTTATTTTGTTGTGGACTTTATAATGAAGGAGAACGTGCACGTATGCACATATATGCAGACAACAAACGCAACTACCCTGTCTTGGATTTTTGTGTTTCTTATCAGGGCCTTATTTGTTTCCTCCAGTCTGTAGTTTTTAACGGTCTGGATCTCGGCTGTTTGTGGTTCCCTTAAATCTCTGAGCACTTTGCTCTCCGAATATTTCTTTTTTTCTCTTTTTGGTTCAAGCCAAAAACAAGAAGTACGACATGAAGGAAGCACGATTGCATTACTGTCACGGAAATGAAGAGACATTGTTAAACTGTTATGAAACATTTTATACCAGTGTGTGTGTGTGAGACAATGTGCTGTATGTGTGTGGGTGTGACCACATGTTACTGAATGCTGTTCTTTATCTATAAGTGGGCATACCGTCACTCTTCACTGTGAGGTTTTTAAGATACTGTACGACAATGCTTTCTTGCCAAACTGGTTGCTACGAGGCATGTTTTATATTATTCTTTGGAGTTATGTGTCCATTCCTGATTTGTGTGTGTGTGTGTGTGTGTGTGTGTGTGTGTGTGTGTGTGTGTGTGCGCGCGCGCGCATGTGTGCGCGTGTGCGCGTGTGTGTGCGTATGTGTGTTAAAATGATAGTTTGAAGAGAATTATGTCTTCTACGCCTTTTACTGGACTGTGATTTTGACTGATTTCATTCCAACTGAAAGCCTACATGATGTATGTTTTTGGATTGTGAACCGGTTTCCTGACCACTTCAGGATTAAGTGTATGCAGAAATTTTCTGTCTGCTCTGTATTGCCTTGAGATTATGCAGTTCCAAGGTCCACATTCTTCATGGACTAGTATATACTTTACACAACAGTATTTGACCTGATTTTGTATTTGGCACACATAGGCTTGTAACCCCACCTGCCACCACCACCCCCGAAACGAGTTATATGAATGTATGTATCAATGAATATTTCTGTCTGAAGCTAATGAAGAAAGCTACTCTTTTCCAAGCCTTTGGTACTACAGAAGGAGCTAGATTACTGTACTGGTGGTCAGATTGATTCAACTGCAAGGAGTGTTTTGACATTTTAAGGTTCAAAGTTGATTGATATGCTCACTTTTCTGTCCAGAAATGCGGCCTTCATGGGCTGCAGAAAAGATCCTCACTTTTGCTCGTCCCTCTCTGGCTTCAATATGAAAGGTTAACTAAACAATGTTGCATTTTACTTTTAAAAAAGTGGCAGTCTGAGAGTACTGCATTAGTGCATTTATTGGTCTGATTAAATTCCCCTTGGTTAAGAAGTCAACAAATGTCTGTTTTGGGGTTTTATTATTATTATTTACATTTGTTTATTGTGTTTATTTGGATTGCAGTTTTAATCTATGCTGTTGCACACTTTCCCCACCTTTCACAGTAATAATAATAAAGACTTAATAATTAGGCCTACTTTCACAATCCAGCTTCAGCCCAGACAGTGGTGCTCTGTTTGTTAGCTTTAATTTAGAAATCGTGTCAATCAGCAGACTGCAATCAAGATTTCTCCCTATGACAGTAACCCGAGAGATGCTTCCTTCTCGTTTTCTGAATAAATCAGTCTACGGTTTCAAGAGGGTGATACAGGAGAGAGTATTTAATTGCGTGCACATAAATAATGAATTTCTGTTGAGGTAATAGCGATGCCACTTACAGCACTCTATGCTGAACATTAATTAAGTGACATAAATTCCTCCTAATCCCTGATGAAAAACAGCACGAATGTGTATTCCCTGCGAGTAACAGTGGCCTGTCTCAACTGCTGGCAGCCCAAGTGAGGCTCTTTGTGGGGGGAAAGAAACGCCGCAGCTTTATTTTATTTTTCTTTAAATTGCGGCTCTTATTTTTGTAGTATTTCGTATGTTTCAAGAAAGGTCCTCGTGCCATCGTCAAAATTGGCGCGTGAGATGTGACGCACGGAAATAAGTGTAAGTTCAAGACTCGCGCCGCCAGCAGGGGACTCACTTTAACTAATTATTTCAACAAATGGCACCTGTTCGAGTGAAAGCACTGGCTGGGAGACCGGTTAACGCTAAACTCCTGTTTGGAAACTTTAAGGGAACAAAAAATCCCCTAAAACGCGTCGTGTGTGAGAACACACACCAATAAAGGAATATCGAGCCTGAGGGACCAGGTGCAGATGACGGCTGTTTGTCGGTTTGAGGTAAGTAGCAGTATTTAAAGTGTAGAAACATCTACAATACCCACCTATTAGTCGCGAGCCGTTTGTGTCATCTGTGACCTTAATTGCCAGATTGGCTTCACGGGACAAAATGAGCCGTTTCTAGTTTATCTGAGACGACTCAGGACGCGTATTTTTCGTGCTATATTTAAAGCTTTTAATGGCCCTACTTGAACCTTAAACCAGGACATATGCAACCAACTCTTCCTCTTTCATTTCTACTGTGAGCGCGTTTCGCTGAAGGCCCGCTGTCTGCGTTGTCTGCACTCTCAGCATCTTGCTGACCACAGCCTAAATGCGCTACGATAGTCCTAAAGATATAGATTCATTTGAAGTTTTGCCTTCCTGATAAGGAAGAGTAGGCATAATGGGATGTAAATTCTACACAGTATTTACTTATGTGAGAGTTATGAGTGAATGAATGAAAGGTTTGTTCTTTATTTCCTCCTGTGGAACTCCATATTGGATGTCCTGTTGAGCCAGTTTGAAAGTCAGCTGACTTGTTAAGTGAATTAATTATGACCAAGTAAGAGTGATGGGTCTCTTACTTAACAGTGGTCAGCTAAGGAAACGTGGACGTCCTGGATTGCAATGATATCATTTTTCAGGTCTCATAGTAGAAAACAGCCTCCAAGGCTGGGTGAAGTTATGCTCCTGTCATGCTCCACGTAGCAAAAAACTACTTCCTGAATCAAGTGACAGATAATCATTACTGATGAGGTGTCTTTGGGTGTGGGTGTCTTGAGGGAATGCATTGTGCGTCACCTATTTACTGGAATGGGACCTGCAGGGTCAGGCTCACCTGCTGCCACGTGGCTCGTGGAGGATTGTGGCCAGAACAGGTGAATTCAGGTGTTTACAAAGAGGTGTGGTGTGTTTGTTCTCGCTCACCTCTTCCCTGTTCTACCTACCCGCCCTGTGGGACTGTTTCCTAAAGAGACACAGGAGGAGGAGCACGGTTGGCTAGATTACCTACTGCAATGACCGTTGACGCTTGTAGAGGCGCAAGCCGGTTTAAGGGATTGTTATCATGCTTTTCATTTTTGTATTTACTGTAAAAATAGCTCGGTGACTGTTTAGCAGCTTAAAAAAAAGGTAAGGGTTACAGGCGTGTGGGGGTTGACTGGATTGTATTTCAAAGTTGGGTTCAAGACAGACAAACTCTACATCTTCTACTCTTTTCCTTTTTTTTTTTTGCTTAACAGCGTTAAGAGAATGCGTTTTTTTATACGCCGGCGGATGTCCCCCCTTAAACTGGTGCTCCTTGGGGGAACTCTCTTCATGGTGATCTTGGTAGTTCTTCAGAGGGATGTTGGCTCTTCAGCTGGGGACCCCTGGTTACAGGATCTGGTGGTAAAGAGGGACAAGGTAATGGGGATGGTCCGAGAAGCTGTCAACAATATTGGCTTCCAGATCGGCGCTCCACAGCCACCACCAGTAAAAGAGCAGCCTACAGAAGACACCAAGTGCCCCAGTGGATTGTACACTCAGGCTGAGCTCAAACCTCACTTGGAGAGACCACCACAGGACCCCCAAGCTCCAGGGGCTGATGGGAGAGCGTTTCAAAAAGACAGCATGACCCCAGGGGAGGAGAAGGAGAAGGAGGAGGGAATGACACGGCATTGTTTCAACCAGTTTGCCAGTGACCGTATCTCGCTCAGCCGCAGTCTGGGGGATGACACCAGGCCTCCTGAGTAAGAGCATGTTATCAGATTTATTACGTACACAGCTTGGACAAGTCTCTGTTTTGCCAGCAAGTATGATGATATGTACACAGGCCAGATAATGTGCTGCATCACAGCTGGGGTCATACTCACAGAGGTGAATTATTTACATCTGTTTGCGTAATGTGCTCCCATTTTCCCTGGGAAAAAAAAAACTTAGTTGAAAGACTCTTACTGTAACCAGTTTTAAATATGGTATGCACAGAATGCAGTATCCTGGTTAGTACAATGCAAGGCAATCTGTTGTAAATAGTTGAATCCGCTCTGTTTGTGTAGCGTAACATTTGTACATCCTGGTAGGCCGGAGATTTATCTGCCCAGTGACTTTTATTGTGAGCTGGTTATTAAAGGTGATGCATATTGAGCTATGTAAAGTATCAGTGAGCAAACCTTGAATATTCTCTTATGTGTCACTTTGCAAGACTGCCACCATGAAAGCTTCTCACTCTCACACACACCCACAGGTGCGTAGAGAGGAAGTTTCGTCGCTGCCCTCCTCTGCCTACCACCAGTGTTATTATAGTGTTCCACAATGAGGCTTGGTCCACCCTCCTCAGGACGGTGTTCAGCGTCCTGCACACATCTCCTGCTATCCTACTAAAAGAGATCATTTTGGTAGATGATGCCAGTACTGCAGGTAAGGGTTAAAAAACATGTAATGTCTTAGCATATGTGATGTGGAGGACTCTGACAAGAAGCCTCAGTTCAGTGGTGTGTGACAATACAGCACTGTTGGAGTAAAGTTTTATTGCTAGAAAGCAAATAATAAAGTTATTCCTTTTCTTCCTTTTAAATAATGTAAATAAAATTGTGTCCCAGCCATCATAGGAGGAGGGGAGGCTCCCAGTCTGTTGCAGTGCTAGCTGACAATCAATCATTGACGCTCACATTTATACTTGTGGCCACTTTTGGTTACTAATTAACCTAGCAGCATGTCTTTGGATTGTAAGAGGAAGCTTGGGCAGCCCTTGACCATTAGATGATCATTAGATTTGAACCCAGAACCTTTTTGCTGTGACATGATGGTGCTAACCACTGCCCCACTTTGTCACCTGTAGAAAGTAATACTTCTTACATGATATAACTGTAATCATGAATAGTTAATTTAATGTGAAAGAAAATCACTGGGATGTGGGTTATTTTTTTTTGTGTGTGTATATATATATTATAATATTGGAATAGCTGTCAAGCAATAACTGGGATAAATGCTGAAAATCTGGCTCAACTTAATAAAACTGACCTTCAGGATTTTTAGGGCAATAATTCAGTCGCTTTATCAGCTTTGATAAGATAAACTAGAGTGTTCACTTGGGATTTTAGCAGCTTGCTCATAAAATGCAAGCAAGTAGTGCTTTACAGATAGGTGAAGAGACTTGCATTTAGAGCAGGCAAACAATGGTCTGCATTGTCATATATGAGAATGACCCTGTGTTTACCAGGGAAATGTCCAGAAGGTTTGCTACAGTGAATATGAGCTGCAGGGTGATAGAAAGCCTGCTGGGAGCACCTCCAACACGGTGAAAGCAGGCAGAACAGTTATGATAAGAGACCTCTTTTTAATATTCTGTTCACTGCTTTCCAAAATGGGAAGTGTTTATACAATCCAGCATGTCAGGTGATATGACTTTGCTTACACTGTTTGTCAAAGCTGACTACTCACTTTTTGAAATGGTAAATGTTGTGCATCAGCATACCTTCACCATTTTTACCTGTTTTTTTTGTTTTTGTAAATCTGCTGACATGCCATTTGTTTCATAGAAAGACGCTTTGTTATGGTTTGCTCTCTAGTTCGAATCTAAGCTGTGCAGTCATTGGAATGCCTTTTTATTTGTAGGTCAGGTTTACTACAATGTTGTAGCTAAAAGATTGCAATCGCACTAAAATAATGAGCCCACTGCTACACGTCATCAAAAACCTCAAGCATCCTGTTGTTCATTAATGGTATTTGGTGGCCTATTAGATGAGCTTAAAATATCTTTTTTTTTCTTCCTTTTTTGCAGCAGTTTTCACTCATATCATGTTGGCACCCTCAAATGCATTTCCTACTGTATGTGAGGTTCTCATTTGACTAACAGATCGCTTTCATAATGCTCATGGTGCGAAGCTGGAGGATTCAGTTAGACTGAAACTTGTAAGAAATGTGGTGTTCACTGTGGTCAAGAAGGCTTCTGCAGAGGAAATGTAACCTAGTTTTACGAGCAGTGTTTACAGTTCATTGGTATTTCTTTTTTCAGTGCTCTCATGGGTACAAACTTTATGGATGATTGACTTTTTCATGTCATTTCACTAAATGCTCTTAGTTTGAAGTTTAATGTCTGTCACATTAACCGCATTGATTACAAAGTAACTTTTATTGCAGCAAAGTTGCAGCTTGCCTCAGGACAACTTTTGTTTTACGTAAAGGAAGGACTGACATGATTATGTTGCTTCCCTGCAGAGCATTTGAAGAGCAGGCTGGAGGAGTATATACGTCAGCTGAAGATTGTCCGTGTGGTGAGGCAGCCAGAGAGAAAGGGCCTCATCACAGCAAGGCTTCTTGGTGCCAGTATTGCGCAAGCTGAAGTTCTCACCTTCCTTGATGCACACTGTGAGAAAACGCACATGCAAACAATACACAAGTCAAAGTTTCCATTTTAATCATCCCAGGTGATTTACTGAGGCATTTCAGAGTTGGAGGGTTAAATGTATGTGCTTTTTCAGCTTCTAATACTGTAAATAATCTAATACTCCAGTACTCTAATACAAGTGTTTACTACAGCAGTAAACGTATACATATACACACATACCCACACAATTTTCACTTGTCCATATTTTGTAATACGTGATTATTTCATCTTACGTGTACTACTAAATAAGTGTTGGTTTTATGCGCTGCTTATGAATATATTAAAACCACATAGTTTAAGGGCAGGACCCCAGAAAAGGAGTGGTTTTAATGAAGCAGTATTGAAACGGATGTAGTCAAAACCTGCACCTCTTCTTTTAGTGACTGCTGCATTTGACACACGTAATCAATTCAGCTTGTTGAAATTATCTCTTTTGTTTTACGCTCTTTTTATTTAGTAACTGTTAAACTCTTTCTGCCTAACTGATTCACCGTCGGATACAGTTCAGCGTTTTCATACAAGATCCTTAATTACTTTGGTCTGTGCATTTACAGTGTTTTCCATCAACATTTAAATATTTTCACACAGAAGAAAGAAAAATTCAGCTAAATATAATGCCAGCAAACATCTGTCATTACTGTCTATATGAGGTCAAACTCATTTTACACGGAGGGTCAAAAGGAACCCACTTTGATCTTGAGTGGAACAGACAAACGAAACTCCACTTTGTATCAGTGTAAAGTTTAACCACACATTTAATCCTTTCTTATAATAAGATAAAGAAGTGCAATTTCAACAGCAAATCTTGTTTTTTCTTCATGATAAATGTGTAAAATTACAGAATTTTTTTTTTTTTTTTAATTTCTTTAAAAAAATTATTTATTATTCACTTACTTTGCTGTAGCATGAATGGCTCTTTATCAGCAGCAAAGCTGTAAAACTCACAAAAATACAGTTAAGTCACAAAAATCTATGGCCTCCTTCATATTTTCCAAAACTGTTCAGTTGTCCTGATTGGAGTCTTTGGCTGGCCGATTCTGGCCCCTGTGCCTTATGTTTGACATTCCTGGTCTATATGTTACACTGAATGTGGTATTATTTTTGTAGTTGATATTAAGAAATATGAAGCCATCACTGTCCTGTTTTCCCCGTTTAGGCGAGTGTTTCCATGGTTGGCTCGAGCCCTTACTGGCTCGAATTGTTGAGGAACCCACTGCTGTGGTTAGTCCAGAAATCAGCAGCATTGACCTCAACAGCTTCCAGTTCCATAAGCCTGTGGCCACCAACCGCGCCTATAACAGAGGTAACTTTGACTGGAGCCTGTCTTTTGGCTGGGAACCCATCCCCGAGGATGCAAAGAGGCTACGCAAGGATGAAACCTACCCTGTAAAGTAAGAACAGTCATGTTGGTGTCACGTTCAACTTCCTGAATTGTATAAAATACCTGATTGGTTTTCTGTCTGACTATGAACATTTCAGAACGCCCACTTTTGCTGGAGGTCTCTTCGCGATCTCACAAAAGTACTTTGAACACATCGGAACATACGATGACCAGATGGAGATTTGGGGCGGTGAAAATGTGGAAATGTCATTCAGGGTCAGACCTCTTTATCTAATCTCTGCTTACACAGATCCACTTTGTCACAAGTCTCCTGTTACTGAGTTTGAGTGTCATTTTTGATTCAGGTGTGGCAGTGTGGGGGTCAGCTAGAGATCATCCCTTGTTCTGTGGTGGGCCACGTCTTCCGTACCAAGAGCCCCCACACCTTCCCCAAGGGCACTGAGGTCATCACCCGCAACCAGGTGCGCCTAGCTGAAGTCTGGATGGATGACTACAAGAAGATCTACTATCGGCGTAACCAAAATGCAGCAGTTATGGCCAGTGAGGTCAGTTTTAAGAATAATTTATCACCCTTGTTCTGATACTTTTTGGCTGGAATTCAGACTCATGTTGATATGATTTTGTACTCATAAGTTTATTAGTGTGTTTTGTTTTGTTTTTGTTTTTTTTCTAAATAACGCCCCTTTTGCTGTACAGCATAGATTTGGAGACATCTCTGATCGCCTGAATCTGAGAGAGAGGCTTCATTGCAAGAACTTCAGCTGGTACCTAAATACAGTCTACCCAGAGATCTTTATTCCAGACTTAAATCCAGAAAAATCTGGATCTGTGAGTCAGTTTTGTGAATAGCGAACATCTAATGCGCAACATGTGATGTGTACCTGTGGCACTATTTAATTATTGTGTCCATGTTTGGTCCAGATTAAAAACTTAGGGTCTAATATGTGCCTGGATGCTGGAGAGAACAACCAGGGGGGTAAACCTCTCATCATGTATCATTGTCACAACATGGGAGGCAACCAGGTAAAGTAACTGATGCAGTATGTTAAAGACAAGTTGATTATGCTTTTCAACATTCGAGTTCTAATTGGATGATTGTGTCCTTTAGTACTTTGAGTATACGTCTCATAAGGAGCTGCGTCATAACATTGGAAAACAGCTGTGTGTTCATGCGGCGGTGGGATCAGACCCGGTGAAGCTTGAGCTGTGCCGGCTTAAGGGGAAAGGTACCAGTGTGGCCCCTGAACAGGAGTGGGTCTTTACAGAGGTGAGGAGCAGTTGGAGGCCAACATTTCTTTTTCTTTTTTAACATTTGGCCAAATGCAGCTAATCGCTATCATACTTGTCCACCACATGTAAAGCTACAGCCATCTTCCAGGTAGCTGCAACTGGGAAATAAAGGGGGAAAAGAGTGAGCTTACTGAGTGTCATCATGAGGTTGCTGAAAAATCTAGTGGACGGTCATCGCAAAGAAAAACTTATAAAACCTCAACTTGCCGTGTGTACACTCTGAACTGCTTTAATGCATGATATATAATATGTAAGGTAGAAAACTTTAGAGGTGGTGCTAGGGAGATTTTACCTTCAGCAGGGCCATCTTTTGCTTTAAATCTCCTGTGATGGTTGTGATTTTTCTCAAACTAGATGTTTAACCAATTGTTGTTGTATCCAAACAACAGTTATTTCTTTTAATTATTATGTTTATTTGAGTTTTGCCAACTCCTTCTGTTCTTCAGGAAAATCTTCTGAAGAATCCAAGCAGTGGACAATGTTTAGCGTTGAAAGGAGGCCAGATTTTGATGGACTGCAATGCTGCCGAACTCCACCAGCACTGGACTTTCACCTGACCTTCCAGTCTTCCCGCCGGGTGACCTTTGATACCTTCTACCCTCCCCCCCTTTCTCAAACCTGGCACAAAGGAGCCACATCAATATTGATCGAGTAGAACTTCACCGAAGCTGTGAAGCTTGGGGCGCATACTGAATGAATATTTAAAGGAGGAGGGACAAGGTAAAGACGGTCACATCTGTCAGATGCCTGGGGTGGTCTTAGTTCATTTTAAATTTATTTATGAAAGAAACTCTGCAAAGACATTTGCTGGTGGTTGGGGATCTTCAGCGTCTGGGCTGCGGCACTTGGGAGTGTGACCTTGATCAGGGCGAAGCTGTGAAAACGTGACCTTAAATGACTGGATTTGCTCCTAAACTTGGAAAATTCTTCTTGCTTTGTTTTTGTCAGACACTGAATGTGATCATAAGTTTATATCTTACTGAGGAGTAACAGATGTCTGCTTTTTAAATAAAAATTATGTTTTAGATGAGGGCTTGTTTGTACACAGTATGTTTTTTGTTTGTTTGTTTTGTCTTTTGTTTTTTGGGTTTTTATTTTTTTGTTTTATTTTGTTTTTAATTGCCAAGACTATTCCTGAAAGTTTTATACATAAAAACTAAAATATATTGGAGTTGTAACAATCTTCTGTTGTATGTTGTGCTTCTTTGTATATATTTGATAAATATTACATAAGGCACTAATCTTAATTTTCTTTTTAGCTGGGCAATGGTTGGCACTGATTAACAAAATGTAGCCACTCCTAGGAAGAAGTAAAGGAATAATTTACAAAGACTCTTTGGTTACTGATACTGCAATATCAACTCATTGGGCTTCAAAGTTACGGTAGCCTTAAGCTGTTAGCCTGGAAACGCTTCATGATTCGTTTTACAGCCCGAGAAAACTGTGTCCAGGGTCGTAGTCTGATAAGAACTCATTCCTACAAAGAGTTAAGACTTGCTTTGTCAGAGATACCTGTTAGGCAGTTGTGCAACATTTATCTAAGGAGTGGCTGAGGAGCAAGAAACATTCATGGCATTAAATTCATGTGATTAGACCTGAAATGTGACTTAACGCCACTGAGCAGGTTCATCAAACTTCAGCTGATGGACTGTGAGGATTCTTGATTTCATATGCAAATGAGATTTATGGAAAAGCAGAGTAAATGGCAGCGGTTACATTGGAGGAAGCAATGGCACAGATGCATTACCCATTTTGTACAGTAGGTGGCAGCACACAGTCGGGAAACTTTTCTGCAAGGCGAGGATGACAGCTGAAATGTCGAGTGTCATGCAGCCACAGGGAAACGAGTGGTCACAGCAGACGGTCGAAGAACAGATGGGTCAGAAGATGAGCTCAGAGAGTCTGACTCGCTCTGAGGTGTTTGGGCAGCTCAGGAGGGAGCTTTACGGGGAGGAGCGGTCAAGTCATTCCAATACACACTTATTCATCATACTGGGAGCATCTGTGAGTACAGCTCTTAAAACTGCTCTTTCATGCAGCATATGATGAAATGTCTCGTTTAATGTGGTCACTGGTCTTGTAGTAGCACCGTATTCTAAACACATCGCGGTGTCTGAAGTCACGGGCTGGTTTGAGGAAAAAAAAAACGTGCATAAAAATAATTCACATATTGTTGCAGTGTGGTGATCCGAATGAAAGCCAGGTGTGAGCGCATGCAGTTTGAAATGTGCTGCATCTACTTTTTCCTTTGTTGAGCAACAATAGAAGCTGATGATTTAGCAGCGAAAACATTTTCACCGTTTTTGGCTTTGAGCCGGGAACAAAGTACCAGTTGCATGTTTATCGGTCATGAATGTTTTTTTAAAGTAACCTAATTCACACTTACAAGTCTGAGTTCTGCAGATCAGGTGTGTTGCTGGAAAATGTGACTTATTCAATTACTCTGCAGATTCTTTTGCACCACAGTGATTATTTCCAAAGTTTACTTAGTCTTTGGACTCTGAGTGTCCGTTCACTGTGAATAGATCTAAAGAAACGTTTTTTTTTTTTGTTTTTGTTTTTTTGAAATTTGTATGATTTAAACAGGGAGATCTTGCTAAAAAGAAGATCTATCCAACCTTATGGTGAGTAAAGAACTGCAGCACGCACACAGCAGCTACATTAATAACAGAGCTGTGCTTTAAAGTTGTTTGGTCACCTTGTGTAATGAAGAGTTTGACCTTTGGCCAAAGTTTTCTGCATTGCTACCTTTGAATTTTTCAGGTGGTTATTCAGAGACGGCCTTCTTCCAGACAACACGTTTTTTGTGGGTTTTGCTCGGTCCAGCTTGACTGTAGAGGACATCAAGGCAGCATGTCTGCCCCACATGAAGGTAATACCTTTAAGGGTGTTTGACTATTAAAGATAAGATTTTGTGTTTTCAGAAATCATTGTTCCACATCTTCCTCAGGTCAGTGATGAAGAAAGCGACTACCTATCAGCCTTCTTCAGTAAAAACTCCTACCTGAGTGGCAGGTATGATGACGGCAGCTCCTTCGACCAACTCAGCAAACATCTGTCATCTCTCCCTGGGGGCGCCAACGCTAATAGACTTTTCTACCTGGCTCTACCACCGACTGTCTACCATCATGTCAGCAAAAACATCAGAACCCACTGCATGAGCCTCAAGTTAGTACCTGACGAGTCCTTAAAATCAATATCTCACTTAGTGTTGATTGCATTTTCCTAATCCACTGTTTTTGTGGCAGAGGTTGGAACAGGGTAATTGTCGAGAAGCCCTTTGGTCGTGACCTCCAGAGTTCACAGGAACTGTCAACCCACCTGTCGTCCCTGTTTACAGAGAACCAGATCTACCGCATAGATCACTACCTGGGAAAAGAGATGGTCCAAAACCTCATGGTGCTCAGGTAACAAGCTCAGTACAGACTTTTTTGGGTGGACATTATCACAGGAATGAACTTTCAGGTTGTCATAGACAGTATTGCTGAATTTCAGAAGTATTCATTACTATTCAACTTTTCCATCCTCCTGTTTTGTTTTAGTAATATTTTACTCACTCATTTCCAGGTTTGGAAATCGCATTTTTGGACCCATATGGAACAGGAACAGTGTGGCCTGTGTGGTTCTCACCTTCAAGGAGCCTTTTGGCACTCAGGGCCGTGGAGGATACTTTGATGACTTTGGTATTATTCGGTGAGAGAGACTGCATTCAGATAAATGTAAGTTAAAAAAAAGCTAGTTTGTAAACTTTCCCTCATTGCTTTCTTTTCTTCTTAATATAGAGATGTCATGCAGAACCATCTTCTCCAGATGCTCTGTTTGGTTGCAATGGAGAAACCTCCTTCTACCAGTCCAGATGATGTGAGGGATGAGAAGGTAAAACCAGGGATTGGAAGAATTTGGGAATTGCTTTCCATAGCACGATTATCAAGTCTTCGCCATCCTTTATCCACCCCATTTTTTTCTCAAACTCTAGGTGAAGGTGTTGAAGTGTATACCTCCTGTTGAAGTATCAGATGTTGTGCTTGGCCAGTATGTCGGAGATCCTGAAGGGGAAGGTCAATCCAGACTGGGATACCTTGATGATCCCACGGTGCCCAAAGACTCCTGGACACCAACTTTTGCAACAGCAGTCCTGCATGTCCAGAATGAGAGATGGGATGGTGAGGCTTTAGTCCAGCTTTTTTGTTCCTCACCTGTCTCTCCTAGTCTACATTTTATCAAGCCTCCTTAAATTCTCCTTCTGCTTTTGCATCCATTATGTATGTCATCGCACCATGCACACCATGTACATCAGGAGTTCCTTTTATTCTGCGCTGTGGTAAAGCACTAAATGAGCGGAAAGCAGAAGTACGTCTGCAGTTCACTGACGTGCCGGGAGACATTTTTGGTGATTGCTGTCAGAGGAATGAGCTGGTGGTGCGGGTGCAGCCAGATGAAGCCATTTACTTAAAAATGATGACCAAGAGGCCTGGAGTTTACTTCAATCCAGAGGAGACTGAGCTGGATCTCACCTACAAGAGTCGATACAAGGTGCCTCAAGCTCATGTCAAAATATTAATTGTAATCCAGCTTTCAGAAGCAACTCTTACTCTTGCAGGAAACGTATTATGCTTTTCCTTACAGAATGTATATATTCTGTAAGGAAAAGACAATTTATTTATGAGCAATCCTTGTGAGCCACAACCTTAGGCTTAGACTGCTTCAGTTTTTTGGGGGGGTTGTTCTACCTTGAAATGATGTCAGTATGTGTGGAAATCCTTAATCCAGTCATCTCAGACAAATTGCTCCAGATGTTAGTACAGCAGTGACACCCACCTGTTCTTCAAAGACTCTCTTGGCAATAGATGGAGTTGGAAAAAAGCACAATAAATCACTTTTAAAATAATATTATATTTAATACATTTTGAGACTTTTATGGTGGATGTCCCATTGTTACTTATCCTTGATACTGTAGGCCAGTAAACTTGAACTTAGTATGCATGTAGGAGTTTAACAGCTGCTGTCTATCTGCAGGATGTGAAGCTCCCAGATGCTTATGAAAGACTCATACTGGATGTCTTCTGTGGAAATCAAATGCATTTTGTTCGCAGGTAGGTGCCATCATTGAAAACATGAGCACATCTGCACAGTTGTTGCCAAATATTTTATCAACACTTTTAGTTGGAGATGTGCACCGGCCACGTTTAAACAGCTCTTTTTAATTTTTTAGGCAGTGATTTTCAGTGTTCCCTCTTTTTATTTATTTTTTTGTTGAAATGTTTTCATCTTTCTGTCTCAGTGATGAGTTACGGGAGGCCTGGAGGATCTTCACCCCCCTCCTCCACCAAGTAGAGAAAGAGAAGCCACGCCCCATTCCCTACACATATGGAAGGTAAATACTGTTTTATCAGGCAGAATGAAATACGCATATCATACTTTAACAGTGACAGTTCTTCTTTCCATCTTATCTGTTATGTCCACAGTCGTGGTCCAAGAGAAGCAGACGATCTCCTGAAGAGAGTGGGATTTCGCTATGAGGGAACATACAAGTGGGTGCAACCCCACACCGCTTAATTCTTTCTGTCTCACAATCAAGTACTTGAGAAAAGATTGTAAACAAACAATCAAGTTTACTGCAGTCACTGCTGCACTTGATTGATTTCTGCATGCACAGAAGAAAGCACTGCTTTTCATGACCAATTATGACAGCAGAGATTAAAACAAGCTGTAACAGTCTGATTTTGATGTAAATCTGGTATTTCTAAATAAATCATCATTCACTCTTTTACTTGCAATTTTTTTTAAAAGCATTGCAAATATCTGTATTCCTACGACCTTTGGACATTGTGGACATGGAAAATCTACAACCTTTATGGTATCTTATAGATACTAGTATAGGATAATTATTTACTGGCTGTGCCATTTAACTCTTAAGAATTCAAGATTGTTCACTGTATTGTAAGGCCTTTGTTTACAACTGTCACTAATGCCCAATGGGAGTCATAAACAGACCCATGTATACCAGAAGGACCTGCTGGCCTGGTTCGTAACAACAGGAGCCTCTTTTAGTATCAGTCATGCAGGAAACACATTTAAATGTCTGGCGTCAGGTAAGAACAACTCTCAGGTATGTTCTAATCTAAACTAAGAACTCTCTTACTAACATGTTAATCTCTTACAATGCATAAACATGTTTTCAAATGGCTTTATATTTTTCTATTTCTATCAGCAGTTTTCACCAGATTTATTCTGGTTCTTGTACTTTGTCTCTGCTAGGTTCAAGGCCTAACTGGAACTGCATGCACACAGTTTCTTTAACATCAGTAATAGACCATTAAGTGATCCTGCCAGTACTTTGAAGTGCAGCAAGAACAAACATCTTTTTAAACAACTATTTGTAGTTTCTTGTGACAACCTATTGAAGTAATGATTTTAATGGGCCATATATGTTTGTAAATTGTCATGCATTTCATAGATTTGTGTGAAGCTAGAAAATTGTTCACTGATAATGTAGAACCAGTAATCATTCACCTTTTATTCAGCTGGATATACAATCTGCACTGCTGCTGAACAATCAAGCAATAAAAAGTCAAGCAATAAAAAGTCATTGCACAAAGATTTTGTCTTTCAAGTTCTGTTTGCATTTCCCATGACTCTATTCTCTGAAAACTTGTGCACATAAATAAAATTCAGACCACAAGCTGCTCACTTGCCGCATACTGTATAAATTAATGTAGTTTACTGAGAAAAAAAGCCCCCAAAATTAGCAAGCGGTAGTCAACTAACACACACATGCACATTTAAGAATAAATAGTCTTCATCATTATTACAATGAAGATAATCCATAGAAGTACCTGAAATAAAAGGAACTTTTTGGCAATCACAGAAAGCAAGTCTGGCTTTTTAATTTTTTAATAAATTCACAAATCAGTCCCACGATGCAAACACTCCATTCTTCAGACTATTTGTATGTGATGCATCTACTTTTATTCTTGTCACTCTCCTGGCTGCAGTTCTGCATGGCTGCTCCGTCCTCAATGCCCCTGGCGTACAGACGTACCAGCTGACCGTGGATCCTGACAGAAGTGAACAAATCTAATTATATATCTTATGTTTCATAACGTATTGTGGGATCTTTACCCTACAATACAAAGGGCTATGAGGCAACTGTTGTAATTTAGCACTGTATAAATAAAATTGAATTGTAGAACAACATGTTGGGTGGTGCTCTTACCTGCAGAAGATCTCAGTGAAAGGCAGAATCTCTCCATCACAGTTCCACACGGACACAGCTGGAGTCTTTTTGCAGCACAGACCACACAGGATGGGAGCCACTGTTTTGTGCTCGTTCATCGTCTCTCGCTCCACCACACTCTGTGCCAATTGCTGCTGAGATCCATTTCTGCTTACAGTGTCCACGTATTCTCGCTCTTCGCCACCTATTGCGCGATTCAGCTCTCCGATTCCTTCGTGCACCTCTTCTTCTCTGCCATCTGGGAGAGAGAAACGGACGGCCTTCACTCGATGGACCTCCACAAACGGCAGGTCAAACTAGGAGAAGCAGGAACGATTGGGTCAAGCAGTTTCTAAAGTTTCTCAGTCCATTTGTTTTCAGCTGAATGTGATATACCTGGTCCTGTGTGCTTGTGTGTCTGTAGAGGAACTTGAGGAAGCTCAGTGGGTGAGTGTCCCATACTAGGATGAGATCCCCTGTTCCGTCTGCCAGATGAGCAGACGGAGAGAGACCTAATGGGCTCCTGGCACATGAGCTGGACATACAAGTGATCGATACACACCTGAACCTGCCCTCCACACTCACCCATTCACCTAAAGAGAGACGAAGAGATTGGAGAAGCTACAATTAGAACGATTTTAGCAGATGTTGATTTCTAAAAGAAAATAATATTTGGCCAATGTGCCCCAGGGGTTATAAGGCAATTTTTAATAGAGTAAGGAAATGGGGAAAAAAAACATTTGTGTGATTTTACTTATTTCAATATGTGTTGTGGACAACAACAGGAAGGCAAGAAAAAGTCAAACCACCAGTCGTGACAACCAAGGTATAGAGAAGGGCACGTCTGAACAAACAAAAAGTTGCATCTTGAAGCAGATGGGCTGCAGCAGAAGACCACACTGGGTGCGACTGCTGTCAGCTAAAAACAGGAAATTGAGGCTATAATTTTCACAGGCTCACCGAAATTGGACCACAGAACACTGAAAAAAAATCTTTTGTGGTTCACTTTTGTTCCAGTTTTGATTGTTGGTAGAGTCAGAATTTGGCATAAACAACATAAAAACATGATTCATCCTGCCTTGCATCAACACTTAAGGGTGGTGGTGTCAGTCAGTGTCACAGGGTACCCATCTTTGGATGGCTTCTTCTCTCATCATCCCAAACTGGTTTCTTGAACATGACAGTGAGTTCACTGCACTTAAACAGCATCCACAGTCAAGCTCAAACCAACAGTCCACATTTGAGATGTGCACCAATCTGCAGCAGCTGTCTGATGTTATCTTGTTATCATGTACCAGAATTTACGAGTATTTGTATCGTTACCTTCAGAGTCATTGCTGTACTGGCTGAAGTGGGAGCTGTACAGGGAGCCTGAATCAGAAGTGTGTGGGAATAGTCGCTCTGTACTTCTGGAGCACACATTGCACCTAAAAAGAACAAAGAGTTTCACTCTCCTTCAAGTCTGTGAACTAACAAGCTCCCTGACCTTAGCAACAGCATTCATAAGAGCATTATAATCCATTCGCTGACAGCCAGAGACACCTGCTCCAAACAAAAACTAAGGTACTAACAAGAGGCTTGGTCTCAACTTTCAACTAGATCAAGTTTCTCTTGCTATGTCTCTTCTACCCTCCTCAAGGAACGAGCAACCAACACCCGAGTCCCTGCTACAGGGGGTAGCAGTTACAGTATCTCAAAGTGAATTTGACCCATTTCACTAGTCCTTGAATAATAATGATGCTCCTCACAAGGGCACCTTCTCGCTTTCAAATTAAAAGATTAAAAATTATCTTCCTTTTTAAAACCCCCACCAGAGTAACAAAAAAAGTTAAAGGCTTTCATATTTTCTTCAAGGTCACGTTTTGGCCTGACTTGCAAGTGAAAGTTGCAGTTACATTAACAATGGGAGGAAGAGCACAGTCTCTTTTTATCTCTTTCTAGTAGGCGTTTTACCCTGAGAGGCAGCGCGTTTTATCCTTAGGGCTGGAGAGCAGTGGGTCTGCTGGTAGATACTGAACTATGCCTGCATAGCTTCTGTTGCTCAGGTACACAACTGTACCTATACAGAAGAAAAAAAATTAAGGTTGGGTAAAAATACAGAACACCAGATACTGTATATGTGCAAGATTTTAAAATAGAACAACAGTGGTTTTACTATAGCAAATGCTGAAAAGGGAAGCACAGATGCCACTAGAGACTTTCAATTTGGTCATCTTGATAACAGTTACAGTTTCAGGGTGAATTTTTAACTTTGAGATAAAAATAAATATAGAGAATCTGACAGAATGTTCTTCAGCAGACTGTCATTTGCTTTGTTTTAAAAGAATCATCGGTCTGGACCTGAATAGTCGTATCTGAGAGGTCCCATCCAGCGGTGTTTTTCACTCTCAGCCAGTACGTCTCCATAGAAGCCATAGCCCACCAGAGATACCGAGTAGCGTACCAGGGTGGAAGCATGGTGAACTGAACACACGTCTAATGGCTGAGAGTCTCCTGCAAGGCATTGAGGGCATCAAGGGTATACAAACTTATTTATACAGTTCCAATTTTGAAAAAAAATATATATGATCAGGGTTACACTCCCTTTACATTCATGAGAAAAAGTTTTCACAAGACTGTGCGATTCTATGAAAACATCGATACACTGTTAACTGCTTCCATAGGAATTTTGAGGGGAAGTAGCATCCAGGTACTGCTAATCAAATGCACTTGATTATTGATTATCATAAGTGTGAGCACCTCGATAAAAGCAGAAGATTTTGCAGTGTGCAGATCTGGAGCATTCAGGTGTTTGCTAACACAATGCCAAGGAGGAAGGGCACCAGCAATGACCTCAAAACCATCAATCTGGAAAAGTTTATAAGGGCATTTCTTAACATTACGGTGCTTTATTTTTCTTAAAAACCAAGCACAGCACCACAAACACCTAATACCGACTGTCACAGTCACGTAAGGTGGTGGAGGATTTGGGTTCGTTTTTTTAGAGTCAAATGTGAGGCCATCTGTTTGACAGCTAATGCTTGTCCCAAATGGGGTCATCCAACAGGACAATGACCCCAAGCACAAAATCTACGACAGAATAACTTAAAAAGAAAAGAATCGAGATGTTGCAATGACCCAGTAAAAGTCCAGATCAGACAGGGCCTTAAGAGACCTGTGCATGAACAAAAATATCCAAACCTCAATGAACTGAAGCAAAATTGTAAAGAAGAGTGGTAATACGAATATAATTATTTCAAGTTTTTGCTAC
Source organism: Astatotilapia calliptera (assembly GCF_964374335.1). Taxonomy (NCBI): domain Eukaryota; kingdom Metazoa; phylum Chordata; class Actinopteri; order Cichliformes; family Cichlidae; genus Astatotilapia; species Astatotilapia calliptera. Next base: position 34,672,585 of record NC_137441.1, read on the forward strand.
CGAATATAGTTCTTTGAGACATGGGGTGTACTTAGTTTCCACGCAGCTGCAGAGAGTCTTGTGAAAACGTTCTTTTTCACATGACCGTATGCAATATTTCCTCACCAATAATGATGTGCAAAGCTGAAGAAACAGGATCAATAACCCCCACTGTGGCATAACACACACAGTCTGTGGAACCTAAAATAGATAACACATATCAGGAAGTGAGAGTGACACCTTTAAATCTGAAGCCATCAGTTTATAATTGCTTGTGAACAACAACCTGCAGGGATGATGCCAATATGAAGTGGGCATGGCTGCAATGTGACAGCGGGATCAGTCTCACAAAGACCTGCCTCTTGTTGTGTCCGCCCAATCAAACCATGAAGTACTTCACTGAACATGCCATCGCCACCCACACAGACTACACTGCAATAAACAAACATAATCGTTTCTATTATGAAAGCACCTCACAGTGCTCTTTCACAACAGTATTTATACCGCTGCGCTGATAGCACTTACCCATCAAAGCCTGTCAGATCTTTCTTCAAGAGGTGGTCTCTGGCCTGGTTAGCCCGTTCAGTCACTGAAAAAGTTTATATAATGATTACATGTAAACTGTAAGGCTGTGTGTCAGAGTTAAACTTTAAACATCAACTGTGCGATCAGTTTACCTATAACATGAGAGCTGATCCCAGCCAGCTCAAACAGAGGGGCAACAAGTGAATGGTAGATCTCTCTTCCTTTCTTTTTTCCTCCAAATGGGTTGATGAACACCAACAGTCTATGTGGACGCAAAGGACCTGAAAGATGCATGTTGAATATCACAGATGGGAGCTCAAAACGTCAGATATGCAACAGATTTTTTTTTGTTAAAGTAAAATAATAGTCTATTTAGGAGAAATACAAGGTTAAATATCAGCTGTGTTTCTAGTCCAATTATCCACCCCTACTGTGAGTTTTGAGGGCAGTCCTTAGGTGATTTGTCCACTGGTCTCTGAGGACCCGACTGGGGCAGCTGAACTGGGTCCGGCCCAGGTTCCACAACAACCCATAAGTGCTTCTACTCCTGCTACGCTTGATGTAGAAAACTGAAGGCAGATGACAGATACAAGAAATGGAAACCATGATGTAAAACCATAGTATCAACTGTTGGAAGTGGTGGTGGTGGTGGTGATGATGATGATAGTAGGGGGGGCTACAGGCACACATTGCACAAAATTGTAAAGTAAGCTGTGAACTTGGGTGTATAGTTTTCGAACTACACCGTCATCTAAAACCCACCTGTGAAATCTTTGTCTGTGTCTTCAACTGACTTCTGGGGCAAGATCTCCACCCGACCGTTCTCCACTCCAACCACCTCTGCCACAGGTACTGAAACTTCAATCGCGCAAACGCACAATGTGAAAAAATTGATTAAACATGTTTCTTTGTGTCGCTGCAACTGAGTGAACTTTTTAACTCTACAAAAGGATTGTTTCTCATTTTTCACTTGTCATAGAAATTAATGCATGATACAGCTGGTTCCTTGCCAGGTCTCAGGCCCAAACAATACAATAATGCTAGCTGAAATTCCATGCTGCTTCAGTTTCATCATGGTGCCCCTATTCGTTTATGCTGCTGCTTTATTAAGATGCGGTGGCTCACGAGGACGCTTGAATAGAGCTGAGCTATTGTTTATGTGATACCTTTAAAAACATAAGATGGAGAAGGTTTATTGTGTCTGCTGACTGACTGGCACACCTAAAAGGATCAAATTCTACATAATTTACTATGGCAGTGTATCATAAATCACAATGTGTTAGTGGTTTTAACTGGACAGTATTAAAATATTTTTTCACCTATATTTGTGGATGAGACAGAAAAAAAACCCCACTTTTTAAAAAAAAAATGCAAACTAGAATTTAAGCTCAGTGTTGGCTTATAATATTATGCCAGGAGGTGGGTGTGTTTGTGGCTGTGTTTTTAGTAAACTACCTTTGTAGGTCATGTGTCATGTTTGTGCTGCTCAACTCGTTCTTCACGTTTTCTGCATGCACTTAGATTCAATTGATGTGCCCCTTCTTGTGTTCAAACTTAACGCCTAGTTTGTAATTGGTGTTTGTGGTGTAGGCCACTGTCTTTTTTTGTCAGTTCAGTTCAGTTTATGTCAGTACAGTGCAGACGAAGCAGACTTTCTCTTTTAAATGTGGTGTTGCAAAGTGGTCCATGTGTGCACATTTATATTTGGCTCTTTAAATGTTAAGTAAAACAGGGGAGAAGTGCATTGTGAAACTTTCTGAGTGTTTGTGTCGCGCTCTCATTTAAACACAGTCTCTATAAAGCCCCATTAAACATCTAGGATACAGATGTGAGGGAGATACACGAGCACTTACCTGTTTTCTTGTCACCATTCTTTTTATCCGCCTCAGTCCATTTCAAATGCCAACCTGTGAGGACGGCCCGATATCTTTTATTTCCGATCCACAAACTTGACTCCAACCTCAGGTCAGTCTCCATCTGGAAAAGCGCTCTCAGTCACAGAGTCAGTCTTTCCCGTATGCCAAAACGCGTTCCTGATCACACTTTATGCCCATGGTGTTTGCATGCCTGAGAAGTGCAGACACCGGCGATCTGAACTCAGTTTCTGAATACAGGCTCAGAGTATTATTCCTTTAAAATGCTGAAGTCACCGCCCGATACACGGGCGTTATTCTGCAAATACCCATTTCCTATCTGCACCCTGCTCTTCTGATACCTGCTCGATTTGCATGTTGCGCTGCTGATTGGATGCCAGGTGTTTACCTGGAGCAATGTGGCCAAGTAGGCTAATCTGACGCGAATGTGTGCTTTCTCGCTGTTTGATTGACCTAAAAGCATTGCTTCGTTGACAGAATGGGGAATTTAAATGCATTTAAATACGTCATCTAAATATTTTGAGTGTGGAAGCCTCTGTAAATCATCAAATATTAAGACTAATAATACATGTTGTAGACTAATATAGGGCGACAAGTAGAAGATAGATGGTATTTAAAATTACAGTCTACCGTAATTTATTTTTTAACAAGGATGAGACTTTTAAATAACAGAATGAGACACACTATAAATCTGACATATGCAGCAAGGAGGACAACAAAGTAAAATAAATAACTATCTAACTAAACTATCGTTTACTGCAAAAAAGATTTTGCAAAAAAGATTTTGCAGTAAACGATAGGATATAAAAGGCAGTTTATCCGAAGGTTGAGAGTATTAATTGATTAGTGCTGAAGCAACATTGTTATATTTTAGCAGGCTTTTTTTGGTTTTGTTTTGTTTGTTTTTGTTTTGTGGGATTGCTCTTACATTTTTTTTAAATCTCTAATATAAACTTTTTCAACAACAGTTTGTTTAATCCAGTGTCTATTAAAAAATCCTCTTTTGTGTTTGGAAGTGTTTGAAAATGTGTTGCATTTGTATCATATTATTTAAAAATCTTCATCTAAACAGAGAATGTTGTCTAGTAAAATGTGTGCATCAGTTCCGTGTTAATTTACAAAAATGTATAACCTCAAATTACCTATAGTTGTCTGTCTGTTAGCCACCGTCGGGCCACAGCAAGGGTTTATGGCCACTTTTTTTTTCAAAATAAATCCGATTAATACAATAGGTACAACTTTTATTCTGAAATCCCGGCAGAGCGGACGTGTATGACGTTATTGTGGCACGCTCCTTCCTCTTGCTTTCCTTGCTAGCACGTCCATTTAGTTAGCTAGCGAAACAGGCTCTTTAACCCCGTAGGGGAACTGTTATGAATCATTTGACCAGTGTAGTATAATAGATTTTTTTGATTTTCATAATCTTGTTAGTAATTGATATTGGAAAATGAACATACGAAACGCACGGGTAAGTATAGAGAAATTCACTCGAGAGCCACGCTGTTTCTGCACAGAGCTAAGCTAACGTTACAGGCTGCAGTTTAGCTGAGCAGATATCGCCGGTCAGCTGTGTGACCCTTTTTATGTGTTTCTTTCAGCCGGAGGACCTAATGAACATGCAGCACTGTAACCTGCTGTGTCTTCCAGAAAATTATCAGATGAAATACTACTTCTATCACGGCTTGTCATGGCCACAGGTAACGAGCAGTGCTGATTCCAGTTTCCCTGTCTCTGCTAATGGCACTGCTCCTATCATACATACCATTACAATGTGTACGGTTATGTCTCTAATTGTTCTTCCGTTTAAATCGTTCCAGCTCTCATATATAGCAGAGGATGAAAATGGGAAAATTGTGGGATATGTGCTCGCAAAGATGTAAGTATTAGCGAGCATATTTGTATCCTGCTGTCACTTTTAAGAAAACGCATTGATTCTTATGACTTTTGCAAACTCTTTATAGGGAGGAGGACCCAGATGATGTACCTCATGGACACATAACATCCCTGGTGAGTCGGAGCACCTGCGACACCTCAGACAACTCCTTTGCCTCTTTTTCTTCATATTCTGTTGGGTGCTCCTTTAGGGGGTTCACCACAGCGGATCTGCCTCCAATCTCATCATGTCGCTAGCATTTCCTCTGTCATTCTTCATGGTTTTCATCACTTCTTACTGTCTGGCACCTCCATAATATATCCACTATTATTCTATTGCACATTTGCAAACTAGCTCACCTTTGCCTCTTTATCTCCAAACTGCTCATCCTGAGCTGTCTCTCTGATGTACTAATTTCTGATCGCATCCTTCTTGGTTACTCCAAGTTCAAATCTTAACATCTTTAGCTCTTAAACCACCAGCTTCACCTAAAACACTCTGTCTTCTAGGCAGTAAAGCGGTCCCACCGACGTCTGGGACTGGCTCAGAAGCTGATGGATCAAGCCAGTCGGGCCATGATAGAAAACTTCAATGCTAAATATGTCTCACTTCATGTTCGCAAGAGGTACTGCGGACTCTTGGCTTGTTGCAAACTAGGGTTTATCTCTTTGTGTACATAAATGATTGTATGAATTCCTATATACAAAATGTGTTCTGACTCCAATTGTATCTGTAAGTGCTCCTGTTTTCAAGAAATGTTTTCTCCCCACTGCAGCAACCGAGCTGCCCTGCACCTGTACTCAAACACACTTAAATTCCAGTAAGTATTTCTGTTTCTCTAGCAACATTACTGTTAAGTTTTTTAAATGTAATTCATGTACTACTACAACTTTTATTTTATTTACATCAGCTGGGTTATAATAGTTTAATTATACTGGTAGTCGATATAATTTGACCTGTGTTTAGTATAATTAATCAGATAACTGTATCACAAATGTGATGGTTACTTATATTGGTAGATAATTATAAGATTGTTATTCCCAGGTACTACTGGGTTTTGTTTTGTTTTTTAAAGTCTCTAAAGGCTCAGTCTACTTTTTTCTTTCCCTCACCATGCTTTAAAAATAGTTTTAAGGGTCATTTTCTACATGATTGTTTCTTTGTGTATATAGATGAAAGAATGTTGGTTGGATTAGTGATAGTTTCAACTATAACTCTCATTTTTAAAATCCATTAAAATTCTGTTTGAAAATGTGCTGAACAGCTGAATGTTTTTGCACCAACTTTAACTGATCTACTATCTTGTCCCTTCACAGGATTAGTGAAGTAGAGCCCAAATACTACGCAGATGGGGAGGATGCCTACGCCATGAAAAGAGACCTGGCCCACATGGCTGATGAGGTACTTGATTTTTACATCTTTTTAAAAAAAAATATGAGCTACTTTAGTTTGATTGTCACTCACTCTGAATTGCCCCTTAATATGAGCATGTGACCAAAATCTGAATGCGTTACTTTTTTTTCTTTTCTTTTTTTTTGGGTCCCCTGGTCATCTCACAGCTGAGGAAACCCGGAGCACGCGTGCCGGGTCAAGAGGCACAATCTGGCCAAAGTCCATCGGGGTCCGGTGACCATGAGAGAGAAAGCGAGAGAGACAGCGGAGGAGAGAGCAAAGAGCTGAGCGAAGTCAGCGAGGCAACAGAAAGCACAGATGTTAAAGATTCCTCTTCTGATTCACAGTGACACTGCAGCTTTAGACATTTTTAAAATCATCCCTTGCATCCAGTTTTTATCTATTTGCCATTTCCCCTGACCTTACACACTGATTATCTCGGCACCAAAAATGCTCCAACATTTACGTCACTTTTTTATTTTTGGTAATTCTGGTTTTTTTTTTTTTTTCCTGCAGTGATGAGCAGAGACTTTGTTAATAGCATCAATCTACTCAGTTATCTAAATTAAATACAAATTAATTACTGGTCTGGTCATTTTTATTGGATTATTGTCATTGTAAAAGCTGTGTGAGGTTTAAGACCGCCTGTACTTTTCAATTGGTCTTTATTTGACAGAATAAATCTGTCAAATAATACTTCTTGTATTTCATTTTTGTCAAAAAAGGCATCAAATAATGAGCATCTCTGAACGAAAACCAGCAGAGTCGGATAAGTTATTCAACTGCCACCTTGGTATTGTGAGTGATGATCTGATTAAAAGTTAAAGACCCCAAAAAATAGGATAAAAACCTTGATGATGGAATAAACTGATAAAAAGAAAAATTCTTCCACGTTAATGATTTAACCCAACTCATTGTGTCTGCATTCTTCCTCCGTGGGCTACGTCCTTTTCTTTTTCCAAAAATGGTACTGTAGCTTCTAAGCTGAACTAATCCTCTGCAAAGAGTTTGTTTTTAATACATACGATTAAAGATGGAAAGGACATCATAGATATCTGTCCTCAGGTAACTGGTTGAACACATGACAAGGAGATAAACATGAATCACTTGTGAGCATGCCACCAGTTCACTATATGGTGTAGGTAGGTGTAAATACTAGAACAGCTGCCACAAGTCTTCAATCGGAAGGATTTTGATCTGTAAAAATGAGTGCTTGTAAGCACGGCCACTGTGGAAACATGTTCGATGCCATGTAGTAATGGAATGCTGAAGTTCATATTAAAGTGTCATCTACTCAGCCCATTTTTAAGCCTATTATTCATAAGTGGGGAAGTGCCTTTACTGTCAAATTTATACTTTAGTGACTCCTACTGGCGGAGAAAGACTACTGCATGGCTTTTCACAATACCTACAGCAAGAGTTCAATGCCAGGAATGTCATGGGTCTCTATAACAGGTCACAATGGGACATAGTTAAGTGTAACTAAATTCAGATGAGTTTACTTTTCCTGCAGTGAACTGAATAGTTGGGCCATGACTGTTTACAGTTGAGCTCAAAGATTTTGTTTACTTTTATGTAGGGTGTAGCAAGGTTCAAAGGTCATTCTCGGTTTAAACTGAAAGACACAGCTCCCTGCTGCATTGGGACTCAACAGAGACTCCCTTCAATCAAACTGTTCTTTCTCAAATGTCATCCAAAATGCGTAAGTTAAATACCAGTTGTTTTTTTTAATTGTTTGTGCAACACCGTCTGTTTGTCTGTTTGAGGAAGGAAACGAGTGAAAGAGAAGTACGTGACAGATAAGAACAAATTATGCCTAATGATCTTTGAAAGAGTTAGACTCTCTCTGACAAATTGCAAGAAGCTCAGCTTCACACCAGCAGGCTGTTTAACACCTCTCAGACAGAGAAGTCAACAATGTTGTTGTAAATCTTTCTGTGTTATGATTTCATAGCAACAGTGGTCTTTGTTTCTGTTTTTCTTTTCCCTCCTCATCTACATAACTGACTGTTTTGTTTTTTTAAAGTCAAGGTTGCTCCCGCTCACTCATATTGTAGCCATGACAGTGTATAAAAAAATATATATTTAAAAAAACATAATAATAATAATAATAATACTCAAAATAACGTTCTTTTTTCCCCCTCAACTGAAATCAGCTCAGTGCAGCTGATTTCACTCAGGAACCGGCAAGGAGAGCCCAATCAGTGAAAACAGCTGTTGTTTGACTGAACTGAAAACCTGCTGTGGGGTTCAAGAGGAGGCACGAAAGAGAGAGAGAGGAAGGACTATACTAGAAAAGGTTTTCACATGCACAGTCACACACTGATGGCTCAAACTGAATGTGTGAGTGAGAAGAAGTGGGGAGGGGAGGGAGGGTGAGGGTGAGAACAGCAGAAGTAAGTAAGTGTGTGTGTGAGAGAGAGAGTCAGTCAGAGATGACTTCCACTCCACCCACATCCATCCGTGTCCAAAGTGAGGGGGAGGTGAAGCAGTTACTGCGCTATTAACTGGCATCATTTAGTTCAGTTTAGTGTGGAGGAAAGACTAGTCAAGACTCCTGATCAGGTATGACTCTCTGCACGTATGACACTCTTATTGATTTTTATTTGTTTTCCTGTCTCACCAAATCAGCACTGGTAGTCAGTTTAACACTTAATGAACATGTTTTTGTATTAAAAAGGCGCATGCTGTTATGCAGTTAAGGTTTGCATTGCTTGATCGTTTTATGTTGTTGTTGGCTATAGACAAACCCCCCCCAGGGCGAGTGATGTTTCATAACTATAGACGCCTCTACTTGTTTGTGCTTGTTTAAAAAAACACTAAAATGGTAGAAAAGGTTACTTTAGTAAAACAGGAACTGAAAAGCTATAGTAGCAATAAGGTTAAGACTAGCCTTAATGAAATACTGCGGCAGGTTGTGAGGATAGGATGTGGTGATTCACCAGCTGATCGCATGGAGAAAGAATGAAGCGACTAATGGAAAAGGGTGACACAGGCTGCAAAAATTGAACTCCTTTTTGCAGGGAGTTTGGGCCATGCTGAAATACAGCAGTCATGTTAGCAGGTCATCTGTTGGGAGAGTGCACATTTCAGCTAAAGAGAGTGCTGATGAGTGATGTTTGGCTTTCAAAAAAAAGGGAAGTTGAGGGGGAGAAATGGAGAGAATGTGTGCGTATTGATTGTGTACAAAAGGGTATGATCCAGCAAGACAACACTCTGATCTTCCTCTTTTTGAATTGCAATAAATTTCCTTTAATGTACAGTATTTTGCAAAGTTCAGGATTATCGTGCGCTGAAGAAAAACCGCCGTGCTCCAGCCACACTCATCTTTCTTTTTTCTTGAGAATAGGCCTGGGTGTAAGTTTCACCCATAAATTATAGTTAAAAGCGTGTCAAGAAACTGAAACCTATCAGAAACGATCAGTTAAACCTCTATCAGTAAGACCTGGTAGTTTTCTTTGTCTGACTGTAAAGGGTAAAGCCAGTTCTCCGATAAACATGTCCTGTCGTGTTCATCCTGAACTGGAATATACCTGGGTATAGTCTTCTCAATCGGCCAAGACATGCTGTAAAGTGAAAGGCAGAAGGATTTAAACCTTTATTGGTGAAAGTTCTTTTTCCTTCTTTTTTTCTTCTTCTGTAAAACCACCTGTAGTGTTGAGCACAAACATCCCCGCACAGTTGTGCGCCTTGTGGTTCGTCCTATTTTTAGGGCAGCTTGAGATGCTGTTAGAGTTATTTTTGCACCTTGTGCAATTCTGCAGTCTGCCCGGTGCAAGCAAGCAACACATGCCAACCGGTTTTCTAGTTGCCTGCTGTTCAGGGAAACGCAGCAGAGTGTGACCACGTTGAAAAGATGTGCTACAGTAAGACGAACATGCTCATTTCAGCTCTACAAGTCTCTCAAGAGGAAGTGCGTAGGGTCTACTGGAGGAAGGGGAAGGGTGGAGGTGGTGGAGGGGACTTCAGTAGAAAGGGTGTAACAGTGGGTTTAACAGGTTTTCTCCACCAAAAGATACTGATCAGCTTGCATACTCCCCTCTTTAAGAAAGGGTTAACAGAACAGAGCTGATATTTCATGCTAGCTTATAAATGAAAGCAATCACTGCCTTTATACAGAATTCCACCCAGCTGGATCAACAATGAGTTCCCATGTCAAACTTCGGAAGGAGCGGGTCAGTGTGGTGGACTACGACATTCAAATCAAAGGTAAAAGGCATGTGGTGGTTTGTGCCACACTGAGAAACACAACCTCTTTATTTCACACCATCTTAACTCTGATCAGTGAAACCAGTTTCTAACCTACTTGTCACAGTAAGTGTGTCTTTTTCGGCCTTTCAGAGGTTCGCTGTCAGCTTGTAGACCAACTGAAAGTATTGGACTTGCAACTTGAGCAAAAGAACCAACAGCTGCAAGACCTGACAGACTACCTGCGTCGACGGGGTGAGATTGAAAGCGAGTATGCTCGTTCCCTGGAAAAACTAGCAGAAAGGTTCACATCAAGGATAAAGAGGTAATTGCACACTGCACATAACGTGCTAAACTACACAGCAGTTCATTTCAATCTTCAAAGTTTGTGTCCTTTTGTATTTTTTTTCTTGTTTATGCATGACCACGCTCAGGAAGGAGCCCAGTAGTAACTCTGTGTCCCAAGTATGGCTTACTCTGCTGTCCCAGACCCGCCAAGAAAGTAGGGACCATAATGGACTGAGTGAAAGCTGCAACAACTTTCTCACCCAACCTCTCACACATTGTGTGGAGTACACACAGCGCCTTGCAAAGAAGGTACTACTGCAAGCGCTCACCCACGAACACACTGCCATGCACTTCTGCAGTGCAAATGACATAATACTTGCTCTGTTATCGTTTTTCCATTCTCACTTTAACCACCAGTTCATGTTTTTCCAAATCTTGATATTTAAAGTATGACGTGGGTCACTGTGTCCTTGCTGTGTCGTGTCATCTCACTTCTCTGATATTTTGTCTGTGTTTTCCAGAGTAAAGATATCTGCATTCAGCTACAAGATGGGCTACTCAAGGTTACCACAGAGCTACAGGCGGTACGTGAGAAACCAACCACACAGAATGTTTTCCGTTTCTTAAGTACACAGAGGAAAGCATTGCTTTTTGTGCCTGTGTGCAGGCATGGCGAACATACTACCAGTACCACTCAGACTATGTCTGTGCAGAGGGGAAGCTGAGGGAAGCAGAGAAGCAAGAGGAAAAGCAGAAGCAGAGTGCAAATAAAAAACTGGAGAGGCTGATAGAAAAGGTAAATGCTTGGTGTCATGTGTGTGCATGCACGTATCATGTGACTCTTACTGACAATGTTTATGTGCTGTAGAGACAAATTAAAGTCCAAGAAATAAAGCTGAAGTGCAGCAAGGCCCGAAATGAGTACCTCCTAAACCTGGCTGCAGCCAATTCCTCCATGAATAAGTACTACCTGCAAGACATCTCTACTCTCATAGATGTGAGTACATCAGTCACCTTTTCCTTTCAACATACAAAAACCCTACATAGCACTCAAGGTCATGATCTCTCATGTCATTTGAACCCCAGCGCTCATTGTTTCCATTCCTTCTGTCATGATCTGAAAGCTCCCGAATGAATGAAGTGATTCTAAATTCAGTTTCCTCCTCCAGTGTGCAGATACAGGTTACCACACCACTTTGGGCAGGGTGATGCAGGCCTACTTGTCAAGACGGTGGAAGGCCCAGGATAACCTGAGCGCAGGCCTGCAGCAAATAGAGGAGACCGTGTCTAGACTGGACCAGAGCCGGGATAGAGACATCCTCCTGCAGGACAACTACAACACCTTCTCTATGCCCCTACGCTTCCCCTATCAGCCCCACGATGGGGACCAGGTGTGTATTTTGATTAAATTATGTAAAGGAACTTTATATATTAAGTGTGTGGAACAACTCTAGACTCCCTTACATTCTGTCGGTGCTGTGCTTTTTGGAAATCGAATTTCCCAGAGGAACCCACCCGAGGGATTAATAAAGTTCTATCTTATCTTATCTTATTTCAGGTTACTCAGGTCAGTGCGGAGTGTGAGATGATATGCGAACTGGAGACCAGATTCAAACAGATACAAACTCGACTGCAAGCCGTCACCCAGGAAACTGAGGAGGTAAAGAAAATCGCACCAACCAGGGCTGCTCGTTATCATATTTTGAATTTTAACGAGGCTGCAAATAGTCTATGAAAATTTCTTCTTGTTTCCTTATTCTAATTTTAGTTAAACTTATTAAAGCATCACAGCCTCAAGTACAGAAAGGAAGTAAAAGTGCTTAAAAGTGATGAAGATGCAAAAGCACTATAATAAAAGGCGAGAATGCCTTCCACCTCATTATTGACTATATTTAGCCCTTTTTTAATAGTTCTCATGATCTCAGTGTGTAAGACAAGTATAAATCTCAGCAGTTCTGCTGGCACTTGAAAGTGACATAATGTCTCAAATGTGGGTATCTACACAACACACCTGTCACCCTGCTGCTCTCACATAGGTTAATAAGAGCATGTCAGCAGCCCAGGCTTCTCTGCTGGAGGGCATCGGCGATGATCTGGAGCCTTCATCTCAGGAGGGCAGCACTGAAAATCTGACTGTAAAGCCCAGCGCCACTCGACGACGGGCCAACCTGCAGGAAATAGAATACCTCTACTTTACTGTGAGTCGGTAAAATTTGGGGGCAACAGCAATGATGTGCAGTTGGTGTGGTAACGATAAAAAAAATACTAATCTGATCGGTGTAATTTGTTTTACAGAAAGTAAAGGAGTACCTCGTTGGCAGCTCTCTTGTATCTAAACTGCAAGTTAAACATGATCTGCTTAAAGAAGCTGTAGAAAAAGGTATTGCTTCTGCATTTCTCACGTTACAATACCACAAGTTGTTGACTCTGTGTCACAAACAAAATACCAAACACAGAGTATTTCTCCTTTTTAAAACGGATTGCTCTTATCATATGTTACGTCCTTTTTCTTTTCTTCCCAGCTGAAGTATCAAATGACCATCAGCCTCGGTATGAATATAATTATTTTTAACAGTTGTCGCTGAGTCATCGTTTTTATTTATTCATGCTACCAGTCTTAACACTGTGCCTCCACGGTCCTGTGTGTCATTCTCCAGACACACTGGAAAGTCTATGCGTGTCAGAAAGAATCACTCGAGTGCCAATTTGATGCACAGCCAAAAACTTTTCAATGGAGACATGCTGTCCTTCATAACGGTAACACCGGTTTCCTCTTTCAGCTCTCTCGTTGTCATTTTAGTTTTTCCCTTTGACTCATGATGAGTCAGTGAAATTTATTGTTTATTTTTAATTCAGGCATCAGGACAACAGATTCCAATTGTTGTGGAAAGCTGCATTCGCTATATCAACCTCCATGGTGAGTCTTCATTGCTGAAGTAACATTAAACCATTAGATGTTATTGTAAAAAGACAACTGCAGACACACATACATCTAGCCTCTTGTGTTTAAAAGTGACTGAGGGAAACAGGCACTCATTTTAGACCACTGCGATAATCTGTCTGCCCATCAGGACTCCACCATGAAGGGATATTTAGAGTGCCGGGGTCTCAGTTGGAGGTCAATAACCTCAGGGACGCTTTTGAGCGAGGTAGGGGTGTGTGTATTTGTTAGATTAACTTCTATTCATAGCGCTCCTCTCCATGGAGCATTAATAATGTGGGGCAGTGTGCCATGGGCTTCCCCTGCAGGAGAGGACCCTTTGGCTGAGGGGAGTTATGACCTTGACTCGGTGGCTGGAGTGCTGAAGCTTTACTTCAGGGGTTTAGATAATCCACTCTTCCCCCTTGACAGCACCAATCTGCTCCTGGAGCATGCCCGTGAGTGTTCTTGTGCACCTGTGGATATAATTAGTGTGGCTAAGGATGCTCAGCAGCAACTTCTCTTTTATTTCATCACCTTTTTGTTTTCCAGAAATAAAGAATGAGGCAGAGCGAGCAGCTGAGCTGAAAGCTGTGATTTCTTCCTTCCCCGAGCCTGCTATCATCGTCATGAGATACCTCTTTGCATTCCTTTATCAGTGAGTGTCGTTACCTGTGACTTGAATATGGAAAACCTGAATTTTTGCCTTGTTTTTTCTCATTGCTGAATCATTCTGTGAGAATCATTAACATCCACTGTTAGTGCAGTTAAATAAGATTATATGAGGTAAAAACAACCAATAAAATTAACCAACTTTAATTTTTCTTTGTTTCTTTATTTACTCCTCTCTCTCTGCCTTCAGTGTGTCGGAGTATAGTGACGAGAACATGATGCAACCTTACAATCTGGCCGTGTGTTTTGGCCCGAGCCTGATAAGAGGGGCTCATGATGACGACGTCGTGACCCTGCAGCCTCAGATCAATGCCCTGGTGAAGGACATCATCATTGAGCAAGAAAGCATCTTCCCCACTCAGAGCGAAGTGCCGGGACCAGTTTATGAGAAATGCATGACACTAGAACTGGATGACGGGTACAGTGAAAAAGTGTAGTTCACATAACATGCGGGGGTTGGGGGGTGTATTGTGGAATGATTATATTATGCTCTTTACTTCACAGAGAGACCAATGTTGATGGAGATATAGAAACTGAGTACACCCCTAGCAAAGATGGTAAGTTTATGTGGCTATTTCAGTTCATCGCTTCATTAAAAATATATAATGATGTCTTTGAAGAATAACAAAGGATGTATACATTTGCTTTGCTGCAGATTTAGAAATGGGTTTTTTGGCTGACAACAGCACAAGTATGTCAATGTCTGGAGTAGCAGCACCCAGAAGGGGAGAACGCCCCAGAGCTAATAGCAGCGGGGCACTAGAACACAAATTAACAGCTGCACCAGGAGGAGGCAGCTTCGGTTCAGGTGGAAAGTGCACACTTCAGATTCCTGTTGGGCCGCAATGTAAGCCAAGGAGGATGCCCTCTCCTTGTTATGGGCAAGAGTAAGTAACCCAACAACAGCTGACTGACTGTGCTTGAGTAAAACATAATTATTCAGACTGATCTTTCTGCATACAGCTACCAGCGACGGTCATCTGAGGATATAGCCTCTCGAGTAGATAAGGTGTGTCTTGTTTTTCTTATAGCTCTCTGTTTATAACCTAATAAATGTCTTTAAAAAGAAAAATACCGCATCATTGTGCAATGAGCCAACTTTAAATGAAGCCATTATAAAGGGTTCTCACAGTAATCTGTGTCTGTAGCTGTAAGCGTTACAACATCAGAGGTTGCTAAAGGGGACAATGAGCCAAACTGTACTTGGAAATGTGCTGCTGCTAAAGAGCAAGTGGCTGGGCTGTCCTTCCTTTTTTTAAATTTTTTTTTATTTTTTTGAAAAAAATCCATTTTTGATAACCAAAAAGAAGAACTAAGTGTTAATGGTAGCAGGAAACCCACAGTCTGGGTTTCCTGCTTACGAAAATCTGAGTGGTGTTCAGTAAATTACTATGCAGAGTAATTAGTCATTGCCAAGAGCGGCGAGCAGAAACAGAAGTTCTGAAGTCGAAAAGTAGAGAAAACGGACACTTCCCCCTGTTTCCTCTCTCATCCGTACTTTTTTATTTTCACATTACAGGAAGTCTGTCGCCAGATGGACTCAGTCTTTAAGGAGCTTTTGATTCGACAAACCCATCAGGATCCCACCCCCACTGTGTCCTCCCCCTCAGTCCAGACTCCCCAGAAGAAAGGAAAGCAGGATGGGCGCAGGGGGAGAGGAACAGGGCTCTTCAAATCAGCAGATGCAGCGGACTGAGATGATCAGCAATGGCACAAGAAGACACACGGGGCGAGGGAGAGATGATACTAATGGAAGTTGAGGTGTAGCGTGAAGGCCTTTGACAGTAGCTTTCAGCACATCTATTTCTAGAAACCTGAGATCCTTGACTGAGAGTCCTTTCTCTGAGGTCTCCTTGACTCAGTCCTGTCTTACGTGTGATGTACAGCAGATTTCCACAGGCCTGCGGTACTATGTCAAAACTGTGAACTACTTGAAATGCACCAATGTGTTTGTAGGCATTTTTGATATTTGCACTTCTTCTCTTATTATATTAAACAGCTGCCCTGCCAGTCAATATTTGGCAATATTAGTCAATACAGGCATAAGTGCACACTCTTAATCAAATTTCTGTCAAAATGAGATGCTGGCACAAAGTCAAGAAAACTGTGAATGTTATAGTTGTAAACGTCAATTCCTACTTATCTCTTTATGATTTATCTGTATATTTGAACTACATGCTGATTAAATAATTTGTCTAGGCTTACTGCTTCATTAGATGTGTATGTAAAACATGACTATAACTTGCATTTCTTTTCTTCATCCTGGGGTTTTATACATAGAATAATATATTCGGGCTTAAGTAAAAGTAGTCGAGATGCTCCTTTCTCATGCAACATTGGCTAGATGCCTCTGGGGCCTCCTTCAGTAATTGAAGGCCAGACGAGATGTATTCTTTTCAGTGTTTTCTGGGTTTCTCCCAGGTGTCCCACCCTGTGGATGTTCCTGGGAAAACCTTCAGTGGAATATGCTTGGGACGCTATTCCAAACATCCAAAATCGCTCCAAACATCTAAGCTCCTTACCCCTGCACCACTGCTCAATCTATACCAATATCTCTGTTGGTGTCTTGTCCTGTTTAATTTATTTAAATTTGATTTATATTGCTTCAAATCACTTAAAGGTATGTTTAAAAAAAAATAGGCCTCACTCTTCTTTACTTAGGGAAGCAAATCACCCTGAACATGGAAGGATCATCATTTATTAACAAAGCACCACAATCAGGTCGTCTGCTGACTTTCACCAAGGTGTGTCTCAGTAGCCTGAGTACATTTTTTTTTAATGATTTTCAATTTAGGAGAATCACAAAATATCTAATAAAGAGATTTAAGTTCCCTCAACTGGACACTCATCTTTGTCCAACCTGTCTATAAAGGTGGAGATAATTAATGATAATAATTATTATTATAATATATATTATAACTGAATTATTACATATTTTTCAAAGGCAATGTCACAAATTTCTGTATACCCTAGATCCCCAAGGATGTCAAACTCATTGTAAATCATGGGCCACATACTTTGATTCTAAGTGAACCTCCACTTTCTTTCATTGTAAAGAAGTTTAAGTGCACATTTGATCCATGCGATATCTTAATATAAGAACAAGAAGTGCACTCTCAACCGCATGTCTCCTCCATTCTATATTATAAACAAATGCTCTAGTATTAAATAAAACAAATATATCAACACAACTCTGGGCTTAAATTGAAAAATAGTAATCTAATTCCCCAAACTGTGCTGTTATTTCTAAAACAACATTTTTTGTAATTCACAGAAAGTGTATTATTTATTTCTTTACTTCTTTCACTCGTTTATTTATTTTTACTTTTGTCCAGTTTAAACTTTTCTGTTAATTGTCTGTCTATTACTTTATTACTTTGCTGTGGTGTGAATGACCATGAGGGAGGCTTTCATTAGAAATTTGTAAAAAATAAATAAGGTCAGTTTGTTAAAGCTGTTTAGATCCATCATTTACTGACTTCCGGCCATTTTGATTCTGATGACGTGTCGACGGGGCACTTTCCCAGGGTGCTCTGCGGTTTCGAGAGTCCACGTCATTGGTGCGCAGACGCAGAGGTGCAGAAGCGCTGTGAGCTGAGGTGGACTTCTTCCTTTTTACTGTTTGGAAGGAGCCGAGCACTCAGGCAACTGGACCTCAGGAGCAACACGAAACCTCTTAAACAACCTCCGAGACGTCACGATGATCCGGATAGCCGCCTTCTTTGCGCTGCTGGTGGTCGCCTGCTCAGGTAAGACAACTCTGTAAGAGAGAATACCGGGTTAATAAGCCTGTAATGCTAATCAGCTTTAGCTAGTAGCTAATTCATTGAATCACTACCCGCAATCTCGTAGCCACAGGAGGGCAGAGTGGTGAAAGTTGTATTATCTATAGATGCTGTGTAGATGATCATGTGCAGGATTTCAGCTGACCTCAACTCTGCTCTTTGTGCCCATAGGAGAGAGCTGCACGGACCCAGTCATCACTCCGTCGGCCTACACCACCTCTGACGCCGTCATCTCATCAGAGTCTGTCTTCATCGTTGAACTCAGCCTGACCTGCGCCAACGGAGCACAGGTAACTGTCCACCTCTAACACAGCCAGCAGCACAATGATGTACTGATGCTACTGGAGCACTCATGGTGATTTCTGCTCTCTGCAGAGCGTAACGCTGTATGCTGATGTCAATGGAAGACAGTTCCCTGTAACCAGAGGACAGGACGTTGGAAAGTACCAGGTATGGATTCACATGTGGCTACAGGTCAAGGTACTTGCTTTTACTGAATCTGATTTGTTAGCAGAGTGAAAAAAAATCAATCAGTCTCAAGCCTGGATGAAAGGGGAGGTTTGCATCAAGAAGGGCATCTGGTGTAAAATCTTTGCCAAATCAAACATGCGGGGCATCAAGGAAAAGGTTTCCATACCAGATCGATCGGGGCCCAGGTTAACAACAATGGCCACCTCCAGTGCTGCTGGCCAACAGGATGCTGGTTGATAGTGTGCTACTACTGACTGAAGACAAATTAAGAGGAGAAGGGGAAAAGATGATAGGAGGCAGGGAGAGAGAAGGAGGCTAGTCTAGGTGAGAGTAGGAAACTCTAAATGTACACTGGACAAAGGATGTTGAGTATGAAGCAGCCAGGAAGGAGAAAAAGAGGAAGAGTGCAGGTGAAGCTGGTGGCAAACGATCCACTGTGATGACCCCTATAAAGGGAGCAGCTGAAAACGTAGTAGCACTTTGTAGATTTATGGGTACTGAACTACAGAAGGTTGAACATATAGTCACAATAATTTTAGTGCTGTCTAAATCTATTATGAGCCAGATGATCGTGGTTACAGTTTTACCCGATACTGCTTTATTTCTCATTGTTTTTATCAGCTTTGTGCCAGTAATAATGTCTCATTATAAAAAGTTTCAGAAACGGTTTGAATTTTTTCAGCCAAGATTAGACAGCACCAAATCAGTATTACACAACTAATAAATATTAGTTACAGATATATGTAAATGTAATCTCATTTACTGATAGACTCACAGCAGTCAGTTGGCTGGTATTAGCCTATACTGATCAGCTCTTAATTGAGACCACCCTTAAAGCTTATAAGCAAAGGTGGGAGAAAATATCAAAGTACTTCCTCTTGTTATACATTTTCACTATGCTGGATGGATTCGTACATACATATTGATATCAAAACATGCTGCCCTTTAACTGGATTTTCCTGCCAGTTTGGTCATGACTTCATGACTTCTTGTAGCAGTAATTTCAGTAAATTGCAATAAAAAGGAAAAAGTGGACAGCAAATTATAGAAATTAAGTGAACCAACACACTAATACACACACACACCAGTGCAATAAAAATATATTAAATTCCTTTGTCAAAAGTAATTTCTATTGAATTAATAGTCACAGGATGTCTTTGATTAGGTGGCTGCCCCGAGGTTTATTGACCCTTCACAGATGAACAATCTCATGTAGAGCTTATAAAAAAAAAAAGAAATATTGTTGATTTACTATAGGTGAGTGTCTTTTTCAAATAAGGACTACCGGGGTCATTAGGATACTTGTACCTTATGACTTGCTTAGACAGTAGTTTACATTTATCCCTAACCCTTTCATCAGCAGGCCATTAAAATACACGTTTGCCTTTTAGTACAGACTCGAGGCTTTACATTTAGACACATTTTTAAACTAAAAGTATCTTAAAGAAACAAAAAAAAGTAAATAATCAGCTATTATTAAATGTGTACTTTCTTCCATCAGGTGTCCTGGAGTCTTCCTCACAAACAGGCAACCTCTGGAACATATCAGGTCAAATTCTTCGATGAGGAGTCCTACAGTGCCCTGCGCAAGGTTAGTGTATTATGTGTTGTTGATCAGCTTACGGTTTCCTTTGCTTGAGCTCCACTTGTTTTGAAATGAGTCGTCTTTATAATCAAATATGCTTTAATTTCAATTAAATCTGTTAATCTCATTTGCTCCAGGCCCAGAGAAACAATGAAGACGTAAATGCCATTCACCCTCTCTTCTCTGTCAACATTGACCACAGGGTGAGTTTCTTCTAGGATCTCAGACTGAACACATCACTTGAGTCATGATCCTGCTATCTTGTAAATTAAAAGCCAGTAAACACCCTTAAATTGTATCAGCTTTAGTGAGCTTACATCAAGTATCACGTAACTTCCTGGCATGTTTGAAAGGTCTCCAGTGAATGAATAAACCCAGAGAGATTATCGCCTGACTGCACACTCTTACAGGCCTCTATTTTGCAGAGTAGTCATATTGTTTCCTTAAGAATTAGTGAAGCTTAAAGAAGAGCAAATGGCAAGTGAACTTTGGACTTAAGTACACATGATTACCAGAAATTTGACATGATAGTGTGCAGGTAACCCTCTAACTTTATTTACCTCCCACTCATGCATCATACCGTCATACAATCAACAGGATGTTACGCTCTCATTAGCAGTGGCTTAAATTGCTCTCTTTAGAGTTGCAAAAAGTTTGACTCAGGGGTCCACCAATTTCATGTTGCCAGCATTTTTTTGCCCCTCGTTGCTTGACGTTACCAAATGTCACTGACTTGCTGCGGTCTCTTTGCTGTTTCCTGTGCGGATGCATCCAAGGGGCCAGTGTCTGATTTATGGTTGGAATCTCTGCATTCATTCAAAACAACAAACTCATGTAAACATGAAACTCCAGTTCCACCTTTAGCTTTGTGTGATTCTCATTTAAAAATAAACCTTATCTGCCTCTTATTGGCACTTGTGCAGCCCCACAGGCCGTTCACTCTGAAACTCTCTCCATTTAAAACCATAAAACTACTATTTAAGCCAACTTTCTTCTGATTGGCTGTCCCTCATTTGCCTTATTTACTCTTGTCCTTAAACCTGTTTCCTTTCCCCCCCCTGCTCACTACAGGGTGCATGGAATGGCCCATGGGTGTCTACTGAAGTGGTTGCTGCCCTCATTGGTATCCTGGTCTACTACTTGGCTTTCAGCGCAAAGAGCACCATCCAAGCATAAACTGACCCAAAACAGCTTTTTAAATACTGGATCATTAAAGACTGATTTCTGATGGGGCTCGACCAATTATCCATCATCCAGTGTTGAGACAAACCAACAGGATTTTGCCACTTGATCTGCTTTGGGGCAAGGAGCAGAAGTAGCAGTCTTTGTATTTTTTTTATTCAGACTGTGTCTCTTATGTGCTTTTGAGTCTTTAAAGATGAATTTTGACACACGATTGACTCTCGGTATGGGTGGAGTTTTGTAACAATGGTTTCTTCTTTTGGAAACAACAGATCAATAAACCTGGACTTTACAAATAAAGAAATCACATAGAGCTCATGCATTGTATTGGGTCCCGCTTAAACAGTGGAACATCCTGACCAGATTGTGCTGCAAAGGTCAAAGCTTCCATGCAAATGAAATGTCAATAATGTGGCTGCGCAGACTGGCCTGAACAGGTCGAGTAGATGTGTCTCCTCCAGGAAAGTGAATAAATGACTTTTATTTTATTGGTTGTAGTAAAGCGAAAATCTATAAATTCCTTTTTCTCTAGACAGATGGGAAGGTCTGTTATTTCACAGCAACACGTCATCTACAGTGCTTCTTTTTATTTTCCAGTCTAGAACTAGCTGCAACTAGTCACCTGAACTCAAGTAACAACCAGCTTTAAGCAGATTTATCTTTCACATGCTGAAGTAGTTGAATTGTATCCCATCTATGGGTGGCCAAGTCGCATGAAAATGTCTCCACCTTTCCTAACTCCCATGCAGCCCCAAAAACAGCATATTTAAATCTGCCTGTTAACGTGTTTACTTTGCAACACGTACAAAGCTACAGGAATTCAAGACGGCCTTGGGGTGAGGGAAAAATAAATCTATCTCAAGGAACACGAGCAGGATAAACCTACCCAAAATTAACAAACCAAAATATCTGTGGAGTTGGCAGAAAAAAAGAAAACCACATGTCAGTGTGGTTTTTCTGCTGTAGTCAGACAGACTTGGTTGGATGATGAGTAAATCCTTTGTGACAGTAACCATCTTGGCCGTTGCAGTCCACTTAAAATCTCTCTTGATAATCTAAGCATTTATGTTCATAAATCCGGTTACGATAAAAAAGTTTTAAGGCTTTGTGCGTAGTAAATATCATTTGTGCTAGCTTGCAAACTCTTGAAAAACAATTCCTTTTTTTTCTGTAAACATGTTCAGCTTGGAGGCTGTGGCTGAACTCTCAGTGGACATGATGGCTATTTTTGTCAGCGCAAGAGAGGCAGCGCTGTCCCACTGGTATTCCTCGATATTCACGGAGAGCAGTGCATTAAACAAGGCAGCACGTCAGCAGCTTGTGTCCTGTCACATTTTCTCATAACGGGGACACACACATGCACACATGCCAAAAAAAAGAAAAATCTGTTACAGATGTTAATTCTGTGAGCAGGGAGTGCGGTAGCTTGCATTTCCTTTCTAAATTCCTGTAGTGCATTGCCACTGGTTGAGCACACTGTGGCAGCTGTGTGCTGCTGATGGAGACTCGAGGCTGATGCCAGCTTCAACTTTACAGGCAGATTGGATGTGATTTTTACTGGTTATGGTTTACTAATGTTATTATTATGTTGCCTTATGAACTCCATGCCCTCCTTCTGCATCCAGTTTATGACATAGAGGTGCTCAGGGGAAAGTCATGCTGATGTGATCTAGTTTATTACAGAGACTTAAACTTAGCTTATCTATTTCTGTCTGTGCCCCAAATAAGGTTTAGCAAAGACTCTTCACTCCACAGAAAAACAATTTAGCATCAACAAAAACAGCACAACTGCAGCCTCTCACTTAGTCCTATAGAGTTGATGTATACTGCGAGTAAAGTGATCTGCTCACATAAATACTGCACAGTGTAGAGAACACAAGGAGTTTCTCAGATGACCGCTTCTCTGCTGCTTTGTCATCACACATTCACACTTGTGGTTTAAGTGCTTTCGTCTTCTGGCACCTTGACAAGGAGAGAAGAAAGCCATCGCAGTGTTGTTAATTTAGAATAGACAGGGGCTGGAAGGAATCCAGATGTTGCCTCACAGAGTCACCTATTGGACTGTGGGAAGTCGCGGACAGCTGGATGGAGAGATATAAATGGAACGGACAAATAAACACTCAATGGAGGCCAGCGAGTCGATGCTAACACAAAAACTCCTGCTTCTCTTTGTTGTGTGATGGAGTTCAAAGTGCGTAACTCCAGCCAGCACATTAGTGGCCATGACTGCCGATGTGGAATGAAATATTTAGAGATAAATGTTGTCCTTTTAGAAGGAATGATCCGACAGGAAGTCACAGTTTATTCTGTCAATGGCAAATTATTGTCCTATATCTTTGGTTTGTTTTTTCCCCATTTAAGAAAGTAATTTACAAGGTTGTGTAAACAATTCAGTCCCATTTCTATTTATATGATTACATAACCCAAGCTTTTAGTCTTGATTATCCGTGCAAAACATCATTTCTTCTTAAACGTCTCTCATATACAGTGGGGCAAAAAAGTATTTAGTCAGCCACCGATTGTGCAAGTTCCCCCACTTAAAATGATGACAGAGGTCAGTAATTTGCACCAGAGGTACACTTCAACTGTGAGAGACAGAATGTGAAAAAAAAATCCATGAATTCACATGGTAGGATTTGTAAAGAATTTATTCGTAAATCAGGGTGGAAAATAAGTATTTGGTCACCTCAAACAAGGAAAATCTCTGGCTCTCACAGACCTGTAACGTCTTCTGTAAGAAGCTTCTCTGTCCCCCACTCGTTACCTGTATGAATGGCACCTGTTTGAACTCATCATCTGTATAAAAGACACCTGTCCACAGCCTCAAACAGTCAGACTCCAAACTCCACCATGGCCAAGACCAAAGAGCTTTCGAAGGACACCAGGAAAAGTATTGTAGACCTGCACCAGACTGGGAAGAGTGAATCTACAATAGGCAAGCAGCTTGGTGTGAAAAAATCAACTGTGGGAGCAATCATCAGAAAATGGAAGACATACAAGACCACTGATAATCTCCCTCGATCTGGGGCTCCACGCAAGATCTCATCCCGTGGGGTCAAAATGATCATGAGAACGGTGAGCAAAGATCCCAGAACCACACGGGGGGACCTGGTGAATGACCTGCAGAGAGCTGGGACCAAAGTAACAAAGGTCACCATCAGTAACACACTACAACGGCAGGGAATCAAATCCCGCAGTGCCAGACGTGTTCCGCTGCTGAAGCCAGTGCATGTCCAGGCCCGTCTGAAGTTTGCCAGAGAGCACATGGATGATACAGCAGAGGATTGGGAGAATGTCATGTGGTCAGATGAAACCAAAGTAGAACTTTTTGGTATAAACTCAACTCGTCGTGTTTGGAGGACGAAGAATACTGAGTTGCATCCCAAGAACACCATACCTACTGTGAAGCATGGGGGTGGAAACATCATGCTATGGGGCTGTTTTTCTGCCAAGGGGACAGGACGACTGATCCGTGTTAAGGACAGAATGAATGGGGCCATGTATCGTGAGATTTTGAGCCAAAACCTCCTTCCATCAGTGAGAACTTTGAAGATGAAACGAGGCTGGGTCTTCCAACATGACAATGATCCAAAACACACCGCCCGGGCAACAAAGGAGTGGCTCCGTAAGAAGCATTTGAAAGTCCTGGAGTGGCCTAGCCAGTCTCCAGACCTCAACCCCATAGAAAATCTGTGGCGGGAGTTGAAAGTCCGTGTTGCTCGGCGACAGCCCCAAAACATCACTGCTCTCGAGAAGATCTGCATGGAGGAATGGGCCAAAATACCAGCTACTGTGTGTGCAAACCTGGTAAAGACCTATAGTAAACGTTTGACCTCTGTTATTGCCTACAAAGGTTATGTTACAAAGTATTGAGTTGTATTTTTGTTATTGACCAAATACTTATTTTCCACCCTGATTTACGAATAAATTCCTTACAAATCCTACCATGTGGATTCATGGATTTTTTTTTTCACATTCTGTCTCTCACAGTTGAAGTGTACCTCTGGTGCAAATTACTGACCTCTGTCATCATTTTAGGTGGGGGAACTTGCACAATCGGTGGCTGACTAAATACTTTTTTGCCCCACTGTATAGCCTTTTATCAAAAGTTTATCTTTATTATTCTTACACAAGACAAAACATTTGCTGTGAAATAAGGATAACTGCAGAGGTGTGTGTGTGTGTGTGTGTGTGTGTGTGTGTGTGTGTGTGTGTGTGTGTGTGTGTGTGTGTGTGTGTGTGTGCGCGCGCTCAGAGGTGTGTAAAGCACACCGGCTCAGGCCACAGACCTCGATGGGCTTAGCGGGATTCAGCAATGTGGAAACCGGCATTGCACAAATAATTTTCACATGAAGTCAGGCTTTTCTGTCTGTTCCATAGGCATAGTTTTTCCTGCTCGTTCCTCACACTTTTCGCAAAGCAGAACAAAGTCAACAAAGTGTGGGGCTAACTCGGTAATCACAGAGCAGACTGTATCTTTTTACACTGGCTTCCCCTTCCTTCACTACAATAACAGTTCATGCTCTGGTTACTTCATGGTTTTGTTCGTACAGAGGAGGGTGTTATATGTACAGTTGCTCCAGCCCAAACAGCTTGACAGTGTTTGGGGTTACCATAACTCACTGTAGCTTCCAAACCTCTGCACTTATTTTCTCTGCATCTCATTCTTCTTGTCCTATTTGGGCATCCTCTCATCTGCTTTGCATGACAATGCAGTTTGCAGTAAAAAAAAAGAACCATGTAAGGGAGGAAATTCCTTTCACTCCTTTTCCACAACATATTAAACATCCCATCCACATGTCACATCAAAAGGACAATATCTGGTGTACAGCTTTTGTTTGTGTTTGCATATTGGCTTGCGTGTGTCTGCGTGTGTGCATGCACTTCTTGCAGCTGGCCCAGAACTATTAAATGGGTGAAGACCAATGTTCCCTCTAAGCTGCGTGCGTGCGCAATTGCGCACTGCTGCCACGGTCTCTGCGCACAAAAAAAAAATCTAACCTGAATTGAAATTAAAATTAAAACTTTAACAATTCTGTTTTGCAGTGTTAGTCAGTCAGTGACTGGCTGCTCCCGTATGGGATTAGAACGATGCCACCTTATCCCATAGTCCAGCCAATAACGCGATTCACATTCGTATATACGCAGCTAATCAACGTCGTTGAC
This sequence comes from Astatotilapia calliptera, assembly GCF_964374335.1. NCBI lineage: Eukaryota > Metazoa > Chordata > Actinopteri > Cichliformes > Cichlidae > Astatotilapia > Astatotilapia calliptera. The sequence goes on from NC_137441.1 coordinate 34,698,485, forward strand.
AGGCTATGACAGCGTCCTTGTGACACCGGTGTTTTAGCGAGCAAAGCGGCATGGCTGATGTGGAGTGAAGCCACGTTAATGACAACTTGGACAACCATTGGAGATGTGAGCAGGACAGACGGAACAATTGACGGAAAAAGTGTGGACTTCATACCAGTTTTTAAATTGTGTTGATCGGCCACGTAAAACCAGAGTTATGATAAAAAAATATCTGCAATGTTTGGTTTTCTTCCTGAATACTGTCGTTGTTTATATTTACTGCGGGAAGAAACGGTAAAAACTGAGTTTTATAAGGAAAACGCTCCAAAGCACTCTCCACCTGTGAGCAAAACCAAAACCCCCCACCCTTTCCTATTGGTCAAAAAATGTACCATGTCGACCAATCAAAAAATGATATAGCAACATGGCATTTAGTGTTTAGGAAAGGGGGAGTTTTAGGAGTGATGGCGGTGTTTTGAGATGTGAGAGATTTGCAACGTTTAGTGCAAATCTTGTGTAGTTAGTGTGTAGTGTAGTCAATAGTTTTGTTGTGTGTGTCAGAAAAATGCTGTAATTATATATTCTTGATTTGAATACTGGCTTGTGTGAAATCCCAGAAATAAACCCCAGACAAAGCGATTCTGTGAACTAAGGTGCAGGTCTATTAGGTTATGCTGTGGTGATCCTCGGGTTGGGGGATGGGTGTTCATACTGGAGTGCAAAATTAAAACCAATGGAAGATGGACAAGAAAAGTTCAAAGCCATCAGGTGCTCAGTTTAGAAAAACAGAGGGAGTGTGGCAGTGGCGGCTAGGACCGCCACTGCCTGCAGGTATCAGGCTGTTGTTCTCCTTTATCTCATAGTGGACAGAAATTATTTTTTGGAGTGGCACAAATAATTTGTGTGGCATCAAATTTGATGCAGAACAGCTGATTGTTCTGTAAATAGTTTGAAATACTTATTTTAAAAAACACCTTGGCTGCATTTTTAGGTAAACAGCTGCAAAAAACTTTGTTTTTTGCATAGCTCAGTTACTTTTTTGAAGAAGTAACTATATAATTAATTGCACAACATTGGTCATTATATCCTGTATTTTGCAGACAGAGTTACAGGACTCTCTCCCAGACCACAGACTCAGAATACAAGTCAGAGCTTTATACAAATAGAAAAAAGAAAGTTGTGTTTTCAAAATTGGAGTTCAAGTTATTTTTACTTCCAATAGTGTTAACATGCTACACAGGTCATGAACAAGATTATTTGTAAGTGGGCTAAAGCAGTTAATTAAAAGTAGTCTAACATAAATGTAAATGCTGTAATTTGATTATTTTTAATAAACCGTGTAACTTCAATGCTGGCGTGACCACAGTGCACACGTCTGATGTCGCTCACAGTGGTCCAAGGGACCGCTCAGGGAGTTTGTGTGTTCGCTCAGAAACATGAAAAATTAGAGGGAACATTGGTGAAGACACATAACAACAAATCATATCTAAGTGCATAAATGTCGTGGAAGCGTGTTGAACAAGCTCCTGTAAAATATTTGTAGATGCCATTTTATCAGACACCATGCACATGCCTGTTTGTACTATTAAGAAAGCAATGTTGCAGGTGAGGTGTGCGCACAACCGTGCCCAAAGTAATGAAAACAAGATGGCTGAAAGCGATAAAAAAAAGCTAACCTTGATCCCTCTGGCTCTCGGAGAAAGAACGTCTTTTAAATCAGTAAACACTTACAGACTAAGGAATCATAATTGCTGCCAATAGAATAAAAGTGTGGCTATATTTAGCAAACAAAGAAAAAATGCCCTTGGAAAAAGCCGCATTTAACTGCCCCCTTCTCTGTAAGCTGAAACAGTAAATGCAGATAAATTTTATGTGGAAAACAAAACAAACTCCACCAAATAGTTTACCATCTGTTTTAAGGCTAAGAGCATATAAACATCCTCTTGGTGTTAAAACATTTAAGATAGAGAAAAAGAGCAAAATGAAACCCTTTTGTGAGAAGACAAGATAAATTGGGGAGCCTGTTTCTCTTGCTTCCTCTGATAATAAAGTATGATGCTCTTTCCTAACGCAGACACAGGAGTCGATCTGGGCCAGTTGGGCCACCTGGTGTCTTGGAATGAGCCTCGGCCATCATTAGGTCTGCAGAGGGGTCTTGGGTTAAGCAATGCAGATGCATTGCTCAGTATGGTAAAAGTCCTGGCTCCAGGTCTGATTTATACCGGCTGTGGTGAAGGCTGGGGGTCTCAGTCATTCTTCAGAGCCACTGGTTGCACTCCTTGGCTGAATTTAAATTGATTTGAAGACGGAACTTGCCCTGTTTTCCTGCCCTTGTGACAGGCTCCCTGAGGGATAATTTATTTCTTTTATACCCCATTGCAGCCACATGGCTGGAAGGAAGTGCTGCCCTAACTGTAATGAAGAAGTGACCTTGAGTTTAGCCGTCACCCATGCTTCTGCATGGAAACCGTGAGCATTAGGGCATTCAGCATAAATATACACACACACACACTGCAAGATTATAAAAACAGCAGTGACCTACCAGTTAGACCATCTATCATATGCTCTGACAAGAGAGAGATGGTGGTGGCTGTTTCAGTGAAAAATAGGAAATGCCAAGTCTTTTATAGGACTACTCAGGAAACTAAACTGACTCTATAGGAAATTCTGTCTGATGATGGGTCTATTTTTAGGGGATATTTAAAGGTGTTCGTGCTATCTGCTTCTCAGTCAGTTGAAGTGCATTTATTATTTAGCCGTTTTAATGCTCACTAATGGCTGTACAGAAAGCACAATGCACAGCTGAGGAGTGTTCGGCCTCTCCCATCAATCTGAAAGGCTGGATGAAACTGAGGTTTGGCTCTTTGCGTGGAGAAGAATCATCCTCTGACCTCTCAACTTCCTGCTTGGGAGAGAGAAAAATACATGAACACCCTGAAGGTTTGGGAGAAGTTCATCTATTTCCTGATATAACAAAGTGAGACACGGGACATTGTTGCTGCAGAGTTTCATTTGGCTGATAATCAAAGCAGAGGCCTGTGTCTGGGGAACAAGTTTGCAGTGGCGTGCTGTAAACCCAAACACCACGGCCACGCAGAGGAAAAGGTGAGGCTTCTCCTTCGACCCAGACAAGTACTCTTGAGATACCTTGAAAGCATGCCGGTATTGTCCTGCAGACTCGAACAACACTGTTCTCTCACGAAAAAGAAAGATGCACCAAAGTGTCTCACTGTGAGTGCACATCATTAAAAAAAAAAGATTATTTTCAACAGCATCTAATGGATAGACTGATCAAATACACACAATGTTATCACATTTCCTGTATGTACAGTAGCTTATATAATTATGCTATTGTAAAAACATACCATTAGAATATTTAAGTGTGTCATGCAGCTGAGGGCCATAATACTTTACTCTGTGCACAGAATAAAATGCAATATTATAAAAACTGTACCTGGAAGGCAGAAACAGGGAATAATATACATATATACTATCTAAGTATACATTAAATATATATATATTTGTGTGTACATTTTCATTTACACAACAATAAATAAATAAAGAGATTAAAGAACACATGGCTCATGGTGTGATATAACATATCCTATGATCCCTGCTCTGGAGGTATGCTCTGTCTAAAAATAACTTGGCTGACATCATTTACAGATTAATCCAGTGAGGGAGGCCCCCTCTAAAAATGTCTACTGACATTACAGGCACTTGGTTTGGACTTGGAGTATTTGCAATATTCATGTGAAGTGTTTTCTTAAATAGTAATTGTTTCTAGATGTACGCTAACGTGTAGGTTGGAATATGTCTACTGATAAGACTTTAAAGTCGAGCTTTTAAAAAACAATCTTTGGTTTGACACCGCCTTGTTTTCTTTCTTCCTTCTTTTTTAACTACACTGTACCTCAGACCATTGCAACATTCAGCTTTTATCTAGCACAAAATGTAACATTCTCTTCAATAAATATACTTTACAACGTTGATCACGATACACGGAATGCTGATAAATACTTCTCATGAGTTTCTTCTGTGCTGTGTTCTCGTTTCATACTTTCCGAAAAGCATGACGGGAAGGTTCTTTTATGTGCCTCATATGGCGTGTTTGTATAAAATACAGTCACATAATTGTGTCCCAGTTGAGCAAGGAAAACCAGGTTTATTTTTTTGTGCGGTGCTTTCCTTCTGCTGCACCGTCCTCAGGAGTGAATCTTAAGCCCATCTTGCTAACAAATCACTATTGTTGGAACCTGGAAGTGAATTCTTTCTTTGCCTCAAGCATCCTTCTCTAATCCTTTCTTTCTTTCTGTGGAATAACAAAGTTTGATCACGTTATTAGATTTCAACTACAGTCCTCCTGGGACCACTGCTGTAACATCCATGACATCCCCTGTCTGTTCTCCTGCAGTCTTATTCTCGTGTACTGTCTGCATGTGCTTCTTTTCTCTTCCTTCCAGCTTGGTTTTCTCTGCACCCATAGTTTTGTCTGCTGCTTTATACATTAGGCGTGCCATTAATGTAGCAATCCACCCCTTGCATTCCTGCTGCTCTACTGTATCCGAGCAGAGTAAGAGACTGTCCACAGTTCTGTTCAACAGCTACTGAGGTGAAAATGTTCTCACCTTCCAGTCCATTTCACCCCACAGATCCACCGAAACACTGTGTTATGAATGGTGCTGACATCTTCAGTGACAGCCGTCCTTACTGCTGGGGCGAGTAAGACAGGTGATTACAAATAGAAGTCCTGGTGAGAAGACAGCTGTCCTTTGATGCTGAAAACATCTGGTGGAGGTCGTCACAGTGCGTTCTCAGGCTGCGGCGCTGGAGGCGGTGACATCAGCAGAGTTGTGTGCAAAAGTACGTCCTTGCAGTGGGCGCGTGTGCACCCATGCATGCCTTTCGAGCATGTCTCTGTGTGTCTCGCTCTCCAGCTCATCAGTCTTTGTCAGTACAGGCTGTCCTTGGTGGTGGAGGTGTGTGTGGTGGTAGAGTCGTCAGGCAGGGAGCCCCGTCGTCCAGATCTTGACCCACAGTGGAGCAGATTTTGCAGCTCTCTTGACACGCTGCTGGAGAAAGCCGTGTAGATCCATGGGTTGGTGCACGAGTTCAGACTGGCCAGCAGCATCAGGATAGTGAAGGCCACTCCTGCAGAGGACACACACCGCCAAAAAGACAAGTCCAAAAATACATTTTCAAATGTACAACCTTTACGTTGGAAGGAAACATTCCTCTTAAAATGAGGACAAACTAAGGACAAATCACAGTGCAAGTCACATTAGTCTCTCACCCCTTAGGAAACAAACATAAAAATGTGCAAATATTTAGCAGCAGAGCACTGTGCATTATTTTGTTTTTATTCTACTTCAAGAATTTGATTATAAATATCCCAGGGGAACAACTCCACACATACTTCCTCCTTCATATTTTTCATTTCTAATAGCAAGTCTATTGTGCATTAGGCAAAACACACTGAGAGCAGCTGAGAACAATGAATGAGACCGTTCTGATTTTAGAATAAAGCTGACAATAATCAGCTGAGTGTGGGGCTGTCTGCCAATCGGGGCTTTTATTTCATGAGAGTATGCTAATCATGCTTGTAGCTGCATGTGAGTACACTTTGTGTATGCATCTGTGCTCGTGTGTGTGCGTTTGTATTTGCGCTTGTTCCATGTGTTGCTTATGATTTTAACTATGCATGCCAGCTGCTGGCACCGATCATTGTTGATGAAATGTCAGCATCTGGCTCTGTTTCAGACTCTACGGGGGACATAAACAGGTTATTTACTGGCCTCTGGTGTTTGTCTTTAGTTTCAGCTCAGGAAAAAACAAACTTGTTTGTGACCTTGTATTATATTCTCTGTTGAGAGCTGGAGCTTGTACTTAGAATAATGAGTTAGATAGCCTAATATTTGGACCCACCAAGATGCTCAAAAGCATTGATTGGAGTTTTCTGTTAAAAATAGGAGCTTTTCAATTAGCTTTATGCTCTCTAAAGTGCAAAACAGGTAAATTAGCTCCATTAGGGCGATTAAATAGATTACATGAGCTAAGGAGAATCAATCCATCTGGGGTAAACAACATAAATGATTCACCTGACCACACAGATGTTGCTTTCATTTCTTTTATGGGGTAGATTGGAAACATAAGTGGATGTTGCATCCATTAAGATGTTTATGACTAACCTTGGTCTGGAGGGTCTGGATCCCAGGCTGCCCACAGCTGGACAATGAAGAAAGGTGACCAGCAGATAGTATACACCAGCACAATGACCAGGGTCATCCTCACCGTCTTTGACATGGCTTTAGTGATACTTGGAGGTGGGGTGGCGGGGCGGTGAGGGGGAGCATAATCAAGGGAGCAGCGGGGAGAGTTGGTGTAGGGCTCCTGGCAATCTGAGCCGTTCACTGTTTGCTGATGCGCTGTTGTTCTTGTTGTTGTCACATGTTCCCCGTGGCAACTGTTACACTGAATATCAGGTGGTACATAGTCATAACATTCTCCCACTTGGCTGTTGGGTGTGTTATTGTGGGGGTTGTTATTTGCAACCTTTAAGAGTTGTCCTCCTCTTCCGTCCCAGCCTCCTCCTCCAGACGCCCGTCTCCCCCTCTCTCTGGATCGCTCGTCCTCCTTCCTAAAGCTGTGAAAGCGGAAGAGGATTTCGTTTTTCTTCATCTCAGCCATCACCATCCTCTCTGACTTCAGGTAGATGTTGTTGTGAATCTCGCGGAAGATTCTTATCTGAAATATAAGAACATTTTGAGAAATTACAACAGCTCAGTGAGAGGGAAAACTAGACATGCCATCATTCACGACCTAAAAGGCCCGAGGATTACGTTTTATCATGGGAACGTGGCAAATTCAGATGCTCGTGTTTGCTGCAGACTGTCCTGTTTGCAGTTTAGGTCAACACTGAACGGAAATTTGAAATGTAAAAAAAAGAGAGTATGTGTTGGCCTTAACCATCGGCCATAAACCAGTGTCAGACATTTTTATGTAACATTATTTAACGCCACGATTCCTTCGCTCTGTTACATAGCTACCATAAAACTTTATTGCACCAAAATGATTTGTGGTATTCTCCGGAGAAACCAAAACAACGACATGAAATCCATTACTAATAGGCGATTCATCCTTCCAACTATTTTTACTTTGATTCTGAAGGTTTGTTACAACTGAAGCTACACATTAATCCATCTTTCCATTCAGTTTATGGGATTTAATCGGGCGAGACACTTGAAACTTTCCAAATTACCTCCTTCAGCAGAAATAACATCATTCTCTCTTCCAGAAACGTTCTAAATATCCCTCTGGATTTGAAATCTGATATTCAAAATAGTGGGAAAAAGGTCCAGAATTCTATGTTTGGCACAGATCTGGTACATTCCTCTCCCTGGCAGGACGTTTTCAGACTGGGCAGACATCTCGGCAGTAGACCTCCAAGTGCTGTGTTAATTAGGGGAAAAAGCTGGAACCTAGAAATATCTTTCCCTAAATAGATCAGGACTGATGGGAGGCACCCCAGAATGTCATATCTGCCTGGGGATGCGACATAACACCAACCACAGTCTCCACAGGTTATTGAACAATGCGTGCCAAATACACTCTTGAAACCAAAACAGCATTTCATTCATGCCACAAGCCTCATTACTGGATAATGTTGCTCTGAGCATGTAATCCTATAGTCAACACCCTTTGTGGACAGTGCAGAGTTCAGCCAGTACAACTAGAATTACCTGACAGATGGTGATGATGAGGGCGGGGAGGAGGAAGACAGTTACCGTCATCCAGGTGACGTAGGCTTTCAGCCCCCACAGCTCAGCAAAGTGACCCCAGCACTCGAACTCACCGGGAGCCACTTCTGAGCGAGAGAAGATGAACACCTGACAGAAACAACAAGGGAAAAGTGGTCAGCACACCCACAGACACTGATAATCTGCAGTGATCTCTTGAAGCTAAAAATAGACAAACATCTTGAGTTCTCCTGTGGAAATCAAGCTGCCTGTGTGTTCACCCCTTCCTACCTGCGGTATGCTGAGGATCAGTGCCAGGCCCCAGGCCACCATGACAGGAGTGTTCCAGCGGGACACTGTGCCCCCTCGGTAGGCCTGCAACGGGCAGCAGATGGCATGGTGCCGGTCTACTGTCATGGCAACTATCATATAGGAGGAAGCAAACATGCCAACAATCTGCAAGTACTTGATGGACCGGCATAGCAAATCCGGCCCTTGAAACCTCTCTGTAATGTCCCATATTAGCTGAGGAAGAACCTGAACACACAGATAAAAAGCAGTTATTTTTAAAATAAGTGTTTCTAATATATTCAGCGTATCAACAAGAAGTGCCTGTGCAGCCCAAACCCAATTTAGCACTTTGTCCGAGACTGTTATCTGAAAACTGCTTGAGCACATCAGTAAGCCACACCATGGCACTTAATGACATGTTCTTTACTATCCATGACAAGGGCACTGGGCAAGCCTGTTTTTTCATTTGTTTGTTTTTACCTCAAAAAACACCAAAGATATGGTCATCTACATACGAAAGTAGTTCTAAAACAAAAAAATCATTTATCCTGTTTGAATGATGTTTATAATTGCATTGCACAGCTGGACTGGGAAAAGCTGATCTTTTATATACATATATATATTTGACTGCCATTTTAAGAAATTTGTGCAGCTGAGTCACCGAGAAGCCAACTGGGTAGGAAAGCAGCAGAGACTTCAGAAAGAAATACAGATGCATTTCATTACTGTGAAAAGCCCTGACAGAGCCCTCACTCACTGCAGTGGGTTTTTTAAAGCATCTGAAAACAGACATTAAAGTACACTATAAGGCAGACAGTTTGTACAGTTATTACAAGTTTGAAAGTCAATATTTGGTATGACCAACTTTATTCTTTAACACAGACTGAGGTCTCTTAGTGAAACTTTCTTGTAAATTCTTTAAGTAGTCTACAGGAATAGTTCTCCAGGCTCCAGGATAGTTTCTCATTGGCTGTTTTTCTACCTACGTATGCACTGACAGTGTGCTTCCATGGCGGTATTGAAAAAAATCTGATGGTACTTTTCTGTGTTCATAATTCCATCAATTATGACAAGATCTCCACAAAAGCTCCGACATGTTGTTCAGATGGCTGCAGACACTCGCTGTTGTGCTTCTCTCCTGACCTCCTCCAACAGTACATATTGACATTTTGAACTAAAATTTTAAAATATGGATTTGTCCTTCATTCGTCCTGTTGCCACTGATTTTCGGTTCAGTTCTTGTGTAGTTTGGCACACACCATCCTTTTCTTTCTGTTTCCCTTCCTTAAGAATAACTTCCACTGAGACCATCTCTGATTAGGCTTTGGCAGTATAGTATATGAATCAACTGAAGGGCCAGATGCCTTTATCATTGTGGGGGTATAGCTTAGTGGTAGAGCATTTGATTGCAGCTCAAGAGGTCTCTGGTTCAATTCCAGATACTCCCTGTGGAAGCTTAAAAAGCCTTTCTTAAAAATGGCTTCTTCACAGCCAGCTTTCCACCGAGATCTTTTTAACAAACAGTAAAAGGCTCATTTGAAGGCTCAGATGCACGTGTCGTCTTTGCTGTTTTGTTTTTCCTTATTTCTTAAGGACACAACTTTGAGATGTTGTTCATCTGCTATTGACTGTTTTTATTTTTTTAGGCCTACTGTTTCATCTTTATCTTCCAGACCTAAATTTTTTTTTACGTTTTATTTTAAGTTCATTTATTAAACACTTTTCACGGACAAGCAGCCTGTGAAATGGAGCGAGACAAAGATTTCACATGCGAGAGCAGTTGGGCAGAAGGAGGCAAGAACCTGACTGATTTTAAAATGTAATTCAGCAGGATCTATAATTATGGTCTCAGTCTTGTTAGCATTTAAAACAAGGTAATTACTAGAGAGCCAGTCAGTATTCTTTCTGAGTTAAGCTGTGGACTCGGGTGGACAACCTATCAAGCTGAATGTCATCAGCATAGAAATGATAAAAAAAAAATGTAATTAAAAAATTGAATAATGGCAGGTAGAGGAAGCATGCAGAAAAAAAAATGGACCCAAAATCCCTTTTTAACCCCACAGGTTAGGGAGGAAATGTTAGAGGTGAACTTGTTTGTTCTAACAGAGAAGTTCCTATCAGAAAAGTAAGAAGTAAATAAGTCTAAAGCACAGCCAAATTCACCAGCCAAAACATGAAGCCTATAAAGCAGGATTTTTATGGTCAATGGTATCAAAGGCTTCACTGAAATCAGGCAAAAATGATTACAGAACAATTCCTCCATCAGAGGCCTTCAACAGCATGGTCTCAGTGGAACGCTACTTTTGAGAGCAAGACTGTAAAGGGTTAAAAATATAAAATTTGCATAGTAAAGATCTGAACTTATTTTCTGCTGTTTTTTCTAATATTTGCTTCTTTTTTTTTTTTTTAAATTTTAATTACCACATTCCTTTTAAAAAGGTCAGGTACAAGGACTGGACTGAAATAACTGAAAAAGCCTCCAACGGCCAAAGAAATGCTGGATAACTATTGCTCATGACCACTTTAAAAATTACAGGAACGTTTGAAGGTCTGGAGGCAAAGTAAAAAAGAAATGCACAGTATTTATATTATAGGTATTTTTGTGGAACAGTGTATACAGCTGTAACAGATCCAGACAGTATATAACTCACAATTACATAGTTTAACACAGTTAAGTGAAAAAGAAATTCCCATGGAAGATAAAAATCAATATTAAGATGAGCAAGTTTTCAGTGTGACAAAAATTGTTAGTAAAGATGAAATATTTAGACTTGAATAAAGACTCAAAAAGAAATAAACATGTTTTACTTATGGCAAAAACAAAACAAAACAGGCGTTTAACAAACTGAGACCATTTTGTAAATGTTTGTTTCATCCACTGCTGTGATCTATGTATATTCATGTTGCTATAATGCCTCAAAGAAACCCCTGTACTGACCTGAAAGAAAGCCACCACCAGGTCAGCCACACACAGGTTGACCATGAATATGTGCATCGGCGCGTTGTGCTTCCTCCGCCTCAGAAGCACCCACAACACAAAGCTGTTCCCCAAGGTGGTAAGAGCCAGCACCACCGCAAGCACTGCAATCTCAGCCCGGGCCAAGCCGATATCCCTCACCCTGGGCTGGGGAAGGGTGCGAGGTGTGCTATTGGAGCCATTCTCGGCAAAGATGCCAAAGAAGGATCCCCCACTGTGAGACGTGTTGAATGAGTTCAGTTCAGAAATAAACGAGGAAGAGAAGTTGTTTCTTCCTGTGGGGCCCAGAGCGGAGAGGCCTAACCTATCCCAGTCCGTTTCCAAACTGATGCTTTCCATTCCTGGAAGACAAACAAAGTGTTAATTTGGGAAAGCCAATAAAATCTATTGTTTATAGTTTGTATAAATGATGCTCTGCACAAACACAGTCTGCAGGAGTCAATCTGCTGCAGGGCTGTATGACTGTCCACTAGTGGATTTTGGCCAAGTCCAGATTATTATCAACAGACAATGAAATTGCACTGAATTATTACATCTGTGCATCTTATTGCATTTCCTGCAGTTGCCTAAAAATGCACTGTTCCTTACAGTATTGCTGAGAATCCAAAGCAAAACACACACAGACTTCTCACATAAGCTGATGCAGATATAAATCACAGGAACTCTTTGTTGTTGGATCATCAGTAACAGTTTCACATCATGTACCACAAATAGCTCCTGTTGGGTAACCTCATCACATTCAACTCAAAGTAATGAGAGCCAGACACTCTGCCAATCATGCAAGTGTAATTATGTCTCAGATTTTAATAATTCTCCTGTCTGTTTGTCCCTCTCCCAAAGCTTCCCATTCGATCTGACGCAAGTCCAGTTTGGTTTATTTTCCTTCTAATTCTTTCTCAAGGTTGATTTGACAGCTTTGCCTCCTATCCCACCACCCTTATTCCTTCACGTCCCCTCTCATAATCATTCTCATCCCATGCTTACCCTTGTACATTCCTGTTTCCCCCTGTTTTTGTTCCCCTCTCTCCAGATTTTCTCTCATGCATCCAGGCGTTCTTTTCTCTTCTCTCTCTCTCCCAATCTAAATTAATTTTACGTTTATTTTTCTTTGCTTATAAATAAATGGCTGAAAAGAACAGAAAGTTGATAGGAATTAGATGACAATTTAAGAAACAGAGTCATGGGATGTAGAGGGCAGCCTTGGTCAAATAAACTGCATGTAGAGTAGCGTCTGAGAAGGGGGGGTGGGCGGTGGTGGAGAGTAGCGATACAGGCGGTGAGGAGAAAGGAGAAAAAAACTGCCCAGAAAAGGTAAAAGAATTGATTTTTGAGGGAGGGCGATTGGATGAGACTAGAGGAGTGGCAAAACATAGCTCCAAGGAGAGATGTGCACTTTTAGTTATTTCGCTGTGAGTGATGATTGACACCGTGTTGATGTAATATTTTGACTAATATGCTGTGGAGTGGTCGTATATCTAAATGTGCCACTGAATGGGTGATAAGAGAGCTTCCATTTCTGCCTGATCAGAAGGAAAACGTGAGAATATTGAGCAATTGAATGTGACTATACATAACAAGGTTGTTCTCACTATTACGCTACCACCTAATGACCAGTTAGTAACAGTGGACGCACTCCTGGGTGTGTAAGGACGGCTGAACATACTGTCAAGCTTTACATGCTGGCTTTGCCAGAGGAATGTAATCAGATGAATGCATGACAGGCCTGGCCTGGTTGACTTCTCTTCCCAGCACAAATGTACAGCTGTGGGTGAAAAGAAGAGTATCTCAGTGGGATCATTCCTCAGAAAACAGAAAACTGCTCTCATGATTTGAGTGAATCCCTGCCGCCACACGAGGCAAACACAAGACTGCCATAAATGTCCAAACTAAATCAATCATTTTCTTTTTTTTATTAACATTCCTCTATATTTAAAGGGTTGTATTAGTGGGAAGGTCGGTAGAGGAGAGGATCAGACGTAGCAATAACAGTTGTTTTTTTCATCTTTGTTAATTAAGGGTGTAGACAACAGGGCCCTTTTTCTCTGGGCTTCTTTTTGTTGGTTCTGAGGAGCCTTGTGCCCCTCTCTGTAATTACAGTATAATTCATGAGAAGGTTCTTTGTGCGGCTGCACCCCCAACCTAATTTCATTATATATATATTTCCATGTGATTCGTTTTTGATGTTCAGTCTGTTTTCAAGTATGCCTCGGTGCAGATAAGGTGCAATGGAGTTGTTACAATACCTGGAGTAAAGCTTAATTAAAGCTTTACTCCAGGTACTCAAGAAAGTCAAATAAAAGCATTGAAAACTGCTAAGTAGGAGCAGCTGTTAAGGTCCATCTGTCTGTAGATGACCACTGATGAGTACGTGCTGCATTTCTTTCTTCATAGCAGATTTTTATCTTCAAATTTATGACATTGTTCTGAGAAAATCTGAATCCCTTGTTTACCTAAACTCCCGGATAAGAAAATATGCTGAATGCTCATTTGCATTGCATGTGTATCCAAGAAATCTCAGTGAACTGTCTTCCGATTGCTCAAGCTCATCTACAGGAGACCCATGCATAGCCTGAAACCTGTGCCAGGAGTGCTCTCTGTCATATCATGAAATTTCTCAAACTGAAGCTGCACGATGAAGGTAAATAATGTCTGCAGAACATTGCTGGGTGCAGTTTAATATATTCCAAGCAGACCCCATTATTTCCATCTGTCTGACTGACTTAACACAAGTACAAATTATTCTTTGTGTGCTTGATAGACTGTAGACAGTACTTCTAGTAAAGTATGCTTTCTCTCTGATTGATGATGGAGTCTATCCCTCCCTTGCTTTGCTCTCCAGAGGCAAAGCAGAATGCAACCATCCATTTTCATAACCTCTCCGTGCTGTACTGCTGTCATAGGCACGGGGTTCATGCTCACAGAGCCTCAGGGAAGAAAGGAACATGTAGTTAAAGTGCACAAAAACCATTATAGATAGCATCCACTCACATCTTTCAACATCCGTGTCATCATTTCCAATTGTTCACACGTGTTTTGGTCATTCCCTTTCACAAACTACGATATGTTCAACATATGCCAAGATCCAAATACCAGATGTTTGAGACAAAGTATTTTTAAACCATTCTGAGGTGTGTTAAGGAACGAATGTCGTATAAAACCATGTTTTGATGTCAGTATTACAGTGTGTGACAAAATGCTTTTAAAGGAAGTTGAAAAAAAGGGTGCTATTATCCTTTAAGGCAAGACTTCACCCATTAGACACTCTGAAGGAGGTGCTTGTGCACTTGGTGGTTTAATCCAAACATAATGAAAAAGCCATCACCTCTCTGCCTGTCTTGTCAGCCCCTGGATTAGTTTCCTTTGACCAAGTTGACCGAGTCTGATTAATGAGGACCTCTTTGTTCTCATTACCAGCCGCCCAGACGATCTGTGGCTAATTTCTCCTTCTACTCAGTCTTCCTTCTCTTCTACTTTTTCCATCCGTTACCTGTTATTTTCGCTACACTTTCATCCACCCACTCCATTTCTCTGATTCTGATTCCCTCCTAACCATTCCACCACCTGTGATCACAGACAAAAGAGGAAGCCGCTTCTCCTGCAGAGGAAACTGGCTGTGAGATGTTTTTTTGTTTTTGCTTCATTTTAATCACCGTCCCCATTAATTGACTTTGGCAGCAGGAAACAGGATTAAAAAGGTCTGGCCCAATCTGAATTCAAGTCAACTGAAACTAATAAAGCAAGCATTAGATGACAGCGTGTTATATATTTACCTTTGGTTTTCCGCTGTTTTTCCTCAATGTGATTCATGCACGACACAAATGAATCATGTGGGGTCACAGACCGGGCTGCGTGGCATTTCATCTGCATGATAAGGCAGCCACGGCCACGTTTTTCTCTTTAAGCCCCACAAATCTGTAAATTAGATCCCCGCTTGCACCCTCGCTGCGGCATTGATTCACCTCCTGAATGAGTCGGGTCAATGACAGCTAGATAGTTTGTGTATATTTATGCATTTCAGTTTGTGGAGGAACCTGCTGTACTCATTAAAAATCACATTCACGGTTCTCTATTTGAGTACATGTCACTCAGGTTCGCTCTCCAGCTGCAGCTCATATGAGCAATAATACAAATTATTCTTTTACTGTCTTCAACCCCAAACAGCCAAATAAATGATAATTATGCAGGGCCACACCTCATTATACACAGCGATTCAGTCATTGCTTAGATTACAGTCATATTGTATCAGATCAGATCAGGTCAGGTCAGGTCAGTAGACAGAACTCATGCAGAAGGTCCAAGTCCTCTTATCGTTACTGATAAACCCCGTTCATTAGACCACTGGCTGTTTTTCTTGTTATGTATCATTAACTAGCACACCACCAACAAGTGAACCATTCAAAATGGGACCTTTTTTCACATCACATATAGCTGATAAAATATTCAGAGTATTCCCCCCGAAGATTGGAAAGTGGGCTGCAGTGTTACCACATCAGCTAAAACAGGCCTGGAGTTGATTTGGTCAGAGCTGCAGCACATGATGAAATGAACGCAAGTAAATGATTCCCTGTTAGAGACCAAAGTAAATTGACTGTTAAAATAACCGTGATGATGATTTTTTCCTGATGGAGGCTGCAATCAAGGAAGTTATTATTCCTCCATAATAGTTTGTGTGAGGGAGAAAAAAGAAGAAAACTTTGCGATTTATGGTGGAAAAAACCTTTTTCAATGACTTTGGTTGAGACAAAGAGCTTCCACAAAAAACACGTCTGCCAAAAAGCATTATTTGATTTAACTGACAGACAAGAAAGTTTGGCTTTTGTTGTTGTTGTTCATTTTTAAGTATGGGATCTGTTTTTGATTTAACTTAAACACAATTTTTGATTATTTCTTCACTGTTAGGAGGAAATTTACCATTGTGATAATAAGTTGTGTCAGACAATAAATCAATGACACTTGAATATACAGACGCATGCATGCCGTCCACTCACAGCCTGGGAAAACAAATCTTTTGTTTGTCTAAAGCCCTTTGAGTTTCCTTTAAAAAAAAACATGCGCAGGGCACGCACGTGTGCAAAAAACACTCACACAAAGAAGAGCAACCCAGTGTGAGAAGTCGTCTCTTACCTTGTTGTCAGTGCATGGTAAGCATTCTCACGCGTGTCCTTTTCTGTTGGCTTTGCTCTTGTCTTTGCGACTGTGGGACAGAGCATTAAAAGCCATCACTGTTACAGCTCATTTACGTTACAGGCAACAACAGATAACATTAACATCGTGACAGTTCCCCCGAGCTTCTGTAATCTGTGGAAAAACAGGACCACATCCATTTTCAATTAAGCTCTGCAATGACTTACATCTAATCAAGCACAATAACATACATGCTTTATGTTAAGAGAAATGACATCCTGAAAGTAGCTCTGGGAAACAATTAGGTTAGAATGATTTATTCACATTTTTTATTTCTGTTATTTAGAAAATTAGCCTAATTTAATTGCGGCGTTCCATCATTTGGAACAATTTTGTTTAATCAACCCAATAATTTACTACTTTGATTTACAGTCACCAGAGCACTTTTTCAAACAGTTGTACTGTTTCCAAAATATAAGATGTGTGTTTTGTTCCTTTTCTTGTTAAATAAAATATGTAAAATAAATATAATAAAATATATTTTCACTGTCTACAAACATGAAAGTAATATTATTAGATTACTGTATTATTATTATTATTAATGAGGAAACATGATTCTAAATACAAATATAAAAGAAACTGATAAAGCTCAGCCTGTTTATTAAAATTCTGCACACTGGGCTTTGATGGCATACTTGAGTTTTGAGCATAAATGAGATACTGTAGCCACACAAAGGCATGACCTCGATTGGGTTGTAAACAAATTGGAGGAATACAATGAGATTAAATTTAAGGCCCTGCTGGAAAGTTTTTCAGACAATGTTGAATAATGATTTAAATAATTAAAATAATTGTACATTTAACATAATAAGTATATGTTTAGCCATCAAATCCAGCAGTCATTATGGACTCAATAAGGTACTTACTTGTTCTACTTCAGTGGTGCATTTCTTTTATATGTCGCTTAATTTTACCCAAATTAATTCTTCTCAATCCATGTCTCTCCTTTTAGCCTCAGCTGAATCCTGAATGAATTAGGCAGCACAGGAATAAAAATCACTCTTCATCAGAGTCAGGTGTTGGTCAGTGTTAACAAAAAGTTCTTTAGGGAGCTCTTTGTTAGTCCTTTGCCTGCTGAGTGTACTCTCCTTGAGGTGTTGTAGTTCATTTGTAGTTCATTTTATTAAAGTAATCCATTTGATAGCCATGCGTGCCCTGGGTCCATTTGCGTCAGGTTATGCTTTTGCAATCTGCTGTGCCTTCACTAGCAGAAATGAATTTGATCTCCGTCCGTTCCTACCTCCCCCCTCTTCCCTCCACAGCTATCTCCTCCTCCTCCTAGGTCAACCAGCTTGTCCGCCAGGACTGAGGGTGGAGCCTGCAACCAGGAGTGGTGCAAGAGAGAGGGAGCGCGAGGGAGAGAGAGAGAGAGAGAGAGAGAGAGAGAGAGGGGAAGGGACCTGTTTTGTCATCCATAGCATTGCACTGAAGTATGGTGTCCACTCAATCACTGTGAGTCACTGGCAGACACAACCATCAGTCTTTACGTGCAGAATTCCTTTATATAATATTACAAGTAAGCAGTCCAGAACAGATACCTGCTGATATTATAAAAGAGAATATTCAGCTGTTAATTATAGCTCTAAATCCAGCTTCCCAGACACCCTCAGCTCCATTTCCTTCCCAACCCAACAGTTGAGCCATGTCAAGAGTCCCCACATGTCAGCTGAGGCTCAGACGAACCGCCCACTCTCACATTTGCTCTGTCCGGTCTCACAACAATACTGCCGTCAAAACATAAATCATAGCAAACAACACAATGTGCTAGAGACATATTTGAATTCCCAAAGAGAAAAAACTAAGCGCTGAAATAGCCAAATGTTATAGTTTCCTAGAAAATGTTATTATGAATCGGCAGAACATCTGCCTGCAGAGATGGAGACGCACTTCCTTCGACAGTGTAGAAGAAATTGTAGAAATTCAAAGGAGCTTAATCACCTGAAGTCGCAAATGCTCTCAGGGCAAGGAGGCAAAACATATCGTGGGGCCCAAGATTTATATTAATATCCAACACTCTAAAAAACAGTCACTGACAAAGAAACACACAAAATGCACAACCACATGCACACATTTGATATAATAACATGCATAAGAGCATGAATGTAAGCATCACTGCATACCGTCCAGCTTTGTTAATATTGTTTCAAAACACAACCAGAGAAAGTGAGCGCTGGAGAAAGAGACACAAACACACACTCCTGTGTTCAGGCGTGTTTGTGATACAGAGAGAGAGATGGTTAAGATGGAGAGGTACCACCCCGCCCTGTAGTGATTTATTGCTTGTGTAGTCATTGATACATGCTGCTGGTGTTTTTATTCAAAGCTCTCTCCTGTCCTCTTCCCTTCAATCTGATTTGTTGCTCAAGGACAAGGGCCGAAGTTCCACCCAACTAGGAATGCCGAATGGCTGACTCAGCTGAGCCAACCTCAGGTCCCACCTTTGGCACACAAACACAAGGCTGGAGCACAAAAACAAAACAAAGGTGCTTAAATGCCGTCTTTCAATTTGGATCTCAAGGCTCTCTCGCTCTCACACACTCTCACGCGTGTTGCTAAGAAAATTATGTTGGCCTGCACTCAAACACTCCAAGGTGTACACAATGAGCGAATTCACAAATTCATACTGGCAGCCACTTTAATGCGCAACTTTAAATGAAATAAATCGAGTCCAAAGTGGCAAAGTGATCTTCCCAAAATTATTTTGACACGTAAATTGCAGCTTCCCCTTACTTTCCCCCCAAAAGCTGAAGTTAACAGGACAAACTATAGTGATCCGACATTTTGCAAATATTATATCGTTCCAATTCTGTGGCCCTTATGCACACATACAAACACACACACACACACACACACACACACACACACACACACACACACACACACACACACACACACACACACACACAGATCTAGGCACAGATAGCATGGTGCACTAATGAGTGACTTTCAACCCCAAATCCACTGATTGCTGTCCAGCAGAGTCTGGATTGTCCCATGATGTCAGAAAACTTGGCCATTTCCCCCAGTGCTGCATCCAGGTTTACAAACGAACCATCCCTCAGCCAAACCATTTCATCCTGCTGCTGACAAGGTGGGACTTTAAGCTCCCTGGGAATGTCTCAAATCTGGTCTTAGAGGACATTTTGTCCCAAATGTAATCCACAGTCCACTTTATTTTTTTTAACAGCCATACATCACAACGGATGGCCACAGGAAAACTGAGGGAATTGTAAGGATGGACATTAGCCGTATAATTAAATTAGCTCGACTGGGAGTAAGTTTGCTCAGACTTTTGTTTCTTTTTAAGGTCATGTCAAGAGAACTTTGAAAAAAAAGTTACACTGTATGAAATATTTTATTTGGAAATGTAGAAGCTCATCAGGTAGAACATCTTTAGTTAATTATATCCAGTCGCAGGGCAGCACTTAAGTTTAAAAGGAATGTGGGGACCTTTAAATGTTTCAATGTGTGACAAACCTTTCCTCTGACATTTTTAACTGGATGTTCTCCCACATGTTTGGGCTTATTTCCAGCTCCTACGATTGCGCCAGAAATAAAAATGACAGCTGTTTTCCTCTGAGATAGTGTCTCTTCTGCAAAGACCTTTTAGTGAATCTTCTCTGGCTGCTCTTAATTTGAACATAGGTGTTGGAAAATAACAAAATTCTGCACTGAGGCAATTGCTTAATGGGGTGTTTGGCCAATGTGTTTGGCTTTATCTCCCACACCTGTTACAGACCACAAACACAGCTACCCTCAACCTCAAAAGACAAAGAGATGAGGCTTAAGCGATCTTTGCTCAGAAGGACAGCAAGTACAGCAGGGCCATTTCTCTTCCTGCAGAATGGCCTGAATCCACCCGTGCCTTTGCTTAAGAAGCGCATATCACAGAACAACACCTGGTTTGACAAAGTTGGCGAAGAAAAGTAAAAAAAAACATCTGAGGGAATTGTTAACTGTCAGATGAACCACAAATAACAGAGACAAACGAAGAATTTGAGATTTATCTTCTCTGAGTCTAAAATTACCAGAAAAGATGCCGAGGGAGACGTCTTTGCCATCGACGTGCAGTTTTACTTCTATTAAAGGCCGCTTTGCTGTTACTGCTCTCAGAGCTCCTTTCCAGAAGAATGCCAGAAACATGAAAACAACAGTCCTTTGAAATCCTCATAACTAATTTAACAGAGCTGCAGAGGTGAAAAAGAAGTCATTTAACAAACTTTTTTTTTTCCCCTCACAAACCGAGTGGTAAAGAAACTATATGAATTGTTTTGACTGGCCTTTCTGCCTGCACACCAATACAATGGAAGTGAAATCAATGTGTGGTGTTCACTGCAGCAGTTACATAAATGAGCATCAAGGGAAACATCCCATCCAGAAATAGTTTTTCTTTGATGCTAGCTAAACCACAAAACATTTCTTTGGGAGAGTAGTTCCACTGAACTTTGAGATTTTTTTTAACGTTCAGTATATTTCCATTCACAAATAGTAAAGCAGCGCAGACATATCTGATATGAATATCTCATGCACCTGGAAAAAAAATATCTCAGTGGGGATTTATGCACCTGAAATGGATCAAAGTGGATCCCGTGGTGGGATTATAAAAAAAACAAAACAAAACAAAAATGCATTCTTATGTTTCGTTTTTATAATTTTTATAATTTTATTTTATATTTGCCTGATTTCATTTTTTAAAATTAATATTCCATTTTTCATATCCCTGCATTTGCATTTAGAATTCTTAAAACTTAACTCTTCCCCTCCCTGACCCTGGCTCTGCTTGAAGTCTCTTCCTGTTAAATGGTAGTTCTTCTTTCCCACAGTCACCAAGTACCTGCTTATAGGGTTACCTTAAAATACGAGGCAAAGCCTGAATAATCCACATGAAGATGACTGATATTGTCTCAAGGTGTAATGTATATAAATAAAACTGAACTAATTAATTTCAACACTTCCTTTGCACTTTTGTAATTTCAGTCCCTTTCAAAGTAAGCGCACAGGTGGCTAGACAAAATGATAAAGTAATCGTTTTTCTATGAGCCCTTCAAATATCTTCAGTGATGGAACTGCAGCTAGGAGATCAGTGTGGAAAGAGGATATTGATGAAGCACTCTGGCAGGACATTATGTTACTGTTGAGATCAGGTTTGTGGTCTTTCAGCTACAAGATAATCTCTGCAAACAAATGTCCTGCTGATAGAGAGTGAAAACATTTCTAATATGTTTTGTTTAGTTCATATTAATTTCAAAAACTGTCCTTGACATAATCTGTTCTGTGAAAGAACACATTAACGCAGGGGTGAATTAATCTGTCACATTATGTAGGGAGCTCTGCATCTGGTCACACTATGATAGTTACAACCACTTTTCATGGAAGAAATAGAGCTATTATCTGTGAGCTTTGACATTCTAATATCTGTCTAAGACATAGATGAATAAGCTGAATGGCAGACCTGCAATTCTCCCTGCCAAGCTGGATATTTATAGAAGCTTGTGAAGACAGATCTAAGCCACTGGCCTCACACATACAGATGGAGCACACAGCAAAGTCATTAAGTTGATAGCACACAAGAAGTTTCACCAAGCACTGCCGTTGTTGTTCCTGATCCTCACTGCTCTGCAAATGTAGGTGCAGAAGCGCATTGATAATTTTACAGAATGTGAAAAATACATGACATTTCAGACGTTTCAGACCTTTATTTTATATTACAGTGTAAGAATCATATATCCCAGGTATAGTCTAATGTCTGTTTATAATTGTCTCGATTTATGTCACATAGTTACAGAGCACTTTCAAAAACTTTTTGCGTCTTTCATCTGTAAACTGTTGTTTTCTCAACACTGGAATTGAAGTAACGGCAGAAACCAGTATTTTTAGTACCTGATTCCTATACCCAGTAGCACTGTAAATTGTCAGCTGTGTTATGAAGTGAAGAAAGAGAAACTGTGAAAAAAAATACAGACAGGAACAAAAATCTACCGGTTACATGTGTGCATGAGGAATGTGAGTCCTGAGCCATCAGAAGGATCGGGGTCTGCCCAGTCCAGGCATTTCGAGGAGATTAATAAATGCTGACTTAGCTTTTTCCTGATCTGCTGTTCATATTGACCGGACATGCCACCTGACAAAATCTCCTCTAAAAAAAACCCAAAAACGCTGCTTTGATTGAAATGCAGGTCTTTCTGTTCATATTTTGAGTCCAGCAACATTTCACAGATGGCCATGCTTCTGCAATTTATGGAGGGAAGCTGTCATCATTCACTCCAAACTTTCCTGCCACAAGAATTCCAGGCAGACACTCTCTCTTCCCACAAAAATATTATAAAATATTACAGCACACTTAATAAAAGGAAACTTGTGAAAGAAAGCTTTGATGCCTGATGTGTGTATGTAAATCTTCTTAACGGAGAGATAATTCAGCACTCATAGATTTGAGCACTGCTCTGTCAATTTACAGTGTGAAGGATAATATCAGTAACAGGTTTTGTGGGAAAAATAAAACAAAACAAAAAAAACAAGGACGCTCCAAAATTAGAGCATGTGTGCAATATCAATATTTACAGTAAGCCTATAGGGGACCTGAGAAGTGAGCTCTTCAGCGGAAGCTGCATATAAATTTTTCCATCTAAAATTCAAACTTGTTTTTATTCATCTTTTTCTCTCTTCTGGTGGGTGCTCACTTTATTGGTCTGTTCAAGTCCCCCTACTGCACGACGCCATTGATGGATTATCTGTGTGCACAGCAAACACACAAAAGGCTTAGATAAGCGAAGGATAAACATCCAAGCATATCGACAGAAAAGACAAGAGACCAGAAAAGAATCAGGTAGGGAAGAGACGCAAAAGAGAGGAAACGAAAAGAAGCCTGTGACAATCACCAAAGCAAAGGACAAAGGGCAGTGCTTTTGTGGTCATAACACAGCATGAAGATGTTTTCAAATTGTTTTATTTGTGATGTTTCAGCTGCAATCAGAAAAAAAAAAAATCAAAAATCAACTCTGAAAGCTCTCTGGCTCGAGTATTTTCTTCCCTCCTTTCCACTCTCCTTTGCAAACACTATCCATCCTGCCTAAACCTACATCTCCTCTGTGGGAAACCAAATGTTTGGGAACAGGAAAAACTAGATTGACTGTAATTCAAGCATAAAAGATGGATAGAACACAGCGGAATGGCAGACATCTGCAACCTAGGCAAAAAATAAGAGACACCATGAGGAAAAAGAATTAGAGAGATTAAGTGGGGAAAGGATGGCAAATTAGCAGAGAGGAAACTATCTGTCAGCAAAATGAATAGATCTGTGACATCACAGTGGAAGACAGAGGAGAACTGTGCCAGAGGAGCCTCGGACGTGATGGTCCAGAAAAAACAGACTGTAAGCACAACGTGATGGTTGTGGGTTGGTGTGTACACGCAGCGTGTACATGAGCGAGGAGTGCAGCACATGTTTCCGTACAAATGGAAGTTTGTTTACAGTAGCGTAAGTGTGAGAAGTGGGTATGCAGATGGAGATGCAGATGTGGTGAATAGCACTCTGTGCTCTTCAGGGGGCTCTGGCATAAACTGGCAGTGTCAAGGTGTTTTTTTGCTCTCCACATTTCTTCCACTTTCTCAATGTCAGCCGACTCCCCACTGAATCTGGACATGATCTGTGGATGCATGCAGTGGGTCAAGGCGGCCTTGGTGCTACATTATGTTTGCTGCGTTTACTAGAATGATAATGATAATGAAAAGCCCTTATGATGATTTCTGCCTTTTGATTGGTTTGCATTCATGCGGGACCACGCTAAAAACAATAGGTTGGCTACAGCTATAACTCGGGCTAACTTTTAGATCTTGTCGATAGAAATGAAATGGGAACTGATTGTTATGTTTGATTATTTATCCTATAGTCTTTTAAGTCTGTGCTCTGTTTAGCAGGACTTCCCGGTGAATACCTCTTTCCATCCACAACTTTGGTCGAAACTGAATCATCGCAACAAGTAACGGATGCAAGAGAATGTGTCACCCTAACTTTGCCATACCTCTGACTCCTCTCTTTGCACCATTATCAGGTCCATGCCTATTAAAATGTCTGAATATTTGCTTCCCCACAAAACTTTGCTCATCCATTACCAGCTGATAAATTGCAACTTTGCTTGAACCCTGAAGTCACCACCAAAGTTTACATTTCTTGTTTGCTTGTTGGTTTTGCAAATCATCTTAGCATGGATTGGGTGATTTCAATCAAAATTTGGCAAAAATAGTGCATTTTCTCCAATGTATGAGAAGTATAATCTCATGATATCTAATCCATTATCACAACTATTTATTTGAAAATGAATAACTGCATAGTATTTACAACCTGTCAAACTGTCTCGCTTGTATGTCTGTGTTTTTTTAATTTATTTTGTATGTTATGCACAAACTGGTACCTATAAAGCACTTTTTACTACAAGCCTCATTCACCCAGTCACACACACACATTCATACAGCACTTTATTCTATGCCTAATAGCCTTGTATTACATTCACACACACACACTCACACTCCAATTTATGCAACAGAAGAAAATTGGGGTTCAGTATCTTGCCCAAGGCCACTTCTACTTGCAGACTGAAGGAGCAGGAAATCGAACCGTCGACCTAAACGACCCAGTCTACCTCCTGAGCTATAAACTCACATGATTGCCCATCTCAAAGTCCTGCAGAGGGGCCATGGTTCAAAATCTTGTTTAGATTACACTTTTAAGTTTGTATTAGGTGTACATGGTACATTTTTCTAAATGATTTGTCTCTTGAAATTACCATGAAACAGCTGTCAGCCCGAGGGCAGGTTCAAGGAATGCAGTTAGAGCTAGTTTCTAGTGCTGCAGGCAAAATGTAATTAAACTGAATTGTGTAGGCAGTGGTGTGCTTGATTGATACTTGAAGGCAAAAGGGAGGGTGTATGCACAATGCACAGAGAGTGGGAGGAGTTGGGAGGGTCAAAAGGAACCCATTAGCTCAATTTTTGCTAACAGGATGCTTGCAGCAAGCTATTCAGGACATAAAAAAATAAATCTTTACCTGCATGCCTTAATGCAGTCCAGACTTTTAATGATCAAGAACAATAGAGTATGAAGAGAATAATGACACTGACGGAGTAAAGATAACTACCAGATGAACTGCAGCTATTTGAGTTAGACTCAGATAGGCAGTGTTATTTAAACTGGAAAAGACAAATGAAGAGTTACAGCTGGGGGAAAAATAGTGAAAATGTAGATCTATCAGTTTTACTTTGTGAATAGTAAAAGTCAGATAAAGAGGAAGCCCGGGGAAGAAAAGCAAGCCTTCCAAGGGAGTTTTTTTTATGGTAAATGGATGTAACATAAACACTACGAAGGCAAAGTAAACCCAGCTTGTAAATCCACTCTAACTGTTCAAGAAGTAAAGATGGAAGATGAATTGTAGCCGAAATGTAAAATAACCCACACGTGCATGTGAAAAAATAATTTTATATTATAGATGTTTGTGATCCCCTGTGCAAAACCACCATTCAAACCCACAAGTGTGTGCATAGGTGTGTCTTTGTCTACACAGTCCTGCATGCATGCAAGTGCTGACATCATAACTTTAAAGATGATTATGGGAATGGTGGAAAGAAGGTGAATGGGGTTGAATGAGTGCGGCGTCAAGGGCTCCACAGAGCTGAGTCTGACTGAGGACAACCAACAGATCGAGGAAGAGGGAAAAGAAGGGGAAACGGGTGAATAGTTCCCTGTGTCCACAGTGAAAGAAAAAGAGGGAGCTGCTTGGTATGTTTACATGTCACTGTAGTCCTTCAGTCTGATTGATTAGGCTTATGTGTTTGTGAACCTCTGTGCATGTGCCCCCGTGTGTGTTTCTGCATTAAAACACTACGCTTTCCCATCCCATTATTAAATGGAGTTATTATGTCTATTATGCAGTAAGTGTCAAACAGTGATATGTTGCTGAGTGTTGTTTCATTTAGTAATTCTTGGACACTGTAAGCAACGTCTGGGATATGCTAAGAGGCAAAGTATGCTAATAGGCTATAATTTATAATACCTTAAACTGTAAATCTAAGCTTGGCTCAGTGCTGTTTTTGCCAGAGAGATGACATGGGAGGTATAGTTTACAAGATAATGATAATGAAGAAAATCTGATGCGGTTATTTGAAAATAAAAGTAACCACAGGTAATAAAGCCACAGTAACCAAAGCTGTAATTGTATCCAACAGTAAAAAGGATTATCTGTACTCTTAATTCATGTTTTCCCAAACAGCCCTGACCAGTAAGGTATAATCATCCCTTACAAACACTCTACTTAATGAGACATGGGCATTAGGGTGTTATTATAAGCATAATTCCATTATGCACAACTTCCACGAGTCACTGATCCGAGCGTGTCCTGATTTGTTCACTTATAGGGGAGCATTTCATTATAATAGCAGAATTTATAGCAAAGTGGGAGGCAAGCGCAGCTATTTACATACAAACGCAAACATTATTATATACGAGTGGACGTGTAGGAAGATTGTTCTCATCTCCTGTTACAGTCAATTAAACATTAAGTGTGTCAGTCACAATAGTGTTTGTGAGGTGTCGGGTTAGTGCCCTTTGCGGAGAGGCCCTCTTCACTGTTGGGGGTGTTTCTCTGTGTGGGAGCATGTGCATGTACCAACAGTCATGTGCACGTACATATATCTGTTTATTTAATGAATCCCTCTCGTGTGGTAAATGAGTCTTAACACCTGATCAGCCTCGGGGTGTCAGCCTGGCCAGTGGTGCTAATCTGATAGGTTAACTGTGTTAAGCTACACTAAACACACACGTTTGGTGACTTTGTGCTAAAGATACTTGGGATTCATATTAATGAGGCCCGATGGTTCCAATGTCAAGCTTTAGTGTGAGTGATTTCTATGGCACTGTGCCTTTAGGCACATGACCCCATAGTTCCCAGGAAGAGAGGAAAACGGGCTGTGGAAACCCAGCAGCAGTTTGACCACTCAGGTCATAAAAAAAGATCTCTGTGTACTGTTTTTTTTGGCGTTTCTCTCCTGGGACAGAGATGGCACTCGAAGTAGTAACTCAGAGTAACTGCATGAAACAAACTGTTCAGCTTGTTTAATCTGATGGCAAACACCTACAGAGCTGTGAACAAAATTTCCTCCCCGCCTGATCTCTTTTTTTTTGTAGGTTTAAGGGGAAATTACTTTTTCACTTAGGGTCAGGTAGGTTTGGAATTTTGTTACTTAAATGCTGCATTTTTTTTTTGTTTACTCGTGTTGTCTGTGTCTAATATTAAAATTTGTTTGAGGATGTGTCTTTGCTCTTATTACTGCTTACTTCGGGTATCTGTGTTTGTAATGACAGGGTGATAAAAGGGCGGCGACTTTATCTCATCAACCGGTGAGATTAGATGAATAACACGTTTCAGTGTGTTCACTGTTCTTTCGACCACTTCTTCTGTGCTCTGATGATGCATTTTGAAGAAGTGAATACAATTTCTTTATTACTAAATTTTTAATTGAAGAATATTTAGAGACTAGAATATATTATAAGGGCACGAGACAAGGTCCTTAATAGGGAGTAAACCGTCTCTGGGTGGAGCCAGTTCTTCCGAGCTTCGTAGCAGATGTCCTGGGTGCACAAGGTCATATAGTTTAGAGTAACATAAACAGCACAGTCTGGGATCACATTTTATCTATCATGCAGGCTGTTAGCTTGAGTGATTTTAGACTTATTTATACAAACATCTTGATGCATGCACAATCATACAGGTAAGGAAATCCCAAAAAGTTGTTTCTGTTTATTTGGACATAACGCTACAAATACTTTAAGATTAAATACATCCTGATGTGTAGTCCTATGTCAAAATAACATCATAGATTTTGATTACACATTTGTGGGCATGCATAGTGGTTAATGAATGTGAACAAGGACGCAAAGGTATACGAAAGCAATATATTTAGTGTGCAGTCTTTGTGAGTCTGCTGTGCAGGGACTAGAGCTGATTTCTGTATTATATTTCAGTGGAACATGAGATGGTGATGGGAAGAGCTGACAGGGACTGAAAGGTGCCAGTGCATAGGGTAACCTGATTGCCCCGACTTGCTACCATTACTATTAAATCCTGTGCCACTTGCTTGCAGCCGATCTCCATGGTCACTGTGCACCTGACCTGCAAGACCCACTCTCCCTCTTTCTACAGGAGGAAGTGTCAGCACAATTGAGTGGAGCAGAGCAGAGCAGGAGCAAAGACCCACACACTGTGAAACACTGAGAGCAGCAGCACCGAGCTGAAATGAAACAGGTACACGTGACAGTTAGACCTTTTTTGCAACACCAACTCTGACTCGTTAGTCCCAAAAGATTTGTTTTTGGGGGGGTTTATGGATAACACTGCAAAACACCATATTTCTGAGACTTTCATGGGTACACTGGTTTTTGAGCATGACGACATGTCTTCAAGCCCAGAAAAACAACATATAGTCTTGTGAGCAATAGTAAAAACCTGATTTTTATTAGAGGCCATCTTAAAAACAAAAAAACATTCGGGGGAGTTACATAAACACATAGCTCGTCAGAAGATTCTTTCCGTGATTTGATGTAATCGTTTAATGGTTAATAATTTCATTTTGGCAGGTTCACAAAGCGCAGAAGTGTTTGCTTTCTTGTACGAGCTGAAATGAGCCAGAACGCCTCACACTGAGCACCACGCGGACACAGCGTGACTTTGCATTGCTGGAGCGAGTGCAAGAGCTGAGGTGCACACACAAACTAAGCTGCTAGAACTCAAGCCTTCGCCTGAGTGTTTTATCAAGTAACAGCTTGCCGAAATTACAGCATGAGGTCATAATCTGTAAAAATCTGAAAAATGAAGCCATATGTAGAGAATATAGGCCATCAACAGTTGGCCTGTGCGCATTGTTTTTCTAAGATTATACAACCGGATGATGGGAAGCCACGGATAAGACAGCTGGGGGAATCTTTGAAGTGAGCAAATTAAGGGGCCAGGCAGGTATGCGCACTTGAAGGCCTGCTGAAAGAAACTTCAAATAAGCAGCAGCAGGAGAATGTGAGAAAAAAGTAGTCTAAGAGTCTAACCTTCACCCTAACGGGTATCATTCTTCAGGAAATGAACACTACACTACAAGTTTATAGCAGACCTATTACAGGGTAAACAAGCTGCATGTCATGATACATGACTTCGTCTGTTATTCCATCTTCATTCTTTCATGATCCTCCCAGCTGTTCCACAACAAACCTTCAAACACAGGATAACATTTAGAAATAAAAGCAGAATTATTAGATATTTCAATATTATTGCTTGAACAACTAAGAAACACTTTGAGTGATAAAAACTATCAACAACACGAGGCTTTAGAACTGTGAAGTCTGAGACGCTTACAGCTTCATTCGCTTTGGATTTACCCAAAGACGGGTTGACTGGAGCTATTCAGAGGTGGCAAGATAAAAGAGTTGATGGAAGCGCAGTCAATTCTAGACTGTTTTCATATCTACTTCATCTCATGTGGTTTCGCAGCAGGTCACATCTAGTATGGTACTAATTAGCCTGCTCCTGAGGCCAGATCTGTTCTGGGTGCTAGTTAGGACTGTACTGCTTCTTTTCAGCTGATTCGCCAGCATCAGATCTTCCCTAAATTCACTCCTACAACCATGGATCAATACTCCTGACAGAGAAAACTAACTTTTTAAAAAACACTTTTTTCAGTATATATATTCAGGTCTTCTTTGTATTGACTCAACGTAAGAACAGTCAGACGCCACGCATTTGAGGTTTTTTTGAGAGAACAGCATTGCCGGCCCCTTCAAATTTCATTTACGAACAGCAAGACGCAAGAATCCCACTGAGAAGTCACAGTGACGGCAGAAATATAATCAAAGTTAGGTTTTCTGGTGGATTTGCAGAAATCTGCTTTCATCAAGTCTTTTGAGATACTTGAGTGGAGAGAGTAGAGCAGACATTCAAGGCAAAGGAGGGGGTCAAAACATATATAAATCAAGAAATGGTGAAATATATGAAAGGCAGAAAAAGGGAGTGGCACAAGCAAAAAGCATGAGCCCTTCCTTTGACAGATGTATGATCTAGATAATCGCAGAAAGAACTTTGGTTTAAAACATGAAAAATGGATAGCAAATTTGTCATTTTGGGGAGTTTTAGAGGGGTAGCATGACATATTTAGATTCTTAATAGCATGTATCTGGCAACAGGTGGGGGAAGAACAGTCATTGTGTGAACTGTAAGCTGAATTGCAGAACATGCATGAGATTTAGTAGAATACACGAGTGTCACTGGGAAATAGGGTTTGTTTTGGCAACCAGGAGAACAGACTTTTTATAAGCTGGTGAACACAGAGCTGGAGGGGGAGTTGTCAAAGTGCCAAGATGCTCCAGTTTCAGGGGAGCAGAGTTGTAATGACATAAGAGAAGTGTAATGTGGGTTGTCAAGCATGCAGCATGCTTGCCTTGATATAATGCAACTCTAGCAACACCCCCTGAACCCTGAGCAAGGGCACAGACGGTAAAACATTTAATAGCATCAGAGATTAGTAGAGTAATCAACAGAGTGAAAGAGACTAGAAAGGGAGCGAACAGGAAACGCTGGCAAGAATGCCATGTATGTTTCATATGGAACAAATCGCACACCAGTAAACAATCAATTACTGCTTCTCGTCTCTTTCTTGCTCCTCATCTGGCTGTTTTTTTCTCTGATACAAGACAACAAATCAATCTTGTCAAAAAAAATTTTTTTTTTTTTTTAAACAGCAAGGAAAATAAGCCAGCAAATTTATTATGAACATAAAACCAAGCAGAAATGGCTCCCAGGCTCTCTGTGCTCACGTTTTGCCAAGTTTCTCAGTGGGAGTGGGGAAAGCAATGCGTGAGGTACAGGAAAAGTGCTCAAGACATCAGGATTCTATTCAGAAACAATGCAGAAAGTGCCCCATGCTGACACTTCTTCATGCAAAATGTAACCACAGTGTGCCTCTGAGGTCAGGTCACAAAACTGAGAGAAGGGCAGTGCAAAGGGCTAAGATAGTGTAGCACGGGTGGAATTACTTTCTCTGGCTGGACCAAAGGTTACAGCGGTAATAAAAACATATGCAGATGTGCACACATAATCACATACATAAAATCAGATACTGATCATATCGGTATGCACATCCACTAGGACACGGCTATGCCTGGAGCCTTGATTTCCTCCCAGGGGATGAAACAAAAAACATTATGGCTTACAAATTAGAAAGCCCTGCGGTTTCATAACAAAAGCATATGTGCTTTTCTTCAAATACTGTAAGTAACTATGGTTTGACTTTGAGCTCAGCGTAGTATCTGTTGTGTTTCAAGGGGAGTCAGGGTGGCCACCATAGTCAAAACTCTGGGAACTATGAGGTCAACATTGTGCTTGAACAAAGAGTCATCAAACTTTGTACAGATGCAAATTCATCAGGTAGGCTTAAATAGGATAAGGAGGAGAAACCACAGTCAGTGGAAAACACCTTATCAGAGCTGCAGCGATAAGAGTCATATGAGCTCACTCGGTGGCATTCTGCTGGTGTTAAAACCAACTGTGCAAAACGAATATATCAATTTTAAGCTCCTGATAAAAAGATAAGACCGACTCTAGTGATTTATCTGGCTCCTTTCATTCTGAAAGATAAAAGATGAAATTAACCAGCAAACTCCCTGATTATCAAACTGTATTCCTGCCCAGCAGGCACCACCCCAACTACCTATTCTTCATTTTCCTTTGATTACAGATGTGGCTAATAAAAATCACAGTGGAAGTCCCTGTGACGAGAAATCCAAGAGCGACCAAAACACACAAAAAGCCAGGCCAAAGAAACAGAGAATAGCTGACCTCTGACGTAGCTTAATGTAGCTAAGCCATAGCTGATGAGCGGGGGAAAAAAGTCCCATTAACAGAGAACAGACTAGACTAGATGCAGCTGTGCTCAGCAGTGGCTGATCCGAGGCAAGATGAATGATTACGATCACCTGCACTGCAAAGCGCAGTAGAGCTGACGTAACGTTTCATTGACTGCACATATATTTGTGTGCGTACCTTTGCTTCTGGAAACGATA
The DNA here is from genome assembly GCF_964374335.1 of Astatotilapia calliptera. Classification (NCBI taxonomy): domain Eukaryota; kingdom Metazoa; phylum Chordata; class Actinopteri; order Cichliformes; family Cichlidae; genus Astatotilapia; species Astatotilapia calliptera. The sequence continues at coordinate 34,730,742 of NC_137441.1, forward strand.
ACCTAAGTAAGATAATGGGATACGTTAGGTAGGTATTAATATGGTTAAATTAAGATGCCAGAGAATTACTGTAAGTCAGTGTGTAAGCTGTGTATATGTGTGGACAGTGATGGGGACACATTAAGGACTGTGGAAATGATCTGAAGCAAACTAGGGCACTATCATGGGCCACAGGCTAATGAGCTCACATGTTTTAGAGCCAACGTCATATCACATGGTTTAACTAAAATTTTCAGATTAACATGCATCTTAGAGAGGTGGATGAAAGATATTAAACAAGGATTTCAAACACAGATGAAAAGGAAATGAGGGGGGAGGACGAAGATAATTATAAGTTGGTTAACCGGGCAGCAGCAGAAGGTTTAGTGAATGATATCAAGATTAAACATGCCTGTATTAGCAAATTAGCAAAATTTCTCGCATTAGTGTGGCCGGCGATCTAGAAATGGATGGTGTGCACTCTCATTTCGTTTCCTAGCTTAGCAGGAAAACTGATATGAACGCGAGTTAGATTACAACAAAGGTTACCATGAGCCACTTCACAGTAACACTGCTCTGCACAAAGCTATGCTGTTCAAAAGCACCAGAAACTCCATGCCCCTCAAGTTAATTTAGCACTTTTAAAAAATAGTTTTAAAAACAAAAACTTTTTTGAGTTACACTGAAACAGATGTTTTAACCAATAAACAAGCACAAGCATACATGTGGAACATGTTAAGTATGAAAAATGATTTGAAACTAATTGAAATCTTACCTTGCATGTGCTTCTGGTTGTACACAGAAATATTTCCAGCAGAGTTTTGAGATATTTGTACGTCAGCCTAAACCAGGGGTCAGCAACCTTTAGGACCCAAAGAGCCATTTGGAGCCGGTTCCCACGCAAAAGAAAACACTGGGAGCCGCAAATACTTTGTGACATCTAAAATGAAGACTGCATATATTGTTTTTTACCTTTATGCTTTGTGTGAACAACTAAGGTGTGTTGCCATGAAGTGGATAATTTCATTTGAATGTTCTCACTGAAACTATTTTGAGATCTGTAGATTATTTCTAACCAAGGACAACGTTTCAGCACAGAAAAGATTGTGTTGAATTTTCCAAAGGCGATTATTGAAAATTAAATTCCACGCACCTCAGACACTGATCACCATAAATCTGGGCATTAAAAAGTAACCATTTTGATGGCAAGATGATACTTTATGTAATATGGTTGCACCAGCCTTTTACGTGCAGCGTTTGCAGCAAAAAAACCTACAGTGTAGATTTTATACAGAGTTCCTACAAGGTCTGAATAGTAGCCCATAAAGGTCAAATGTCTGGTGGTTTATTTCAACATCTCTCTCACCCCTCACAACACCAGATCATTTGCTTAATGGCTTTGGCTCCAGTGGAGGCGCAGAGAGGAGCAGCTCAGGAGAGGTAATAAGACGGACAGTGTCTAGTATATCGACAGTGATGAGGAGTGACGGGAGATGTAGTGAGGTAAAAAGCCTGTTCCCCTGAGAGGAACAAGACCATTCAAAAAAACAAAAACAAAAAAACTAGTTCAAGGTAGGAAACCTCGCACAAAAACTACAACATTTAAGAGTGAATCCAAGTAAAACGGAGCACATGTAAAGGTCTGTCCATCAGTTGTGTCCGTGGAACAGACAAAAATAAAGACGAAGCAAGAGATTTAAAGAGCCAACTGGCAGGAGTTAAACTACATGCAGCACATTTCACACACTACACATCTTGATTCCCTGTGACAAGTAAATCTAAAAAAGGATGTGCCTCATCACAAAGGATTTTTCTCCTCAGTATGCAAATGTGCACACAGGGAGAACAGCTTGTAAGTTTCCCACAGAACTGCACAGATGATAAATTGTCTACTATCACTACACTGGGATGTGCGCCTATGACTGGAGGCCTTGCTGACGATAGTGAGCTAAACCACGATTGTTTGTATTCTGTAAGCAGCAGGCCGGTGCTGTGCTAGATCTGCTGCCTCACAGGACCGGACAGTGTATCTCAAAGCTGTGTGAGCAGAGAATTTTAAATAACTGGATCAATCAGTGGCAAAGGGTTTGGTTCGACCACATGAAACTATAATAAATTACTTGGTTTCTAACATTTTCAGGCAGTGATGATAGTAAAGCCAAAATCCTTCACATTTTTCTAAGAAACACGTGGTCTAAGCCCAAGAACCTGCTTCCTAGAAATTACATAAAAAAGCACAAGAATTATCTTAATATTCCCATTTTTATCCAACAATCTTCCTGCCAGAGATTTTTGCATCCATGATTCCCCTACTGTGTTTACGCAATGCAGACAAAGAGCACACTGTGTGTTCTGCATATTGTCAAGACAGTGTATGTAATGAAGCACACATCCAAGCAGCTGTGAGTTTTTTGAGTGGCAGCTATAGAGAGTTGTGTTGCCACCTGGTGGCAACATGTAAAACAGCAACCTACCATCTAATTTTGAAGGTTAAGAAGTTGATGGAGCATGAAATTGTAAAACAAACAGAAAGATCAGCGAGCTTTTCTTACTTACTAATCTTTATCCCCAGCAAGAGGCCAGAACACAAAGCTTCAGAAGCACAGAGTCAAAGTAACAATGAGGCTTCCTCTTGAGCACATATCTGTACACTCAGTTGACCATTTATGAGACACAGCTACTCAAAACAAATCCCAGTTATTAGAACAATCAGTATGACTTGTCAGCATAAAGCAGTACAGTTCTACAGACTCACAAATTAAAGCCTGAGAAATTATCATTAAGGCATATTAAACATTTCCAGAACAGGTTCAACAAAAAAAAAAGAGAACTGTTAAAGAAACTATTTCAGTGGACAACCTTAATTTCAGCTAGGTGTATCTAACAATCTGGCAGCTTGCTCTCTCTGCATTTATATCCAATTAGTTTCTAGAGTGCATGCCAGCCACGTGCATCCTAATCCTTCGTAGTACTCAAAATACGTCTCAAATATGCTGAGAATTCAAACCTCTCTTCAAAAGAAAGATGTTAAGACATATAATTACTTTATTGATTACATCTTATGCTCACACACATACAAACAAAATGAAACCATTCTTTTCATATCAGGCGTTATGAGCATTTTCTTGGACAGACCCAAAAACAACAGTATAATATTGTGATATCATCCCTAGACCAAAAAAAGCCATTATGGCACAAGCAGTAAAGTTCCGGTTTGACAGCAGTCACGCTCCTCTATAGTGTATCACCTCTTCAAAGTACAGTTGCTGTGATAAGAACATAAATGATGTAACAGGACATAATGGGCACTTTACATTTATATTAAGCATTAATGACATTTTGGTTATTTAAAGTCTGTGATGTAATCATACAGTGAAAAATAAATAATGGCTGCTGCAGAAGGTATAGTGGAAGATGCGTGCCTATACTTGTATATTTAAATATCTAAAGTAGGCCCTTTCATGTTTCATACGAATCTCTAAGGAGATTCATATTCAACTGAATAAGCTCCAGCAGTAAAACCGATGCTTGCAGGAGTGATAATGGAATTTTATCAAAACCAACCTTTTTAAAAAGGTTGGTTTGAAGTGAGAAAGCAGGCTCATTTGTATTGTGAACAGGTAAGTAAGCTGTGTGAAACGAGATGCTATGGAAACACGGACATCCTCTCTCAGAAGGTACACCTGTTTAAACTCAAACCACCTGATAAGAGCATGGGTGCGTGAACCTGCCCGGTCATTCTTACAGCTCTGCCGTGAACTGTCCTTTACTCTGGATGACCCTCATGACGGACTGCACCACCTCTGATGTGGTTCCTTGACCCCCGAGATCTGCTGTGTGCAACTGCAAATAAAGAGAAAAAAAAAATCATAAATAAGCTACAACAAACAAAAGAACAGGGTGCTAACAGATATGGTCCAAAATCCGTATTAAATTATTTAAGACCTTAACGTATGCTATGAAATCGTAGCACTGTGGATTGCATCTCATGCCGCATACTATATTTGGATAGACGCTTTGTATTTTCTTTGTGCGTGCAAAGTGTAATCAGTTTCCCACAGTAACTAGTCCGATGCTGCACATGATCGGCAGATCAGGTTTTGGAATTTACTCAAGAAACAATCAGATCCCATAGAGTGTAGAGCTGCACAAGAGCTTTGTGAAAGGAAAAGGGGCACAATGCTGCTTTGTGTGAATGTATTGTGATGCCTTCTAGGAAGCATGCCAGAATTGTCACTGCGGCCTTAAATCCTATGTCACGCAACAATGGCCTGTGAGCTTCATGGCAGCGCGATAGGTGAGGAACCCATCAGTGAGGAAGGCTCACCCTGGTTTCGTTCATTGTGGTGAGGACTGCATTCCGGATCAGACTTGCATAATCATTAAGGCTGGAGACACAAAGAAGAAAAACATTATTTAAATATAATACAGTCACACCAATACACACACACACACACACACACACACACACACACACACACACACACACACACAGAAAACCAATGAAGAAGAATTTTTATCCGGAAAAGCTTACTTAAGGTGGTCCAGCATCAGGCAGCTAGCTAGCAGCATGGCAGTTGGGTTTGCAATGTTTTTTTCTGCAATACTTTTTCCTGTGTTTCTTGTGGCCTGAAACACCAGACAGACATGACTCATACATTTTCCATCCTTCAAAATTCTGAGAGAACTGTGTCCTACAAACCTATTCAAGCCTCCAACACTCACCGTTTCAAAGACAGCATAGTCACGACCATAATTGGCCCCAGGCACGAGGCCAGGTCCTCCCACCAGCCCTGCGCACACATTGCTCACCACATTCCCGTACAGATTGGGCATGACCATCACATCAAACTGCTGTGGTTTGGACACGAGCTAAACGACACAAATGGAGTTAAGTAAAACAAATAAAATCAGAAGAAGAACATTCCCTGGATTCCCTAAAATGTCATCATCTGTTACCTGCATTGTGGTATTGTCCACAATCATGCTGTCGAATGTGATGTCTGGATAACCCGAGGCCACTTCTCTGCAGCACTGCAGGAACAAGCCATCACCGAGCTTCCTGTTGAAACAGAAATGCCACACTCAGCATATCCAGGACTAAGAAACTCACCGTAGTAAACAAAAGGGCAGACGTGTTTGACAGGATACGTTTCCCAAAAGGTAACTTACATGATGTTAGCTTTGTGTACAGCAGTGACCCTGCGGCGACCTCTCTCCCTGGCCAGTTTGAAGGCATAATCAGCAATCCTGATGGAATTATTCCTGGTGATAATCTTTAGACTCTCCACTACCCCGGATACACTCTGGAAGTAGGACAAGAAGACAACAACAAATGAAATACAGTGACATGAGTTTAAACTGTACTAGAAAGATCAATAAGACTGTAGTGGGAATAAAGTGTCGTCTCTAAGACTACGCGTAATACTACATAAAGTAAAACTTCTGTCTACAAGGTAACACTAAACATTGAAAAAAACGATTAAGTGCAACAAACACAGAAGAAAATTAGCAGTAAATAAAAAATAATCATTTTAATTAGTACTAAGTGGTTAATAATATAACATATGTTTCTGTACAAATTGTAAAACAGCATCTATAACTGTATTGTGTAAGCAAACATGGCTCAACAACTACAGTTACTGTGCTCAGAAGTTTATATACATTCATCATAGAGAATAAATGTAACGGAATGATTTCTTTGAACTGTTCTGTTTTCCCAGGGTGGAATGATTGTATAGCATCCATCTTTAATGACTTACAAAAATAAGGATTGGGTGCACAGGTTTTTATTTAGTTTCTCTGATTTACATACGGCCAGAACATAAATATGGGCACAAATATAAACATATACTTAAATCTTTTAATAAGTGGTGCTGAATCTTCTTCAGTGTCTTTTAACTCGACAAGGTCAAGGAGTAGAGGTCTGCGCGGGAATGTTTTTTTAGTCCCGCTCCCGCCCGCTCCCGCAAGGTTTTGTACCGCACCCGACCGCTTCCGCTGTATATTCAGTCTTTGTTCACCCGCTGCCCGCTTAGAATAATTTTCTACTCGACCCGACCGTTCCCGCTAAATTTAGATCTGGTTTCCAAAATCTCACATTTAAATGGGGTACCACCAAAAAATAGAGATAACAGATAAAACTGCAGGTTGTGCAATGATTGTATTTATTTTTCTTAAACAAGATGCATTTATCTGTCAACATGCAACATTTATCTTTTAACATGGAAAACGTGTTGCAAAAATAAAATAAATAAAAACGAATACAGCATTGTGGCCTACTGCAAAAAGCACTGATCCATGCGCTCAGTGCGTGTAACAGGCGTGAGCACCAATTAGAATGAGGAAATCACAGATATGCTGTTCCGAAAAAATGTCGGGCACGCTATATTTTCAGACCGCCCGCTCCCGTTCAAATTACACCAGAGTTACCGACCGCTACCGCATTTTATTTGGAAATTTATTCCCGCGCCGCAAGAAATCTGGTCGGGTCCCGCGGCTCCCGAGGGACAGCCGCGGGAATGCAGACCTCTATCAAGGAGTATCAACTTCTTTTTAGTCATTATGATTGACTACTGGTTCTTTCTCTTTACCAGTGCAAAAATGATTTGTCAGAGCACTCATTGGACTGATCAGTACTCTGAAAAAACTCACTGAAGATCTAAGAATGAAAACTGTAAATTTACACAAGGTGTGAAGATCTCTCTGAAGAATTTTAAACAACAGCAGATTCCAGGATCCTCAGTTCAAACAACTGTGCATGAGTACAAGTTATTCAGAGATGTCATCACTTCCACCAAGATCTGGAGGAAGACCCAAACCGTCACCCACAGGTGAGAGGAAACTGTTCAGGTACAACCACCAAGGCTCAAGCCTAACATGAACCTGAAACAGACAAATAACTAAGGGACAAATAAACAAATAATGGACTATGTTAGAGCCTGAATGTATACCTTTGACCATGTGTGCATTAGAGAAACTGAAATAAATTTGGACTTGTGCACCCAATTCCTTCTTTTTAAGTCATTAAAGATGTATGCTGTATAATCATTCCACCTTGAAAAACAAAACAAAACACTTCGAAAGCCCAAAATGACAACATTCACAGTGTAAACCTCTGAGCACAGTGGTAGCTTCATGCACAGCAGGTACACATCCCGGCACACCAATGCACATTTTAGTCTGCTGTAGATTTGGATCTAATGCAGCATTTTCATGTTTCTTTGCAGCCCAGAAGTCTTATTTAGTTTCAGATAATCGTATTTTATCTGTTGCATTCTGAAGTCAATATTGTCTATATTAAATTCTATCATATGACCAAAAGATTTTGCACAGTTATTTTGATTTGGAAAATTAATGATGCATAGATGGCACCCAATTCCCTTTTCTAAAAAGAGACAGATAAGAAGTGTTTATGGGACCATAAACATGTTTTTCAGCAGACAGTAGTATTGATTGTTTTTCCTCTTGCGTCTGACCTCATGCTCCAGACTGCTGTACTCTCCCTCTGTGTTCTCCCTGATGATCATGATGTCAATGTTCTTGTGGCGAGTCTGGACCCCGGGGAGGGACTGACAGTGCATCACATTGGCATACAGGTCCAAGCTCGTGCTGGTAGTCCACACGAAAGATCAAATTACGTAAGAAATGAGAGCTATTTCACACAAAAAAATGACCCTAATCTAGGAAACTAAAGATTTCATCTAAACTTACCGCAGCACATTATTTCTGGATTTGACAGACGCTGGCAGGGTATGTTTGGTTTCTATGTTACCTATCAAAAGAGGTAAGCAGTTTCACAGTTACTTTAGTTCAACTGTCCTATTAAAAATTATACTCTGCTTACAGCTATGTTCTGTTTTTCATGCTTTCATACTTTGATTGAAAAAAAAAGAAGCTGTTTGCTTACCCTTCAGGGCAACTCCATTTCGCCGGATGGCAGTGATGGCATTATTCATGTCATCATCGGTCTCCAAAGCAGAGTTGACATTCACCATCTCAAAGTCAACTGGCACACAGGTGAACCTGCAGCACAATGTTCACAAACCACACAATGGATTCAATACTTATGTGACTGTAGATGACATGTAATCACTAAACAGGACTGAGATTCAATCTAACCAACCTGAAAACTTCTCTGACATGATTGAGAAGCTCTGGACCGATCCCATCACCAGGTATGAGGGTCACAGTGTGCCTGCCTCCATACTTTGCTGGAGGGGGCTGGAAGATTGTTAAATGCCAAAGAATCAACTTCAATAAATAGAGAAAATTTAAGGTTTGGCACCTTTTAAAGACAGATCATCCACTACAGTAAACATATGTTATGAAAAAAAAAGTTTACCTTTCTAAGTCTACAAATAATCTCATGAAAATAAGGTACACAGTGAATTTGATAGTTTTTGGTATCTGGTGTCTGCTTATGTCCACATTACCAATGACATAATAACAAATAGATATGGTGTAGTAATGTTCACTGTGGTGGGTTGACAATATCATGCAATACTTTAATACACAGAATCAGTAGGAATTCTGAAGTCAAAAGAAAAGAATAATAGTAATAGTAGTAGTAGTATTAATAGCAGTAGGAATTGCTGAAAATGCTGACAATGGACACAGCTTACAAATCACTGGCCAAAAATCAACCAGCACATGTCCAGAGCACCAAGTAAGTATGTTTGAGAGATTATTCTCAGGCAGTTAATAGTGTTTTTAGGTTTGACAAATATTTAAATAGATTTGATGATGTCATTACTGTGTTTATTATTGTGACTCAAGATGGTTAGAAATTCCAGTTGAAATTGATGGTAACAAAATTTCCATGCATCCATGCAACATGATGTTTAAAAACTGTTATATTATTTTGATCATGCTAGTGTTTTTATTCTCATCACACATCTTTTTTCCTATATCATAACCCCGTTATAGAAAATATTCTCGTTTAAGACATGATGCAGTGAATTGCAGTGAACCGTGTCACGAGTCAGCTACTTACAATGTTTTCTCCCTGTTGTTGAAGGTGAACAGAGGAAAGCAGAAGGACAAGAGTCAGTTTGATGTTTAGAAGAACAGGTTTGGTCCAAATAGTGGCAAACAGAGTAGTGTCATAACCTTCACCCCACAACAAAGTGGAAAAACACATATACACACACACACAGTTACACACAGTTCAGTTACACTGAAAAAGACAACTTCCAATGCAAAACAGCCCGGAAACTGACAACAATCCCATGTACCGATCTGACTCACTCACAGTAAGCGAGGTCTTATTCCGGTGTCTGATCAAAGTTGTTCCAAATACCTGGAAAATACAAAGTGCAAATGATTTAGAGCGTGTTTTTAAATGGATCCCGTGTACGGATGCCGTAAAACCTGTGACCAACCCACAGATGTGGAAAAGCCCGCTAGCTTTGCTAATCAAATGATGTTAACAGCATGACCTTGTGTTAAAAAAATTATAACGGAGTTTAAATTAGAGCCACGCAACACCATTCACAAGCGAAAGAGCAAGGGCTGCGTGTCTTGTCTTACTTTAGCAGTGTTTCCAAGGCGTCCAACCCAGAAAGGATTCATTATTTTGGACGCGGAGAGTACGGCACTGTGGGCAGCCATCTTGATTTTGCAGCGCTGGTCGCGTGTTTAATAAGAGGAGCAGATGTGCCGATGTGACAGAAAGACTGTTCCTTTTTTTATTTATTTAATTTATTTTATTATTTCTTAAGTGTGATGTATATTGTAAGAATTTGAGTAAAAAAAACAAAACACTAAAAATAATTTTTAGAATCTTTTTTTTGGTCACGTGAGCCACTTCACGCAGACTCTGTACTGACGGGTTGAGGTCCGTGGAAAAGGCTCGGGGTGGGCTGTAGGTTATATCCGGAAGACAAATGGGCTAAATTAAACCAGGTCTTTTTCCATGTTCGTCGAAAGAGGATACCAACTTCAGCCTGTCTTCTTACTGAAAGCGTATTTATGTCAGGGACGACTCAATGAGGAAACAGCGCAAGAAATAGCAAAAAGTCCAGGGTGACAAGAGCAACAGCTCCTCGTTACTGTTCGTTACAGCCGGGCAAAGGCGGCAAAACAAGGCGATCCTCGCTTGTAAAGGTAAACAAGTGAACTTTTCCGGTTCTAATTCTAGTAGAAATGTAATTGACAACATCGCTAAGGGTTCATTCTTCAGTGTCTCGTCTCTGAGATTGTTTGGGTTCATTTTAAAACCTTTAAACGTCATCTCTGCAGAGCCATTTTGCAGGGCCACTGTAAAAAAAATTAATAAATAAAAACATAAAGCTAGGAAGAGAAACGTCACACAGAGGAAAAATACCCTTTTAAATAATTTAAAATAATTACATTTTTTATTCATGACTGTGTTTCTTTCAGATTTTATCATCTTTTAAAACTAAAGGTAGACTACAGGCAAAGACTATAATATTTGGTATAACTAGAAGCTGGGAAATGATATTTTAAATAAGAACGTTTTACTAAAAAGTCTCCTGTCTTGTTAAACTACTTAAGCCACTCTAATGTCAATGCTTTTCTTCTCCCCAGGTCTATGAAAGAGTGAAGCATGAGATTAACAGGTGGGTTGATATTTTCAATGGGGATTTATTGATAAACCCATATGTTTCTGGCCTGAGCTGATGTGTCCTGATCATTGTGACAGGCCCCCTGCGAGCTGTGGCTGTGGTGCTGCTGGTGGGTTTCACCTGGCTGCTGGCAAACACCTTATTTGGAGGGGAGAGTGCGTCCTCTGTGCTGCATTTCTTCAGCGGTAAGAGGAATCAAGCGGAAACCAGTTAACTGACAAGCAAATAAAATTTACCAAACATGGAGGAAAATATGACTTTACACGTTGGATTGTTAGGTGTGTTTTATGCGAGTTAAATCTTTTGTGTTTGTATTGCTAACTGGTCAAAACAAGCAGTTGTTAAACTGCAATCAGTTTTTAATGTGTCTGCCATCTTAGTGACGAAGCTACAGACAAGTTATGTGTGTTGGTTTAAAGTTGATGCATGTTTGATGGCTGGATTTTCGGAATATAACATTGGTAAGTTTAATCAAGAAATCAGTTGTTTTTTGTTTGTTTGCTTTTTTTCAGGTACAAGTGAAGACGCAACACCAGGTAAGCAAACTGTACAGCATAACCTTACTCATTAATTAATACTTTCACAAAGTTGCATTCTTATCTTCCTTCTTATGATCAACATGTTTTTTAACAGAACCCCACCCACGAAAATATAAATGTGGACTTTCAGCCCCTTGTCCTCCAAAACATCTGGCTTTCCGTCTGGTGTCTGGTGCTGCCAACGTCATTGGCCCTAAAATCTGCCTAGAGGACAAGATGTGAGATTCAGTGTTAATTATTTCTGGTTCTTCATCTATGTCTTTGTCTCTCCTTAGTCCCTCCTTTTCCCCCCTTTTTTTGTTTTGTTTTGTTTTCACACTGTTCTGTTTTTTTCCTCTGTGCTGTCATAACCAGGCCTTCAAGCCTGTCTGGGGAGCTGAATGCAAGTATTGTTTCTTTCTGCTGGTCCCTCTCACCGTTTTGCCTGTTGTCTTGGCCCATATAAGTGTTACATAGTGTGAATAAGAGTTTAAATAGCTATGTATAAGCCTTGTGGTTTTGTCTAACAGGTTAGTGAGCAGTGTGAAGAACAATGTTGGCAGGGGACTAAACATAGCCTTGGTGAATGGTAAGACTCTTATTCTTCACGTTTTAGCAGACTATATTGTTTTTGTTTTTTAGCTCCTTTTTATGGTGCTGTTTTAACATTTTACTGATGTATCTTTGCTCCAGGGGTGACTGGCGAGCTTTTGGAGACGAAAACCTTTGATATGTGGGCAGGAGGTAATAAAAACCAGACATTAATGTTTAATATCCTGTAGTCCTGTAGTCCATACACTTTGGCAGTAACAACCCATAAACTGCACTTCAGATCTCATTTGATGCTCATTTTCAGATGTTTCTGACCTGTTGAAGTTTCTCCGGCCTCTTCATGAGGGAACACTTGTGTTTGTGGCCTCCTTTGATGATGCAGCTACAAAGTAAGGATTTGTGTTGTGCTCCCAGTTCCTCCCCTTTCACATTAGCCAATTTTAATAGAAACCTGGGAATAGTTCATATTATGAAGTATTGTGTTATAAATATTTAGTAGAGTAAAACAAAGAGGATTTTGCCTCATGTGCTGTCACATTTTCATGTATTTAATTTCTGCTATAAAATAAATTTGAATGCATTTATCTGGGAAGCCTAACAAGTTAAACAGTCACTGAGCAGTGCAAGGAAGAATATATGATAATGTGACAGTGAATGGCAGGCTTGACACAAAAGTTTTTCACCTTTTAAGATTTATCGGGGGTGCTACATGTGAACACCGACTTCATGATTCGATTTAAATTAGATTTACAAAGTGTAGAACTGAATTAAATCAGACTGATTCAATTAATTCTTGATGTCTTGGATGATGGTTATTAAAGTGTTCATGATGAGAATTTATTGCAGAGACCACCATATCTTCCTTATTAAGCAAATGGTGTTTGTAACTTTGTGGTTTCCTTGAAATAAAATTGTGCAGAGAGCATGTTTAAAAAAACCCTCTAAACTTGTTTGTTGTCTTTGGTTTTTTGTTTGTATTTTTCACTATGTCAGGCTGAATGAAGAGTCTCGACGGCTTTTTGAGGAGCTCGGGAGCACAGCTGTGAAGGATTTGGCCTTTAGAGACAGCTGGGTGTTTGTTGGAGCCAAGGGTATTGAGAATAAGAGTCCCTTTGAGCAGGTTTGTTCCTTTTACTATTAGTGCTGATCGAGGGCTGAAGGTGGAGTCGGTGTGCTGTCTTTGATGTGACGCCAATGTTCAGTAGAAAATATTCTTCCTGTGCGACTAGATCACAGTGCAACTGTCACAACAGTATTACAAAACAGCATTATCTATAACCACAGTTGCTACAGATTTGTAGGCTGCACATCCATGATGTATGTTTTTCCATTCAACCACATCCCAAAGGTGCTCTGTTGGATTGAGAGCTGTGACTGTGAGACTAAGACTGCAGAGGCTCTGTTTGCACTAAAGGCCAGCACACGACCACATTCTGAACTGTTGATACAAAGCAGGATGGATTCATGTTTTCATGTTGTTTACGCCAAATTCTGGCCCTACGGTCTGAATGTTGCAGCAGAAATCGAGACTTATCAGACCAGGAAACATTTTTCCCATCATCTATTGTTAACTTAATGTCAGTGACCCTGTGTGAATTGTAGCCTCAGTTTCTTGTTCTTAGCTGACAGGAATGGTACCCAGGGTGGTCTTTTACCACTGTAGTCCATTTTCTTTAAAATTCAACTTTTATAGATCCTCTTCTGTAAACCTGCATTTTAACAAGTCATAATTTAAGTTAATGCTGCATTTCTACAATGTGTCAGTTCTTCTCTGGCGTCGAGCTGCTGAGGAAAATCCCAGCAGTTTCTGAAATACTCGCAATGGCCTGTCTGGCACCAACAACCATGCCACGTTCAATGTCACTTAAGGCATCTTTCTTTGGGTTTCAGAAGTTTAAACATTAACCTGCTTTAAAAAAAAAAGATTAACCTACTGAAGTTTAAAGTTCAACAGGTCGTGTTGGCCATGGTAGCAACTCTGTACCTACATGCTTGGTGTTGCTGCCATGTGATTGGCTAATAAGATATTTGCATTTTTCATTTGATTTAGGGTTTTTTTTTGCATCTGGACTACCACATGATAATGCAGATTTTTCTTTTTTTTTTTTTTGGGGGGGGGGGGGGGGGGGTTTCAATGGCTGTTCAGCACTCTGTGTACAATTATTCAGCAGCTACTGTGCTATAGGAACCTGATCCCAGTCTGTTTTGCTGACATCATTTACGTTTGTCTTTCCCCCTTAGCGTATGAAAAACAGTAAAAGCAGCAACAAATATGAAGGCTGGCCCGAGTCACTGGAGATGGATGGCTGTATTCCTCTGCGGCCACCACTGGAAAGTTAACTCTGCCTGGTACCCCTCATATGCATTGCAACAGAACCTGGAGGAACTGTCAGAAGGTCCAGGAACTGCTTAATGGGTGACAAAATTAAAGCTCTGGACCACAAATAACTTTTTTATTTGTCCTCTCATGGCAGAGGCATGAGCTCAGTGCAAAGATCGTCTTGACTTGATATATTTAAAGTTGCTGAAACCTGCTGTAGAGGATTTCTGATTTAAGCTTTGTGAGCCACTTTTGAGCTGAAGTAATGCTTTGGAATCAAGTAAGATTATGTTAGGCTGTGGGAAACTTCAAAGTCCAACTCAGTGTTTCCATTATGAAAATTACTGCACCTGAGAAGAAAAAAAAAGATATGGAAAAGTTAGTAGATCGAGGCAGCCCTATACTCTCACTATGCAAATGTATAGAGCTTTTGGACTTACGCAATTCCTCTGCTTCCGCTCTCACATGAAACAGTTTGTCAGTGTACACAGCTTTGATGAGAGGATGAAGACTAATTATCTTGTTGGTTATAAAAACCAATGGACAAGTATGGATTATAGAAAGAGCTATCAGGTGAACTCAGTTGTCCTCCAAGTTTTATGTCCACATATATAAGGCTAAACTTGTGGTTTCCTTTAAGTTTCTATAAATTTATTTTTTTCCGTTACAATAACAAAATCAATTGATAATAATAATGTTGACTGATAATGAATGTTCTGCTAGGGTTATGAGTGTGATGGCAGATGGAGAAAAGAGAGAGTGAGCAGAGATAAAATGCACAGGCTTTAGGGCTGGGTAAATACACACACACACACACACACGCAATGTGTATGATACTTATCAGGGAAAAGAACGTGCTGCCAGCTAGGCTGCAAACTTGCCAATGACTTAATTCATAGTGCCCTCTGTACATATTTTCTTACATTTCTTTTCCAGTAAGGCACCGCTTTTTTGACATTTACGGTGTGATTTATTCACTTCAGTCATCACCCAGGTATACTTTCCCTGAGCGCTGGAAAAAAATCTTACAGGAAACACTGCAAGTGTCAGATAACCAAAGTGTAACAGTGATGAGTGGATGAATACAGCTAGAATAGGTCTTCCAAAGCCATTGTTGGAAATAGGTACATTTCTCTCTCTTCAGGACTGCCTATAGGTTTGTTTTGTTTTTTGTACTTGAGCAACAGCATAGATAAGTGTTTAATACTATGATGTAGAAAAAAATAAACATCTAAGTTAGTGGTTTCATGCTGGAAACCCTAATTCAGAGTAGAAAGAAAAACTGGGTCTGTGGACGTATTTTATATTTCATACTTTAATATGTTTTTGTTGTGTAATGTCAAATTCATTAGTAATAGTGCTTAGCTGCCATTGTTTCCGTAGAACATGATGTACACTAGTTGTTGCTCATCACAAGTTTACAGTTTTGTTTTTTCGTCTGTTTTTTTCTTTTTAAAATTAGTCTTTGTCATTGTCCTTTAATAAAACTATTTATTTTTAAATACTTAAACAGAAAGCAAACTATTTGTGTGGGTTCATCACAACACTGCCAGTGGTTCTGAAGCTGTCCCAGGCCTGCAGGCATCTTTACACTCTTTGCTTTGCTTAAAGATTATTGGTATGGTTATTGATTGTTTTTTTTTTCTTTCTTTTTATGTTGAACGGATTAATTTTGCTTCTTGAAAGTCTAATATATATATATATATATATATATATATATAAAGTGTAAAGACCTAGTTCTTCTCTATCGCTCTGTATGGTTAAGTCTGTTTCAGTCGCCTTTCTGAATTAGGTTGTGCTACCAAAGTGTAATTTTTTTTTCTACAAAAGATTACAGTCTGTGCTTTTATTGTGACGACAATGATGATGAATAAAGTATGTTCTAATATCAGTGTGTTTTTGTTTTTTTTTGTTTTTTTCCCCGTGGGCCCTAATATTGAGTCATCTGCCATGCTTGGAGAAATTCACCAGAGGGCGACAAAAGGCAAAGTCTCACTGGGGTTACTCAGTTCATCCTGCTGAAGGCATTTGCTTCACTAAGCATACGCTCTGCTGGGGATAAAAGCTTCGGACTGAATGCACCGTTTCTGCTTTGACGGAGTTCAGTGACAGCAAAGAATCGCGATGGTCGTTGAATCGGTACACTGTAACGTAGTAATGTCAAACACGATCAATTTCATTGTTTCATTGAAATGTGTTATGAGGCATTCAAGTCGTGGGAGAAAAATCGTGAATTCGCAATATGCGTTATTTGACGTTCAAAGGCACAAACTGGGGTTGAAAACCTGAGGTAGAAGAGCAAATCTGCACCCCAAATGCCTGACTTCTATCTTTTAGAATTAGATTGGGAATTGTTTTCACTGTCACAAAAGTAGAACTAAATTTAGTGCTGGATAGAGACCGGAAAGACTTTTTGCTCTCGTGGAAATCTTGTCATTAGCGTCATACCTTGCAAGAAAAACAGTATAACATGGATGTATATGCATGCATGTGTCCATATGCAGTTAAACGAGTAGTATAAACTAATTTTTATATTCCACTATTGCATTAAAATAAACTTTGAGGTACTTGAGCATTTCTCTTTAATAGTAAGTATTTATATTAAAAGCTACTTTGCGCTTGTACTAAGGTGTGTGTTGTGGATGTGCAATATCGTACTTCTTATCTGATAGTTAGAAGTTTCTATTTTAATTTATATGGATAATGTGGTGAATTGTTACAGAACAGAGAATGAAAGCTATAGTTAAAATCAGCTTCACCTTAACCAACTAATTGCAATGAAAGCATGAATAATGTGATGCAGGCGTGTCAAAAGACTCCAATCCGACCCCAATAAAAATGTTGGAAAACACGAGAAAGGCATAAATTATGGACTTTTAACTGTATTTTCATATAAGTTTTACAGAATTATCTTTACTGATAAAGGCCAAGCGTTTGCTCATTCTTGCTACACCAAATTCATAAAGCAATACATTATTTTTTACGACAGAGATAGAAATAGAAATTTATAGAACTATCTGGGGTTTCGGGGGGGGGGGCTTGACACTTTTTTCTTTTCTTTTTTTTTTTAACTATAGCAGCATTTATATATCATAAAGGGAAAAAAGCTGTCATGTTCTGTTGAAACTGTGCTTCTTTTTCTTATATAAAGACATCCTAATGATTCAAAGTGGGATGTATGTACGAGGTAACGTGAGTTAGTCATTCCTGATCTAATGTATCAAATGAAAGTATAACATGCACATGATTTATTTAGAGTTTTCAGCTTTTTAAGTTTTTATTATTTTACCTCTATTCATGCTTTTGGTTTTAAACTTCAGATTTTTAATTGAGAAATTTCTTGTAGTTCTACTGAATACTTCTTCCACGAAAAGCTAACAAACACACATATAAACATAGTGTTTGAATTAATTATTTTTTATAATAGTATATAGATTTATGCAGCCGTGTCTCTGTCAGTCACACATAATGTTTCAATTGCCTTTGCAAGACCGCTGAAAACCCTGCTTCCTCCCCTGAAACAGATTTTTTACGACGAGCATTTGAATGCATCACCATATCCACACGATAAACTGCGGGCATAAACACGCGGCGTATCGCCCTCTAGTGGCGTAGTAAGCTAACTGTCGGTTTGTGTTCGTCCTCTGGCTGATGATGAGCCCTGTGGCAAGTGAGAACTGGCAGGCGGCGCGCGCTCAGTACACGCGAGAAACTGCAGAAGGCCGTTGGACTCGTACGTTGTAAATTATGTACATAAGTTGCTGATATTTTCCGGATACACATGAATGGCGGGTTGGTCAACTTTGAGCCGACAAACCGAGCAGCGAGTGAGAAAATCTGTAGACCGACGGCAAGCATCGTCTAAACTGGATACACGTATCCCAAGTGCTCCGCGCCCGTGTCTCACACAGACCGAGGATCGACGACTCCGGTGGGGATTTTCAACCTGACAACACCGCGAGAAGCCTGTAAAATGTAAAGAGGAAAAAAAACGACAGCAACAAACGAACCCAGCGGATTTTTTATTTTTGTTTTGCCGAAGCTTTTTTATTATACATTTTTTGAGCGTGTGTAAAATATTTTTGTAGGCAGAAAGTCCAGTGTAAATCTCCTGTAAATAACACCAAGGTTTGTAGATAGATAGCCGACTATATCCAGTTTTCTGTGAGTTTGCTAGCTATTCAGTCTAAATAACGCTGGACCGACGAGCTGCGATGTTGCATTTGGGTGAGTGATGTTTGTTGTTATTTTCATTTACAGTGCAGATAGTAATTTGCGTGATTACTGGACTGTGGTGCCCCGGTGAGGTGCTGTTGTTATTTTGTCCGTCTGTTTGGGTATTAAGAGATCGCTCAGGAGGTGTTTATCATCCCGACACATAATATTCCATTTTAATTCACGCGGTGTTAAAACACTTAGTGCAGACCTGCGGGCCCTCACACACCAACAGTGAGCCCATCATTCGAGTGATTTGAAATGTGCTCAGGGCAAGTCCTGAAGGTTTGATGATTTATTTATTTATTTTTTGTGATGGTGTCAGCCGTCTCAGTCACTATGCTCTCGCCCTGTATCGTGATTGTACTCTATGTTATGCGTGGCGTTTCCAAAGTCAGCTGAGCTATCTGCTAGCCAATAGCTGTACATCATGGTGCATGCACATCCAGGCATCACTGTGTTGGTACCATGTATTTATATACCTATGAATAACATACACGAACCAGTGAGTACTGCGTGACCGGCCACATCATGGGGGCTTTAAGCAATTTGCCAATTAATGTTAAAAAATGAAAATCACCCCTGCTGTCTCCCATCAGCAGCAAAAGGTATTGATATAATATTTATAAATGTATGCATTCCCTTAACTTCACCATTGATCTATAGCAAAACAGTGGTTTTATCCAGATGAGAGTAGTAGTGGTGCATTCAAAACATTAGAGAGGGCACTTGCTAAACTCCTGAAATCAACACTATGCTGAGCTCAGAGTACTCCAGCATCCATGAAAGTTCAGTGACTGAGGGAATGGGAAGGCTCATAGGAACTCCAGGAGTGGTAAGCCAATTTAGTGACATGTAATCCTGTTTCAACTTTGGCTGATTAAGGAGCCTTTCCCGCACCTGGACCATAGGAATCTCTCAGAACTGGACAGCTCTGCTCGCAAAGGGGAATGGAAGAGAACAAAAAAAAAAAAAACAGGGTTAGATAACATATTCCCTCTCTCGGTGAACAGTACTCCGTGTGTGCTACCTACACTCTACTCTCCCATGCTTGACCTGGATTGGACAAAAGTCCTTGTTGTGTTTTCAGCCTTGCGTTTCCCTAATGGGAAGAGAACAAATAATTGTGTGTTTGATCCTGGTAACCAGGATTCGATATTTTTCATTGGGCTCCAGAGAAGAAAGCAACATGTGCGGAAGCACTTGTGTAGTCGAGGTGGAGAAATAATCACTTTAGTCTCAACTTTTTTTTTTATTTTGTATTGAAATTTAAAAAGTATTTATACCCGTTAAACACAGACACATCTGCCTTTATATTTTATCTGTGGCCAACAGCTGAGACCTGTGTTGTTCTAAATAGCTTCCGCTTGACATTGGGCCCATTCAAAATTTGGCCAGCAGCTCTCAGACCTTGTGTTACCTCTAGCCTGTCTCCCCATATCACTCGGCCTCCATCTCCTCTTTAACCTCCTAAGACCCGAACTCTTCCACGGCATTAATTAATAAATTAAAAATGTAAAAAAAAATTAATAAATGAGAGCCACATATGAGGATATTCGTTTAAAATTTTGATAGAACAGTAGCAGTATAACGTCCTCGTAAGAGGATATCAGGCCCTTGTAGAGCAACATTGAGTATTTTGGCCTAAATAACCCAAAATGTGATGTCCACATATGTGGACGCCAGGTCCTAGGAGGTTAAATCTCTGTGGGACGAATTTGCAGTTGTGAGAATTTGGACAGATTCAAGTTGTTGTATTGGTTATGTGTGGAAAAGTTAGTGTTGCAGACGGGAAGTGGTTTTATGTGGTTAGGTTTTGATCTGCACATGAGACATATTCAATGAATCAGTCACTTAAATGCAGCCAGATTTTTTCTTGCCAATTGGATCTTCTAAACATTTCTACTAATCCCTGACTCCCTGGTACACTGTAACCGTGCTCATTCAGTCAAGAAAATCAACAAAGGGATAGTATGCAAAGTTCTGCCTCTGACTAGACTAGACACATGCAAATGACCTGATAATACACTTTGCTATAATAACTTCATGCCTAAACTGCATCTGAAACTACCAGTTTAGCCTTGGAAGTTTGATTACAAGGCATTCGTTTTGTTATTTTAAATGAAGAACGAGTTGATGGAAAACCTTTTTGCCCCGTGGTAATTGTGTCTCTGTAGTAATGCGTTATTATCATTTCCATTCCAGAGCAGCGAGCGCAATCTCCCATTTATTTGCTTAATTAACTTTTTTTGATCTACATTATGCAAATGAAAAATAAAAAATAGCGGAAAATTTCACAGTTTCTAAATCCAGTGGTAATATTTTCACATGGCCTCTTCTGTCTTATTTTAACCGTGTGAGATAACCGCTCACATGAGACCAAGAGCGAGTCCTAAGAGTCGAGACGTTGTCACGGCGGGACATTTGGTGTTTATTGCTTTAAAAATGATGGGATCAATGATGAATGGAGAACTGAGCTCTATTTATTTAAATATTTTTTAAGAATTTATTTCTGATTTTAGGCGTGCACTTAAAGTACATTTATATGTTTATGGTCCTTTACCCTGCTCTCCCTCAGCCTTCTGCACCGAGTCGGGCAGTGACACAGAACATGCCATTGGAAACTATTCCTGCGCTAATATAATCACCTCATGTTTTCAGCCTTTTCTAAACACTAAAGGTATGTCTCCACTCCTCTCCGTGCACAACTGTAGCTGCTTTTGTTGGTGCAGAAATTTAGCTATAGTCACTGCTTTCATTCACACAAACATTGGCACATATTTTATCAGGCCGCCCCCACCTTTTGTCTGTGCCAGCCCACCGCCCTCCCTTTTCGCTCTCTTGTTCTCTTTCACACACATTTTTCCCACCCCTTCTGCCCCCACCCCACCCCCACTCAACTCACTCCTTCCCTCTGCCTCTGCTGACCGCCCGCTCCCACCAACTACAATCCCTTGCTGTACCCCTCGCCACTTTATAGTCGCTCTTTTTTTTTTCTTTTTTCATCTGTATGTCCCCCTCAATTGCAAAAACATAGCCGTCTGCACTTACACGCACACACGCACACACGCACACAGTCCCCTGGCTCTTCCTTTGTATGCCTGCTTAATTTTTCAGCGGCTTTTTGTTTTGAGGGATTATTCTGCTTCCCTGTGAAGTGATTTATGGAAGTTGTGCAACCGGATTGCAGCATATTTGTTGTGTTTAAAGATATATGTTTGTCTAGGACTTGTGCTTTTGTCTTTAATGAGCGTAAACACAAGTTGCACAGAGCACATTTTTCCTGTGCTTCACACGTTTAAGCATAGAGGTAAAAGTTATAAGTGAAAACAAACAGAGGCTTCAGTGGGTATTGAGAATAGAACAGAAGTCACATCACTGAAGCAAAGTTGTCACATTGATTTTTGGTGCACATTTCAATAATGATTAGGCAGCAGCAGGTGTTCTCCCATGCAGGAGCCTCACCGTAGCCTGCAGGGCAGGAGGATTGCTGCACGTCAGTTGTTTAGTTCTCATGTACTTCGGCACTGATAGAAAACTGAACAGACAACGGCTCTGACACGGGAACTTGATGCGCGCTACGCACCAGAGTCATTTTGCTGCCAAAGCAAGATGTCATAGTTTTAGCTGCAGCATTGGTTTTATTATCTTTAACTTTAGTTTACCACGCTTGCCCACACGGGCAGTTGCTTGGTCATTTGGCTGGTGTCAGGAAATTCCTTTCGGCATTCTTTCATTGAAAGGGGACATGCAGTTTGGGTGCTAGTGACAGTTTGCTTTCGATGTGTGTCTGTGTGTGTGGTTTTTGTCTGTGTATAAAAGATACAAAGAGTGCTGAAGGGACAGAGGGATAAAGTTTGTTCTAACCTGCCGTCTGATATCTGTATCGTGAGTCTATGTGGGTGTGTTTGGAAGGGAGACTGATCGGGTGTGAGAGACAGTGATGGTTGAACGTGTTTGATGTGCTGTGATAACTCTGTCCGGTATGTGGCTTTCATGGGAACTCCTTGCCCTGGGGACATGGGCAAATAAGCTCTTGCTTAAAGGGCAACTTCCCTCTCTTTATCGGCTGTTGTTTTTCCCCCTTTATGCTCCCTACATCCTGTTAGCCTTTACCTTTTTAGACTCACTGTACACTACAGTATGTCCTCTGTGGGTTACCCAAACATACCCAGTTTTCTGTAGTTTTTTTAATCACTGTGCAGCAAGTCTTCGATTAGATGCATGCTTTTTGATAGTCTATCTAGTCTATCTAGTGATAGTCCGGTACAGGGTGCAGCACTTAAATGAGTAGACGACTGAAAATGAAACAGGGTTATGGTAATTGAATCAGTTCATACTTACTAGACTCAGCTTTTTAAAGCATGAGGATTTTCTGCTCTTTTTCTTCTGTGTTTATCATTTTAAATTTGGATACAAAATAATAGGACCTCAATTTTGAATCGTAAACACATACTGTTAGCTCCATTAGTTCTTGAAACAGTGACACAGCTGTGCTTCTGTACACCAGATCAGTCAAGAAGTAATTGAAGTGCATACTTTCAGCTTTTTTTTCAAGGGGATTAAGAAAAATATTGCATTAACTGCTTAGGAATTACAGCTGTTTATATGTAGGCCGAAAAAAGAAATGAAAAACTAAGTAAGATAATGTTAGATTTAACAATTGTTTTTAATACTTGGATGAAAATCCAAGTCTGATACTTCTATCAGCATTTACATTATCAATAAACACTAGTGACCAGTTCCACTTGCAACCATACATCTCCATGCCACAACATTGCCTCTGCCATGTTTGCAAATAATGTGCTTTAGCTCATGAGCTGTTTTCTTTCTTGCTCCATACCTTTCACTCCCTTTCATTCTGGTAGAAGCTCATCTTGGTTTCATCTGTCTGTGAAACTGCTTACTTTTTCAGTTTCTTCATTATTTTTTTGTGTCGTTTTTTGCACGTTATAATGGCTGTAATTAGTAAATTACTGAGCTCCTAAACAGTAAATAAATACTTTTGCAAAATAGTCTACACTTCTGTCACATACAGCAGCAAAATTATCAAAAACAGTGTCTCTGTCCAGAAACTTATGGACCTAACTGTGTAGGGTGCCTAGTCTTGCTAAAGGGTAAGGATAAGCAAACTAGCAGCTGTCCCCACATTCTGTTCTCCCCTGTTAACTTTAAGAAGTACACTCTTGACTATTTGTCAGATTCTTCTAAACATAGCTACAGGCTGAGAGCCTCTCACCAGAAGCGTTACCTGCAGCTAGTGAATCAGAGGGAAGTGCAGGGGAGATGCTGCTGCAAACATTAGTTAATCTTCTATCAACTTAATTGAGGACTATTTGATTCAAACACTGTTGATGTTTTTCTTTTAAAAAAAGTTAAAAGTAATAATAACAAACACATTTCTTAGTAATGTCAAGTAATTAATTTTTAGAAAATACAGAAAAGGGTAATATTACAAAGCCCTTTCTGAAAAAGCTGTAAAGTTTAAATGTAAGGGACGTCCTGCAACTAATTATGTTAATTAGATCAGTAACATGATTGGAGTATAAAAAAAAGAAGTTTACCAATCTACAAAAATAAAAATAATAATACTAAAAATCACATCTGAAAATTGTGGAACAATTTCTGAATACCGGTAATGTTCCTCAATGTAAAATTTTGAATATTTTGTCATTATCTCATCATCTATAGCAGCGGTGCCCAACCTTTTTTGCGCCACGGACCGGTTTATGCCCAACAATATTTTCACGGCCGGCCTTTAAGGTGTCGCGGATAAATACAACAAAATGAAAGTAGTACCGGTACCGAAAAAAAGAAGATTTATTCATAACACACGTGAAAAGACCCAGGAAAACCGAGTTAACGGTAAAAACGATAACAAAATAACGCTGAAAACCGATAAAAAAACTGAAAACCACACATTTCACACCTGAGCCTCAACTCTCGCGGCCCGGTACCAAACGACTCACGGACCGGTACCGGTCCGAGGCCCGGGGGTTGGGGACCGCTGATCTATGGTACATAATATCACCAACAGATCTGTAGAAATCCGTGCTCAAGGAACAAGGCCAAAAAGTCAATGTTTCATGCTCATGATCTGATCATGAGCATGTTTTAAATGCATTCTGTAATGGAAACCACTCAATTGGCTCAGAAACACTGCCAGAAATGGTACATGAATACTGTGCCATCCACAAATGTGGGTTAAATCTGTGCCATGCAAAGAAGACCCAGGACTGTTAGAATCCTATATCAGACAAGAATGGTACAAAATTGCTCTCCTCTAAGTCCAGTCTCCTCAGTTCAGAGATGTTTACAGACTGTTGTTGGTCTTGTCCCAACTCTTTTGAGATGTGTTGTTACCATCAAATTCAAACTTATATGTTTTCTGTGTTTTGCTACAAATAGAATATGGGTTTACGGCATTGCAGTCTATGTACATTTTACATAACGTCCCAACTGGAATTTGGGTTGTAGAATAGCCTTATATTTATTATTAACAACTGGCTAGTAGCTGCTGGACTTTGGAAAGAGAAAAAAGAACCCTCACTTGAGTGGTGCTGCTGATCGATCCATTTTCTTTATTACTTAATCTGTTTAATTGGAGAAGTGCAAGAAAAAAGACAGATAGAAGTATTTCATTTGGTGGATAT
The DNA here is from genome assembly GCF_964374335.1 of Astatotilapia calliptera. Taxonomy (NCBI): domain Eukaryota; kingdom Metazoa; phylum Chordata; class Actinopteri; order Cichliformes; family Cichlidae; genus Astatotilapia; species Astatotilapia calliptera. Next base: position 34,755,568 of record NC_137441.1, read on the forward strand.
TTGAATATTTTATTCATCAATCGGATTCCTAGAAAACAGCCTAAATAACAACATATTACATCACATTTGAAGGTTATTATTTGATGATTTTTTACAATGTTTGTTTTCTTTCGTTATAGTATTTGGGTGTGTCTTGCTTAATGCTGATGATGGCTTCTCTCTTAGCTTACGTGTCTGTTCCTTGGAAATGTTGCTAAACTTGAATTGCTTGTTCATCGGGAGCTTAGGCAGTTAGTCAACAGACAGTGTATTGCGCATTAGTTTGACTGACAGCTACTAGCATTGCACTTCAGACTCACTGCGTTTGAGCCTGGAGACACAATAGGCTTGATGTGAGTGTTAATGTCATTGTAATAAAAGAGATAATGGCTGTTGTGAGCTTCCAGATGATTCCCTTGTGGTAACCGTGGGCTTTGTTCGAGCTTAAAGACAAGTTCAGATTTGCTACTGTGACATTTCAGGGTCTGAGGCCGGCTGCTTCGGTGGGTTTCTTCATAGCCAAGTCGCTGTAACCACAGATTGTTTGGGTGCATAATTGCAGTAGGTTTCACATGTTCACTTTCAAATTAATATGTGTGAAGGTGTAAACTTATATTTGTTAATATCCTGAATTGGACTGCACTTCCTATTCACTACATTCCCATAACAATCCTTGTCTACGGCTGTTGTTGGTATCCATTAGTATGCTTCCTGTAACTTCAAATGCTTAGTCATAAGGTGACTTTGGGCCTTATTGCAACTTTTATTAGTAGTTAAACCCTGGCTCTAAGATGCACTCTCCAAAGTAACTCCAGGCTATGAGCCACTTAGAGATCATTTGCTGTAAGAAGGCAGGGGAGATACAATACCATGGGACAGGTGGGGAGTGATAGAGGAGAAGTGAAGATAAAGATGCCACTGGAAAGCTGCCCACATCTGCCCACAATGACACAAAAATCACCAAAAAAGCCTAACAGCAATCTGGTACTTTTTATAGGAAGATCACTATTTCAGAAGAAACTTGCTTTGTTCACTTCTGCCTCACTTTACCTAAGGGCCAGTCAGTAGTTTCAAAAGATTACACTGCTTTAAATGGTTCCCAGGGTATGAGTAATACTGTAGTGGTGATAATCATAATCACAGTTGTGTAATCTTATGAGGCTTTTGTTGCATATGTGTGATAGTATCTCTCATACAGTTCAACAATCCCTCTGAGTATGAATTATTCACACTCAACCGAACTGGCCCATAGTTCATCATCCATTTTTAATGGTTGGGATTGTATACTCCTAACTGCAGCTTTCTGTTCGCTAATGGAGCTGTTGAGCACAACTTCAGACGCTAGACTCTGGTAAACATGTGATTGACGATTGATGAAACCATGTGTGATCACTGACCAGGCTCACGGGATATTCTTCAGAGACTCTTTCGGTTTAATTGTACACAAATGAGGCGTTTGTTGTGTTAAAATTACAGATGAAAATGTTTCTTTCTTAAGGTTCACCCTCTATGTGATTATGATGATATCTTGAAGTCATTCTTTCCATCCATTCACACTGGGCTGTTGGGGCTATTCCAAGTGTATCTTATTAAATATAAATAATGTACCAGTGTTTTTCTCAACAGATTTAAATATGTCAATCGACTGTGTTTTGTTTTTGTCTTGCAGGTTTACTTGAAGATTTCCGCATCAGAGTTTGAAATAATAACAGCGCTGCTTACCCCAGCTGGCTTGAAGAAAACCCTCCTGGTTTCCTGTGTTTGTTTGAGCCCTGAGATGTCTGATTCTTTCTGATTAGCACCAAACAAGTCGCTCCTGAAGAAAATGTAGGCAATGTTGAGAAGGAAAGTGAAGATAGAAACATCTCACCCTGCTTCTGTGCTTCTGTAAAGCAGCAGAGTAAAAGAGTCCGAGGAAGACGACGGAGGAAAAGAGTGACAGAGTGACCCGTTTGATCAAGGACAGCAGTCTCTTAACACGTTAAAAGAAGTGAGAGGGTGACCACAGAAAAAGAGAGAGACGGGGACTGACGGAGGAACAAAGGTTTGGAGGAGGAGGTCTAGCAGGGGTGGGAAAGCCCATTCCCCATGGCTACTGACCCAGGAGAGCCCGCAGGCACCGAGGATTCCTCGGAGAAACCTGATGGACAGAAGGAGGAGGACCCGGAGTGGGAGGGCAGGGTCGACCAACAAAGGGAGAGGACAGACAGCACCCCTATGGACTCATCCTCCTCCCAGACAGAAGCAGGGAGAGCAGCAACAGAAGAAGATGGAGGAATCAGAGGAGGCGGTGGTGGAGGAGAAGCCTCCCAGGAGGAGACCGTACTCAGACCTATTTCATTCTCCACACCCTCCCTACCCATCGATACAGGTCAGAAACGACTAAGAAGGGAGAAGCGCTTCTTCAGGAAGAGTGTGGAGATTTGTGAGGAAGACGATGAGGTGGATGTACCCACCTTGGCATCACATAGTGCCCCCCACCTGGAGCTGCGCTCATCAGACTCAGTCTTTAGTAGTAGTCCTCAGCAGCATGGGGTTGCTTCATCCTGTGCAACCTTGGGACATGAACCGTCTTGCACCAGCTCAGTCCATGAGCCTGGGAAAGATGCTCCTTCATCTGCACCTGTACCGAGGGGGAAGGAGAGGGACCGAGAACAGGAAGAGGAGGCAGAGATGAAAGCTGTTGCTACCTCTCCTGGAGGAAGGTTCCTCAAATTTGACATAGAACTAGGCAGAGGAGCCTTCAAGACCGTCTATAAAGGCCTAGACACCGAGACTTGGGTGGAGGTGGCTTGGTGTGAACTTCAGGTAAGACAGTCTGTTTTCTGCTTTTTTAAAAATTATTATAATCAGTGCACTTAAAGAACACAATGCCGTAGGTTTACTGGTAATACTTATACTTTATTTATCCACTTCAGAATTTAAACACAGTATTACTGTTGTAAAATGAACAGAGATCTGGAAATCTCAGCACGTAGTCTGCTTCCTATTCAGACTGTGTGACTGCAGTTCCGTGGAGACTGAGGTGAAAACGAGGAGCATCACTTGTAGCTGAGTGACAGCACACAGTGAAAGTGGAGGCATTGCCTTTTCTAGGACTGTATGAATAATAGAATAGACTGTCAGCATATCTTCTTGTTGTGATAGGTGTCCTATCAGAAAGACTATGCCATGTATTTACCTGAATTGTATGAAGGCGATTATTGTTTTTCAGGTTTGTATCAATGCTTGTTGTTCAAGGTTCTTTATTTGTATAACTATGCATGTGACAAATAAAGAACCTTGAACCTTGAACCTTGTAGGTGTAGTAATCAGGAAAGAAACAAATAACAGCACACATCATGAAGGGGATATACGGCATCTGCCTTGCTTTATAGAAATAAATTATTAAACAAGCTGTTTCTTCTTGTAATCATGCAGTCTAATGCATGTATCACAAGCACTAAGAGAAGATAAATTAATGTTTGCATTATTTGTTTTTGTATTATTCCTTTAGGTGTAACCAGGTCTACAAAGCACAGCCTATCTGTTGTTTATGAAATGGAATTATGAATGAGATGTATTTTGTGAGAACAGAGTAAATAGGAGGACTGTAGCATATGTAGGGGTGACTGCACCAAACATCACTCTGAGAAAGTCTTTTTCATGCATTGTAATTGAAGTGGGAGGAAAATGTCGAATTATTATAAATGTTTAATATGGCTCCTCTGTCAAAGCCTTTACACGCTGTAGCCCACCAAACGTAATTATGTGGAGAAGTAATGGGAAACATTGTTATATGGTGTGAATATTAAATATGGTGGGAGGCAGCCTCGTGGAGGAGCAAAGAAATGCATCCCTCTGACTCTTAGCCTCACAATAGACAGCAGTGTTACAGTTAGCCATCTGATCTGACTGCTGGCTTTGTGTGAGGAAAGTCAGTCATGTGTTTGGTTTGGAGCTAATTCCAAAACAAGAGTCTTGGCTAATCCTTGAGATCAGGCTCTTTCTGTTGGACTAACAAGCAGCAGGAATGCCCTCATCACCTTTTCTCGTATTACTCCCAACACTTACTGAAACAGGTTCATATCAGCAGTTGTTCAGAGCTACTTAAATAATCGACTTGCCCTTTTTTGGGGGAAATTTACAGAGCTTGCAAAGGTAGCATGTTTCACCTGCGGTATCAATGTTAGAATTGTGTTTTGCCACCAGACAGTTTTTGTCATGACATCAGCAACAACATTTTTGTGATCATTTTTTGAAGATGAAAAGCCATCAGTGTTAAACTTCACCCATCCAGTCCTACTGAGAACAGCAAGTTTTGGGGGTAATTGTTATAAAACAGGCTGCTTCAATCCAAAATTATTAAGTCATTTGAGAAGATAATAGATAATTTACTGTATAATTAGATTTTGTATTACAAACAGATAGTGAATTGAGAAAAACAAACAGACTGTAATTCTGACACACAGAGCAACAGCTAGGAGAAGGGAAAAAGGCAGCGTGTGAGAAAGAAAAGTGACAGACACAGGAGGTGATCGTGAAGGGAAGAGAAGGAAAGACAGAGGGGGACACAATGAGCCAAACACAGGATTACCATGGCATCCCTCCCAGTGAGCAGCCATGTAGCTAATGCTAAGCTACCATACGCAGGGAGACACATGAACACACACAAACGTGCACATACACAGAGGCCTGGTCACACGCCTATAGATGCATCCAGTGCAACATTCAGTGCAACATTCTAGTCACTCGGTGCACATGATCTGACCCATTTACTCTAAATCACCAAAGTCTACTCATGGTTTCAATGTTTTCAGGTTGCCATTGACTAGACAAAAGTGATCATAATAATAATGACTTAAAGCCGTGATGGCAATGAAAAAGCACAGGACAGGATGATAAATGACTTGTACATGACTAGCCAGTACACTGTTTGATGCTGTCCACTTTACTGTGAGACTGCAGCCTGGGAGCACCAGACTCCTGTCCTCCTGTGACCATAAAGAAAGGGAAGCCGGGGGATTAGCTGTCCAAATGCAGCTTGAATGAGTGGGTAATTAAAGTTCACAGTGTGGACACCATCCCTCTTCTTTCCTTCCCTTTCCCAGGGAATTCCACACCTCACAGAGCAGAGCTATACATCAACCTTGCTATTGCTTCAGTCGTATATTGCCATCCATACAGGGGAATGTGTTTGTTTGAATCCCATAACTGGGAGCTGTTGCCCTCTTGTCTGTCTGTGTCAACATATCACTGTATGTGTCTGCCTGTCACCCTCCCTCTCTCTTTCTCTCTCACCCCACTTTCCCCCTGCACCCATACTCTCCCCCATCACTTTTTTGTCTGTTTGAGTGAGCATGCAGAGTGATCCAGGGAGTTAATTACAGTGGGTGCCTGTCAGGCTGGAACAAAAATCCTGCACAGACAGCATAACTCGGGAGGCAGAAACCAGACTGGTTCAACCCAGTCATCCCAGACAGGTCCAGCACACCCCAGGCCAGTTACATTCACAAGACTAGAAGCATTTAGTACTGAGTTTAACAATAGTCACCACTTTGGGTTTGGTGATTTTACTTGTTTTGTTTCAGAGAATTTTAGCTCCATATCAAAAGGTAAATGTCAGCTTAGGAGGCTGCCTTCTCCAAACACTGTACCATGTGTGCTGGCTTGGTAAAGACTGCATGCAGTCAAGTCTGACAGTTTGGAAGTGATAAGAGAACACATTTGGATTTTTTTTGTTAACTGTCATATTGTATATGTTCTATTAAAAACTGTCAATTTTGCAGTGATCAAAGTATCTTAGTGAACGTCAACATGCTCATTGACTTGCAAAAGGTGTTTATTCTGGATATACTTCTTTATAAAAACAATAAAGGGAGGAGTCGGGATTGTGTTTGTTGTTTCTCATTGTGAAAGACCAGTCTGATCAGGAAAAGCAAAGACGTAGTAATGATGGGTGACTAAAATTGGTTCAGGCTAAATCAAATAGACTACAGCTGAACTGACTAGACCGATTGGATCAATCTAATCAAACTGGCCAGGCACATATTTGCTGGGTCTCTGATAGCTGACAAGTGTCCCTGGGGCTGTATCCTCCCCCCAGAGTCTTTATTACCTAACCAGCAACCAGAGATTCAGTTGCTATTGATTGCTGGAAACATTGACCGCATAACACTACCATTAACTGTATAGCTTGATTAGAAATCAATAAAAGGTTAGCACTGGTGATCCATTTTTTATGGTATGATAATTGTCAAAGGCAGCCCATTGAAAAAAATCTGTTTGGTCAGATAGCAGTCAGTTGTCACACCATTTCATCTGAAGAGTAGGTTTCTGGTTTGACAACATGTCGAACCAGAAATCTGTGAAGAATGTGGAACTAGCAAAAAGTTTGGTTTGTTTTGAAAACAAAAACGTAGACACATAGTATAAAAGTATAGTCTCTACCACTCCACAACAGTAGTACTACAGTAAAACAAGAAACAATTGAACACATTTCTTGTAGTGGTAAAGGCCTGCGTGTTGGCTAAAGGCTTCTATAGATCTTTGTAAACCTGGCCCACTGACCTGGAGTCTTAATCTGGTATGCAGGCAACCCTTTTGCAGCAATCTGTCTTGTTAGTTTGGGCTGTTGGAGCTTAGAGTAATCTAATCTTAGCCATCCACCACCTTAAAACGCTAACTGCAGAACAAGATACGGTGCATGCACCCTGATAAATGTATAAATATACACCTTCAGTATGAATAACGCTCCTCGGATAGTGCTCCAAATTAGTCCCCTTTATCCTGCTATAGCCATCTCAGATAAGAATGTAACCCCAGTGTAATATACGTATATGTGATACCTATACAGTGCTTGCCAAAATAGATGGTTTAAGACTCACATGGTGCATTCATGATCCCAGCTTCATGCCGTCGACTTATGTACTTTGTAAGCTATATCCTTCCCATTTACCCTGGTGTTTTATGAGGCTACTTAATAACCCGCGGCTTGACCTTCTGCTCTACCAGATGTCTGATCCAAAAAAAATCTCACGGTGCACATGGTGCTTAGATCTTATTCTGTTTACTGATTTATAGTACTGAAGTCCCTGCCACAGATGCACCATGTAAAAAAATACATGATGTTGAAAGTTTTAACAAAATAAGAGGAGCATTACAAAGTATTACATACTTAAATATTTTGTGCAGTAACTATGGCCAAAATCAGTCATTATAATGCAGGGTGAAATAATTACTTCACATGTCTGAGATTCTACAATTACCATTGTGGGCCCATCTATGACACACTTTAAGTAAAAACTGAATATCAAAATATTTCTGAAAGAGAAAGGTTCCTCCTTTTAGGGATCACCACAGTGGATCAACTGCCTCTGTCTCACCCCATTCCTAGCATCCTTCTCTGTAACACCATCCGTTATCCAGTATATCTACTATCCTTCCTCTGCACATGTCCAAACCCTCTCAGCTTTACTTCTCTAACTGCTTAACCAGAGTTATCCAGAGTTACTGCTGTCTTTTTGGTAGTTCCACAATCTTCAAATCATACATCATACATAGAAGACTGACACTAGGAGTACAATAGGTTTCTGGCCTCTCCCATTTATTTACACAGTATATGTGTAAATGTCGAATTTTTATGATTTCTCTATTTGAAAGCAGAAATGTGGAACTGTCTGTGTGTTTATGTTGCTTTGTCATTTAATTGATGGTTAACAAATTGCTTTGCAACTGTTTTTCTTTCCCTCTGGTGTCTATTTTGTCATTTTGTTTGCAAACTCCATGTCTGCAAATTGCTGTTTTACCAATGCATTATTTGTACTGTCATATCTATCCATTTATATTTTTGACCATTAATCTAATTCAGCATCTCAGGGTGGTGGAAGAAAGGGCAGCATTCACCTTGGGCACAATGTCACTGCATCACCGTCCCAACACCGAGTGATAGACAGCCCTTCACACCAATAACCGATTTATAATCACCAATTAATCTAACAATATCAGACTTTTGTGATCTTTTGGCTTATTAATAATACAGTTAGAGGGATTTCTTCATTGATGCTGTGCCTCCATTTATGAGAATATTAGTGTGAATGTGTGAGCTGGTTCACAGTGGGCAGCAGGCTTGTGTGAGTACGTCTAGACAGATATTAACTGAACTCTTAATAACCTTTGCTGACCCTAAGGGTGGCTGATGATGCAATGCTCTGTGGGGAGACAAAATAGACGCTGAGGAGGCAACAGACACAGTCACACTGTTTCACAGTGTGCCAGACAATGAGGTAGACTGGAGCTCTGAACGAGGACACAGACAGTACTCCCTGACAAAATACAGCACAGCGTGAGCACACGCGAAAATATGAGAACAGGTAGAAGCAGGCAGCATTGAGACTCACATTTGCATAAGAATGCTCAAACATAGTAACATGACAGACTTAGTAGTAAAGGCAGGAAGGTGTAAGGGCAAGGCTATTCTGAGGAACTAATTCTTAGTGAGTGCAAAAAGGAGCAGCTTTTTTGTTGATGCTTCTTCTCCGTTGAGAGGGGAGGGTGAAGAGATTGCTTAATATTTCCAGAAAAGGACACCAAACCAGCATCAACACAGAGAGCAAAAGTGCTCTGAAAAGATAAGTACAGAGCTTTTAGTGTAGGCAGAAAAATGTATATCAATATTTAACGTGACAGAAGGCTGCATATCGACATTACATGAAAATCTGTTGATCTGTGTCCAAATATCTGCAGTACTCCACCTTCCTGTGGGGAGGCGGGGTTTGTGGGGAAAAAAGCAAGCTTAACATCAATGAAATCGATTAGTGGAAACCAAGTGTTATGATGACTTCTATTTATAGTGAGGTCTGTTTGTGACACAGTAGTGGCTGCCACCCAATCCCCATTGATAATAAGTGAAACATACTGTATTGTTTTGTTTTTATTTCTTCGTAAGTTCTTTGCATAAATGGCATAAAATTAGATTTTTTTAATAATACAAAACCATGACACGTAACTTTCCTGTTAAACCTGTGATAATTCCCTGAAATAGCAGGTCCCTAGGTTAATAAAGCTCAAATGACCGCATACCTGAAAAGATGGATTTGTATACATGGATATAGCAACAGTTGTTAATGACAGAGTCTAAAAATACACACTCACTTAGTGGAGCCAGCAAAGTCATCTCTCACTGTGAAATGCTTTAATTGACAGTTTTATGTGACTCTTAATAAATTCTCAAATCACTATCACAACATAGCATATTCTGAAACATTTTTCCCACCTGCTGGGAAATTCATGTTCGTGTATTTTCTATGTGAATAGAGTACAGCAAATTATATTAATTAAAGTGTTAGTATTTTAAGAAAAAGCAGTATAATGTCTGGAAATGTAAAAAGAAGAAAACAAACATGCTTTATATATTCACAACAGAAGAAAAAACCTTATGCGATCAATCTTAGGGATTGCAAAAGACTATATACCAGTGTGTAACTGAGGGATTAGTCAGTGCTATCTCTGTTCCTATAGGAAGCTGCTTGTGCCAGTGAACTGTATTTCTGCAACAGCCATTCTGTCCGCCATACTAGGGATGTGTGGCAGATGCAGTAGAAATGTGTTTTATAAAGCCAGTGACTGGGTGTTGTCTTTGCAGAGCTACATCTATATGCTGCTAGCACCATCTAGTGGCAGTAGGTGTTATTGCTTCATTATGGGAGTGCTGTCCAGGGCAGGCTTATGTTTTGGTTTCCTGTGAGTAGTCACGGAGTAAGGGAGTGAAACAGATGCTGAGGCTCATGACATGACATGTACCTCCTATTTCAGGATCGCAAGCTGACCAAGGCAGAGCAGCAACGCTTCAAAGAAGAGGCAGAGATGCTAAAGGGGCTTCAGCACCCCAACATCGTCCGCTTCTATGATTCCTGGGAGTCTGTACTTCGTGGAAAGAAGTGCATTGTACTAGTCACTGAACTCATGACATCAGGAACACTCAAAACGTTAGTGTAACCTATCTGCTACAGATAGCTATTATTGAGTCTATGTTTATTACGTTCTAAAAAAAAGAATTATTTCAGTTAATCTATAAAATTTGTTAATCCACATTCATTTGTTTGTCTTGCCAACACCTTGGTACTCACTTCTGTTAATGAATTTGATGAATGGAGATTATTCATACCGCAAAACACAGTTTTTATTGTGCATAGAGTTAATGTACTATTAATTTGGACAGATGTGTTGCTTTATACAGAGATATATAATGTGTTTCAGGTGAAGTGTCATCACATTATCACAACACGTTCAAATTCAGGAAATATAAGTAATTCATAATATTTCGCTATCGCTGTCAGTGTGTTGACTTACACGTTTTGTCTATTGGTTGTTTATTACAATATCCTTTTGAGTTTGATTGCTTTTATTCTCTATCCACAGTTACCTGAAGCGCTTTAAGGTGATGAAACCCAAGGTCCTTAGAAGTTGGTGTAGGCAAATTCTGAAAGGCCTTCACTTCCTTCACACCAGGACTCCACCAATTGTCCATCGGGACCTCAAGTGTGACAACATTTTTATAACAGGCCCCACAGGATCAGTCAAGATCGGTGATCTGGGACTGGCCACTCTTATGAGGACCTCCTTTGCAAAGAGTGTTATAGGTAGGCTGCTTGCAGTTTATAGATTGAATGCTTTTTAGATCACTCATGCCCTGTCTCTACAAGATTAAGGCCTTTCCTCTGCATTCAGCACTACTGAGATTTTACAAAAGTCTCACTTAACTTCAGTAGACATATAGTTTATTTCTATGTTAGTGGTGAATGTAGAAAGAGGGCACTGATGATGAAATGCCAGCTCTCTTAGCCTGCAGAAGCAGTGCCCAGTAAAGATAAATTAGATGATGAGTAGGTAGATTATTATCAGCTTGAAAATTCTTACACTGAGTCTGAGGAAATTTCTGCTTTGTGGATGGTATTACATCACTGTAAATACAAACTCTAATCTGTAGTGAAATAATATTTCGATGTTTGGGTTGTCATAGAGTACTGTTTGGTTTTAACAGGAACCCCGGAGTTCATGGCTCCAGAGATGTATGAGGAGCACTATGATGAGTCTGTGGACGTATATGCCTTTGGGATGTGTATGCTGGAGATGGCTACTTCAGAGTACCCCTACTCTGAGTGCCAAAATGCTGCTCAGATCTATCGCAAAGTCACAAGCGTGAGTCTTTGAAATATTCGCAAGCAAACTCTATGCATTTGTGGTGATGATGCATAAGGATCTAATTGATTGTTGTTTTATTTAATTGTGATCTAAACTTTTTGGCTCAACTCTGAAAATGTTTTAATTGTTAAATGCAGGACTTAAAATCCTAATTACATAAGTTCCTGTAGAATACAATGAATTTCCTGTTTCTTTTATTTTTCAGGGTATAAAGCCAGCCAGCTTTGACAAAGTAAATGACCCAGAGATCAAAGAGATCATTGAAGGCTGCATTCGTCAGAACAAAAGCCAGAGGTAAGCAGAATTTGCTTTCATAACACTATGGCATCCACTCTATTATGCAGAGTGACTGGTAATGTGATCATTAAACGTCCCAGTCTCTTCTATCATCGAATTCTCCTTTCTTGACAGACTCTCCATTCGAGACCTGCTGAACCATGCTTTCTTTGGGGAGGACACAGGCGTCCGGGTGGAACTAGCTGAGGAGGACACAGGCATCCAGGACTGCCTGGCTCTCCGAATTTGGGTTGAAGACCCCAAGAAGCTGAAGGGGAAGCACAAGGACAATGAGGCCATTGAGTTCAGCTATGACCTGGAAAATGATAGTGCTGAAGAAGTGGCTCTAGAGATGGTAAGGCAGGAATAATTAATGCCTGATAAGCTGATCGGGTCCGTAGGTGTCAGGTACTGTTGACTGGGAAAAGGCCTTGATTTGATACTTAAAAGCTTAAATGCAGGTTAGGAATTACAAGCCCTTCACTTTATCTATCAGCCACTTCAAGATTTCTCCAGCTGATCTAGATTTCCTCACCTGAATTTGCCCATTAATTAATTACTCTCTCTTTGCCTCTCTACATTACAGGTGAAATCAGGCTTCTTTCATGAAAGTGATGCCAAAGTGGTCGGAAAATCCATCCGGGACAGAGTGAACCTAATCAAAAAGTCAAGGGAGCGTCGACAGCAGCAGGTCCTTCAGCAGCAGGGCTTTGAAGAACGAAGAGACTCCACTCTCACTTCCTACACCTTTACTCATCCATCTTACCCATCCTCGCTGGTGCAAGGGGTAGCTGGACACACGGGAGACGGAGGAGGAGGTGGAGTGCAGGAGTCCGAGGAGCTTCCTGAAGTGGACCAACGTGTCAGGCAGCAAAATATTTTCAGTGGGGCAACCCTAAATCTGCCAGGTACAGTGTGCTCCTTAGTGACATATCCCATGTGCCAGTAGCTGATCAAAATGTATCTATATGAAACAATTATAATGGTGAAATTTTAAATGAAAATTTTAAAATACATGAATATGATTTGAACAAGTACTTTTTGTGTAGTCTGAATTTTTATAGTGTCTTATTTTTTAAATGTCTTTGACTACTCAGAAGGGGAGAGCATTGGATCTGCAAGCTGTGAATCTTATGCGAGTGGACAGAGCCAGGCATACTCTCTGCAGGGGGACTCATATACCCACTCACAGACCTCATTACCCACAGTTGCATCTGTAGGTGTATTTTTATATCTTACTGATAAAATTATTGTTTTTTGAACTTAAATACTATATATATATTTATATATGTGTTCATTATTTTTCTTGCACAACAGAGCACTGGTGCATTGCCTCATCCTCAGATGCCCCCCATTGGTGAGAGTACAAGTGTTGCTACTATACCTCTTGGGCCGAGTGTTAGTATGACAAGCATGTCCTTAGGACAAAGTGGAGGAGGACCCATGGGTCAGACATTTCTTCACTCCGGTACCGTGGTTCCGCAGGTATCACCAAGTGTACCTCAACAATACTTTCAGGTGAAAATGGTGATAATGTGCAAACTGACAGCCCAATTTAACATAGGGGCAATGAAGGCTAACATTAATGTTAATATGTTCTTTTCCATTTAATAACTGTTTGTGCCAACATAAATCATCCTCATAATCATCTGAGATTCGCCATCTGGTTTTACACTACACAGGGTTTCCCCCAGGAAGTTGTTTGTCAGAGGTGGTGAGATGTCTCTCTCATTAAATACTATATTAGCTTGGAGTGTGAAATTGTGATTCTGGTTAATTTTGTGGGGAGGCAGCCAACCTCTGCTATAAAGCACTGTGGGACACCCTGATTAAAATTAAATGTGTTGATAATTGATGCTTCTTTCCAAAGCTTAATCTTAACCCAATTTTTCTGCTACTTTCTTTTCCCCCTTCTTTCAACTCCAAACATCATTCTCCCATTATCACTCAATAGTCACAAACATTCCCATCAGATGATTTTCAAACCGCCGCTCCCCACGGATCAGTTGCCCCTTCACAGTCATACATACCACCTGTTTCCCCACAGGCACCCATTAATGTTCTCACTGCATCCATGCCAGTCAGTGATACTGCTGGACTAGCAAGGACAATTGTGCCCCACGCTCAGCAGACCCAACACCCTGCCACTCCCATGCAGATCACTGACATCATTTCCCAGGCCGCACCCCAACAAACACAGTCTGTCGTGATCCCCCAGCAGACTATTGTCCCACAACAACAGATGGGAATGGATCCCCAGACCTCCACCCTTCATTTGCAGCAGCAGCCACAACTGCAAATAGGGGGGCAGTCAGCTGAGCTTGAACAACAACAAGTTACTGCCGCTCAGCCTGCAACAGAACAGCATCAACACAGCCTTTCAGCTACGTCCATCGAGAAACATCAGTCTGAGACTCAGCAGCAGATCTGTGTACAGCAGTCTGCCCCACACGTCCAGCCAGCTTCACAGCAGCATGTGTTCACACCACAAACAGGTATGGAGCAGCGAGCTATGCAATCAACAGGGGATCCCTGTGAACAGATAATGCTACAATCACAACAACAGCTTCAGCAACAGCAAACTTTGTTACAACAGCAGCAGCAAAAAGAGCAGCAGCAACAAGTTTTACTGCTTGAGCAACATCAGCTGTATGTCCAGCAACAGCTTGATCAGCAACAACAAAGAGCACTGCTTCAACAGCAGCAGCAAGCCCAGCTGCAGCAGCAGCAAGCGCTTAAACAAAAGCAACTGTTGGATCAACAGCAACAGCAACAAACTCTCATTCAGCAGAAACAAGAGCAGCAGCAACACGGTCTTGGACCGCAGGAGCAACCAATTTTTCAGCATCAGTTAGAGCAACAACAACCAAAGCAACCTCCTTCACAGCAACAGAGTCAGTTATATCAACAAATTGGACAGCGCCAAACTGGAACACAAAAGGAAACAGAGAATCAGCAACAAAGTGGGAAAAACGAGCAACAAATTTTATTGCAGCAGCATCCCCAGCAGATGCAGCAGCAGAATGAACAACAACTGCAACAGCAGGCCTTAATCCGGCAAATGGAACAGCAGCAGGCACTGATACAACAGCAGTTAATGCTACAGCAGCAGCAGCAGCTTCAACAGAAAGCTCAGCTGCAGCAACAAGAGCAGCAACAAGCGCAACTCAAACAGCAGATAGAACAGCAGCAGCAAGCTCTGTTGCAACAACAGTTAGAGCAGCAGCGTCAACAGCAAGTCCTGTTACAACAGCAAGCAGAAAGATTACAGCAACAGGCTCTAATGAAGCAGCAGTTTAAAGAGCAGCAGCATGCTTCCATCATTCAACTTCAGCAAACTGAAAAACACAAAACTGTCCCTATACCACAAAGCAACAGTGAGCAGCAGATTCATCATCAACCAACCGATATACAGCAGATGTGTATCCCACAACTGAACTCTACTCAGTTTACACCTCATGCTTCTCAGATGATAGAGCAACAGCAGCAAGTAGCACTGATGCAGCAGCAGCAGGCATTTGTTGCCCAACCACAGCAGCACACATCTGTAATGGAACCTCACATATCAGTTGGCGCACCAGTCAGTACTGAGGTAATTCATCACCAAACTTATATTATATCTCAGGGCCAAGTGCCCATGACCATTCCTACTACTGTTCAGACGCCTGCAAGTGTCCCAGCTCAAATCCTTACACAGCAAGGACAAAGTGAGGCTCAGCCCCAGAACCAAGGCCAGAGCCCAGCCAAGTTTATAGCTCAGTCTGCAGCCCAAGCACCTCAAGCTATGACAGAGGGCCAGGTAACTACCCCATTATCATTGATTCAGGGACACACACAAGTTATCCAGAGCCAGCAGGTTCCTTCCCAAAGTAGTTACCCTGGGCCTGTTACTCCCACACAGAGTCAGGTAACTTCTCAGCCAATCCAGGCTCATCCTCTGACCACAACCTTTACTCAGTCACAGCCACTGCATGGCCAGGTCCCAAAGGCTGATGTTCAAATGATGGGCCAACAAAGTCAAACTACTGTCCAGCCTCCAGGTGCAGTTGCTTCAATCCCCAGTCAGATTCAACATGAAACTCTTATTCAGCAAAATGCTCCAATGCCAGCGCTCACCCAGCCCCAGATCCAACAACAAACTCAAGGCCAGCAAGCTAGCCAGTTGCATGCGCAGTCTGCTGCTGGTCCTTTGACCAGTCAGTATGTCCCTCACCCTACCCAGCAAGCCATACCACCTGTACAGTCTGATATAACTCATATTACCCAACAGCTGGAACAACAGCACCCAGTAATCCAGTATCAGCAGATGATTCTGTCACCTGGCTCAGCTGGAAGTTGTGGAACTAAAACAGATGGTCTCAATTCAGTAACTGCCCCTCTTCATCCTATACAGACCAAACAAGCACAAGTCCCAGGCCAAAGATCACTACATTCAGTTGTTCAGGGTGACCCTTCAGTAATTCAGTCCATCTGCCAGCCTGCTGTTCCTCAGTATACTGAGCAGTACCAACAACAGCTGCAGAAGCTTTCTCACGTGCAGCAATCTCTCGCCATGCCACCCCCACAGACCCAGCTACCGGCACTACCCAGCTCAACTCCCGTTCAGCAACCACTTCCTCTGAAACCAGCTTTGATAACCTTTGACGAGAGTCAGCTTCCCTCACAGTGTCAACCTACTTCA
The DNA here is from genome assembly GCF_964374335.1 of Astatotilapia calliptera. NCBI lineage: Eukaryota > Metazoa > Chordata > Actinopteri > Cichliformes > Cichlidae > Astatotilapia > Astatotilapia calliptera. Next base: position 34,771,685 of record NC_137441.1, read on the forward strand.
CCTCTAATGACCATTGCTCCTGGACAATTAGGCCCCAATAATGTGGCTGAGCCTCAGTCCCAGGGCAAGACCCTGTCTCTGTATAGCCACCTAGTGCTAGGTGCCCCTCCTTCTCCACAGCACCATCCCAAGCAGATGCCACCAGCTCACACACAAACACAAGCCAGCAATCAGGCCCAAGCACACTCTCAAACACAGATACACACTCAGACACCTATATCTGAGCAGCCTATTTTGCCCCATGCTGTCTTTCCTACGCAGCAAGTGCCCCTAAGCCCTTTGCATACCTCATGTCCTTCTACACTATCATCTCTTACATCCCTGCCATCCACCTATCCTGCTGTTGCCCCTGCTCCAGAGCTGCCCACATCTTCACCAGCAGCCCAGGTAACCTTACCAGCGCAAGTCGACTTTATACCCACCTCCCCTCTGCCTGTTACTACTCTACAATCACTTGATTCTAATGCCCCCAAACCCAAACTGACCCAAGGCTCGCTGCAAGACTGTGACCTTTCCCTGCTGGGCATTGCTCAGGTACAAGAAGTATGAAAGTTTGCTTTATAAATTTGATAATAACTTTACTGACATGCTGGCACAATAAGTAAGCATACTGCTAAATCGAAATATTTGACAATAAGCTTTGACTGCACCTTTTTGATTCATACTAACAAATTTTGATTCCTAAGTGTATTCATAGAACGTGTCCTATATGTCATTTGTCATAATCACACTATTGCTTTACTTGCCGTTAACATAGCTAATCTATTTTTGCATTCTTTTCTTCATGCTGGCATGGTTTGTGTGTGTGTGTTTGTATATATGTCACTCTACAGGATGGTCCTTGTAAGACAAGTGCAGATCGTCATTCTTCATCAGGGTAAGTGATATCATTGCAGTCTGATTTCCATATAAATGTAATCTCAGTACTGAGTGAAGCTGTAATTTGCCATACAAGGACTTAAAACATGCTCAGAGACTTGGTTTTTCTTTTAAATTGAATTCATTTTGCAGCTAAGTAGTAGTGCAAAAAGATTGTTTTTTAGAAATCATAAGAGTCTTATGATGTAATAATGTTTTACATTTGAATCCTTTACAATTTCACATTAAATGTTGAGTGAGAGCCTTTAAACTGCTTCAAGCATGGCTGCTGCTTTTAGATCATTTGTGGAAAACTCCTCTGCATTTTTCCCTGGGTTGCACTAGATTTTAAACACTGTGGCCAAATCACAAGCCTTTATCTTTAAAGGCTCATTTTGGGTAACAATGCATAGTCTCAGTGATCTTTCTTTGGCAGGTCAGGAGTATTTGGTTTTGGTTGTTCTGGTTCAGCCAGAAAAGTCCATTGCACTGTGTGCTGACCTGCAATAACACTATGACAGAAACCATAGTTCAGGTGGTTTTTGTTGGATGTTCTTCTCATTGACAGTCTGACCCTCAGGGTCAGATTCCTCGCGCATAGAACTGCCGGTATTGAAAACGATGAGAAGTTTGCTTCTGTTTGGGCCTCTGACTGACGTGCCACATTTGGAATCGGACACACTGGTGTTTGATCTCTGCTTCATAGACAGGAACTTTGCTCTTATTAGCAGTGATGATTCTGGACAGCCATTCACAAATGCAGGTTAAAGCTTTATTATGCAAAGGATAATCCATATGTAAACATCAGGAACACAGACATCTTCTCTGGGCTAAAGTTCATTTAAAATGGACTGAGGCAAAGTGTAAATATGGTCTGTGACAAACAAAGTTTGAAATTCTAATTGGAAAACATGAATGCTGAGGCACCACACTAAACAGGGAAGGGACCATCCAGTTTGTTATCAGCACTCAGTTCAATAACCTGCATCTCTGACAGTATGTGGTTACATTAGTGCCTATGTAATAATAACCCTGAACATCTGGAAAGGCACCATCAGTGCTGAAACATGTATACAGGTTTAGAGCAACACATGCTCCCATTCAGATGACATCTTTCTTAGGGAAGGTCTTGCATACTTTAGCAAGACGGCGCTAAACCACATACTGCATCTTTTACAACAGCGCTGGCTTTTTGGTAGAAGACTCCAGGTGCTGAAGAGGCCTGCCTGCAGTCCAGATCTGTCACCCATTTAACCCTTGTGTGGTGTTCGTATTTTTGTTACTCAGCCAGTGTTCATGGGTCTGGTGGACCCGCTAGAGTTTTGGCTTTCCAAATTAACACTATCAAACAATTTTATGTTAAATTACTCAACAGATGTTTACTTCATCCCAATTACAAGACATATGAACAGCAAACATGGTTAATTTTTTCCCTTTACCTTTGTTAGATCACATTTATGAATTAATGTGCTTCTCGTTTTTCTTTTATATAAAATGTTATAAATAAATCAGTTATAATCAAGTGGAGTGAGTGGAAAGACACAACACATTTACACGTGAAAAAATAATTAATTGTTTAATTTTTCTTTTGAAAAAAACTGAACACGGGTCTCACAGACCCGAACACCATACAAGGGTTAAAACATTTAATGCATCATGAAATTAAAAATACCACAAAGAAGACACAGGATGTTTGAGCAACTAGAATCCTACATGAGACAAGAATAGGACAATATGCCTCTCCCAAAAGTTCAGCAGCTGGTCTCCTCAGTTCACAGATGTTTACAGACTATTGTTAAAAGAAGAGGGGACGCTACCAAATGGTAAACAGGGCCCTGTCCCAACTTTTTTGAGACATGTTGCTCCAATGAAATTCAAAATGACCTGATTTTTGAGATTTGGAAATCATTGCATTCTGGGTTTTTTTTCTATTTTATACAGTATCCCTACTTTTTCATAATTGAGTTTATACATTTATACACACTTAAGATTTACAATACAATTTCTAATCTCCATGACCCCTTTAGGTGTATACCAGCCAGTGGTGAAGACCCCTTGCAGCTCTTGGCGAATGGAAAATTAGAGAAACTTAAGTCTCAGAGACGAGCTTCCAGCCAGAAGTCTGAGAAACACCAGTTTCAACTGAGCATGCTTCAGGTGAAAAAATATAGGAAACACCAACACCGACTTTATTACTATATTTGTTAAAGTATATTTATGGATATTAAAAGATTAATAGCAAAGAATAAATGTGATTATTTGTCTTGTACTTAATAGGTGTCCGGCAGTGGGGACAATATGGTGGACTGTCAGTTGGAGACTCACAGCAACAAGATGGTGACATTTAAGTTTGACATTGAAGGGGATGCACCCGAGGACATAGCAGATTACATGGTACATTACTGTATGATCCTGTAGTTTGCACTTATTTTGAAAAGTATTGTTTTAATTTTTGATGACTGCCATTTGATAAAACTTTGCAGGTGGAGGAGGACTTTGTCCTTGATGTGGAGAAAGAAACATTTGTTGAGGAGCTCAGAGCGATAGTTAAGAAAGCCCATGAAATGCTTCAGACACATTCAGAGGTACTATCAGTCTAGCCTCTTTAGTCTTTCTGTTTTGTTTGAATAATGCTGAATCTGAGAAAACGTGAATATATATACAAAATGATAAATCCTTATTTTCGTACTAGACTGGATCGACTGACCAGTTACAAGTCAGCACTCCCACTTACTCCAGTAAGTTTAGGCATATGCAAATGTTCTGGTAGAATGGGAATATGTTCTATGTGATGCTTCTCAACTTAGTAGAAAACAGTAATCAATCTTTACGGTTTCTCAGTGGACCCAGTGCCCCATTCCTCCCCAGTGGGACGTTGGCGGTTCTTTATCAACCAGACTATCCGCCACAGAGACTCTCTTTCCAGTCAGGGAGCAACCACACCATCACCCACTGCAGAGACAAGGATTCCCCAGTCTCCTAAAAGAGAGAAAGGTGAGCACTCCTGGAGTCGGTTTTATTACTTTGGCTTATTAACATGGCCCATTTGGCCACATAACAAAAACTTAACTCCGTGTTCATTTCTGCGGCTGTAGAAAGTGAAGGATCCCAAAGTCTGGAGTCCTTGAGTGGAATGGGCTCTCCTTCCTACCCCACCCTTTCTGCCACCTCCCCCCCAGACTCCACTGTTTCAGTACCTACTTCCATGAGCCCCTCTGCTACCGCAGCCCCTGTTCATCACACAGCACCTGAAACCAGGCCTGGACCAGCCTCTGTCCCTGTCACCACCTCAACTGGCCTTATCTCAGCTTCTGCTGACCAAATTTCTATTGCTCCTTTAACTATAGCAACATCTGCTGCTGCTCCTGATGCTAACCTCACCAGCTTGTCCACTGCTCCTGCTGTTGTGTCTCCCTCACCCATCACTATTCATCCTGATAACCTGACTTCTCCTGGAACCAGTGTTTGTTCCACTGCGAGTCAAAGTGTAGATGATACTCTGATCTCTGCTTCAAGGCCCCGTATGTCTGCCGTGGACCAATCTTCAGCCTCTTTTCATTCCCCTTCTCCTGCTGTAGTCATCCCTTCTACTGTAAGCCAACTTGGCATAGAGCAGCAGCAGACATACACCCAAGTAGCCCAACCAGCCCCACAACAGCCACACCAACAGCTACAGTCTGCATCACAGCAGCAAGTACCATCACCACAACAGAAACTGCAGTCCCAACATCAGGTGTACCACGAACAAGTACCACTACAGCAGGAACGAGCACTTCAGCAGTCTCTCCAGCAGTTGCATCAGCAGCAGCTAATTCAAACACAAATACCACTTCAACAACAGCTGACTGAGGTGCAGGGAATGTCTCAGCATTGTCATTCAGAGGTGTTACAGCAGTCTCTGCCTCTGCCACCTTTTCCTCAGCAGCCAACCGAACAACCCCTTGTTCAACAGCAGACATCAAAGTTTTCCCCACAGTTGCTGCAGCAGCCTCAGTTACAGCAGTTACAACAGCAGATTATGAGTCCTGCTGGTCCATTGCCCCCCAAACAAGCCCACATTGATCAACAGCAGCAGCAGCAACAGTTAAACCTACAACAGACATTACACTTACAGCAGCAGCAGCTACAGCAGCAACAGCATCAGATGTTTATGGGTGCTGCAATTTTGAAACCAGATCAAAACCAAATGCTGCCCCTATCAGTTAGTCAGCAGTTTCTTCAACAGCAGACACAGCTAAATGTTTGCCCAGTACCACAACAGCAGGTCCCACAACAAACCCAAGTGCCTGTTGAGCTGTTATCACAACACATACAGGCACAGAAACAATCACAATATACTGAGCAGCAACAGGAGATGGTTAAAGCTGTGGACACGCCCCTCAAACAGCTGCAGTTTCCACTACAGAAGCAGTCCTCCTTACAGATGTCAGAGTCAGAGGTGTCCACGGGAGAGACAAGTGTTACAGAGGACACAGGGAGTTATTCTGCCCCCTTTCATCCCTCCTCTGACTCCTCTCTGCCACCTCTGCATCTGGGAACTGCTGAAACCCCCTTACCCACATTCTCCCACGTAATGACGCCATCCCCTGTTCAACCTTCCTCCGTAGCCGAGTCAGACAGCGAAGGCCCCCCCAAAATTGAATTTGTAGACAACCGCATAAAAACCTTGGATGAAAAGCTAAGGAATTTGTTGTATCAGGAGTACAGCAGTGGGACAGCACTGGCTGGGGGGGCTACCTCTGGCCCAACATCAGCTGCCTCCACATCAGCAGGTGGTGATGAGTCATCAGAGCCACAGTCAATCCACCACTCATCTTTCCCCCCACCTGCCTCCATCTCAGATACTTCTCCACAGTCCTCATCCTCCACTACTTCCTCCACCACCTCCCGTTCATCTTCCACTTCTCCTGACCCAGAGAGAGAAGGAGGTGGAGAGAAAGCTTCCAAAGAGGTGCCCAACTCTATGGAGTTGGACCCAGTGGAGCAGCAGCTTGGCCCATCACTCCTCACCACCTCTGTCTCATCCAGCCCACCCACCCCTCTTCTGCCTCCCTATCAGGATGACTCTGCTGGGCCCCAACGCCCACCTGTACCAGGAGAACCAACCATTCTTGTGAGTGAATACCACAGATTAGATTTCAAGTAAATTCTCCTTCAGTTTGTCTTTCACTGTAGTGAATTATAATTATTGTTCTGTTTCAGTGTGTAAATGTGACTCCACTATGTTTCAGCTGTCCGCGATTATTTGTATTATATAAATGTTTGAGTATCTCTGCGTTTTTTTATATCTCAACTCCATGCAGCCACTCTTAATTGTCTTAACTGTTCTAGGCTGTACCCTCACATTCTGACACCAGTGCCATTGGAGATGCATCATGGCCCCCCAATCAGCAACCGATCCCCCTCCGGCACGGACAGCAGCAGCACAATGCAGGAGGTGGATATTTTGGCCTAAACCTGACATGTCCTAGTATCAGAAATCCTGTTAGCAAGAAATCCTGGACTCGAAAATTCAAAAACTGGGCATGCAAACTGCGTCACTCCGCCAGCTTGTTCAAGAAGCCCAGAGTCCAGCAAGGTAGCGTCCTTTTAGGGAGTAAGCGCGCGCGAGAGAGAGCGAGAGCGAGAGAGAGAGAGAGAGAATGGGATGTTGGGGCATGGACCTAAATCTAATATCTAGTACTAATTTTAACATAGCAAAATAACTTTTTTAACCTTTAAGGCTTTAAAGTTAATGTTAATGGACATTAATGTTTCCAGCTAAATAATACTGTTTTATGTATGTTTTTTTATTTGGTTATAGTCCCCCCTGTAAGTCCCTAGTGTTGACATCACTGCATACATTACTGTTTGTTTTTATTTATTGATTTTTTTTTCTAAATTCCTTTTTACTAAATTTCATTTTCTTGGCAGTCTTTCTTTTTGCATGACTTGCTCACTCAGGGGCGAGAACAGTGGAGCGTAGAGGAGGGTGGGAGATTGGCACAGTGTAGGAAGAGTTTGGCATCACAAATCTGATGTCCTCCCAGTGCTGATGAACTATGGAGTAAAGACAAGCTGTGCCTGTGCCAAGGAAATATTCCTTCACATCACACGTCCCTTCATTGTCCCAAGTCCACAGGCACTGCCAGCAACAATCATCTCAACTGCACCTGCTGACTCAGTGTAGACAGCGTAATGCAACTCACATCATTACACAGATAGCATAGATGCTAAGTTACCAAGCTGATGTTATGTAATTGTTTGTAGTTCAGAATACATACAGGCTTATCCTGTAAACTCATACACAGTAGCACTGCTCCAAAACAATAACATATGATGTAGCTGTAGTGAAGTAAGTGAAGGTCATAATATGTTAGAATACAGTGTGTGCATTACCAAAGGATTGTAAGTTACTGCCGGGCTCTTTTGCACACGTTTAGGCTTTCCATATGGCTACGTTTTATCATGCTTTTCAAGTATTCCAGTCATCTTGCATGTAATCGTGTTTATGTGTGTAAAGTGTGTAGCAGTAGCTTAGATCTTCTGTTACAAGAGCACATGCATGAGCATGTATGTTATGTTCTACACGCGTGACTAATAATGGACCATTACCTGTAAGTAACACATATACCAGGCTGTATATATTTTATGTTAATTTTTATGTTTTATTTTTCCCTTAAAAATGGCTGTGGTGATCCATGTACATACTCTAATGTCGCAATCCCAAATATCAAACACACTGACCAATATCACTGTTGCTCTGACAAAGATCTTAAATGTGATATTGGGCTACATTGTCTAATGAGTGGGTGGAGCAGTGATGACTTGGTGAGAATGAGAGCGTGGATGTGTGGGTGGGCTATACTGTATTTAACTGGTATTTTAAAATATGTTTTTGCTTTTAATGAATGCATTTACCACTACTCCCCACACCTCACGAAGTTTTTTTAACAACTTTAAATTCACAAAGACCTCATTTTAAAATTGACATCCACAGAAAGTATGTTTACACAGTTTACAGATTTGCATGCATGTTAAAGAAGTCACAATGTTCTGTGATTTGAATGGCCAAGTCTTAACACTGTGCCTTTGTGTTTGTTCTCCGTGTCTGTCCTTTTGCATTTGTATGTCTCACTGTCATGTGCATTTTTCTGTTTCTGTTCCTTTCTTGTATGTCTGTATCATCATTTGTGTGTTTTTTATACGTGTGTTTGTGTTTTTGTATCTTTGTCCTTGTCTATCCCTTTTGTTTTCATCCCTTTCTCATTATCAGAAGCAGATTCAAGCAGTCAGCTGTTTAAAGATGGGAAGGCAGGAGCACCACTTAATCCACCGCAGCCTTCTAAAGGACGTTTTCAGGTAGGAGCACATTAGCTGATTCTTGTTAGTCTCAGTCTTTGACACAGTCTGAACTAGGGCTGCAACAAAACATTTTGGTAGTCGACTAATCTGCCAGTTTTTCTTTGATTAGTTGATTAGTCATCGATTAATGTTTCATATTCATATGTTTCCGGGTCAAAATAATGACCCAGGAAGCGCTTAGCAAGTATCATCCTGAGCAGTTTCTGACAGTTAAGCTAACATAAACATGACGGTACGAACATTTACATGAACAAGGTATCAGTGTGACGAACTAACTTAACTTTCTAAAACTGACCCATTCAGAGTTGATGTCACAGCTCCAGGGGGCGGGCCTTAAATGTTCGTGCACAGCAGTACTGCTGTTGTGAAAGGAAAGCGCTGCTTTGCACAGTCTGCATTTAACTTTGCTTGTTTTCTGTGAAATGCTTTCACATTTTTTAAAATCTCTGTTTCCATTTTCTGCTGACCTCCTGTTTTGCAGTTCGCACTACATTCTTTTTCCTTAGTATTGTCTGCAGTCTTGGCAGACGATATAGGTGATACTTCCCCCATAGCTTCCTGTAGTGTATTGCAGTTACAAAAACACATTTACTTGGTATTAGTATATGAAGCGTTGACAGTAAAATTTTGCATCAACTAATTTTTATAGTTGAGTCATGAATTATGCCGACAAAATGTTGCAGCCCTGGTCTAAACAAGCAATGAAGATTTCTCACATTATTAATCACCAGGTGACTCCAGTGCCCCAGACCTCTCCTCCAAAGGATCGCCCGTCGGGCCATGGTGGTGGCACTCACAGAAAAGTTGGCCGTTTCTCTGTGACCCAGACTGAGACTAAGAAAGATGACAGGCAGACTGACAGCTCGCCAGTGTCTCCTGATTTGGTGAGGGAGAGGAGGAAATCTCGGGTAAAGGAAGGAGATAAAGAAGAAAGTAAGAGAACGCCATCAATGGCCCACGCTCCTCGAGGTCCTGGCCACAGCCACTCACCCCTTGGAAGCAGTGATGATGATGATGAGAGTGAGCTAGAGGATGAAGACCTGCGAAGAGAATTACACAAGCTCAGAGAAAAGTAAGTCAACAAGGGAAAGAAGTTTTATTATTGTACAAGACTTTTGCCTCTCCATTTATTGAATTTTCTTCTTTGTGTCTCCGTTTATTTTTGTTTCTTTCCCACAGTACATAACCGTTCTCTTTCTCTGTAGGCACATCAAAGAGGTGGTTTCCCTTCAGGCTCAGCAGAACAGAGAGCTCCAGGAGCTGTACAGACAGCTTCGTTCCCTCAAAGACCAAAGACAGAGTCTGCCTGCCTCCCTATCTCGTACCCCTCCTCTTCCTGCAGCGCCCCCTGCCCTCTCACCTCGCAGGCCCAGGCCAACCAAAACAAAGTTTCGGGCCAGGCCTCACTCTCACATAGACAACAATGGAGTTACACATGCTGGTGAGGCTTTTACTATTTCTTCCTCACTTTCTTGTTTTGTTTTTTTAGATTTGCTCTCTGCGAAACTGTGTCTTGTATGTCTCATCCAGGGATTCAGCAGTCAAGCAGCTTTTCAGGTAGTGAAAAGAATAGGCTGTCACTGTACTGCAAGCCAGAGCACCTTACTACACTACCTGCTAAAAGAGGTACGGTTTATCCTCGTAGTGCTAAAATCGGGTCAGCATACCATAATTAATGTCAGTTGGTGCCATGACGAGTCGCCTTGTTTTTCCACAGATCACAGTCCTCTAAGAAAAAGTACATTCACAGACGAGCTGCACAAACTTGTTGATAATTGGACAAAGGAGACAGTGAGCACCACCCCGCCTAAGCCTTCACTGAATCAAATTAAGCAGATTCAGCAGGTGCAGGAGTTGGGAGGCTGGAGCCAGGGAACTGAGGTAGGACTACACATGAAAAGTGTTGTTGGTATATCAGGCATGTCTTTCTTAATAATTAATTATTTGGATAAATAAACTTTATATATTTCAAATGCATTTTACTGAAAACTGTGGCTTATTGTTTATGAGAGGAAAAAAATCTTTTTTGAGTGTGATTTTGAATTACCAAACAATTCTTCATGGTTTTTGGTGATGATGATACAACTAAGTCAGAAAGCTTTAAGAGTTTTAGACAGTTCTTGAGCCAAAAGTACCAAAAGGTTTGTTTTGTTATTGTAGTCATAGTCTCTAAGTATTTACTGCTATATTTGTGCAGGTGGCTCCCCCAGGTTGGTTTCCAGTGGCACAGGCGCCCACAACCCCTGCCAGTTTGACTGTGGCACCCTCTTCCCATTACACGGGTGGAGGAAGCCTGTCCACCCTGCACTCTCCAGGACCTCCACCACAAACACACTTGGCTCAAGTCCCGCAGATGCAGCAAAGTTTACACCTTCATCAGTCTCTCCCCCTCCAGCAGATTAGCTATCCACAGTCCCAACTCTGCCAGCAGATACCACAGCCCCTGATGCAAACTCCCATGCAGTCTCAGTCTTTATCACAGACACCACCCATCGCCCAGCCTCAAAGCCAACCGCTGCTGCCTTCCCAAATGCCCACATCACCAGTGTCCACCGCTACATCTTTGCTGCCTGGTAGTGGTACCGCTGCACCCACAGATAGCGCTGCTGCTGCTGGTGGGGCATTTTGCTCCTGTTCCTCACCCTCTTCCACCTGTTCCTCATCGTGCTCTACTGCTGCTCTACCTACCAGTGCCAAAATTCACCAAACACCCCCCACCTCTACTCTTCCTCTGGGACAGAAATGAAACCAGGTGAAGTGTGAGGCCAATATGAAGGTCCAAGAGATGGATGTAAAGCAGATCCATTTAGAGTGTTAGTTCTGTGTACGTGTGCGAGAGTTGTGACTGCAATGACATATGGGTTCTAGTGTACTTGTGGATGTGATGGGAAATGAATGTGAAAGAAAGGTGATAGGTTGTAGCATGTACAGGCAGAGGGTAATGTGAAGCATGGCTGGGGTTTCTGAATCAGTATTGAGCTGTATAAAGTCTTTGATGTATGAGTGTGTGCATTTATGAGTGTGGGTGGATTATTTGAGTACATATCACTTCTGTCTTTGGACACAAAATAACATTAACGTTTTTGTTTGCAAACCAACTCAGCGGGACCTGAAATCTCCCTAAGCAGAGACGAGAAGGACAAAATATTTGACGGTGTTGACATTTTTCTTTGGATTTGTCAATGCTTACAGTGAAAGGACTATCAATTTTTAAAAGTGCAATTAGTAATGATCATCTAAATTGATCAGCACGTATTGTTTTCATTTGTCTTTAAGGCATAAAATATTTTTGTAGAAGCACAATGATTAATACCTGATGCATAGGGGATTTTGTTCATCATATTTTAAAACTGTAAGCCTACAGATCAAGTGTTTCAAAGGCAATCAGAAAAAAACCCCCAAACTGACAGCAGCATGTTTCAGAGGTCAGCACTTATCCGGCTATCCATTTAACTGCAGTGCAAACAAACACACTGTCGAGGTGTCGTGTACCTGTACAGCATGTGCTTGATTTTATATTGTTTTATGTTTGTAACAAAATTAATATGACCAGATGAATCCATAATATGATGGTAAATTCAAATCTGCCATCTCTGTTCAGTAAATATTTGGGTGCATTCAACCCAGGACTGCATGATTTTATGGCTGGCTTGACTTGCCTAGTGCAAACTGCTTGTACTCGCTGTATATTCATGAATCTCACAGTTACTGTTTGCAGCCCACTGAGGTAACGAGTCATATACATTTGCTTTCAATATGATATGATTTCACATTTGACATTTTCCTTTATTTCTGCTGCATATCATCTATACCAGTGCTGAAGAGGACGATTTAAAAGGAAAAGAAAAAACTGCCAAGTTATCATTAACTAAATTATAAAGGTATTCTCATATTGCCTTTTTCTAAAAATACTGCATTTTTGTGAGCGTGTGAGTTTATTTTTTTCTGTGTGACAAAGTGTTGTAATAGTCCTGGTATAGTGCATTAATTCATGCATCAAAGCAGCCTCTCAAATGTCACTGTAGTCAAGTGGAATTGTTTACGCTGCCTATGTTTTAGGCTTACTTTCTAAAAAAAGAAGAAGAAGAAGAAGAAGAAAAGGAAAACAACAGAAACAAAACAAGTGAGCGCTTCAGTCATACACCAGTTCTAAGTTTGATCAACACCAATGTGAGATCCTCACATGCTCATGTGTCAGCTTTGTTTGGCATTGTACAAATTCCTTGTTTCAATTGTGAGCAATTTAATTATTAAATATAGCCTGTTTGAATTCAACGATCAGAAGATGCAATGTGGGCCACTGTGCTTTATGCACACAACTAAAGGTTTACTCGAGTCAAACATCCTTCATTTCTTGATTTCTAAACTCATTTTGTAGTTGAAGACATTCAGAGTAATATATCATCAGCAGATATATTACTGTACACTCTGACAGCTTATCAGCCATACACACATTAGACCATCGATGGTTAGGTGTTAATACATTTTTTTGGTCTAATAAATAGCCAGTAGTCAAAGCGGTATTTCTGATTTATTAATAATAGATTGTGTGCCACAGAAAACATGTGATTTAACAGACAAAGACTGCTAAATGTAAATCAAAGGCATGAAACACGAGTGGTTAAGAGGAATAGTTCATGCCAAGTGGTATGGTTGTTCAGAAGCGGCATAATCTAGAATATAAATTTACAGTACTCAGTATGTGTTGCTTTTCAAGACTACCCACATTTTCACAGAGATGTACTGTAGTTCATTATTAGTGAAGGTGTGTGTGTTGACATGTCTGATACTAACATGCATCTAACAAGCTACAGCTTAATGATTATGACTCATGAAGAGAAGCTGACTTTGTCCTTGAAGTGTTACCAAAATGTTATCGAAAAGACAAAGATTATTTTTGTATTTTGGAATGAGGTTGTACAAATTGTAAAATTGTGTTCTCCCCGCTACAAATCAGAGGTTATTTGAAACTAGAAAACTGGTTTTCATCCATGTTTACATGGGACTCCCTGTCTTGCTCTAACTCTGACAGGCGAAGCTCATTCCGGATCATATTCAGATCATTTTTGGTTATTTTGCCATCATATTTTAGTTTTGAACCACTGCAGCCCAGATGGTACATAAAGTAATGACACCTCACCTTCCCACTGAGCTTTAGGTCACATTAAATGAAATTAAAATAAAATTAATACAAATTAAACAGAAAATCTGGGGGCTCCCAAAATGACACGATTGAGAACCATGGTTAAAAAGTACATTTGGGCAGAAAAGAAAACTAAAGGAATAATGTATGTTGCGGGTGATTTAGCCTCTGTAAATTCTAACTAATTCATCTGTTGATTTTATTTATGTTTTGTAACTAATCAAAATAAATGATGTCAAACATCAAATGACACCAGTGTATAGGAGGTTTATTTGTACCGTAAGTTCACTGGGCACGTGGGATGTTCATATATATGCTATATATATGTGTTATTATGATGATAAAACACAATAATCATTTGTAAAACAAGTAAAACCTGGGCTACATTGCCAATCAAAAGTTTTTTTCTTTAATTTCATGACTATTTACATTGTAGATTCCCACTGAAGGCCTCAAAACTGAATGAACAGATATGGAATTATTTAGTAAACAAAAAAGTGTAAAAAGTCAAAACATGTTTTATATTTTAGATTCTTCAAAATAGCCACCCTTTCCTTTGATTACTGCACCCTCTTGACATTCTCTCACTTAGAGAAGCTCATTTAGAGAATGGTAAATGGCCTGTATTTGTATAGCGCTTTACTAGTCCCTAAGGACCCCAAATCGCTTTACATATCCAGTCATCCACCCATTCACACACTGGTGATGGCAAGCTACATTGTAGCCACAGCCACCCTGGGGCGCACTGACAGAGAAGGCCAAGGGTTTGCAGGGCTGTCAACAAAGCGAAGACTTGCTAATTTCAGGAATCTAAAATATAAAACATAATAGAATTATTTATCATTTTTTTGTGCTACATATCTCCCATATGTCTTGCTTCATGTATTTGATGTTTTCGTTATTTATCTAGAAAAAACATTAAATGAGAAGGTGTACCCAAACTGCTAGTCTGACTGGCAGTGTATATATATCTGTTAGTGCCAGACGTTTTTCTCCATTCTCCAGAGGAGCCTCACAGATCACAGCAGCTAACACCACTTGACCTTCGGTGCATTCCTGACCTGGAATCGCTGTTAATCATAATGCCAGGATGTGAGAAAGAGTGCCAGGGAATAAAAACATTTTTTATAAATAAATTTCATAAGTGACGAAGGGCCTTAGGCAAATTAAAAAGTGAAAAAGATAATTGAATTATAAAATATATGTACACTTGAATCACAATCCTGATCACGACACTCCACCAGTTGCACTCATAATGTGTGGTTTGCATTTCTTAACACAGGTTCAATAAAATGACAACGTGAAAAATAATGACGTAAATACAAAACTTTTTAAATTATAAAATCAGGTTACTGAATGTTGGCAATAATTATTTATTTTACTTGAAAAGAAATATCCGTTTCAAATTATAGTTTGTATTCTGACTGACATAAAGTGTGAAGGGAAAAGAGATTAAAAAATTACAATTAAACGTTATGAGGGTGTGCAGTTATTTGACAAATCGTATGTACTCGCATGCTGATAATTATGTAGTACATTTCTGTTTCTATGAGATGACGGAAAAAATACATGTTTGCAGCGTCTCCTGACGCATAGAACTTAATTTCCGCACCGTAACGTAGTTTCCTGAACGCAACTCAATTTTTGACTGTCTACAACTTTATTGTCCCCGCCACGGCAGACAACGACGAACAACGGTCTGACGTTACTATCTTTGAAATGGCGTCGATGCAGTTAAATACGATGTTATTTGTTGTTGTTTTGTTAGTTTAGGTCGCTTCGTGCTACAATTTTCTGGTCCATTGTGAATTTCTGGACCTGGCCTTTATATTTGGGCATTACAAAGTTGATAAGCAAAAATGTGGTGAAGCAAATTGGTAATAATTTACGTTGCATAATAAGGCCGCAGCTAACCCCGAGCTTGCGTAGGGATTACAACGGCTTTTCAATAGTTGGCCCAGCCGCAGCTACATTTTGGTGAGTTGCTATCGTGGAAAGAAAAATCCAAACGTCTTAACCAGCAACAACGTTTTCCTGGCTGAAATATACTAGCTGCATCAGATACATATAAGGGTTCATTCACGCTTCGTAGCTACTTTTGCTTAAGTTAACATCTTGGCAAATAATTTTCTTCTCTAACTACATCGCTTGCTAACGCGGCTAACGTTAGCGTTAGCCTACTTGCTGTATGTATAAGTGCGTTGATAAAGCTAGCAGCACAACATTCACTATGCATAGAGTGTTTACAAACGGAGCTAACGTTAGCGTTAACAGCTGTTGAGCAGAAGCGATCTTGAATTTTCGTCCGGGATGAGTCTGAGCTTATCTGCAAAGATTAGTATTTGACCAATATGCACCGATGCTCATTAATTCATGTACCACCGAAACAAAATGCTGATCATTCAAGTAAACGACTAAACTTATTCGTTATGACGGGAACAGGATTTATATGTTGCTCTAATCAGCTCTCTACTAGCGAGTGTGGGGTCATTATGGTGAGCTGCTAACAAGTTTTGTTTTATTTTTCTTTTTTTCCCTTTATTTTAACAGGTTTTCAAGTAAACCTCTGGACATGTGCATCAAGTAGAAGAATCAGAACGTGAAGTGACAGATTTCACCAGCCTTACCATTAATACATAAATAATAATTCCTTTTGTTGATTAATTAGTCTCTCCTCACTCGTTTCCATTAGATTTGAAAATACTTTACATAAATATCTTGCACAAACACACTGAACATGGCATCAGTGCCCGTGTATTGTCTGTGTCGTCTGCCATATGATGTGACACGCTTCATGATAGAGTGCGACATTTGTCAAGACTGGTTTCATGGAAGGTAGGATGTTTTCCTGCTTTGACCCACTTTATTAGATTTATGATGTGGTTACATCTGTTGTCTTCACTGTAAAATTTCTGTGTCTATATTGGGTAATGGAGCCATTCTTTGTTTTGATATAAGTATGCTTTTTTGTAGCTGTGTTGGAGTAGAGGAAGACAAAGCGGCTGAGATTGACCTGTACCACTGCCCCAACTGTCAGGTCACTCATGGGCCTTCTGTTAGTAAGTTATCATTTCTTAAGTAAAACTCTCAGGGTTGGTGTTATTATTAGTTGACTTTTTCATAGAAATGTACAGGTTGAAAACTGTTTTCTCCATTTTCTTAGTGCGCAAACGCCGGGGAGGCAATAAGCAAGTAGATGGAGGTGCCACTGGAGGAAGAGACCCAAGTAAGCCTGTTAAGACAGGGAGCGCACAGTTTGTTAGGGAGCTACGGAGCCGAACCTTCCCAAAGTAAGTCTCACCTGCCATCCTGCTAAAACAAAAGTTTGAAGAAAATCATGGTTTGTAGTGTGTTTTTCACATTATAAGAACTTAATGTACTATTGCTGTTATAATACCTTGGCAACTAATTTCTTAGTCAACTAAACAAAGAAAAAAATGTTGCACATAGTACTCCAAACACACAAGAAGAAGAAAAACACTTAAACCAATGTTAAATATGATATGAAAACGTTACTTCAAAACATGTTCACGTTTTATTAAAATGTGACAAATTAACATTCGAAAAACAAATAAACAGCGACTGAAAAGTGTGATAGACTGTGCCATGCATAATGAATTCCCTGGCCATCCAATAGATGTAATCTCTCCAGCGTGTTCCAGGTCTACTCCGGGGCCTCCTCTCGGTAGGACATGGCCGGCCAGAACACCTTACCCTAGAGAAGCTCGCCTTAACTGGCTCCTTTCAATGTGGAGGAGGAGCAGCTCTACTCTTAGCCCCTCCCAAATGAACTCCTCACCTTATCGCTGAGGAAAAGCCTTTTCACACCTGTGAGAAAGCTCATTTTTGCAGCTTATTCTCACCTTTATATAACTAGAAATAATAGTGTTGACAAAAAAAATCAGGCAAAGATGAACAGTTTAATGACGATGCTCCATCGGGTGGCAGATGGCTGCATAACATTTAGGACACAACAATTTACCAGCATTTAAAATGTAAAACAATTAGATAGTAGGGCTGGGCCATATCATACTGTTCACGGTAATACCGGTATAATGTTGGGCAATAATAAAAAATGAAATATTGCGATAGAATATGGGTAAAATGCGCATGCGTAGTGCCTTTGTTTTCATACGCACATTGCGGAAAAAGCATGGCGGCGACAAAGAATGAGAAGGGCGAAAGCGGATCGTTGAATGAAACGGACGAACCAGAATTGGTTTGTAAAAATGCTGCAGCTTCAGTGGTGTGGAACTGGTTTGGCTTTCGTCCGTCAGACACACAACAAAGCACTATTTTTGGTAGAGCATGCTAGCAGGCCGTCGTTGTTACTGTGTTTTTTGGAAAATACGGCACACTTAAAATCAATCCTTTGATTTTTCTGAAAATCGACAGTGCCCCTTATAATCCCGTGTGCCTTATGTATGAATCCTGGTTGTGTTTACTGACCTCGAAACTATTTTATGTACACGGCGCTCGAAAATCTGTCAAATGTTGTAGTACGACTTTGCTAAGCTACAAACCCGCACCGCTTGATGGATTGTCGGTGCATTACAGCTATCGTAGGCAGGCGCCTTGCGGAGTGATACGTACTGTGCTTCAACATAATGTTACCGTATTGTGTGTATATAACCTCTTTTTAAGTTTTGTGGATGTTATACATGGTTATGCTGAGGATATGTCGGCCAGTTTCCACTGGAAATGCCTTTTGGTTAAACTGTCAGCGAGGAATTTGCACTGTTACAATTTTATATAACTTTAATGCACATAAGCTGCTTGTTTAAGTGAAAATACATTGATGTTTTTTTTTTTTTGCACTAATAAAGTTGTGGAGTTGTAAAGTATTTTGTCTTCTGTCAATGATATCGTCAGTTATATCGTTATGGCAAATTTTCAAATGTATATCGTGATTAATATTTTTGGTCATATCGCCCTGCTCTATTAGATAGATTATAGTGACAGTTAGTTGTCTGGTTGACTAGTTGATAACATCCCAAATACATTGCTATTAAAGTTGATTGCATTACATTCTACTAGTCTTTATCTAACACTGGTCTTGAAACCGGTTGGTGAACCAGCAACACCGACTACTGACTGAATAAATATTATAATTTCAGGAATTTAGTGGTTGCTGGTTTTTGCAAGGACTTTAGGTTGCCAGCCAGTCGCTTGTCCTCTGTGTATGTGTGTGTGTTAGTAAGGGAGACTGGTGTTATAGTTATTACTGCTTACTCCATGTGTCACTATTTTAGTTAGCATCCTGGGTTTTTGATCTTTAATGTAATAACACTGTAAATCACTCTGTCCTATTATTGTTTTTGTTTTTTTTCTTGTGATCAGAGTGAAAACGTACTTTTTGTTTTTCTGTGACAGTGCGGATGAAATATTGCTAAAGCCTTCAGGGGCCCAACTTACAGTTGAGTTTCTGGAGGAGCATTCATTCAGTGTACCTGTCATGGTTCTGCGGCGGGATGGCCTGGGTATGACCCTACCTCCATCATCATTTGGCGTCAGTGATGTGGAGCACTACATTGGTAAAGTTACAATTTAAATTATGGTTAGGTTGTGTTTTTGTAATCAGTAAATTCGTTTTTGTTTGCTTTGTTTTCTGAAACCTGTGCATTTTGTTAAATTCAGGTTCGGATAAACAGATTGATGTAATTGATGTTTCACGCCAGTGTGATCTGAAGATGCGTTTGGGCGACTTTGTTGAGCACTACAACAGCCCCAACAGAGACAGGGTCCTCAATGTCATCAGCCTGGAGTTCTCTGAGACCAGGTATGAAAAGACAGTCATTCTACTAAATATACGTTTAAGTAACACATTGTCGTTACTGGTGTGGAGTTTTGAAGACTAAATAAAAGTTTTGGATTTATCTTAGACTGTCAAACCTGGTGGAGACGCCTAAGATTGTGAGGAAACTTTCCTGGGTGGAAAACCTCTGGCCTGAAGAGTCTGTTTTCGAGCGTCCCAATGTGCAAAAGTACTGCCTAATGGGAGTGAAGGATAGCTACACAGACTTCCATATTGACTTTGGAGGCACCTCAGTATGGTACCATGTCCTCAGGGTAAGTGTTAATTGTTTCAAAGGTTTCTGTTCACATTCATTTTTTGTGTTTGTGTTTTAAACGAATAGTTTTGCATCTTTTTAAAGCTTCCCTTATTGTGCTTACTCAGGGTGAGAAAATCTTCTATTTAATTTCCCCCACCCCTGCCAACCTGGCACTTTTTGAGCGATGGAGTTCATCATCTAACCAGAATGAGATGTTCTTTGGGGACCAGGTTGACATGTGCTATAAGTGTTCTGTCAAACAGGGAAACACCTTGTTCATACCAACAGGTAAGCACTTGGGTAATTCTTTTTGTTAGAGCAGAGTTTTGTTTTGTCAGATATCTCAAACTAATTACATTAACTCAGCTACAATATGAACATCAGGCATTTCATCTGGTTTCTACATGGGCATACATGATGACAACACAAAAAAGCCGTAGAAAATAAGTAAAATAGAAACTGTCTATGTTTCTGTGGCGCAGTCTTGTTTCTACCAAGTATATTGCAACAATTCAGCTTATAGTTCAATATCCAAACAGAGGTCAAACAGCTTTTAAAAGTTACCAGTAAAGAAGAAGATGATTGGTGTGCATTCTTTCTCTTTGATTTAGATTATGAAAGCAATAACATGCCACAAAATGTTTTGTGAGCAGTAAAGATTACAATGGTGTTTACAACACTGTTTTTGTGTATGCACCATAATGCCTAAGTTACATTTTTATATTTATACACAGTTGTGTAAAAGCCTTGTTTTAGAGAGACGAGCCAAAGCTGAGAAAAAATGATCTGCTTATAGTGTGGATTTTTATTTATTTATTTTTTAACCAGGGTGGATTCATGCTGTGCTCACTCCAGTGGACTGCCTGGCTTTTGGAGGAAACTTCTTGCATAGTCTCAACATTGACATGCAGTTGCGGTTAGTTTTTTGATAAACTTATGTATGTCAAGTATATTTAATTGAGCATAATTGTATTCCTTTTGACTGAAATGTTGAAATGTCAGTGTTTAGACATGGCGGACGAAGGAACTTGCACCCTTAATTGTTGTGGTTCCTCACTTCTTGTTCCTCAAGCCTGAAGTTCTGTATTTGGTTAAAATTACTATACTTGTGGGTTGTTGTTGTTGTTTTTTCCTTGTCTGCAGAGATATTTTAACCTGGTGGCAATAAATAACTTTTTGTGATGTGGTATTGTTTAGGGCATATGAAATAGAGAAGAGACTAAGCACAGCAGACTTGTTCAAATTTCCCAACTTTGAGACTGTGTGCTGGTATGTAGGAAAGCACCTTCTCGATACTTTCAGAGGTAAGGGCTTTGGCTTTTATTATGTTTTTATTTGAACTACTTGGCTGGTCTGTGTTTGCTGTTAATAATTGTTGTATTGCTAACTTTGTGGTGTTTGGTCTGACAGGTTTGAGAGAAAATCGCAGGCATCCTGCCACTTACCTGGTTCATGGGGCGAAGGCCCTAAACAATGCCTTCCGCAGCTGGACCCGCAAAGAGGTAAAACCTTAAACATTTGCAATGTAATGTCCCATTTTAGTCCGGTTTTACTGATTCTCTTATTGCTTGGTTTATTTCCCTTCTAAAGTTGACTTTGAAATATGGGAAGTTTTTTTTTTTTTTTTAATTATTATTGTTTTGGCCCAGAGAATGCTACTGATTGGATCAGAAATACAGCTCTACAATTGTTTTAATACATTAACTTTAATGCAGTAAAATCTATAGTGTCATAAATGATTACATAAAAGTTACTGCATGGTATTTTTCTTGTTTAGAAGCAAAACATTAAATTGCAGCAATGCTGTTAAGAAAACTGCTAATTTGGGATGTGTTTTTATTTGCTCCCTAGCAAAGAGTTAAACGAGAAAATCAGCCACTTTCATGTCTGCCTCTGTCAGATGGCCGTAAACTGCTTATACCTCTGAAGCTTGTTTGTTTAATCAGTGTAGAAATGACGTCCTGTGGCTTCGCCACGGTGTTATGTCTGTTATGTCTGTTTGCCTACTGGTGGTGGTCAGAGGGCCCGGTGGCGCCTGTGTCCGGCAGCCTCGCCTCTGTCAGTGCGCCCCAGGGCAGCTGTGGCTACAATGTAGCTTGCTATTGCCAGTGTGTGAATGTGTGTGTGAATGGGTGGATGACTGAATGTAGTGTAAAGCGCTTTGGGGTCCTATGGACTAGAAAAGCGCTATACAAATGCAGGCCATTTGCCATTATGTCTTGGTTCTGAGCACTTGCCAGACAACCAGCAGAGACTCCAGGAAGTTACCGATCACTGACAGGAAATACTGCTGCATGACCAAAGTCATTACACTAATCTTACCCCTCGGCAGCCATCATGGCATTGCCCTCAGGCTCTGAGCCTGTAACTTTTCCTTGTAACATCATTTGTGTAACTGATGTAGTGACATTTCTACAGTAAAATGATATATGGCCATTTCCCCATTGTGACAGTTTGTAATGTGTGAAATAATGATAAGAATAATAATCATAGTAACATAAAAAGAGCATAGTATCACTTGTAGCTTTGGAAAATGTTGTAAGGAGATGATTGATGATTATCTCCTACACTCAGGCTTTAGCAGATCATGAAGTGGAGATTCCAGAAACCATCAATACTCAGGCGCTGGTGAAGGACCTGGCCAAGGAGATTCGTCTGGTAGAGGTAAATGAAATCACTGAAAGCTTCTACATTCTACAAATGTTAATGTTTAAATGTTTTTCTTACTCTTTCTGTGTTTTAATGATTTTAAAAAATAATCTGTTTTTCAGGATATCTTTCAGCAAAACATTGGCCGCACTGGTCCTCAGTTTCCTGGTTCGCCACTCTCCAAAGCTCCCCTCACCACCTCTCAGAATTCAGGACGGCCCCCTGGAAAAAAGAAAGGGCCCAAGCCCAAGGAGATGACAGGGGGTGTTGGGCCCCCAGGAACCAAAAAGAAGAGTCAAAAGGGACTACTTAAAGCAGAAGCAGGAGAACTCGATCTGATTGAGATCCACACCAAACATACACTCAAGAAATTTCAACCTGGAAAGTCTAAACACAAGAACAAGGTATGATGTTTGCAGATGTTTGTGATGATAATGGGAATGCCTATCCAGCATTTTCAGTGAACAAGTTTCATTTTCATATATCCTTATAGTGATGATCTCTCTTTGCAGTTGGAGTTACCATTAGAGGAGTTTGAAGGGAAGATAAATAAAAGCAAGCTGAAACTTGTGTTGACCAATGGAAAAATTCAAGGGTAAGCTTTACAGCCATTTCAAGGGTTCCTGTTGGTTCTGTGATCTTACTACAGGTCGATGTGTTTACCTGCTGTTTTTTCTGGCTTCAGTAAGAAGGATGGCAGCAGTAATGGTGCAGGAAGTGCTAGAAACTACAAACATCTTGCGACGGAGGGATCCAGTCTGTCCGACTTGGAATCTGAGGATGAGTTGCAGATTGATGAGACCCCACCTCCACGACGGAAGACAGCTGGACTGAGTAAGAAGAAGAAGCTGAGTGGTAAGTGTATTATGCATTCTTGAACGAAATATATACATGTGTTTAATCTGTTCATTCATTTATTCATCTATTGCAAGTAAAATTTATCATACTTAAGTAAAGCTGTTTGAATGCTGGGACTAATAACAAAATATGGTTTCTAATATAATTCAGTAGTAGTTTCAAAGCTGTAATTTAATAGTGTTAAAATGTACCTTCAGGTCTTCCTAGAAAGCTGCCCAGAGCCAAACCCTGCTCTGACCCTAATCGCATCAGAGAGCCCGGAGAAGTTGACTTTGACATTGAGGTGAGATTATTATTGAAACGGCCATCCTTTCAGGTCTTTGAGTTCCAATTCAAATGTGTTCTTTACTTAAAACAGTCAGAAAAGGTCAGTCCCAAAGATTTAAAGAAACTATTCACTACACTATAATTAATGTTTCATAAATCATAAATCGCTTATATTGATTTTGTTATCCCCTGCTGAGCAAACAAAAGCTTTATTTCATAAGACAAGCCATGGAGTGTTGACAAGAACTTGATGTTCAGTTTTTAAACAATTGATGTGGCTTCAGGAGGACTACACCACTGATGAAGAGGCACTGGCTGCTCATGGAGTGAAGGGTGGTGCAGGGGGCATTCTGGACTTACTGAAGGCTAGCAAGCAAGTGGCAGGCTTGGACTCTACAGCAATCGGGTAAGATTGCCTGGATCATCTGTGTGTTGGTACTTATAAATAATCATAATAAAATGGTACTGTGTGAAGCTGTGCAGCTGAAACACCCAGAAAACTTTGTATACCTTTGTCAAGAGTGGAGGCGGGTGAAAATGACTCATATTGTTGATGAAGTAATCTTGAAAACCTTTGTTTTACAAATTTGCAATGGGTTTGGGGTCCCACTTTGTGTAAGAGTTTTATATTGCGAGGTGATTAGTGATGGGCTGTGTACTTTTCTCAGTGAGGAAGCCCCAGCCTCTCCCAGCACTCGTGATGCCATTCAAGGGATGCTCTCCATGGCCAACCCCCCTTCGTCATCCTCCTCCTCATCCTCTTCATCTCCTTTGTCTATATCTGGAGGCCTGACAGAAGGATTAGGGGTCGTCAAGGAAAAGGGCGGCAAGGCTGTATGGGTGACAGGAGGGGTCAAAAAGACAGCAAATTCTGAGAAGAAACCTGTCATTCAGCGACCTGGAAAACGTCCAATTAAACGACCAGCCCGTCACCTTAGTGACGAGGAAAGTCCAGATGAACAGGAGACTCTGGGAACTTGTTTTAAAGATTCAGACTATGGTGAGCAGTACAACTTTGATTAATTTTCCTGATCAAGCCAAAATTTAATTATGATAATTTTTTTAAATTATTTATTTTTTTAAGTTTACCCATCCTTGGAATCTGATGAGGAGGATCACACCAACAAGACTAAGATGAAGCGGAAGAAAAACTGGGATGACACACCATGGAGTCCAAAAGGTAAACATAGCAGAAGGATCGATCAAATTTCTTTTTAGCTTTCTGATGTTTAGTCACTCAATAACTTCTTTTCATATACAGCCAGGGTGATGCCCACCCTTCCCAAACAGGATCGTCCAGCCAGGGAGGGAGCTAGAGTTGCCTCTGTAGAAACTGGCCTTGCTGCAGCTGCTGCCAAGCTGGCACAACAAGTGAGTGGGGGGGGAACTAATAAAAAAAATCTTGTCTTCTAATATTCCTTGGAAAAGATGAAAAACTTTGTTGTTTGTGCAACAGGAGCAGCAAAAGCCTGCTAAAAGGAAGTACACGAAAAAGCAGCGTCCCCCTGCTCCTGTCATCACTCCACCTCCTGTTCAGACCGAGCCAGCCCCACCCTCTCCAACACCTGCCCCAGAGTCTGCAGCAGACGTCAGCCCAGACAGAAGAGTGGATTATTACTCTGCTAGTCTGTTGGACCATGAATATACAGCAGGACCAGGACCTTTTGGCTCAGGAGGACCTAGAGGCAGTGGAGCCATGGCTCCGGGTGTATTTCTTACATCAAGAAGACCTTCCCTGTCTCCACAAAATAGCAGCTCTCACTCCGGTGCATCCCCTGCAGGTTTATCCAGTCAGGGCACAACAGGAGTTGGTCAAGGTGAGCATAAACTTGAGTAAACTTTAGTTTTGACAGCATGATTTCATATTTTATAAAGTTTTATTTGTTTTTAATGTTTCCCTTATACCTTGATTTAGGGAAACGTCCAAAGAAAGGACTTGCGACTGCAAAACAGAGACTTGGAAAAATCCTGAAAATTCACCGCAATGGCAAACTTCTCTTGTGAGAGGTGTTGGAAATGTGGCTGAAGACTTGAAGAATGAGAATGAAGAAAAGACCTGAAGTAGGTCTGAAGGAAAAAGAGACAGTAATCTATATTTTTTATTCCAGATAAATTTGTTTACTGTTTTTACTCGTTGCCGAACCTCACAAAAAAAATTCTTGCCCTACACCAGTTACTCTGCCCAGTTCTGCTCACCCTCATCTGCATAAAGGTATTTTCAGAAGCACATGTGTGGCTTTAAGTGAATCACTGTAATATGCTGGACAAGCACTTAACGTGGTAATTAACTGTTAATTACCACCTATTTGACGTCACATTTGAATTTCAGAATGTCAGGTGGATATTGATTTAACGTGGTAATTGACAAAGGCAAATGGTTTCTTTTGTTTAGGCCATTTTAGAGGTTGTATTTATGTTTGTACTATCATCATACATTTTTTTTTCTTTTTTTAAAGGGAAAGAAAACAGTTAATGTGATATTTGTATAGGCCCCTTTCCCATGCAGAAGATCCATTGGTGCAAATACTGACAGAGTTGTAGTATTATTTTTGTTTAGTTTCCTTTTTACCTAATTTTTATTACAATAGAGGTTGTACAAAACTCAAGTGTGTGCATATAATATGCGACATGTATTAATTCTTTTTGAGAAATTTGCCCCTGATGTTTGTATAGAAAATAGATCTCCATATATTGTAGCTCTACCTATGACAGCTGACGTGCTAGACTAATGCCAGGACTTACCACCATTATTCTATTTATTCTTTTCATATTTATTTA
This sequence comes from Astatotilapia calliptera, assembly GCF_964374335.1. Lineage (NCBI taxonomy): Eukaryota > Metazoa > Chordata > Actinopteri > Cichliformes > Cichlidae > Astatotilapia > Astatotilapia calliptera. The sequence goes on from NC_137441.1 coordinate 34,797,635, forward strand.
ACAGGGCAGAACTTTTGCCATCTCTTATCCTGTTTTAATGTTGTATGTTTTTACAATCTCATCTTCTGGTCCCCATGTCAAGTATTTTCAACCACTTTATGCTTGTACAAAAACTGTAGCCATTGCTTTGTTGTCACTGTAAATACTTGTAATATTTGTAATTAATATAGCTGCTTAAATGCAGAACAATTTTAGACTTAAAAACAAACAAACAAAAAAAAAAAGGTTCCTGCATGTTGCCGTAAATTGCGCCCCGGATGTTAGCAGGACTCTTGGGTCAGAAATAGAAATGTGTTTTTGTATCACAGAATGTACTAGTCCTAAAGTGTTGGCAGAGATGTAGATTTAACTTTGTGAAGGTGCAGGACATGAGTCGATATGTAAATATATGTTGTAATTTAAATTCTTTTATAGTTCAAAAACTTTCAGATCTTTCGTAACATGACTTGTACATTATACATTGCTGTATTTGGGAAATATCTGAAATAGTTCTTTTTTATATTTGTATGCAGTAACTCTCATGCTAAGTCCATGTTGTCTTGTTAGTGTTATTGGAAGCGTGCTGGAAAATGCCCTTGTTAAATTTCATCCATTTAGTTTTATATTAATTATTGTTGATTTTCACTCTTGTGTTGGTGTGAACTGTGCATTTTAAACATGATGTGTTTTAAATACGACCTGGAAATGATAAAATATACCTTGGGCAAAATTTCTTTTTTTCTTTGAGTTTATTTGATGATTGCTGAATCACCAAAAGCACTACCGGTGGGTCTTCTGATTTCTCATGTCTGCTGGAGAACCAAGGTGTCAGTGCATTCATGAAGGTGTCATTTAGGAACGTTTTTGAATACACAAACAAGGAATGTTGTGTTGTATTAAAAACATCTACACTTAATGATTTTTTTCCAATAAAAGTACAGTTTCATTAATTGTAGAGATTAGCAACCTACTTGGGTATTTTTAATAAAGGGTGTAAACATATTTTCTCATGGTTTTTTTGATCTATGAATTACTGTACTATTATTATTTTAACATCTTAACATCCCACAGTTTAATTTTAGGGTTGAATACATTTGTTAATACAATGTCCAGTCTTTTTTCCACAAATGTCAGTAAGTTTGAATGCACTTTGATATTAAACTATATTTTTCAGAAAGCCTGGAGACTTTTGCTGTGTGCTTTCGTTTGCACATTTAATTAAAAAGTCGAGACTGGAAATGCCATTTACTTCCAATCTGAAATGCCTTAGCATTTGTTTTTGTTTTGTGTGGTTTTTTAATAGCAATTACAAGGGAGTGCCCTGTGTAAACGCAACAGCAGGTATTCTCGCGAGAACTAAACTGCCATACCACTCGTTAGTGCAAGATGGAGAAGCAAATGTAACACGCATTCGAGGTAGGCAGAAAGACTTATTCTAAAGTGTTGACACAGGGTTTAGCAAAGCGGTGATGGACGTCTATCGTCCGTAAATTGCTGATTGCTTCTCGTCACGGGATCCGAGCCACCAAAATAGTGTATTTTTAATGGTAATGTATGCGTCTTTTGCAGTGTAAACCGCCATTTTTAATTTAGCCGTGATCCCATGGATAGAGCATTGTGCGGACTCGGAGCCCTAACGGCTAGCCGATTAGCTCGCGCGAAACCCTCTAACACAGAAGCCGCACACTTAACACGCAGAGTCATGTTCACTGTGTGTGGGTATTTGCACCTCTGTGCAAGTAATTCAAAGCCAGTTTTCTCCCTCTGTTGCGGCTTGTTCTCTTGGCGGGAATGAAGACAACTTGAGTCAAAGTGTGTGTTGCAGATTGACTTTTCGTGATGTGCTAACGTTAGCCGTCAAAGCTGAATTAAAGCCGAAGTAGCAAATGTTAGCCAAAAGTGCTAGTAAACCTAGCTAACATCAGATGACTAGCTGTTAACTTTGTCTACGTTAGCGCCACTACTGACTGATCTTTAACTGCGTAGCAAGCTACTTAAACAACACTTAGAAACAATGGGATAGGAGCTGAATGAACACGCTTTCAACTTGGAGCTAACTCAGTTAACTTGGGAGTAATAATAGCCTTTACTTCACTTTGTGTTTCGGATGATGACTTCAACATTCCATAATGTCAGCAGCTATAAATGCTACAGGTTGGTTTTAGATTAAATGTGCGTTCATCGGTAGAATCAGCATGATTTCGTCAAAGAAAATATTGCACTCGGCTACATTTGCAAATTTTATTTATCCTTTATTTATAAATGTGATGCCGGTGAGTCTCACTGTCTCATTTACATATACAAGTCTTGAGATCAAGCGGTGAAACCACTTGGTGAAAACATACCGAGCTGCTGAAATGTGAATATTTGTTACCTGTCAGATTCCCTTCACCATCTCATCATACTCTTAATCGCTGTTAATTGTGATGGTATGACAAAGAAGTAGACCACTTCTCCGTCATTGGCTTAAATCTCCCCTGAGTGCCTCATGGGTTTTTGTATTCTTTATTATTGAATCAAACTATTGCCGGGATAATTCATTAATGCCAGGCCTCAGCTCGCTCATTAAAGGTGATCAGCTTATTAAAGTATAAAACAGTTTGAAAGTGGAGATGTGACAAGTTTTTCTGCAAATATTTTAATGTACTTTAAAATCTGGGTAATTAGGGTAATTCTGTTCAGTGATATGGAGGTTGTGATATTAAAGTACCATATGATTTAATGAGAGAGATTGCCGAAATGGAAATTGTTTTATGCGGACTACTACTCTCTCTCATGGATTTTTCATAAATAAAGTTCTGTTTGGTTGGCATAAATAAGGCATGCACATCAACAGCAAGTCTGTGCTGAACAGTGTAGTTTAATGGCAGACAAATAAGTTGAACTTGAGAAAATTTTAAACAGTAAGGATCTGTTGATTGTTGTCCATGTTTACAGAAAAAATAACTCCCATAGCAGTTATGCACACTGTCCAATTAGTAACAAGATATCAAAGAATTCAGTTTGTTTAAAAATAATGACTTAAGGAAGATACAGATAAGTTAGAAATGTCATTCACATGTGCAAAACCACATACATCCTGAAACCTGTGTCTAAAAGGAAACTGTTAAGGCCCCAAAGTTAGAAAACTGGAGGTACAGTGAAACAGAAATAAGTGTTTAACTATATTTAATTTTACAAAGTAGAAAATCTTTCAGTTTTAATGGAATTCTTCCTGAAACACTGACATGACGGACGTTTGGAGAAATAGAGATGGTGTTTCAAGTGTCCAAGCAGTTCCATTTTCTTTTCTTCATTCAAAACTAATTTCATTGTTTGTCATATGTTTTCAGATTGTGTAAAGAAACAGCGTAGTAAATCAAGGATGAGAAAGGTGGAACCACTGAACCAGATCAGATTCTGGTGAGTACTGCCTCCCCCCCCTTTCTTTTTTTCTGCTTTGACTGAACTGAGCTGGTAATGCACACTATACATGAAGAATATACCTGCAGGGATAAATTGATGTAACAACTTAATATCTGTATCAGTCGATTTTTGCATCGCCTATTGGCAAATAAGATGGTATTCAGAGATGGCAGTGGTTGATGTTTATCTGTTGTGTTAGAGGAGATTTCCACGGGCTAAATGCTTTGGTAGTTTGAAGGGCTGAACGACATAAAAACAGTTCAGTATTTTTAAAAAAAATAATGATTTCTTTGTCATCATATGGCACAAAAAGCACTAAATGTCAAAAACAAAACACCCCCTATAGCCATTGGCAGAGTTTTGGCACATTCTAGTTTGCAATAAGAAGAAGAGGAGCAAGGTATTTCTGACAGTAAACACTTTGGTGTATTTGAAATATTTTTCCACAACTCAAACTAGCAGAAGTTATTGAAATTCCTAAATAAGAAAATGTGACCTTCTTTTCTGGTTCCATGTGGTTATATCTGTCTAACCAGATGGTCTTGGTGAGATTTACTGTGATTTCTATTTTTCAGCCATTGTTCAGCTCTGAACAACTGGGCTCTGTGACAGTGTTTGTGCTGCTCATCATACCCAAATATTAATTTAGGGAAAAACCATAACCTCTCACAGGGTGTGTGGAGCTTTTGGAAACTTTTTGGTTTTATGTCCGTGCTGTAATCAATATTGGCAGACATCCATATTTATAATTTTAAAAAACCCTGTAAATACTATTTTAAATAATCACCAATATACAACCAATGTCAGTAAAATATCCACTGATATTGCAATAAAATATTTAAAACAAAAACATCCCTTAAGATAATGCCTAGATATGGCAGGGGTTTAATTTAGTCCCCACTCATTTTGTGTAATTTGAATTTGCCTATCAATAAATAATGCATGAATAATTCAGATTAATTTGGTAAACAAATATAGTGCCAAAAGAAAACAATGCTTCCCTTTCCCCCCCCTTTCTTCTTCTTTTTTTTTAATGACACTGAATTTTGTTGAATTAGGCATATGGAGAAAACTACACTTAAATCATATAAGCTATAATGTAGCACTGAGTAACTGAGCAAGGTCGGTGTTCTAACATCAGTATGTTAGCTCTTAAAGGTTTGAATTAAGTACTCGCTTACTTCATCAGAGAAGTCTTACACACATAATGCAACAGTGAGTAATCTTAAAAAATATCAATGAACTAGACAATTAGCAACCTCTAAGCTTATTTAGCTGAAATAAAGTGTATACTCCTGACTTGTCCAGGTTTTGTAAACAGGCTTTTAAAAATTCTGATTTATTTATTTTGTAAATATTCATGGATCAAATACCTAAAGTTGTTTTGATGCAATGTGCTTGTGTTTTCTAAGTGTTCACGGTGGCTAGCACAATATTTTGATGCACATGTAAGTTCGTATGAATATGTCGGCGCTTACGCTGGTGTGCCTGGTATGCTTTCATGAAAATAACTTGAAGAACTGTGTCGACTTAATATGATAAGATGTTTTGTTGGTGCATCCCACAGAGGGCCCATTGCCCCGTTATAAATACGCACTGCATCGATACAGACAGCAGTGGCTTCTCATTCCCAGCCGTAGCGTTATTCACTTTTTGCACACTACCCACACTCATCATGACTGTGCCAAGAGCTAGTGCCTATGTGCTATGGAAACAGGCGGGGATACTGTAATACTCCGGACGGACGAACAAACTTCTTAATTGATTCGGTAGTCAATTTTCCCTTCTGCAAACTAAAAACAAAACTCGCAGTGTCACGTTAGACCAGTCCGACAATGATTCAGCGAGTTGTTCTGCGTTTCTGCTCACTGCTCAACTAACGGTAGCTAGCTCGCTAGCTAGCGCGTGCAACGACTGTAGCTTTAGAGCCAGGAACTCCGAGCCTAAGAAAAAAAAAGTCACGTTAGTGTTTCCAGGTATTTTGCACACATTCCTCTCTTTGTCGCTAGTCACCGAGTTGTTTACAGATTCATCTTAACTGGAGTAGGGCCAGCACAGAACTAGGGAGTGCGGGCTCCTTTTTGCGGCCTGTGCAGCCCCGACCTAAATTAGTCAAGAGTCAGGTCAGGACAGGATGGTGAATCTGTAAGGTCTGGTTTGACAGCTGTGCCACAAATGGTCCTAGCGGTTTGAATTTTGTTTAGTTACATTGTGAATGGTTATCGCTGATGACACGCATGACTTGATTATGACTTGGCTGACTTTTTAAAAAACGTTTGGTGACTTAGAATTTCAGAGGAAGATCGTTTGCTAACGGTACCGGTAGCTCGGTGTTAGCTGGTCAGGGGTTAACATCTCCGCAGCAAACGTTGCCGATCGATTCTGTCGCTACGTTGAGTTTTACAGGGGTTCTCGTTTTCTTAGACGTGTTGCTACCTGATTACAAACAAAACGCATCACGTTTATGACCTATAACTGCAGAGTGGGCTTTGAATAGGAACTTGTTAACGTTAGGTAAATAACGTAAAGCTATTACCGACGCTAGCTTGTTAGCTAGGTAGCTATAACTTTAACCTGTAAGCTTCGAGTCGTTTGAGTTTATGGAAAAGCAAACAGAGAGGCGCACTGTTTGGCTTAAATCTCCCCTGAATTTGAAAGTGATGAAACGTCGGGCTAATGTTTTAGGCCAATAAATGGGACCCAATATAATTTGATTAACTTTGTGTCGTACATTGCTCGCTAGCCGTCAGCTAATGCTCTGCCCGGTTTGCTTTGTGATCATCAGACTTTTAGAGAGCCTGAGAAAATGTCAATGTTTTCATCACCTTTTTAACCACTGGTGGTGATCAATCATATTTCGCTGTAACAGAATTTCGAGGATTATCGCCATATCATCTACCTTTGCTTATTCATTGAGTGCCCTGCCAAATGTTGAGATTTGTAGTCGACTGTCTGTATTTTGTTATGTGTATTTCAAGTACATAATGTACGAATTTACCTAGATATATAGCCAGCAGGTACTTTTTTGTGTTATATTATGTACTGGATATTATCCAAATAATTTACATATTTACCTGGAGCATTTTTTTTTTAAATAACATATGGAACACTGTTTTGATGTAAGGTTTTGATTTTACAGATAGAGCAACTGGAACATGCCCTTAAGTGGGCATTGCCAAATATTTTTTTGTAAGTATGTATCTTATTTGTTTTTTTAGTCTTTTTTTTTTTTGTTTTTTTTTTGGGTTTTTTAAAGACATTTTAATGTTAATATTTCAATATCTGAATAACTGTTTGGCTGGGAGTATTTAGATATGTAAAGTCCAAATGTATATTTACCCAAGTGCTATAGAAGAATATCTGCATCACAGCACACTGAAATTCATTATTAGATGTTGCTTTATGGGTTACATTAACATTTCTCAACAGGAGCAGCAAATAGAGATTATTGACAATGAAGGTCGACAGAAGCAAGTTAAAGAAAACACCTACGGAAGCTGTGAGTATATTTGATGCTGGCTGCGTTTTCTTTCATAGCTCCTAACCTCACTGCTGCCTAAATTGCATGTAGTTGGGATATTTAGGATGACTTTTCTCTAGCCAATTGTGATAAGAGTTCATAATGGGAGCAGGGCCTAAAAGAACTTGTTGAAGATGCTTTTTATTTTTATATTGTAAGAAATTTACAGTGTGTCATGTCCAAAAATGCGCGGGGGGGGGGTGTCTATGACTGCAAGCATGATGTGTACGATACAGTTGACAACTCGGATAACTTCTCTAGTAAAAATCTGGGAATTTTCTTATCTGTAATGTAGAGCTGGGCGATAGAACGATAACGATATGTATCGCGATATAACTTTTACTCGATAGAGAAATTAAGCTATCGCGATAGACCTCGCCGCTCTTGTCCTCTTAAAATAAAAATAAAAAAATTAAAATTAAAAAAAAAAGGTCAGCCAATCCAAACTAAGTAGCGCAGAGCCGAACCAATCACAGCCGCAGCGTCACGTCGCGTGACTTGTTACGTACAGCACAAGTGCCAAGCCGCACGTGTGTTTATTTGGGAAGCAGCCAGCGGGTAATGGAGCCAGCGCGTAATGGAGGAAATGAGTGTGCCGACTAGAAAAATCAACCGAGCGTGACCGAAGAGAAAACAGATGATGGTTCCAACGCCGGAGAGATTGTCGAACGGAAGAGCCATAGAAGTTCCGTAGTGTGAAGGTATTTCGACTATTTCAAGTCTGACAAAAAACAGAGTAGCGTGCACTGTGAATTGTGCCGAAAGCAAGTCTGGAAATACAATAAACTGGTGCATGCGTCACACTGCGCGCCACGTTATTGTTTCAGTGAAATGAATTTCTACAATACTGTTACTGTTAATTCTACTCTCTGCAGTGTTTAAATGCTTACATATACACACAGTTACTGTCCGTCCACACACACGACTCGGTTCTGCTTCTATGCCCCAGCTTTGTTTACTTTTTCCCACCGAGGCTTCTAGACTTCTGATTGGCCAACATTTCTGCACGGTTAGGAATCTAGCGCCACCTGCTGCTTTGGCATGTTCATAGCAGCGTTTTCCTTCATTTCTGCCTTTATGTGTGGACGGGATTATTTTTTAAAACGGAAACGGAAAATCTCCGTTTTCAAAAATACCCGTGTACGTGTGGACGTAGCCTCAGTCTCTGACTGGAAGCGCTAATTCGTCATTCGGCTTTTGTCAGACTAAAGTAACTGTTAAAACTGTTTGAAAAGCTCAGCTATACAACAAGGAGAGATTGAGAATTTCCTTTTAGTTCTCAGTTTATTTGATATTGACAAAAGTTAGTCAGTTTTGTCTGTTCTTCTGTAAAACAAACTAAGATTTATTTTTAGAATTAATATTTTGTTTCTAAGTGGAATTGACAATTTAGTCTGTTTCGTTTGTTCTATTTTGAAACTTAAACGCTTTAGCGGCTGCCTTTTGTGTAGTTTGCAATATTTGCCTTTATTTATCTGAAAAAGTCTCATGTTCCTTAAGTACATCTACCCTGTTGAACTTATTATGGGAAATAAATATTTAAATAAAAACAAGCTGCTGATTATTTCACATTTTACTTGTGAGCAACGGCACATTTAAATCTTACAAATATAGTTATTTGGCTGATATCGTGATAGATATCGTTATCGCCTGAAATGAAAAAAACATATCGTGATATGAAAAAATCTCATATCGCCCAGCTCTACTGTAATGTTTTGATAAGCAGGAATGGCTGTTATCCTTGTTTAATGAAACCCCAGTTAACAAAACTGGATACAGAAATAACTTTATTCCAATTCTATTAATTACTGTGGGTCTGGCTGTAACTGTTTTGAGCACCAAACATTTCTGCAGGAAAAATTCTGGTATTTATCTTAGAAGGATCTTGAACTCTCTGAACTGAATTTGGTTAAATTGAACTGAAATACTTTAATGTTGGAGTTTTTAAGAATGGTAAGGGGTTAGAGCTGAAGACTTAATACATTTAACAGCCATACTGTTGTTTACCTTGATGATAATGCCTGCTCAGCTGATTGCCGTGATAAGTAAACAGTGACAGGACACGTCTTGTAGGATTGTGCTATTCAGAAATGGAAGTATTGGTCAGTTAAACCAAGTAATTCACTATGCTTTTTAACTGTTGGTTCAAAGATGTTGAACAGTCTTCCACCACTAGGCAGACTGCAGCACCCCTCACTTTTTTGAAGGGAAGTTGTAAACAACTAGGTGGAAAGTAAAACAAGTCACGGCCCTGCTAAAGCAGAGAATTCTAGCAGTACTTTGTTTTAGAAAATAAATGCCTGTATCTAAACTGTTTCAGAATAAAATGGCATTCAACCACATTTTGCACAAGGGTATTGGCATTAAAGAATGCTGTGGTGCTAGCATTGCTAATGTCAGGCTCACTTTGTTTCTCAAAGAGTGTGATTACCAGCTTAAAGTAGCTCAAATACACACATAGTATTTCTATGTACAATTTTAAGCCCAGTTCATTAGATTGTGCTCAGTTTGACTTTGACTTGCTTTTTGACTTGTTAATTGATCTTTTTCTTTTCTCTTCCTTCTCATATTTAAACAACTTGAGTGAAAGTATTGTGGGTTATTGTGTTTGCCCAGAGTTGTTAGTTCAGTGTAAATGGAGATTTTCACTGTCTATCAGCATAGATCATCTGTTTAGGGTGCTATATTGTGTTTTGAGAAGACTCCTAAGGATCCAGGAACTGTGCTTGACCAAATATTTTCCTAAACCTTCTGCACCAACAGCCTGCTGACTGCAGGATACTTATAGAGAAGCTCAAGGCATGCAACGATGAGCAGCTATTGGTTGAACTGCAGCATATCAAGACCTGGAATATTGGCAAGGTAAGAAGATTAGGCTGAAGGAGAAGCTACTCCTTCAGTCTTTTATAAAACACAAACTCTTATAACAAGGTTCCCATCACTCTAGAATTGTGTGGAATATCATCAAATATATTTGAGAAATTTCACAATACCTGTTGACACAAGTTCATGACATTTCCGCACCACACTCCTAGAAACATCTCCCTGAAATGAAATTATGTCTTAGCAAGTGTAGTAATAATACAGATTAACAGAATGCAAAAGGGAATGGGGAATGAGAAATAAATTGACTTTGACTTTATTAAATTTATGAAAACTTATGAGCTACAAGCAAATATAAAAATAATTATGTATGAATGTCACTGGCACTTGCCATTGGTCTGACTTGCTGTCATTACAGAATCCTAATGGCCAGAAGTACTACTAATTTGAGAGTAGAATACAAAATCTAAAACTTTTTTTGGACATTAAATTAAATCAATGTTATGTAATATTTGTTTGAAATTAGTTTTTTGTTTTTTTTATCTCTTTCAACAGTGTGAGCTTTACCATTGGGTGGATCTGTTGGACCGCTTTGATGGTATTCTGTGTGATGCAGGCCAGACAGTAGAGAATATGTCATGGCTGCTGGTGTGTGACCGTCCAGAGAATGGACAGCTCAAAGCCTTGCTTTTGGCAGTGCTCAACTTCACAGCTTTGCTTATTGAGTACAGCTTCTCTAGGCACCTTTACAGCTCCATAGAGGTATGGTTCAACCAATTCAGCTCTTCAGTACTACTGATACATATTTGTTTATTTTTTGTGCTGTGGATATATCAGAGAAAATGAAGTTCACAAACTTAAATATTTCTTGTTTTATCTACCATCCACCCCCTTTACAGCACCTGACCACCTTGTTAGCATCATGTGACATGCAGGTGGTCCTGTCTGTGCTGAACCTACTCTATGTGTTCAGTAAGCGATCCAACTACATCACAAGACTGGGATCTGAAAAAAGGACTCCTCTCCTGGCCCGTCTGCAGCACTTGGCTGAGGTCTGGTGAACATTTGTCATTGTGATTCTAGCTGTCCCTCAAGAAGTGGAGTTGAATTGTTTAGTCTCTTTGTTCTTTTCTTTTCTGCAGAGTTGGGGTGGGAAGGAGAATGGCTTTGGTCTGGCTGAATGTTGCAGGGATCTGCCTATGACGGTAAGATTTTTTTTTTTCTTTCTTTTTTTTGTGAGTGAATGATGTTTCATAACTATAATCTACATATTACTGTTGGCCAGAAAGTTTTATGTTTCTAAATAGATGCTGTCAAAAACTATTAAATTACGCCTACTTATAAATTATGTGCATATTCCCACTGCAGAAGTATCCTCCCAGTGCCACCACACTTCACTTTGAGTTTTATGCTGAACCGGGCCCTGAGGTCAAAGTAGAGAGAAAGGTATAGGCATCAACATTTACTAAAGCAACCAAAGTAAAAACTGAATAATATTTGGAATATTCTGTTGACCACCTGACTGTGTCCCAATCATTTCCAAATGTCATATTCCCTCCGCAGACAAGTAGTAACACACTACATTATATTCACATCGAGCAGCTTGACAAGGTACAGTCAAATTAGAATTGCATCATTAACAGCTTAAAAGCCACATCTTGGCTTCTTGACCTAATACATAGCTTGTTTTGTCTCATAGATTTCAGAGAGCCCATCAGAAATCATGGAGTCACTGACAATGATGTACAACATCCCAAAAGACAAACAGACCCTACTGTTTACTCATATTCGACTAGCCCATGGTTTCTCAAATCACAAGAAGAGGTTGCAGGCTGTACAAGCCCGACTGCATGCTATTTCTATACTGGGTGAGCAGAAAGCTTTTTCCCAAGAAAGTGACATGATTTTGGTCCTAGTTTTATGTTCTAACCTTTTCTCTCTTTCTTTGCCTCTCCCCACCAGTGTATTCAAATGCACTCCAAGAGTCAGCCAACAGTATTCTGTATAATGGCTTGATAGAGGAGCTGGTGGATGTCTTGCAGATTACAGACAAACAGCTTGTGGTAAGAAAGTAATTTTTTTTTTTTTTTGCCCCCCTTTTTTTTTCCCCCTTCAAGCTCGATCACTGTCATTACACTAAATGTACTTTCATTGTATTAATAAAATGTCTTTTGATGTGTTTTGTGAATGTGTGAGAAGATGATTACTTTCAGTGCCTTCTTTATTCTTAGGTCTGCACAATATCTGTCCTTTTTCATTGTCTTTTCTCTGAAGTGCTGTATTGGATTTTGTTCTTCAGGATATCAAGGCGGCCTCTTTGCGCACTTTAACTTCAATTGTCCATCTGGAGAGGACGCCCAAGCTTTCCAACATCATCGACTGCACCGGCACTGCCTCATACCATGGCTTCTTGCCCGTGTTGGTTCGCAATTGCATACAAGCAATGATTGGTGAGAACATAGCAGAAATTATGACCCAAATTTTTAATGAGTGATGTGCAAGAAATTTGGTAAATAAAATCAGAGCTTTTAACCCCCCCGCCCCCCTTTGCTTTCTAGATCCTCTGATGGAACCTTACCCACACCAGTTTGCAACAGCACTCTTTTCATTCCTTTACCATTTGGCTAGCTATGATGCTGGAGGGGAGGCCCTTGTGTCCTGTGGAATGATGGAAGCCCTCCTTAAGGTACATACAGGCCCTATAGTACATCGTAGCCATTCATAATGTTGTCTTTAAGAAATATATCAATGATTATCTTGTACTTCATAGGTGATCAAGTTCTTGGGTGACGAGCAGGACCAGATCACCTTTGTAACAAGAGCAGTGCGGGTTGTGGACCTCATCACCAACCTTGACATGGCTGCCTTTCAGTCCCACAGCGGCCTTTCCATTTTCATCTGCAGACTAGAGGTTTGTTAGGCATATTCCTGACCTAGCCACTTTTGGATACAGTCACTCAGTCCTCTGCATTTGCTCATTCCTCTCTCTATCAATTTCTTAAAATAGCATGAGGTGGACCTGTCGAGAAAAGAGTGCCCTTTTGTCATCAAGCCAAAGATCCAGAGGCCTAGTGCAGCAGTAGAGTCTGAGGACATGGACACAGACATGGAGAGTAAGTGAAGATATGGAATGTTTTGAACTTCAATAATATACCAAAAACTTGATTAGAAAACAACCAACCAACCACATGACGTTATGTTCCGTACTAACAGAAGATTGCTCTAAAAGGTTTTTTAAAACTTTTAACTAAAAGCACTTATTTCTTAAATTCAGCTTCACAGACAGTGTTATATCTGTGTCACATTTTGAGAGCAGGGCTCAATGGTGTATATTAGCCACTATATGTATAGTGTTTCATGTCCTCTTTAATGTTTAACATCAGGGTGGTGGTTAAAATGATCTCAATGGACTGGTATTTACATAGTGCTTTTCTATTTATACTGACCACTAAAAATGCTTGACACGACACATGCATTGATAGATTTATTCCACAAAATCATAGCGCTTTGTTGGTCTCACCTCTACATCCAATTTAAAATTGATTTGACCTCACATGGATGTCTCTAAACAAACGGAGCAAACCCACCCTGGCACAGGGAGAGCATGCAGGCTATGTGCATGCTCCAGGAAGGTGTGAACCTAGAACCTTCTTTCATGCTGTAGATGGTGCTAGCTTTTATTTACTGAAAACACATACCCTGGATGGAATCTAGATTGCTCAGGCATGCGGATGGTATGGTAAGAATTTGTTGTCACCAAATTCTGTGACTCCTTGGATGGTGTCAAACATTCAGGCTGGTGCAGGTTGTATAATGAGGGGAATCTTTGTGGACCAGATTTAGGGCAACTTTAAACCTGTTATTGATTGAATGCTGCTGCTGACTTGAGAATTTTTGTTGATAAACTCAACAGTGAGTTCTTAGTGCTTCACCGGCCTTTCCAGTCTTTGAGTAGAACACTTCTCATTTGAAAAGAGGGTTGTTGGATGAATGCGGCGCTGACAGATCTTCTAAACGTATTGGGGTAACTCCTTTACAGAGAGAATGTTGGTATTTTTGAATTTTAGTTGGCATCAGAGGAAAATTGTTTGGCTTTTTTCAGTATTTTATTTGTTCCTGAGTAAATCGGTTTGGCTGAGATTAAAGTTATAGTTTTTACACAGCTGAATAAACGTCAAGCAGACAACTGATTATCAGAAGTGTGAGATGCTGGAGAATATACTCCGGTGTCCCGTTATATTTTAGATACCAAGGAGCAGACGGCTGAGTTTATTAAACTCCACTGAAACATTATGCACATTTCATTAAAATTTAACAAACTATCATCTTGTCTTATATTTAGTTAGCACATATCTTAAACACTTAAAGCTGTAAGCTAATAATAGTTATATAAGAGCAGATGCATGCTGGTGCAATAAGCTGTACGTTGCACGTCCAATGGATGCATGATCTGATTAGTCGACTAATCGCAAAAATAATCGGTGACTAGTCGACTAGGCAGCACGGTGGCACGGTGGTTAGCACTGTTGCCGCACAGCAAGAAGGTCCTGAGTTCAATTACACCATCAGGCCGGGGTCTTTCTGTGTGGAGTTTGCATGTTCTCCCCGTGTTTGCGTGGTTTCTCTCCGGGTACTCCGGCTTCCTCCCACCGTCCAAAGACATGCAGCTTGTGGGGATAGGTTAATTGATTAATCCAAATTGTCACTAGGTGTGAATGTGCGAGTGAATGTGAGTGTGAATGGTTGTCTGTCCCTGTGTGTTGGCCCTGCGACAGACTGGCGACCTGTCCAGGGTGTACCCCGCCTTTCGCCCTATGACAGCTGGGATAGGCTCCAGCGCCCCCCGCGACCCTGAAAAGGATAAGCGGAAGCGAATGGATGGATGGATAGTCGACTATCAAAATAATTGTTTGTGGCAGCCCTATTGTTTATATGCCCTGCTGCCTTTGTTGCTAGATGACTGTATGCGCATCAGTGACACAAGTTACACCCATTAAGACTAATGTACTATGCACTGAGTGATATTCTGTTGCACTATGTGGTACAAAAAAGTATAGTGCTTTTAGCATTAAAACATGCAAACCAATTCTAGTAGCTCCTCCAAAACACTGAATCAATAAAGGGCCATTTCACCAAATGCCAATTACTAGAAAGGCCTCCCTAGTAGGGAAAATTGAAATATTTCTAAAACTTAACTTCTAGAACTTTTAAATACAGTTGTACATATTTATTTTTACACTATACTACTCATGTATAACAATAATGATGATGCTTTATACCTTTTTTTTAATTTTTTTTTTTTTTAATTCTTTGTCAAAGAGCTTTTAGTCCTGTTTTGCCCCTGCTTATGTGATGACATTACATTAAAGTGAATACTGTATTCAGAGAGGGAATCATGCCTAACTTAAAGCTATGGTTTTCCTAATCAAGTCCTTGGTTGGTCGTGGCCAGATTTTATAAGCAGTAGTCTGTTTGTTAGGGTTATATAAAATATTCCCCTGTTGTTTATATGGAAACATTGTGAATTCTCACAGTGTCAGAAGTTGCTATGGAAAGCAGCCCTCGACCATCAACATCTTCTAGTTCCAGAGCTGAGGGAGACCACCGAGCACAGAGCAGCACTACTAACACACCTCGTGCAGGTACGCACATCGCAGACAAATGAATATATGAATTTTATCACTCCTGCGTTCTTCAGTTTCTATGATTCTCATCTCTTTAGGTATGCAGTGTATCCCCCAGAGGGCAGCTCTGTTGAAGTCGATGCTAAATTTCTTGAAGAAAGCCATCCAGGACCCTGCCTTTTCTGATGGCATCCGCCATGGTGAGTCATTGGAATCCACTTCTTTGTTGTACCGATGAACTTGAGATCATACATCTTGTACTAATCTTTTTTACATATGTTGCTGTACATCTGTATTGTATTGTGAACCCACTTTTTTTTTTTTTTTTTTTTTAACTCCAAGTAATGGATGGGTCCTTGCCTACCTCACTCAAGCACATCATCAGTAATGCAGAATATTACGGCCCCTCACTGTTCCTCCTAGGTGAGTACACAGTTACACTCTTTCACTTTACGGAGTCTTCCTCTTCTGACTTCAGAAATGCAACATTTTTCTCATATTAAACTTTCTGCTTCATCAGTGTTGCAATACAGGGAGTGCAGAATTATTAGGCAAGTTGTATTTTTGAGGAATAATTTTATTATTGAACAACAACCATGTTCTCAATGAACCCAAAAAACTCATTAATATCAAAGCTGAATGTTTTTGGAAGTAGTTTTTAGTTTGTTTTTAGTTTTAGCTATTTTAGGGGGATATCTGTGTGTGCAGGTGACTATTACTGTGCATAATTATTAGGCAACTTAACAAAAAACACAAATATACCCATTTCAATTATTTATTTTTACCAGTGAAACCAATATAACATCTCCACATTCACAAATATACATTTCTGACATTCAAAAACAAAACAAAAACAAATCAGCGACCAATATAGCCACCTTTCTTTGCAAGGACACTCAAAAGCCTGCCATCCATGGATTCTGTCAGTGTTTTGATCTGTTCACCATCAACATTGCGTGCAGCAGCAACCACAGCCTCCCAGACACTGTTCAGAGAGGTGTACTGTTTTCCCTCCTTGTAAATCTCACATTTGATGATGGACCACAGGTTCTCAATGGGGTTCAGATCAGGTGAACAAGGAGGCCATGTCATTAGTTTTTCTTCTTTTATACCCTTTCTTGCCAGCCACGCTGTGGAGTACTTGGACGCGTGTGATGGAGCATTGTCCTGCATGGAAATCATGTTTTTCTTGAAGGATGCAGACTTCTTCCTGTACCACTGCTTGAAGAAGGTGTCTTCCAGAAACTGGCAGTAGGACTGGGAGTTGAGCTTGACTCCATCCTCAACCCGAAAAGGCCCCACAAGCTCATCTTTGATGATACCAGCCCAAACCAGTACTCCACCTCCACCTTGCTGGCGTCTGAGTGGGACTGGAGCTCTCTGCCCTTTACCAATCCAGCCACGGGCCCATCCATCTGGCCCATCAAGACTCACTCTCATTTCATCAGTCCATAAAACCTTAGAAAAACCAGTCTTGAGATATTTCTTGGCCCAGTCTTGACGTTTCAGCTTGTGTGTCTTGTTCAGTGGTGGTCGTCTTTCAGCCTTTCTTACCTTGGCCATGTCTCTGAGTATTGCACACCTTGTGCTTTTGGGCACTCCAGTGATGTTGCAGCTCTGAAATATGGCCAAACTGGTGGCAAGTGGCATCTTGGCAGCTGCACGCTTGACTTTTCTCAGTTCATGGGCAGTTATTTTGCGCCTTGGTTTTTCCACACGCTTCTTGCGACCCTGTTGACTATTTTGAATGAAACGCTTGATTGTTCGATGATCACGCTTCAGAAGCTTTGCAATTTTGAGACTGCTGCATCCCTCTGCAAGATATCTCACTATTTTTGACTTTTCTGAGCCTGTCAAGTCCTTCTTTTGACCCATTTTGCCAAAGGAAAGGACGTTGCCTAATAATTATGCACACCTGATATAGGGTGTTGATGTCATTAGACCACACCCCTTCTCATTACAGAGATGCACATCACCTAATATGCTTAATTGGTAGTAGGCTTTCGAGCCTATACAGCTTGGAGTAAGACAACATGCATGAAGAGGATGATGTGGACAAAATACTCATTTGCCTAATAATTCTGCACTCCCTGTATTTTTATCAATTTAATATTTTATTGGATTATGATTTCTTTCCCCACCACCCCCATTTTTGTTTTTGTCTTTCTGTTTTTTAGCGACAGAAGTGGTGACGGTGTTTGTGTTCCAGGAGCCATCTCTGCTCTCCTCTTTGCAGGATAATGGTCTGACTGATGTCATGCTGCATGCCCTTCTCATCAAAGATGTGAGTTTCTAGCTCTTTCTTTTCTTAATGTCTTTGACCACTTGTGGCAGTTCAATATCAGTTTTGATGTCTGTCTTTGTACACTCAATAGATTCTTAGAATTAATTATTTCTTTGTTTTTAGATATGGATGGATGATATAACATGGTTACCTATTATCCAAACGTCAGGAATCAGACTTGCACATGTGTTGATTTATAAATTTGACTATTATAACAACAATTCAGTCATAATATATATTTTATAAACAGGTTAACATTACTGGAAAGCATTTCAATGTATGCAACCACTGTTCTTACAAAAAAAAATACAGGCTAATAGTGGGCCTTTAACTTGAAAAACAGTAAAACATTTCAAACGCTTTTGCAGGTTCCTGCTACCCGCGAAGTATTGGGTTCTCTACCCAATGTGTTCAGTGCCCTCTGCTTGAATGCGAGAGGTTTGCACTCCTTCGTTCAGTGCCAGCCCTTTGAGCGACTCTTCAAAGTGCTTTTGTCTCCTGACTACCTGCCTGCAATGCGACGACGGCGTAGCTCTGACCCTTTGGGTGAGGTTCCCCTGTTGTTTATTTTTTGTCTTTGGTGTTTTTTTGTCTTTGCCTGTGAACCACATTTCATTGCATAACATGTTGTTTGTTTTAATTCAGGTGACACTGCATCCAACTTGGGTAGTGCTGTGGATGAACTAATGAGGCACCAGCCCACTTTGAAAACAGATGCTACTACTGCCATTATTAAGGTAGTCCAAATTTGATTTAAAAATATTTCAAGTGTTGAAACAGAACATGTCAAGGTATCTAAAGCAAAGTTGCTGTTACAGTTGCTTGAGGAGATCTGCAACCTAGGTCGAGCTCCTGAGTACATCTGCCAGAAACCATCTATCCAGAAAGCAGATGGTACTGTTGCAGTTCCACCAGCACGCTCCAGCCATGCTGCCGAAGAAGCTTCAAGTGAGGATGAAGAGGAAGAGGAGGCCCTTCACACATTCAGCCAGCAGCAGGGGGAAGCAGAGAGCAGCAGACAGTCAGTGCCACTTGAACTGTATGACTCTGAGTTCATAACACAATAGAAAAGAAAAAAACTGTCTTTACAGACTTTAATTACTTTTCCAGGTTAATTGACAAAATTTCAAATATACGGTTGGTGGTTGAAGTTTTGATCATGTGTGCATTCTTGCAGGGTGGTTGGCACTGAGGAACGGATACCCATTCCTCTAATGGATTATATTCTTAATGTGGTAAGTCTTTGCACAGTGGTTGTACTGTCTGGTTTATGGTCCAATATATTTTAAGTAATAATTGGGAAATGGTGTAAGCTGTTAAAGCAGTGGATACCTTCATCACTTAAGTCCATAATTTGGTGTGCATACGTTCTCCAGATGAAGTTTGTGGAATCCATTCTAAGCAACAACACCACAGATGACCATTGTCAAGAATTTGTCAACCAGAAGGGGCTTCTGCCCCTGGTCTCTATTCTGGGCCTGCCCAACTTGCCCATAGACTTTCCCACCTCAGCTGCTTGCCAAGCAGTTGCTGGTGTCTGCAAGTCGATACTGGTGAGCATAACCTAAAGATCACTGGAATTTATTTCCAGTTTCTTTATTTTTTATTTCTTTATTTTTTTTTTTTAAGAAATTGGCACACATGGAATGCACATTGCTGTTGCACTCCGTACACTTGTTTTAATAGGCAGTTCGTGGGCAATTTGAAAATGACTCAATCCTTCCCTTTAGACTCTCTCACATGAGCCTAAAGTACTCCAAGAGGGCCTGTGCCAACTGGACAGTATTTTGACATCTCTGGAGCCACTTCATCGACCAATTGAGGTGCCTGGTGGGTCTGTGCTTCTCAGAGAACTGGCTAATGCAGGCCACGTCACAGATGCCACATTGTCAGCTCGGGCAACACCCCTTCTACATGCTCTTACTGCAGCGCATGCTTACATCCTCATGTTTGTCCATACCTGCAGAGTCGGACAGGTAAACACAGATTGTGTGTGTGTGTGTGTGTGTGTGTGTGTGTGTGTGTGTGTGTGTGTGTGTGTGTGTGTGTGTGTGAGTGTGAGAGAGAGAAAAAATAAAACTACTTGACCTCAAAACACTACAGTTCAGAAGGTGGGTCTCCACCCATGTTGTGATTTCCAAAAACTATTAGAAGCAAGTGCCTATGCAGCTAATTATTTTCTGTTCAGTCCACTATGCAGATGCCTTATGAGGACAGAAACACATTGAAATCCAAATGTTAGATCTCAAAAACATAGAATTTACTTTTCTTTTTCTAATGAATGAAAACTCAGCCTTTGTTTGACAAGTGAGAGCCAAATTGATTCAACAACTCTAAATATTTCTGTTGTCTTCTAAACAGAGTGAAATCAGAGCCATTTCAGTAAACCAGTGGGGCTCTCAGCTTGGCCTGAGTGTTCTCAGCAAGCTCAGCCAGCTCTACTGCTCTCTGGTATGGGAGAGCACTGTGCTACTGTCCCTTTGCACCCCTAACAGGTGAGTAATCTTATCCTTTACTCCTTTACCTAAACTTTGTAGTTATCACCCCTAACAACCTATTGCTTGTTTCTTAACAGTTTGCCTCCAGGATGTGAGTTTGGCCAGGCCGACATGCAAAAACTTGTTCCCAAAGAGGAAAAGCCATCTGGCAACACGACAGCATCTTCAGCCTCTGGCTCTAGGAGAACTGGTAATGTAACCATTTAAACTTGTTCATTAAAAACTAGGATGTCCTTGGAGCACCCTTTAACAAATACATACTTGTCCACATTCATCCAGCAGAATCAGAGGCAGTGTCTGTGGATTCCTCTGCTGGTGGTCTATTAGAAGGCATGGGTCTAGATGGGGATACCTTGGCTCCCATGGAGACAGATGAACCCTCTGCAGCAGACCCAAAGACCAAGTCCAAACTTACTCCAGCTATGGCCACCCGCATCAAACAAATTAAGCCCTTACTCTCTGGTAGGAGTATGTCCAAGGCACACATATTATATTTTTGTGTCTGTAATTTTTTTTTATTTTTTCCTTTTATCTTACAATATTTAACACTTTTTTTTTTGAAAGTCAAAGTTTGTCTTACCTATCCACGTGTGTCTTTGCAGCTTCATCTCGGTTAGGTAGGGCTCTGGCCGAGCTCTTTGGCTTGCTAGTAAAACTGTGCGTGGGCTCCCCAGTGCGCCAACGTCGCTCCCACCATGCCACAAGTACAGGCACTACCCCAACACCTGCTGCCAGGGCCACTGCTTCTGCTCTCACCAAGCTGCTCACCAAGGGTCTAAGTTGGCAGCCTCCACCCTACACACCCACCCCTCGCTTTAGGTAAGAGGAATTTGGCACTGCCACCTCTTTTGCTATTATGTGCTTATCACAAGCAATGATATTGAACAATATATATTTTTTCTTTCCCTGGCAGGTTGACTTTTTTCATCTGCTCAGTGGGTTTCACATCTCCTATGTTGTTTGATGAAAGGAAGTACCCTTACCACCTTATGCTGCAAAAGTTCTTTTGCTCTGGAGGACATGATGCCTTATTTGAGTGAGTCATATTGTATGGTGCAATCAAGTTGTAGAGCACAATTATGGGCAAAAATAGAAATGTTATGTTGTTTGTGATGAGAAGCTTATTTTAACATGCAGTGAAATTCTTGCCACAAGTCGGGGCCTTTACTTTAAAGAACACGAGTACCTCGTTGTTTGTAGGACTGCTGTTTATGGAAGTGGGTGACTTTTGTGTGTTAAAAGACCACTGCGTAGCTGCAGCTAGCAGCCACCAGGCCTTTATTCATATGGGCATATACTCAAACTCAAATGGTGTGACTTTGGTAGAGTTTGCCAAGCAGACAACATACAACTCAGAAATTCATCTTACTTTTGGACTTGGTATGCTTGATATGACTGTTCTCTGCCATCTTTGTTTTTATGTACTGTGCTGGAAATGGGGAGACTAGACACACAAGTGTTTTTGACAATTCTCATAGAATTCTTGAAATAAATGGTTGTCTCCCGCCATTTGTGACGCAGGTTTTCTTCTAAAATTGTGCATTCATTTTTTTGAAACTTTATAAAGGCATTGGCCTCTGCTACTTTACGTTCTACTTGACACTCCTTCTCACTGACCTGATCGCTAATTATGCAGATAAAGCTTTACTTCAATTAAGACCATACACTTTCATTAAAATGAAATCCTAGTTTCGTGATCTATCCCCACATCCATTTTTCTTAACCGCTTGTCCAATTTAGGGTTACAGGGGGCTGAATCAGTTGTCGTAATGCGTGAGGCAGAATGCACTGTGGACAGTTAAGCACTCTATCACAGGGCTAATGGAGAAACAGACACTCATTCACACTTATATTCACAGCTACAGCCAGTTCAGTATCGCCAGTTAACCTAACGTCCATGTCTTTGGACTATGGGAGGAAGCCAGTGTACCCAGAGAGAACCGACACACGTACAGGGAGAACATGCAAGTTTATGTAGAAAGGCCTTAGATGGCCAATGAATTTGAATCCAAAACTTTGCTGTCAGGTGATGGTGCTAACCAATATACCACTGTCACTCATGTTTCATTTTTTCAATAATTACAGACATCATTTTTTTGCCCATCCCCCAAAAATATTATTTTGACATTTACTTAGTTTAATTGGTTGAGTTTTGTTTTTTTTAACAGGACATTTAACTGGGCACTGTCAATGGGAGGGAAGGTACCTGTATCTGAGGGTCTGGAGCATGCTGATCTACCAGATGGGACAGGGGAGTTCCTGGATGCCTGGTTAATGCTGGTGGAGAAGATGGTGAATCCAAGCACTGTGCTGGACTCACCCCATTCCTTGCCAGCTAAAATGCCTGGAGTTACACCCACCATGCCACAGTTCAGTGCCCTAAGGTTCCTTATTGTCACCCAGAAGGTCAGTATTAACTAAAATAACCAATTTCTAAGTGATTTCTAAGAGATTTTGTCTTTTGAAAAGATGAAAGAGATGAGCATTTATCCCTGTGTTTTCAAAAACAGTTGCTCAGTTGTATTTCTGCATTTTTAGTACTGTGCAGAGAAAAATGAAAAAGGATTGCAACAAATGTCCATGATCTTCATGCCCCCTAGAAATTCTTTATACTGTATTAATTTTTTTGTAGGCTTTAAATATGGTAGTTTTTTTTGTTTGTATTAATCTAAGGATTCTGTTGGTGTTTTATTATTGTAACACAGTTTCTCTTTCATAAAGGCTGCATTCAGCTGCATTCGCAATCTGTGGAATCGGAAGCCACTGAAGGTGTATGGGGGTAGGATGGCTGAATCCATGTTGGCTATTCTCTGCCACATACTAAGAGGGGAGCCTGTTATTCAGGAGCGCCTGGCAAAAGAGAGGGAGGGAACAGTGCGCCCAGATGATGAGGGAACCTCTGCCGGTTCGTTGGGACCTGGCACGACTCCAGGAGCATCTTCATCAAGTGGAGAGGCACCGCCAGTGAGTGGATCAACTTCTGGAGGGCCAACAGGAGGACCAGCTGATGATTCTACCAATTCTACGCCTCGCCGCGAGCCCCAAGTTAACCAGGCTCAGCTAACACAGGTATGTAGGGAAAGCTGTGGCAAATTGATCTTTCTCACCTGATTTTAGTCACAGTTTGGGGGACTGCCTCAGGAAGGGCATTTGGTGTAAAAAATCTACCAACTCAAAATATGTGGAACTTCTCACTGTAGTGACAGATATTTTTTTGGTTTGTTTTTCATAAGTTGTCTGATGTAACATTATTCCATTATATAACATTATTCCAGCAGCAATATTTTTTTTAGCTTGTTATGCTAGTGCTGCAGGTAGATGTGAGAGTACAGGTTAACTGCGTAATTTTATATCTAGATGCCGATGATTCTGGGTTTAGGAAATGTAACACCACCACCACCACCCTGCAGCCAGAGAAAGGGAGAAATTGAGAAACAACTTGGAGAGAGTAAGGAAATGAAGGAAAGAGTCATATTGAAGAAAAAAATAAGGACTTGAGAGACAAATTTCAGTGCTATAATAATAGTGTTGGGACAAGGTTTGTTTGGGGGCTTGAGAGAGATTAGAGAGAGAATTTATAGAGGCCTCTGTCATGTTTCAGAAAGAATGACTTTTTTTTTTTCCTTCAGCATGCAAACTAGTTTGCTATCACTCACTTATGTGACATTGTTATGTAACGTCCTTTTATAGTTTCTTTTTTCACAACCTCATCTCTCTCTGTCTTTCTGTGGTGTGGTGTTCCAGCTGATGGATATGGGTTTCTCAAGAGAACATGCCATGGAGGCTCTACTGAACACCAGCACCATGGAGCAGGCCACCGAGTACCTCCTTACACACCCTCCTCCACTTCTTGGTGGAGCAGTAAGAGTAAGCCTTATACACAAAAACACACACACAGTACTTTAGTCCTTTACAATGTTTGAGAGAGACTTGGGTAGCTAACATTGTTGCTCTTATTCCATCTAGGATCTAACTATGTCCGAAGAAGACCAGATGATGAGAGCAATTGCCATGTCACTCGGGCAAGAGGTTAGCATGGAGCAGCGCTCCGACTCTCCTGAGGTGTGTTTCTTTTTTCGAGAAAAAAGCGTAGTGCTTTTTATTTGTTTTTGTTTCTAATGTCTCTGTAAAGCACTTTGAATCACCTTGTTGTTGAATTGTGCTATACAAATAAACTTGCCTTGCCTTGCCTAGTGTAAAACATTTTTTGTTCATTGAAACTGAATGAAGGATTAGTTTACTGTTTAGCTAAATAACTGTTGATCGTTGGTGTGTCTCCTTTAGGAAGCAGCACGACGGCGAGAGGAGGAGGACAGAAGAGCCAGGGAACGGGCAGAAGAGGAGGAGGCACGATGCTTGGAGCGCTTCATGGAGGCTGAGCCACTGGACCCCCAGGAGCTACATGCCTTCACTGACACCATGCTGCCTGGCTGCTTCCATCTTTTGGATGAGCTACCTGACACAGTCTACCGACTGTGCGACCTGCTAATGACTGCCATAAAGAGAAGTGGCCCTGAATACAGGGATCTCATCCTTGGTCAAGTTGTCCAACAGGTCAGTAGATGTTAATACTGTAGCCTGCTCTACAAGTTTATTTAAATTTAAAATGCAGGTTTTTCATGGACTTGAAAAAGGTAGGCAAGTCTCTTACTTTGAACCTTCTCAGGTGGAATGTTGTTAGTACATTTTGAATGCAGGTAAGGCAGTAATGCAGTTCATAAGCACCTCTGTACATTTGAAAGATGTGATTGTCGTCACTTCTTTTAAAAAAGAAAAGTTAAGCATCATAGTGACCCTAACAATAGCCATTTGTACACTTGTATAAGCCTGATTGTTGACATGTTGTGTGTAGGTGTGGGAGGCAGCAGACGTGCTGATCAAAGCAGCTGAGCCGCTGACTACCAGTGACACAAAGACGGTGTCTGAGTGGACCAGGCAGATGGCCACACTGCCCCAGGCCTCCAAGCTGGCAACACGAATTCTGCTGCTCACGCTGCTCTTTGAGGTACCAGAATTTTAGGTTCTTGTCATAGAATGTTTATCCATACAGTGCATTTGAAAAGTGTTAGGCCCGCTTAAGGTTTCTACATTTTGGATTATTACAGACTCCTTAATCAATTCTTTGCTACAAATGTTTTATTTGAAAATGGCAGAAATTCCAATTACAGAAGCATTTTTACACTTTAACACCATATGGTCTTTAAGTATTTCTTAAACTGGATTGAAGAAGACGTGCGCCTAAGTGAATTCATTGGACAGAATTGGAAAAGGCACACCTTGTTATGGAAAACCTCAGTTTAATGGTTTATGTAAGTGAAAAGCAATCCATTACGTTGAGAGACCTGCAAGATTAGATTATCTCTAGGCACAGATCTGGGCAAGGATAGAAATACATTTTTGCAGTATTTAATTATCCTAAGGCACAGTAGGCTCATTCATTTTTAAATGAAGGAAGCAACCACCACTACCAAAAACAACCCAAGCCCCAGTGGCCACTGAATATTAATCCAAAGTTCCTTTATGAATGAATATGGATGAAAAATGTATTGGATGACAACCATTGGTTAGAGCATTCCACCATTAAAGCCTTTATGGTATAGTAGTCACACGGGCATGACTCCTCAATGAAAGGCAAATGCCAGCAAATTCGTCTTTCACACAACATAAAGATTGAACTCTTGCCACATTTCAGATTTTGTGTTTATGAATCACACTTCATTAAAGTGAAACAAAACATAGATAATGTAATCTTAGGTAATACCATTCCACAAAAAAAACCCATAATACTATCCTTACAGTGACACAGATTGAGTGCATCATTATGCTTTGGGAATGATGTTTTTAGGGAGGATTTTTAGAGACAAAACGGTTGTGCTTGTGCAATGCTTCCAGGAATAAGAGACACTTGGAAAAGGAACGTGGGCCGAGGTTATAGGACCGTTCCAAGAATATTATTTTGTTTTTGTTCTTTTGGGGGGCTGTCCATGTTACAAAAGTGTTTTTACCAAGTACTAAGTTGCGGCGGCATTTATGTACACGTTTTTCTTTCTTTCTTTTGTTTAAATAGATTAGGAGGAAGTTCTGAGACTAGGCAAGATTGTTTTTATAGTGTGCTTCACTATGTCTGAGAGTTCAGACTCATTTTTCCTCATCCTCTCACTCTCTGTACTTCATGCACAGTGATTGTTGAAAAGCACAAAGAGTTTGATGAATTCATGAATTTTTTTTCTCTACATCAAATCGAGGCATATTTTGGAAGACATGACACATTGTCCTCTCGTGTACCTTTTATAGCGCCACATACAAACAGCAATTTGTCATAGAGGAAGCATTACAGTTTCACGCTTTGGTGCGGCTACAAATCATGCAACATGCACACTGTGCCCCAGTTCATCTGAAGTGAACCAGGGAAGGGTATGCACAGTGTCCTTAAGTCCTTTGTACACCTTAAGATGAGTCTGAACAGTAATGTTGAAATCTTATAAGGGTTTGAGTAGACAAATGAAGTGTCGCTGATTACCTATGCATCTCATGGAATTACTTGTTTTCGTTTTCTGTAGGAACTAAAGCTGCTGGGTGCCAGAGTGATTGAGAACAGTGGAATTCTTGATTTGCTCATAAAGCTGCTCGAGGTTGTGCAGCCTTGTCTGCAAGCAGCTAAAGAACACAAAGACATCCAGACACCGAAGTGAGTTTTGCACACCCCTACAAAGATCTTATCACTTGCAAATATGACACCAGCTTTTCATCATCATAGCGCTGATATGTTTTTGTGATGACTTTTTTCTGCAGATGGATCACACCAGTGCTGTTGATCATTGATTTCTATGAAAAGATGGCAGTCTCTTCAAAGCGCCGGGAACAAATGAACAAGGTAAAAAAACAAAACAACAACAACAACACAAAGCCAAAACAAAATGTAAAAAACACAGCTACAAATTATAGTAGTGAAGTAAAAAATGAAAAGATCAGCCTTGGCACAGCAATAAAAATGAGTATATATGAGGGTAAGGGTGGGGGGAAGAGCAGCATTTTGCTTGTATACATATTGATTACTCTTGGATTTCTTTATTAGAGTCTTGTGTAGAATTAGCTATAACTATACACAAAGGTATTTTTACAGGTAATGAGTGTATAGGAATTGGACAACATGTATGTAATCCTGTACAAACCTTTATCCACAAATACTGATTTAAGTTGTTGAGTTTGTTTGTTTTTAAATTTATATCAAGATTTCTTGCATAAACTTTGTTGGAGGGTATTTGTGTTATTCTGCTACATCTCTCTTGTACAGTTATGAACAATTTGTCTTGGTTGCCTTCTAGTATTTGCAGCCAAATGGGAATAACTGGCGATGGTTTGATGACCGCTCAGGCCGTTGGTGCAGCTACAGTGCTTCCAACAACAGTACCATTGATTCAGCATGGAGGGCTGGAGAGAGCAGTGTCCGCTTCACAGCTGGACGGCGGAGATACACTGTGCAGTTTAACACCATGGTGCAGGTATACATATTCCTTTTATATTTTTCCAGAGAATATCCCTTTTTAAGGTTAATTGTGTTAATAGACTTGGCTGGTTCCCTTTTCTAACACAACTTTATTGGGCAGGTAAATGAAGAGACCGGTAATAGGAGGCCAGTTATGCTCACTCTTCAGAAAGTGCCTCGCATCCCCAAGCCTTCCAAAACTGGTAGTGTTACGGATTCTGAGCGAGAGGAGAGCGACCGGGGCAAAGTGGAAGAAAGCCAGAGCGATTTAGATTCGGGAACAGCAGTGGAGATGAACGCTCCTAAGGATGATACCAGCCAGCTGAAGGAGGCGACATCTGGCCCCTCATCTTCCCTGGAGTCTGACTACTCTCAGGGATCTGATATTGTTGTGCAAGGCCTAACTGAGGACATGACCACCGTTCTTATTCGGGCCTGTGTCAGTATGATTAGTGTCCCTGTGGACCCAGACACCCTTCATGCTACACTGCGTCTCTGTTTGCGCCTCACACGCAATCACCACTATGCAATGATGTTTGCTGAGCTGAAGAGCACACGGATGATTTTGGGGTTGACACAGAGCTCTGGCTTCAATGGCTTCACACCACTGGTTACTCTGTTGTTCAGACACATCATAGAAGATCCAGCCACACTGCGACACACCATGGAGAAGGTAAATCTAGTTTCATACTGAAACTTTAAATAAAACTCAACATGTTTAAAAGCTTCTGGTATTTAAACTATAGCATCATTTAAACTATATTGTCTAATAACATAAGCCAATTTTTGTTGTAACAGGTGGTGAGATCAGCAGTAACAAGTGGAGCAGGTAGTACCACATCAGGAGTAGTATCAGGCAGCCTTGGTTCCAGAGAAATCAATTATGTGCTTCGTGTCCTGGGGCCGGCTGCCTGCCGTAACCCTGAATGTTTTACTGAAACTGCTAGCAACTGTATCCGCATTGCTCTACCTGCACCTCGTGGAGCTGGCACCAGTAAGTGTGCAAACTTCTCCAATATGTGAAGTTTCTTTTTAAGTAAATTAAAAATAATTGAGCTATAATACACATTGCTTCCTGTAATATATGTTCTTTGCATACATTCTTTTTCCTCCAGCTTCTGACGATGAGTTTGAGAACCTTCGAATTAAGGGACCTAATGCTGTGCAGCTGGTGAAGACCACTCCTCTGAAACTATCACCATTACCACCGATCCCTGACACCATCAAAGAGGTCATCTATGACATGCTTAATGCTTTGGCTGCCTACCATGCTCCTGAAGAACGTAAGACATTTTAACAAGATATTGACTTGAGAAATTTTTGTGTAATTTGCACCAAAAGTCGTTTGAACATTTCGGGTATTAATGCATTTGTGTGTGTCTCAGCTGAGCGTCCAGAAGAACGTGCAGCAGCTGTACCCGGTGGTCAAGACCTTTGCCAGATTTTGCAGGATGTTGGTGATGATGTTTACCAGCAGTATCGGCTCACCCGTCAAGGAAGTGACTTTGACTCCCAGTCTGCATTCCATATCAACGTGAGTCTTCAGTGACATATAATCCTATTGTGCATGTGCACTGGAGTGTGCCATTTGTATCTGTTTCTAAGTTGATAATAAAACCATTTCTTCTTTTCAGAGTCAAGTATTTGCTGCTGATGGAGGCGTTGCAGAGTCTTCCCAGTCTGGTACACCACAAGGAGAAGGTGAGACTAAAAGCTCTTAACACCTGCGAATAGAGAGTTTTCTTATTTTAAGTGCAAAATAAATCGCAGGGCTGAAACATTGCCTCATGTGAATTCGGTGAACTTCACTGTGAACTCACTTCTTGTGAGTTCAGTTTTTTTTTTTTTTTGTTTGTTTTTTGCCTGTCCCATTTGGTTCTTTAGCCGTCAGAATTGTTGTCTGAAGACCAACAAGGATACCCAACGGATTTACTTTGCCAAATGGATCATCACGGCCTTGCCGTATTGGTCCATTTGATCAACCTTTGTTGTTATTGTTTATTTTATTTTATTTTCACTTGTTACAGATGGGACAGACATGACTGAGGGATAGGAAAGGGAGAAAGAAAGATGAAGGGAAAGAAAAACAGAAGGGAAGAGGGACAGTGAGAAAGGGCACTTAAAAAGAGAAACAGGAGAAAAAAATCTCCTGGATCACCTGTTGAGAGAAAAAGAAGAAAAAACAAGCAAAAAAAAAAACAGAGCAACATACTAAACACAACACTATCATCTTAATCTAGCTAAGTGTAAACAGCAGTAAACACTAAATATTGAATGTTGTTGTGCAGCAAGCAGGACCGACAGCGCATAATGTGCTTGGAAATAGCAGCCAATAGAGGTGTAGTTTATGTCTATGAACAGTGAACACCCGTGTGCACACCTGTGTGGATCAGCGCGCTTGTATTCAAAAGGTTTCCCCATGTAATGGTCTGCTAGAGGATGTAGAGAGCCATAGCCCCGTCCCCCAGGGCATGAAGCAGGCATGGAGATCCAGCCTCCAGACATCCAGAGGCCCCAGAGTGCGAGAGCCCAAGGAGGACCACCGGAGGGGCATCCGTGCCACCCTCCTAGGAAGAACTGAGAGCCCCAGATGAGGGGTCACCTAGTAGCCACGGAGCAGAAGCCAGAGGGGGCTGCAGTGGAGATAGGCCTTTGGAGGGCCTGGAAGTTCCCAGAGAGGTGGAGTCTAAGACCCGACCTGACCTATAGACACAGACAAACAGGCACACACAGACACAAACATGCATTCCCACCCTCATGCACACATATACAAATACTCAGCACTGACTCAACGTAGGGATAGACATACATGGACACTGTACACACAATCACACTCCCCAAACAAACTCTATACCCCGGGTCCAGGTACCCTCACCCCTGGAGGGGGAAACGGCACCTAGACCCAGGAGATGTTACCCTTTCCCCCGGGGTGGAGGCAAGCAGACAGCCCCAGGCTCCGCAGCAGCAGAGAGGCCCCGCATCCCAGATCCCAATCGGACGACCAACACCTCCTCCCAGCCCCCCCGCCCTGATGGCCAGCAGAGAACAGGGGTGTGTGAAGACCCCAAACCTCCCTCCTCTCGCTCATGTGTAGTGTTGTCTCGCTCATGTGTAGTGTTGCTGCGTGTTGTTCTAAGGTGCACTTAAAACACGGGAGAGCATGGTGCTGCTGCCAGAGAGCAGCAGGTGTTAGCACGGCCCCTCAGTGTAGACACTGAGAACCCTCAGTGTCTACATGAATTTAAAATTGAGAGGTGGACACCGGCGCCAGAGGTGGGGTTGAATACACAGACCGTCCACTGGACGCCGTTAAGTGAGTTCAGTTTTATACAAGGCATAACTTATTGTGTTATGCTAACTTCCTCAGCCTCCACACCAGAAGAAATGCGGGAAGAGAAGAAGGAGCAGGAGGGAGAGAAGGGTACCACTTCAGATGAGAGTAAAGCAGCTAAGGTCAAGGCAAGCAAACCTCTCATGCCTACTTCTACCATCCTGAGACTACTGGCTGAGCTAGTGCGCTCCTACGTGGGAATCGCCACGCTAATCGCCTCCTACTGTTATACAGCTGGGCAGTCTGAGCTCATTAAGGAGGTGGGTAGCTGAACAAACTCTTCTCAGCCATTCACACATTGTATTCTCAAGCCTCTCAACTCATTTTGACATGCATGTATCCTAACAGGATTGCAGTGTCCTAGCCTTTGTGCTCGACCACTTGCTGCCTCACACCCAGAACTCAGAGGACAAGGACACCCCAGCATTGGCACGTCTTTTTCTAGCCAGCCTAGCAGCTGCTGGAACAGGCACTGATGCCCAGGTGTCCTTAGTGAATGAGGTAAAGGCTGCCCTAAGTCGAGCCCTAGCGATGCCAGAAGGTGCTGAAAAACATGCCAGGTAAATGGAATAGAAATGTCATACAACCCTGACTGTGTGTGGGGTTTTGTTATTGTTGTTGTTTGTTTTTTCTAAATCTATGCCAACCCATTTTCTCTCATCTTGGCAAACCTATTTTACAGGCTTCAGGCAGTGATGTGTATCATTAGCACCATCATGGAGTCATGCCCTTCAACATCCAGTTTCTATAGCACAGCAGCAGCCAAGACGCAACATAACGGCATGAACAACATTATAAGGCTCTTCCTTAAAAAAGGACTGGTCAATGACTTGGCACGTGTGCCACACAGCTTGGATTTGTCCAGGTATAAGATTAGCCTGAAAAATTAGCCAGTAGTTATCTGGTTTACCAGTTACTACTCATATAACTTAGGTTCACTTCTGTCATAATACATTTTTGTGAGTAGTTCTGTTTCAGAATCAAGTTGGTTTTTCAGCAGTTATTAATACTAAAGAAATTAATCTGAAAGGGCTCCTTATTTTCCCTTTGTGTCCTTTGCTTTAGTCCCAACATGGCCAACACAGTGAATGCTGCCTTGAAGCCACTGGAAACTCTCTCACGAATTGTTAACCAGCCTAGCAGTCTCTTTGGGGGCAAGGGAGGCTCCAGCAAGAACAAGACTGAACACGACCCTGTGGGCACTGCCAGGGACAGCAACAGCAACACTCAGGACCAAGGTATCCACATGAGACAGATGAAATGCTTTAATAGCCTACTTTTCAAATGTATGATGCTCATGTGGGCCATCTGTTGTAGGAGAGTCGGGTGAGGCAGAGCCAGTGGATGGCAGCCACAGGGTCCAAGGAACAGACACTGATCTGATGGATGGAGAAACTGAGGGAGATGCAGTGGTCATTGCTGGCCAGCCAGAGGTTCTTAGCACACAGGCTATGCAGGTAAATAATGTATTAACATTGCATTACACACAACGCACACAATAGCTCAAACTACACTCAGATCCCCTGATCTGTAACATTTGTAATTAAAGGTCAGCACATAAGTGTGTGGATACCCATTCATTTTGTGCACCATGTGAAGGCTGACTGTGTATATCATTTCCTTTCCATGCAGGTAGAGAATGAGTTGGTGGATCTGATTGATGAGCTGTTGGAGAGAGATGCTGGCACTGTCAACAGCACAATTATAGGTAGGCAACTGGATTCATTTCAGGGGTGACAGTGAGTGTTGCTGGGCAATGAAAAGTATGGAGCAGTTCTCTGCACTGCTTGTGATAACTTAACCTTTCTGTAATAGGTGTAGGAAACAAGTCAGTGCATTGAAGCATTGGGGCGATTGTGGCTCAAGAGTTGGGAGTTCGCCTTGTAATTGGAAGGTTGCAGGTTCGAGCCCCGGCTCTGACAGTCTCAGTCGTTGTGTCCTTGGGCAAGACACTTCACCCGTTGCCTACTGGTGGTGGTCAGAGGGTGGCGCCAGTGTCCGGCAGCCTCGCCTCTGTCAGTGCGCCCCAGGGTGGCTGTGGCTACAATGTAGCTAGACATCACCAGTGTGTGGATGTGTGTGTGGATGACTGGATATGTAAAGCGCTTTGGGGTCCTTAGGGACTAGTAAAGCGCTATATAAATACAGACCATTTACCATTGAAGCACAAGCAGTGTTATTTATTTATTTATTTATTTATTTATAATTATGTATGATTTCAAACTGAGTTCACTCTTGATTACAAACAGGCAGAACAGCCCAGAGCTGATGTAGCGTTTGTTTGTTCTGTTGATTAGTTGGACGCAGTGGTGAAGATGAATCGCAAGAGGACGTGTTGATGGATGAAGCCCCCTCCAATATTAGCCAAGCATCAACTCTTCAGGCCAACCGGGAAGGTACAACATTTTGACAAAATGAACAGTTATAGATATAACTTCTGTTCCCGTTCAGTCGATTCACTCGGTACAACACATAAGTACGAGATATCACGCCCCTGTGTGACCTGGGGAATGTTGCCATTCCCCTGGTGGAATGAGCTCTCGCAGCCCGGGGGCAAAGCGAGACCCTTGGTACGCCAGTGATATAGCTTCTATAATCCAGTGAGACAGTCGCTGTTTAGACAGAGCTCTACCTCCTGGCTGGATTAGCAAAGCAGACAAACAACTGGTCACATAAACGCACATTCTGAGTGCACTCAATGTCGGTATGTAGCACATGCACTGCGCACAAAATGCATCCTCCTCTGCTCCTTAGATGCAAAAGAAATGGAGCAGAAGCTGAAATTCCATTGAGCTGTAAGCTGCAGGAATGACCTTTGGCATTTAGGCACAATATGATTTTGAAGCCATCAGGAGAGAACTGTGTGCAGGAGGGATGCACAGACGGAGCATGAAGGTCAGAAACCAAAGCGAAAAGCAATGCAGTCTTTTATATGAAAGAAATTTCACATACTCAACGGGTTCAAAGGGGGGGCAGCAAAGGGCTTCTAGCACCAAAGACAAGTCCCATTCAGCGACACTGGACCTAACCATGGGTCTCAGCTGGTGAACCCCAGCTTAAATATAAACCTTATAAACCTTAATTGTAGAAAACGAAAGGGCCTTATCCAGCAGCTCCTTAAGTAATGTCAAAACATCCACAATAGAGCTTGTGGATCTATAACAGTCCTAGTCGTGATCATAGATGCCATCATGCCCAAAAACCATAGTATCATTTGGAAATGTAGTCTGCATATGAGCTGAAACTGAGCGAGGCTGCAATGAAACAAAGCCACTATGTGCTGCGACAAATGTGTGTGACTGGAAAGCTAGCATATTTCCAAACCGAGGAAAGAAATCTGCTAAATGTCGATTAGCGTTGGGTTACTTAACTTAATCCCTGGTTCTTTGATAACAGAGTGAGGTGTTTTTGAAAGTTCATAGAGAAACTCAGTGACAGCTGTGTCGCTCTGGAGCAAGCGACAAGAGCCCAGTCATATAGATGAGCTAGGATGCGGACGCCCCTCTTTCTGAGGGGGGCTAATGATGACTCTGCGCATTTGTTAGGAGGCACATTTGACTTGACCTTGTTAAGGAGAGGCGTCAGTGGGCTGTCTGCAGGAACCAGCGACTCTAGCTCTCCCAGGCACATCGCCTATAACGTCTAGAGCAAGGGTGTCAAACTCAAATACACAGTGGGCCAAAATTCAAAACTGGAACAAGGTCGCGGGCTAACGTTAATATTTATGGAAAAAAAAAAATCTTCCTCCAGATTTAAGAATGAATCTCTTCTTATGGACTCAAACAAGTTTTGCTGAAAAACTGAATATGGAACAAGCAAAGCTTAATACTAAACAGTATATATATTAGCTGTATAATACTAGTAGGCCAGCTCTAATAGTAATTTGGTATGGCTTCGCGGGCCAATTGTAATTAGGCTGCGGGCCAAATCTGGCCCACGGGCCAGAGTTTGACACCTATGGTCTAGAGCATAGTGACGGGGCTCATGACGCGGACAGTGCCAGCCTGAGCATGATAGATCTTGTTCAACTGCGATGCGGAGAATCTGCAGTGCTTGGACAGCAGAGTTGCAGGGTCACCGACACGATGATTGTGGGACAGGGCCAGGTAATCAGCCAGGAAAGACTCCATAGGAGGTGGGTTAACAAAGCCAGCCTCCTCAGCGCCTTCCAGCTCTATGTACTGTCAATAGTAATGCACAGTGACGCGTTTCCATGATGCGGTTAGCTTGGAGACAAATTCTGGGAACATGGCTAGCACCACCAGGGGCAGTTAAGCTAACTTCAAGCAGCAGACAACAGAGCTAACAAGCAGCAGCAAGCTGCAACTATGCAGAATTGTTTTAGCGAGGTGAAGAGCATAACAGCTGAGGGATGACTGATGTAAAGGGGTATATGTGCAGGCAGGGTCATGCACATGTCATCACAGGTCATCTGTGTGCCTTTAAGGAGTGAATAAAGGTTTCTCTAGCTAGGACACGTGGGGTGTGATATCTCATACTTATGTGTTGTACTGAGTGAATTGACTGAAAGGGAACACTATTGTTCTGTTATTTGTTGAGATGTACATGTAAAGTATTGACGGGCTCTTCCATCAGACTCCATGAACATCTTAGAACCAGAGGATGAGGAGCACACACAGGAGGAGGATTCTAGTGGCAGCAATGATGATGAAGACAGCCAAGATGAAGAGGAGGAAGAGGAAGAAGAGGAGGAGGAAGATCAGGTAGGGGTTAATGCAGTGAAGCTCGTTAAAAAACCTTGATTTTTCTTTATGTTTAAGATTTATTTCCTGTACCATTTGTTAAGGATGATGAAGAAGGAGATGAGGATGATGATGATGAAGGTTCGGAGATGGAGTTGGACGAAGACTTCCCTGATATCAATGCTGCACCACACATTCGCTTTGAAAGGTTTGACAGGGATGATGACCTCATCATAGAGT
This sequence comes from Astatotilapia calliptera, assembly GCF_964374335.1. Lineage (NCBI taxonomy): Eukaryota > Metazoa > Chordata > Actinopteri > Cichliformes > Cichlidae > Astatotilapia > Astatotilapia calliptera. The sequence continues at coordinate 34,833,528 of NC_137441.1, forward strand.
TTGACAACATGTTCTCCAACAATGGTAAGCGGGATAATCTGATAGTTTTTGTAAGGTCACGTAGTTTTCACGCCCTTAATCCCAAAGGAGTCCTTTCTAAGCAAATCTATTTTTATTTTTTTGGTATAAAATTGAGCTTCCTGATTAACAGAAAAGCTTCAGTTTGATACACGTACTGATGTTTCTTGCAAAAACCACCAGTATGCAGAATAATAATTACACCCGTTGTGCTGATACCAAAATGTTTAGCTCTACTAAGTGGTCCTGTTCAGTAGCTTGTTAAAAATAACAAATCATAAGATACAGAAAATGTATTTAAATAAATTTTACTTTTCATGAACGTTTTTAGGTTTATGCTAGAGGTTTCTCCCTAATGTCTGCGTGCTGTGTTCTGTTTTTCTCTATCAGCTGACATCCCTCCTTCCCCAGGCAACATCCCTAGCTCCCACCCACTGATGGTGCGTCATGCTGACCACGGATCCCTCACCCTAGGTGTGGCAGGCACTAGCAGCCGCTTGGCGCAGGGCATGGGCCGCAGCCAGCGAACACTACGTCAGCTCACTGCCAACAGTGGACACACAATCCATGTCCACTACCCTCATAACCGTCAGCCCAACCCTCCACTTATCTTACAAAGGTTGAAACCATGTTTGTTTATGTGGCTCTATTAAGCAGCTCCTGTTTTACACCAGCTTTCTTTGTCTGCCTGAACATTAAAAAGGCATTTCCTTCTTTTCTTTCTTCTTCAGACTTCTAGGTCCCAGTGCAGCAGCAGACATTTTACAGCTTTCCAGTTCTCTGCCTTTACAATCACGTGGTCGCGCCCGCCTTTTGGTTGGAAATGAGGATGTGCATATCATAGCTCGTTCTGATGATGAGTTATTGGACGACTTCTTCCATGAGCAGAGCAGTACTGGAGGTCAAGCGGGTATATATTACCATAGACTTCAGCGCATTGTAGGGGTCGGGTTTATTATTAACCTAAATGCGTAACATTTTTATCCTTTTGTTTCTTTAGGGACCCTCTCTAGCATTCCTACTGCCTTGACTAGATGGACAGATGAGTGCAAAGTGCTGGATGCAGAGAGTATGCACGACTGTGTTGCAGGTAAACTAGAGGTTTCTTTTCAGTGGTAGTAAGGTAGTCATATGATTAATGAAAACATTTTATGACTTCTTTTATTTATTGTGTGTGTCATCTTTTTGGTACCTTCAGAAAATATTTATATTCCTGAGAACTGGACCATGAATAATTTGGATATGGTAGTCAAGTGGTTGGACATTCCCTGTTAATTTCAGACAAATCTATAGTTAGCATATAGGCTTTTTATTGCATTTTATTTAAAGACAGCAGTTCACATAGTTGTGATCTGATTTTTAGTGAGATGGTTAGAATTCATTACATTTTTTTGGTGACCAGTGAAAAACAAAATGTTTTAGTAACTTGACCAAAAATTACTTTGACTTGGTGACATTTCACAAACCTTTTGAGTTTAAATTGAAAACTATTTTGATTTGAATGCCCCCATCTGCTTTTAGTGGTTAAGGTGCCTATCCTGCAGCATCTGGAAAGTCTGCGAGATGAGGAATTGGAAGAGCGCAGAGAGAAGAGAAGGCGGCAGCTAGCTGAGGAGGAAGAGTCCAAACAGAATGAAAGGAGGGCCTCTGGAGCAGAACAGGCCAGAGAACAGAGCCTGCAGGTGAGCAGATGATTGCAGTCTGTGCACAAGGATGTATTTTCAGATACAATAGTGCATGCATTTTTGGTAGATACACTCATGTTTTGTTTTGTTTTTCCTAACATCAGCATTTTGTGTCCACAGGGTTCTGGATTGGGGACGGTTAATGGTGCAGAGAACACAGCAGGTACTGACATTTATAAAGATTTTGCTTTTGTTTCTGTTTTAATGTTAAATTCCTTGACCTATGTGGATTGGACAACCCAGAGGCAAGTGGCCAGCTTGCTGTGCGTGCTGTGGGATGAGGTAGTAGTTTGTATAGTTTTAGGATCACACCAGATCTGGGAGATAACTATACAGTCTACTGTCTTTCTTATGGCAACGCCATACCAGCTCGACATCTTCATTTGTTTCATAATTTTCGTAATTTTTTTTTTGAGAATTATTGCCGCTACATTGTTTTAAGAACCTTATTCTAAATATTTACATTTTTGATATACAACATGTATATCTTTTGTTCAGTGTATTATTTTTATTGTCTGTGCTGTGGTGAGGTAGTAAGTTGTGTTGTTGTTGGGGATCAGGATTGTGCACCCCGTTAAGGAGATAACTATACAACTTACTGCCTTCCTCAGCAGAGGCCTTTGTCATCTGTTAAATAGCTATTCACCAGCTAATCACCACAGTGTTATTTCTGACATATCTGTGCCCTGATTTTCCTTTTTTGAATATTATTAACACCTTTTTGAAAGGGTTTTGAAAAATTTTTGGAAGCAGTTGTGTGAATGGAAAATGTTTACTGTAATTACATATTTTTAACAGGAACACGTGCACAAGTAGCTGGCAGATATAGCAGAAAAGTGATATTAAGATGCAACAGTCATGTTGAGGCATTGTCAGATATGTAAATTGTTTTTAAGACTTGAATCTATTCAAATAAAAATAATTTAAACTGTCCCTTTTCTTCACACAAGTGTTTCTTTGAATATTGCAGAGGGTGAGCAGGCTCAGGGTGGTACTGTGTCATGTCTGGATCCACCCAGGGTTTCAGAGGGCTTCCTCACTGCCCCACCATCTGGAGAAGTCACTCCAACCACACCTGCTCCTCATGAACAGGCCTTAGTCTCACTGGAGACTGCTATTAGTCAGCAGGTCCACCAACCAATAGCTGACCTTTTACTGGCTGAGTCGCATGCTAGCTCACTGGCTGCTTTGGCAGGGGCTGGCCTTCCACCCTTGTCGACAGCCGAGAGGCCAAACAGTGAAGCGGAGGCATCTCAGATGGAAATGTCCCCAGCACCTGCAATCGGTGAGAGAGTCGGAGGTGGTGGTGGAGGAACGTTGGATGAAGGCAGGGAAGGTAGACTAACTTTGAAAACTCTATTTATACAGACTGGCTAACCGTAAGGAAGCATATTTGTAATTTAAATAATGGTATAGAAGCTATCATAACACATAATGAAACCAAGGAATTTAGATGTAGTGCATTAAATGATCAGATAACTTCCTAGCCCGAATGATAAGCTCCCTTTTCTTTTCACAGCCTCTCTAAGTCCAGACATTGTAGAGAACTCTGAGCCTGCAGCAGCTGGTGTGTCACAACTGGAAGGGTCACCAATGGATACCAGCAGCCCTGCCTCTGCCACCCAGGAAGAAGCTGCCCCCAACCCTGCCCAGCCCACCCAGCTTTCTCAGGAGCTGTCTGGAAGTGGGGAAAGTGGCCTGACTGACAGGCAAACTGATGCAGAAACTGGGTGGGTAGAAACTAGAAGTTCATTACTGACCAAGTCTCTGTTTAAAAGCAGTATATTCTGCCATTTGAACCTCTTGGACTGATGTTGAGGAAGTTTGACAGAAAAAAAATCACGGTCTATACGTATCTTTAAAATTGTTCCAACCTTTTGTTAAATTTCCACATAGGATTCAAAAGGCATCTCATGCAGTTAGAACTTTGAGATCAATAGATGGTGCACATAATTTTGATAGCAATGATAGTCTTTGTTTTTTTGTTTTTTTTGTTTGTTTGAATATGTGCAGCTCTACTTCTGTTTCATCTCCTGGGGAAACTATGCCCAGGAGTGACAGTGCTGACAGCCAGTCTCAGGCCATCCAGGAAGAGCCCCTTCCCTCTACAAGCAATGAGGAGGAGGATCCACTTGCAGGTAAAGTACTCTGCTACTTCTGCAATTGTTAATTGTCATGCCTCAGGAATACCTGAAGGAGATTTGATTACATTTGGTTTAAATGTTCACTTGGATGAATTGATGAGAATATGGTAGTCAGAGGTCCATGTTAACATTAACCTCACAATAATGTTTTTGCCATATTACAGTCATTATGATTACCTCAGACATATCAATAATTTGATGACAGTTTTGACATTTTATTTCTATCTTTGCTGGAGTAATTATAATGCTTTGCAAAAAACTGTGTTCTGGTTGTTTTTGTGACCATATTTCACATTTGGTCAGATACTGATTTTTGCTGCTGCTGCTCCTTGTTGATGGTAATCTTTTGTACCCTCTATTTAATTCCTGCCAAGTCTTCATTGAAACTTGAGATACTTGAATGTAAACTGCAATTTGGATGGTTAGTGGATATATGACTGAAGGGTAGAATCTCTGCGTATGCCACCGTCAGACTACGTGACATTTTTATCTGTTGTGATGGTTACTATGTCTGATTGGACAGCCATAAAATGTTGGATTTATTGATTGAGAGACAACATATTACACATTGCTCCCCAATCAATCATGACTTCTATCATTTATTGATGTGTGTGACGTCATTGGAAAGGAGTAACTAACTAGCATGTTTAAGATAAAAAGTAGTAACCAAAATAGTTTGTGAAATGCTGGCTCTTATTTTAATCTGTTTTAGTATTCCATCTAGCTGCTTTGTTGTCATCATTCTGGTTTATCGTGTTTATAGTATTACACAGCTTAGTGGTATGAAAAACATCAGTGTGTTTGTTTTGGTCAGGTGCCAAAAGCGATACAACCTTCATGGAAGAACCATAAAAATTCTAATGTGAAATTTTGGACATATCTTGCAAGAGGAGCCCTTTTGTTGCCAACACAAACAGATGCTTTACGTTGCCTGGATTGGTCGCAGTCTGGCTGATATTCTGTAGTGAACCCTGCAATAATAAACTGTATAATATTAATTGTTTCATTTTGGGGGTTTGTTTTGTTCTACTTTGTGATGGCAGGCATCAGCCTGCCAGAGGGTGTAGATCCCTCCTTCTTGGCAGCTCTTCCTGAGGACATCCGCCGAGAGGTGCTGCAGAATCAGCTTGGCATCAGACCACCCTCCCGTCCTCCAGCTGCTACAAGCTTGCCATCCTCTACTGCACCTGTATTGGGAGGGCCAGGGGTTACAGAGGTCAGCCCTGAATTCCTGGCAGCATTACCACCTGCCATCCAGGAGGAGGTGAGAAGTTATGTTTTTTTTTTTTTTTTAATTGCGTGAGTAAGCAAAATGCTTACTCATAGATATTTCGAACAAAAGAAGTCACTGACAATTGGTTCTATTTACTAAGCATGCCATTGGTTGTCTTAGGTTCTTGCCCAGCAGCGAGCAGAGCAGCAGCGTAGGGAACTAGCCCAGCAGCCTCCCCAAGGAGACACACCTTTAGATCCCGTAACTTTCATCCAGACACTGCCATCAGAGCTCCGTCGCAGTGTTCTTGAAGACATGGAGGACAGCGTGTTGGCTGTCATGCCTCCAGACATTGCTGCTGAAGCTGCTGCATTACGTAGAGAGCAAGAGGCACGTCAGAGACAACTGATGCATGAAAGGCTTTTTGGTCATAGTTCATCTTCAGCCCTCTCAGCCATCTTGCGCTCACCGGCCTTCACTAGCCGGTTAGGAAGCAATCGTGGCGTCCAGTACACCCGACTGGCTGTGCAGAGAGGAGGGACATTTCAGATGGGTGGAGGAACAAACCACAGGTATAATAACAGTGATCTAATTTTTTGAAATGTTTTCCTTTTTAAATAAAATGTCGGTTTGGCATTTAGGAAATCTTACAGAAGTTTTGACAGGTGACATACTGTTACTACTTTTTCTTCAGACCATCCAGTTCAAGTGTCGACTCCCTGTTGCGTCTGCGTGGACGATTGCTTCTGGACCACGAGGCTTTGTCCTGCCTGCTGGTTTTGCTGTTTGTGGATGAACCGAAACTCAACACCAGCCGTTTGCACCGTGTGCTCAGGAACCTCTGCTACCATTCTCAGACACGTGGGTGGGTCATTCGCAGCCTGTTGTCAATACTCCAACGAAGCAGTGAGAGTGAGGTATGCGTGGAGACCTCACGTCTAGAGGACTCTCGCGGCAAGAGGACCAGCCAGGGAAGCTGTGGAGGAAAAGGCACAGCCACCTCGTCCCTCTCCTCATCTTCATCTTCTTCTTCTTCATCCCCAGCTTCCTCCTTAGAGTTATTGAACAGGGTGGAGTCTCGCAGTTCCAGTCAGCTTTCCTGGCTCTCTGTTTCTATGGATGCAGCATTGGGTTGCCGAACAAACATTTTCCAGATTCAGCGAGCATCAGGTAGGAAGCACGCTGACAGGCATTCAGCTGGAGGCTCTTCAAGTTCTGGGACATTGGGAGGTGTGTCAGCGGGTGCAACGAGTGTCACATGTGCTGGAGGTGGAGGCTCCACTGTTCACATCCACCCACAAGCTGCTCCAGTGGTCTGTCGACATGTGCTGGACACACTTATTCAGCTAGCCAAGGTGAGGGTTTAGCTATATTGATCTAAATCTTTGTCCATTCTGTGTTCTAAGACTTGAAATGAAGTTGGTTACGCAAGTTATTCAGTGTCCTTTTGTTTTTTCTTTTCTTCTGTAGGTGTTCCCCAGCCACTTCACGCAGCAGCGTTGTAAGGACTTGTCAGCTTCGTCTTCTGACCTAGACTCTCGTCTTTGTTCAGGCTCCTCAGGAGGAGGGGGTGGAGGTGGAGGCTCTAGGTCAGGGTCACAGTCTCAGACCAACCCTAATGTCTCCAACACCCAGAACTCCCTGGGGTCTACTGCCTCTACCCTCCAGTCTCTAGGAATCTCCACCGATTTTTGGGACCTACTGGTCAAGCTTGACAACATGAATGTCAGCCGTAAGGGCAAAGCCTCAATGAAGACGGTGCCTCTAGGTGGAAGTGCAGAGGCAGAGGGAGCCCAGTTCAGCTTGGAGACCTCTCCTCTAGGCCAGCTGATGAACATGTTGTCCCACCCTGTGATCAGACGGAGCTCCTTGCTCACTGAAAAGCTGCTGCGCCTGCTCTCCCTCATATCCATTGCCCTCCCTGACAACAAGGCCACAGAGGTGCCTGCTGGACACCCAACTCCACAGGCTCCTAACCCCAACACGGCAACCAGCTCAGGAGCCACAGCCTCAGTCACAACACAAGGCACCGCCACAGTGGGCGCTATGCAGTCCACTGTGGCAGGCCCAGGGGCTTCTGTAGGAGCTGTAGCCCAGGGTACATCCTCAGGGACAAGTATAGCAACCTCTCAGACATCCTCTACAACAATCTCTATACCCACGTCCACTGGAACAATCTCTACAGGTAGTGGTACTTTATTCCTGAATAAAATGTGATCAAATCTTACATTTAAATCTTACAATGCAAGAGATTTTATTAGAAAATGATCATTTTTATTAATGAAAATGTTTTTTTGTTTTTTTTTTCAAAACAGGAAAACAGAGGGGTGCTGTTAGCAATACAGAGAGTGAAAAGTTGGCTTCCACTGGACTGACAGAAAAACAGCTTCAACTGTCTGTGGAGGTATGATGAAATGATTTAAAGAAATGTTGAGGGGTTTTCCAAGATATTTCTCTGAATAACTTCTAAGGGTCAATTAAGGCAAGCTTGTTGGTAAACGGAGTTAAGTTGAAGTCAGGATACATTTAGTTTTTTGGCTCAAAACTAAAATTCAGTAATATTTTGCATTAAGTAGCTCTAGATCATCAGGCATTTCAGTTTTTGAGGCAAGGACTTCAGATATTGAAAACACATTTTTCTTTTAATATCCTGTTAGTGGAAGAGTTGCCTGATGTTTGCGATTCTCTCGTGGCAGAGACACAAATGTTAAAACACATTTTAGGATGTTGTTTAAAAAAAAAAAAGCCTGTCTTCTTTTTTCACAGTCTACAGTAAATTCTTCAGTAAAAATGTGTTTTAAGAAGTAACAAAAGTGCAGTGGTTTGTCTGTTAAACACTATTAGGGAAAAATAAAATGCTGGACTCCCAGATAAATTAACCAGACTACTTTGAGAATGTTGACTGTGTTTTCTTCATCCAGAATTAAGAGTAGATTATTATGGCTGGATAATATTACTTTATGTGAGGAGGGGGGAAAAATCAGAGCAGAAAAGGGTTTTTTTGTTTGTTTTTTTTTAAGTCAGATTACATAAAAAATTAAAAAAACAACAACTCTCAACTCCTTTCTTGTGACCTTTGTGCCAAAGGTTTCTTGGCATAATCGGTGTTTGGGTAAATGGGTGAATGAGGCAAGTTGTGTAAAGCGCTTTGAGTGCTCAGAGTAGAAAGTGCTATATAAGAACCAGTCCATTTACCAAATATATTTGTAAGCAGCCATCAAGGAAGTTTTAGTGCTGTCCTTGGGTGTTAGTGCTGGCCAAGATGTTCAAGTAGGCCAGGGAACTATACACAGCAATCGCACTTGTCAAATACATGCTTGGCTGCAGTACGGACAGATCACCTCATCTGGTTACGCCCTTATTGGTAGCTTTTTGTGTTTAGGAGCATAAACAGCAGCTTGTTCATGACAGTGTGTTCTTGGAACCTGGATTCATGCAGAAGTAATGCAGCATAACATGTGTCGATAGTTTTAGGAAATTGTCTTACTGCTTGTTCATAATGATCTCATTTGTTAAGATGTCTTTAAGTCTTTATATATTTTTCTGTTCTTTGTTTTCAACATTTATTTTTGCAATGATGTGTTTTCACAAACGATTCTTTTCCTCTGCGAAAGGTGTTGACATCTCACTCGTGTTCAGAGGAAGGTCTGGAAGATGCAGCTAACATTCTGCTGCAGCTTTCTAGAGGAGATGCTTCCACCAGAGACACTGTACTCAGACTGCTGCTTAGCGGCGCAAGACATCTCGGATACACTCTTTGCAAACAGATCGGTAGGTTTTGGGGAAGAGCGTAGGTGCCAGTTCATATTCCTGTTTTCAGTTCAGTGCAGTTTTTTTTTCTTTACAAACTTTTGGAACATTATTTTTTTTTTCTTTTTTCTTTTTTTTTAAAGGGACATTACTGGCCGAGCTTAGAGAGTACAATTTGGAGCAGCAGAGACGGGCACAAGCTGATTCACATTCCCCTGACGCACCTCCCGAGGATTCCTCCATATCAGCTAGACTGAAGGGCAAGATGACAAGCAGGTTAGCTCATGACAATTCTCATCGGTCAGTGGCATTATTTTGTCAGCATAGATGACTGGCAGATTAGAAAAAAAATATACTCATTAAATTTGCATCGTAATGATGACTATAAACTCCTATGCCTTGTATGTGTCTGTTGATTGGGACACAGGTTTGACGGGTCAGAGAGTGTGGTGATTGTTGCGGCACAGAAGCGCACTCTTGGGGGACGTGAACTGCAGCTTCCTTGTATGAGCTCACTAACATCCAAGACATCAACACAGAAGTTTTTCTTGCGAGTGCTGCAGGTTATCATCCAGCTCCGTGAGGACACAAGGCGCGCCAACAAGAAGGCCAAACAGACAGGGCGCTTGGGTAAAAAACATGCTACATATACAGTGCTTTCTTGGTTTTTGTGTACAATATAGTCATCATGTCTCAATGATTAAAACCCCTTTCTTCCATTTGTGACTGGCAAGGCTCCACCAGTTTGGGCTCAGCAAGCAGCATCCAGGCTGCGGTGCGTCAGCTGGAGGCCGAGGCTGATGCCATCATCCAGATGGTGAGAGAGGGGCAACGGGCACGTCGGCTGCAACAGGCCCCCCCACCCACCGCCCCTTCTGCCTCTGCCGCCGTCGCTGCCGGATCCTCAATGGCTGCCCCACATCCTCCTGCTGGGGCTGCTGCCCCTGTTGGCACGGCTGCTGCTGCCACGGTTAGCATGGGCTCCACTGACAGCAGGCATTCTTACTCACACAGTCAATCATCATTTTAAGGAAAAGTCATCATTGACTATGCGGTGTGACCTTCACAGTGAATTTATTCATACTTGGTGTGGTGGTCATCAAGATACATACTATTAGTCATTTGCCTTGAATTTGCCTGTTTTGGATTTGGACATTTTAATCTATTAGCCAACCCATTAATTATATTGCACATGCCTTTAAAAAGTAGGAAACTCCAATTCTAACCTTTGTATTGGATTTAATTATTTGTAAACACATTTTACATTCACCCTATAGTTTGCTACTTCAAGTAATTTATGCATTGTGACATCTGCTTTGCTGCTATGATGAACATTGACAGCTCCAACAGAGAGACAGATGGGCCAGTGATTCATTGCACTCTTTATCATTCTTTGCATTGATGTAGTCTAGTTTTGATGGTGCCTAGATGTGAATGTGCTGCCTGCTCCAAATGGTTTGATTTGTTTCACTGAAGTCGTCTGTTTGCTGGCTGATGTTGCTTCATGCTTTTGGCCCACCCTCCCCTTCCTCCCGCCCTCCTTTCCTTCCTTACTTGCTGTGTCAGTGGATCATGGGAATGTCATTTTGCATGACAGTCTCAGTCAAGATTGAACACTATTAGGGATGCTCTGATGTTCTTGGCCAATACTGTATCAAAAAAAGACTGGATGAGTGTATTCTGTATATACTATTTAATTTTCAGCCTATTAAAAATGTAACCATAAATGTACCTAAATTTGTTACACAAAACAGATAAATATTAGTCACTGCTCTATTGGCCAATAGCTCAGTTTCAGTAAACAAGATGATTATTGGCAAATAAATCTGTGCATCCCTAATTATTTCCAAACAAGCCATCATGTCAATCATTATTTTGTTTTGTTTTTTCCCCCCTGTTGTTCACATTCTGTTTCTGCCTCTGGTTCTGCCTGGTTTATTTTCTGTAGTCTGAAGGCCAGTCGGTTTCAGAATCCCAGTCAGCACAGAGAGATGATTCTCCAATGGATGTGGACCAGCCGTCTCCTCTAGAGCAAGACCCTGCACCTCTGGGTATGACTCACAAGCATCCTGTTAATTATACCTTAAAACACTCTCTGCTTTACTGTGATTTTTAACAAGCAGCTGTAATACAGATAAATACGTTTTTAATCACAGACTAGAGAGCAGTCTTGTTAACAGTCAAAATGAAATGTACATGACAGCTGACAGCAACGTTGATGCAATGATTCGGTCTATACTGTAACTTTATTAGATGAAGAAGGAAATGGTCAATCAGAGAGTGAAGAGAGACTTCCAGATCTCCCTCTGCTCAGTGAGCAGCTGTTGTTGGATGAATTATGGGATATGCTCGGGGAGTGTCTGAAAGAACTAGAGGAATCACATGACCAGCATGCCGTCCTGGGTAGGTGGAAATTCAGAAATGTACTTACTGTGATTTTTATATTCTACTAATTGCTATCAGGGATTAAGTAATATGTTCTCCTAATGCTGTTTTCCCAGTTCTCCAGCCTGCTGTGGAGGCATTCTTTCTAGTCCATGCCACAGAGCGAGAGAGCAAACCTCCTGTGAGGGATACGCGGGAGAGCCAGCTTTCTCACATCAAAGATGAACCTCCACCACTGTCTCCAGCACCTCTTACACCTGCCACACCTTCATCTCTAGACCCATTCTTTTCCAGGGAACCATCCTCCATGCACATCTCTTCAAATCTGCCACCAGACACTCAGAAGTTTCTCCGCTTTGCTGGTAAGCCTAAAATATTCAAATAAGGAGAATGATAAAGCTTTGTTTTAGTTTTCTTTTTTTTCTTTCTGGCTCTTGACGAAGGCGGTCACACTTTTCTCCTCTCCTCCTCTCCCTTAGCTTCCCTGCTTAGCCTCTTGTGTCCTTGTCTAGTCTCGTGGTTTTTTTGTATTACTTTCACTGGAATGCTCTCACAGTCTGTTCTTTAAAACCTACAAGAGGAATTATGGATTTGATCAACTGGTCCCTGAATGCAATTGACACCCTTTTCTCAACGAGAAGCCTGGGCTCGGGTGAGCCTGAGTGTCCTGGAGGGACTTTCCGTGCCGGATACACGATGGACGGGTGGCATAACTGGAGGGTCGTGTGCCTGGCGGGACTGTCGATCGAAGACGCTGAAGATATCTACCTATTCGGAACCATGATAACAGGGTTCTTGCTGATTGGAGCTGGCTTGGCCCTGACTTATCGAAGAATTAAGAAAGCGGAACCAGCTGTTCAAACCCCCACAAGGCTGCCCGCTGGGATTGAAACGATGGGACGAGGCGTGAGTTCTCAAAATGGGCTCATTGAGTGCAGCACAGATAAGATCTTGGAGAAGCTTGTGGCTGCCGTGAACACTCAGAGCTCTTATTCTGAGCGCAAATTGGATCACATCTTGGAGAAGCTCACTGCGGTCGAGTTCTCAGAATCGGCTCTTTGAGCACGAGAACGACAACATCACAGAGCGTAATTTTGATAAAATCACGGAGAAGCTCGCAGCTCTCCAACGGAAGATTGAGAGACCAGTGTCGGACTGTTAGAACTGCTTTGAAATTCATACGAGTTGTTCGCACTAAAGTAAAAACCACCATCACTTCATGCAGATACCACTTAGGCGCCAGCTGTGATCTCAAGGCTAGAGCTGAACAAAAACACCCTGATAACAGTCTGTGCTTAGACTGTTCTTCCTATCCTACGCAAGGCCACCTGGGTTGGCTGGAAGACACTCATCCCCCCTCCCCCTCCAAACGCCTTCGACGCTTATTCCCTTCCGATGCAGATGGTGGATCAAGGAGACCAGCGCATAGGCTGCAGGCCCGGATGCACTGTCTACACTGGCTGTCTCTCACCCTTTACCCATCCTTGTTGCTTGTCATGTGTTTCTTTGGTGTATTAAGAGTTTTTCATGTGCAGAGGTGGGGTTTTTTTTTTTCTGTTCTCAAACTGATCTCTTGGAATTCAGTCTGGGGGGGTATTTTTTTTTCTCCTTATCTTTCCTCATGTTGTGCATTTTCCATTGTTATACCTCTCTGACCTGTCTTCCCCATGTGATGTTTTTGTGTAATGTATGTATGGTCAGAGGGTAAGATGGCGCCGCCATTGCGCTGGCAATGGTCGGCAGCCTTAACATGAAATTTGCCACTCGTGGGACTAATAAAGGTATCTTATCTTATGGTATATGTTCTAATGGGAGTCCTTACTCTTTATTTCTAGAAACTCACCGCACAGTACTTAATCAGATCCTGCGGCAGTCAACCACTCACTTGGCCGATGGACCTTTTGCAGTACTGGTTGACTACATACGCATCCTAGACTTTGATGTTAAGAGGAAGTAAGGAGAATTATCTTCAGCTTAAATTTTGTACTTTGAAGTGTTCCTTTTTTTCCATCGTTGACATGCTGGAATTTTTATTTATCTCTGTAGGTACTTCCGCCAGGAATTGGAGCGGCTGGATGAAGGCCTGAGGAAGGAGGACATGGCAGTACATGTGAGGAGAGATCATGTGTTTGAGGACTCGTACAGGGAGCTGCATCGTAAGAGCCCAGAGGACATGAAGAACAGGCTGTAAGGCTTCATTGCTCTTTCTGTCTATCTGCATGTCTCCTCAATTCAAACCCACTCAACTTGATCCACTCACCTTCCCTTACAGGTACATTGTTTTTGAAGGGGAGGAGGGTCAGGATGCTGGTGGCCTGCTGAGGGAATGGTACATGATCATCTCCCGGGAGATGTTCAACCCAATGTATGCCCTGTTCCGCACTTCACCAGGGGATCGTGTCACCTATACCATCAACCCATCATCGCACTGCAACCCCAACCATCTCAGCTACTTTAAGTTTGTGGGTCGTGTTGTGGCTAAGGCAGTCTATGATAATCGGTTACTGGAGTGCTACTTCACCCGCAGCTTCTACAAGCACATCTTGGGCAAGAGCGTCAGGTATTTGAGCTACTAGCATTTAAACCCAAGTGACCTAATTGTCGACACGTTGCACCAGTTAGTGTAATGATCTCAACAAACCCATGCCTAGTTAAATACAACACTAAATGTTGTGGCAACCGGAGAACCAGTCAGCAATAATATGATTACATTTCTGTGATATTCCTAGGTATACAGACATGGAAAGCGAGGATTACCCATTCTTTCAGGGCTTGGTTTACCTGTTGGAAAATGATGTTTCCACCCTGGGCTATGAGCTGACATTCAGCACAGAGGTTGGTGTCTATTCTTTATGTATTTTTTTCTGTTTGATGGAATTTAATATGTTCCTTAAAGGTTCGAAGTTCTCATAGAAGTGCTGTTAAGGTTTAATTACCTGAACCCTTAAAAATGCTGCTGCTATCTAGGGCAATGTTTTTGACTTTGACTGTATGTGTAGGTCCAGGAGTTTGGGGTATGTGAAGTCAGAGACCTTAAACCAAATGGAGCCAATATTTTGGTCACAGAGGAAAACAAAAAGGAGTATGTGCACCTGGTGTGCCAGATGAAGATGACAGGTGAGTTTTTTCTTAATACTAATGCTGCATCAGTGAAATTAAATGCTAAAATAATTGGTGTAGGCAAAAACAATAAGTCATCAGCAGATGCCATTTTATTGCCATGTTAAACCAGCATATAATGCAATCTAAATGATGCCACTAGGTGGCAGCACTGCAGCAGCATTAAAGATGCAAAGTTGAGCTACAACCATACATTATTGAGAGATGCTTTGAATTTTCAGGTGCTTAACTGAAAAATAAACAAATTCTCACTCACTAGGTGCAATCCGCAAGCAACTCGCAGCCTTTCTTGAGGGTTTCTACGAGATCATCCCCAAGAGACTGATCTCCATCTTCACTGAGCAGGAGCTGGAACTGCTCATTTCTGGCCTGCCAGCTATTGACATCGATGACCTCAAGGCTAACACTGAATATCACAAGTACCAGTCCAGCTCAATCCAGGTAGGGATGAGGAAATGTTTGCAGTGTTTTTAACTGTTTGGTAAGATATGTGCACGATTCCTCCTGGAGGACTTAACAAATACACTAGCATGCAGCTGAACAGCGAATACTATTTATTTTTTTTTGTTAATATGATGCAGCTTGAACTTAAGTTTCCAGCTGCAGAAGTGATGCAGACACATTTGATTCGATAAAGCGTTTCATTTGAACTTTCACACATAGCGCTGAATATGATTTGGGAATATTGAAAAGCCTTATAAATTATCTTAAAATGTTTCTTGACCACAAGACACTTGCATATTGCTTAAGAATCACATTTTCTTACTATAACTGAAACAGAAATGTATGTTTGTAACTCGGATAAATTTTTTTTCTTTCTCTCCTTTAGATTCAATGGTTCTGGAGGGCCTTGCGGTCATTTGATCAAGCAGACCGGGCCAAGTTCCTGCAGTTTGTCACTGGCACATCCAAGGTTCCCCTCCAGGGTTTTGCAGCTTTGGAAGGCATGAACGGCATCCAGAAGTTCCAGATCCACCGTGATGATCGATCCACTGACCGCCTGCCATCTGCTCACACTTGGTGAGCATGTTGAAAGTTGATATGGCACAAATATTTGTAGATGGTTCAAAAGAGCAAAACTTTAAAACTGTAATGTTTTGTTTTTCATCCTCAGCTTTAACCAGCTGGACCTTCCAGCCTACGAGAGCTACGAGAAGCTGAGACATATGCTGCTGTTGGCCATTCAGGAATGCTCCGAGGGATTCGGACTGGCTTAAACTCTGAGACTCTTAACACACAGACATGCATACACTTAATTTTAGGTTTGCCTACTCCTTACACATTCACATTGATAACCTTTGAACGCACACACATGCACACACCAACATAGACATTACTGGATTACTTGTTGAATGGCCTAGACTTGCTGGTTTCTATTCCACATAAAACAGATAAAACCAGCAAGTGAAATAGACTGATTGACATTGCGTACAACACAGAGAGCCTCATTCTGACACTGTTGTGTCTCCCTTCCCAATTTAATGGCAAATGCAAGAGGGGATTCAAAGGATAAAACATGGACTAATATAAGAGATGTTTTCTTCATTTAGTTTGATTTCTCTGTACAAAAGGTTTGGGAGTTTATTATGTTCAATCTTTTTTGTTCTCTGGCTGTGTAAAAAACAAAAAACAAAAAAAAGATTGTTTGAACAGGATGGTTATAAAACCTTTGGGGAAAAAATGTTGGTGGTTTCCTGTTGCAAATTTGTGACCTCACAAGCTTTGATGACGGGGAACATTTTTATGAGGGGTATATGAACAACTTGAAAAGTTTTGGAGCTATTCACAAAAATGCACTTTTCAAAGTTTTGTGGCATTTTTAAGGATGGTACAAAAATGAAGAGAAAACCTGAAGGAGATTTAAAAAAGAAAAGAAAAAAAAACATTAACCACATAAACTCTAGAGTATTTTTGGCTATTAAATCGCTGACCCAGCCTTGAATCAGAGTGGAATAACTACATGAATAAATGCATAAAAATGCGTTCATTGTCTCTTTTAACAGTGTTTTAACCACTATTTGCAGCAAATTAATTCCATCAAAGATGTCTATTCATAATTCTACTTAGCAGTTGAACAAACACAAAAAAAATTGTTGCCAGTCCGACACTCTAGTTTGTGTAGCACGAGTACCAAATTGAACCCTTGCAATGCTACGAATCAGACTGACTGTTGGGAAAAAAAAAATCACTTAAACATGTAATAACTGATGCCATCGTGAGCAGAGTGCCTGCTGGGTAAAGGGATCAGTTGGAACCAGAAGAGGAGCCCAGCTTGACCCAGTTTGGCCTCCATTCTCAAACCTGTGTGTGGTTTTCATTACTGATGAAAGAGAGAGACAACAAAACGATGGTATACACACATTTTCACCTTCACTGTCAGATTGCCACCTTTCCTTGGTTTTAACCAACCTGAAAACGTGATCGACTTGTGTGTTCAGTTTTGAAGTCAACCTGACCATTGTTGGTCCTTTATCTTGTCGTTTTGCATCATCACAGAGTTTATTTAGGTTTGTCGTTACTTAAATGGGTTGTGTAGTCTAAACAAAACAAATCTGTTATAAGTTTAACTCTCATCGTCATTGCATGGTCATATTTAGTATGAGTACAAGGAAACTGTAGTCCTCTCCCACATCGGTGCTGAAATAAGACAAGCAAAACACAATTTCTGGAGTCTAGCAGCTTTGGTCGTTTAACAGTTAAACGTGTTGACATACCACATAGCAAAAAAACACAATGGGCACAAATTGTGTAAGTTTTTCTTTTTAGTTTAGACCATTTCAAACCACAGGCTACCCAGAAACCAAGTGTGTGAATTGACTCAAGTCCAAAATATTACTGGAAACCAGACCGCATCACCACAGCTGGACAGAGAACTGTACACCAACACTTAATCTCGAGCCTTTCTGCTCTCTGTGTGCTACTCACATGTTTTCATTTGTTTTCTTATTGTCTTACCTCAGAACCCCCCCCCCCCCCCCCCCCCCTCCAAAAAACCCTCCCAAAAACTGATATTACACTGAAGTAAAAGTTATGGTAAACGATACTGTTGATGATTTAGTGAGAAAACTTAAAAATGATTCAGTAGCTTGAATAACTGTTTAGCTTGGATTAATTTGACTTGTCAGTCTCTGATTATTGTGGAGGGATTTTGGCCCACTTTTCTTTGAAAAATTGCTTCGCTTCATGTACAGCCATTCATTCATTCATGTACAGCTCTCTTGAGGTACTTTCACAGCATTTCAGTCTGGATTCACTGAACCACTGCAACACCTTGAGTCTGTTTTTTATTTCATTTCCTCTCCCTCACAGTCATTACGTTGTAGGTATGGCTACAGTGCTTCGGATCACTCTCATGTTCTGAACCATTATGGGCCACGCTTTAGCTGTCAGATAGGTGGCCTCACGTTTGACTCTGGAACACTTTAATATTCATCAGAGTTCATTGATAACTTGGTGACTATAAGGCTCTCCAGGTCCTGTGTGCCATCACCCCTCTACCACGGTGCTGACACCAGGTATGATGTGCTGATATGCTGGGTTTGGCTCTGTGCATTTCAGAGGTTTTGGGGTTTCTTTAGATGCAACTTTGCAAACCTAAACCGTCCGGTGACAACTTTCTCTTAGCAGCCCTTCAGTCTTTTCGTAATTGTACTGTCATAAGCTTTTAATATTTAACACACTCACTGAGGCCTGTGGAATCTGAGGTGAAGCTCTTGGGCTGGGAGATAAAAAGATTGGGGCATTGTTTCAACACCCAACTGAAAGCTCACGAATAGCAAACTGCAAACATGTCTTTTAGAGATGCTCACGATCTCTTATTCTAGTGCAACATCTGGCTACTGTTTAGCCTCTTAAATCCTATGGCAGCAGTAAGGATGCACAGAGTCCTGTGAATACTTTTCTTTTCACTTGACTGTCCCTTTTTGTTTTAACAGCCGCACATCACTCTGAATTACCAAAGTTTAAACTTGTGATATTTGCTCTGGTGCTTTGTGCTATTTTTTTTTGTTTTGTTTTGTTTTTTTACTTTTGTTTGGGTTTTTCTTAAAGTCAATTTTTTTCACAATGCTGAACAAGAAGAACAAAATCGGATGTCTCATTTCGTGTTTACGAGGACATCGTGCCAAATACTCAGTCGCTGGAACAGAGCAGCATCTGGTCAGTCTGTTTTTTCTAAATATGTTCTAGTGCTTGTAATTTCCTGTCATTCCCATTATCTTCTGCTTTTCTAGGATAATTCATGCCTTGAACCACACACTTATTCAAGACCTTTGAACTCATGGACTTTTCATTCTTAACTCTTAAGAATAACATCTTAACATCCCCAAGTTCCCTTCTTCTCCACAGTTTTTGTCACATCCACATTTTAGGCTTAAAAATATGTGGTTAAATATTCCTTGTAACACCCTGTTATTAATTCAAAAGAGAAATAATCTAATATCACCATTTACTTTCAGAAAAGTTTTTAGTCACAGTACCAGCGTGTTTAAGAATATTATAAAAGTGTTCCCCCCCAATGTGGCTGAATTTCAACAATTCTGCAGAGATGAGCCAAAATTCATCCACAGCAAAGCAAAAGACTCATTGCCAGATGTCCCAAACACTTGATTACAGTTGTTGCTGCTAAGCATGGCCCAGCCAGTTTTTCCCCCTTAATAATAAAAACCTTAATTCAGAAACTGCATTTTGTGTTTAATTGTGTCATTTTTGTCTAATATTTAAATTTCTTTGATCTGAAACATTTACCAGCTTAACACAAACATACCAAAAATAGGAAATCAGGAAGGGGGCAACACTTTTTCACACCACAGTATCTTGTTCTGCTTCCTTGGGGTTCCCTGCTGCTCCTCTAAACCCCTCGCATGTCTGCACCTGTCGTTCCCTCCATTTCTCTCAGTAATCCCCTGTGTATCCACCTTCTTTTCACTGCTCTCACACGCCAAATTTGTTCCACTTCAGGACTCCTACAACACCAGAAATCGAATTGAACCCACCCACCAATGTTTCTTTGACCCTCCCCCCACCTCAGCTCCCGCCACAAACCTGCACACGAGTGGTAGAATCGTAAGCGTTCATGTCTGATTTGGTGCGTGCTGAGGCGTGATAAATGAAATTACAGTGCTGTCATGCAGGGATTTCAGAGCCCCGCAGTAAGACCTGGTTTTACAGTACAATGGCCGGCCACATCTCCTGCATGTATGAAACACAGATGCCATTTTCCATTTGCCACACTTGATTCACATTCTGTAAGCATCTGTTGCTTTGTTAAGGCTTTGGTTTCCAATTAAATGGTGGGAAACTAATTAATGCTTTCAGGGAATTTGCCTGGCAGAAGATTTCAGTGGGCTAACTTCTCTGCTAACCGGGGGGATATTTGATTTTTCTTGAAGAAAAGATGTTGCACCTCTGGCTCAATATGTTTCCCATAAGCGTATATTAGGGATGAAGATGTCAGCAGTGCTGCCAAATGAGCTGTTGCAATGCATTGCGCCGGCACCTCCACTGGGTGGGGATGATTAGACTGTGCAAGACTGAACAAGGTGTTGCCTGTTCTCCATGTCGGTGCATTTTGTTTTATTTCCATTTCATGCTCTGGAAGTGATTTAGGGGTGACTGTTGTGAGAGTTTAAAGTGTGTGTGTGTGTGTGTGTGGTGTGTGTGTGTGGGGGGGAGCATCTTGTGCTGCCAGTCTGCAGTATGGCAAATTCAAATTTCACAGTTCTATGTTGCACTTTGAGAAACAAAATACCCTGTGATTGTTTAAAAAGACAGCAAAAGACCCCAACAAACTACATCATGTGTCGACTGTTTTAAGAAAAGAAACTTTAAGTTAAAGCACGTCAAAAGAAAAAGTGCTCCCTCCTCATCAGTGATAGTGGAGCTGAGGAGGAAATGAATGCCAATGGAGTTCATTAACGATGTCTGTGTATGAGCCAGAAAGCTCTCAGCCTAATTCATTTTACTGCTGTGGAATAAATCACAATATTTCTGCTCTCACAGATAAAAGGTTTTCTTTCAGTACTGAGCCCAAACGGGCAGCGGGACAAAATCAGTTCATTAGAGTAATTGGTTTAACGTTTCTAATTACCTAGAGATATTTATACTAAAGAAAACTCAAGACTGTGCATAACCCTTTCTTTGCAGAATTAATCAGCCATTTATTTCCAAATCAAGGGTTTGATGATACTCTGAGGTGCCACAAGGAAAAGCGAGGCTTGAATATTCATAATCAATAAACTCTGGCTTTGTTTGCAGTGTGAACACTGTGCTAACAGCTCACCATTAAGTTGTGCATTAATCACTGGGTAGGTGTTCCAATTGCAAAGTATTCCAATAGAAAGTTTTAAATTGAGAAAAATTACTTTCTTTTTTGTCATGTTTATCTCTACGTTCTGAACTTCTTCCAGCTGGTGATGGGAACACTGTGTACCAAATGTGCGGATGAAGGAGAAGCTTGACATATCAAGGAGGACAGGAGCAGTCCTCAGTTTTGACAGCAGTGCAGCGGGTTGGGGAGGCTGTTATGTGCTGTTGTTGAATGTGTCGGCATTGTCATCACCTCCTGATTAGGCTGCTATCTCTGCTCTGCCTCTGAGGACAACGTCTGCAGAGAGCTGCAAAAAGTGAGTGTGTATTTCAGGCAGATGAGCTGAACTCCATGTAGTGACAAATCTTTGTGCTTCTGTTTGTGAAGCAGAGGGAGACTGGAGACGAGGAAGAGGAGGAATTAAAAAAACAAAAACGTTGGGCTCAGGTGGGCGTACATAGGCTGGCTTTGGGTCACAGAAATGAGCACAGCGCAGTGACTGCACAGTCCAGACCCAAACCAGAAGTGACAGTCTGTCTACTGTAAAGGTCATAGTCTTTATTACCTCTGTGGTCGCTATCGCTCTACGCACATCTGCGACCACCTCCCCTTCAAGCTTCTCCCTCACCTCCCCTCAGGGGCACAGCAGTAGGCACCTTGTGGCATTTTAGAGAAGCCAAGCCACCGTGTGAAATTCAGCCCTGCTACATTACTGATCACGTAGTGAAGTAATTTTACTGAGCCACAGAGAGACATGTGCCACGCAGAAGGCAAAGACTGCGGGACGATTTAACGGCACCACATAAAACCTGCGTATTTATCTTCAAATAAGGCACAGAAACCTTATCAGTGAATAAGCTCCATGTCTTTGTGGGACTTTTTTCCATCTCTACTATATTACATTAGACTTAAAAATGCAAATGATTAGATGATGCAACTCCCACATGGTCAGTAGTAATACAAGATCAAGATGGTAAAGGGTCGTTTCTATTTTTGAGGTTTGGGAGGGAAGCCTTTGAAGTGAATGACTGTAAACAAACATCACAGTGATTCCTTTGCTTTAACAACACAGCACGCAGCAACAAGTTCTATGCAAACGCCTCAATTTGAATATCAATGACATGAATTTGAGTATACATAAGCTGCAATTGACCATTTCTGATCTGACTGCCTGGCCTCGATTTCTGGTACCAATGTCTTATCTGTATCTGTAGTGGTGGTCTAACCTTTGGTGTACCACATCTGGTTTGTCTGAAGCTATTTACATTTAGTTAACATGCATAATGAGATGGATTCTGATGAGTGGAGCGCCGGTCATATCTAGCAGCCATACCACTGCAAGCATGGGCGGAAACTAAATCAGAGTCATTTCCCCTCAATTACTGAATGATTAACGCCAGGTCAGAGACGACCAGCTGACCTTCTGGCCACATAATGACTTTACATGGATCAATGGATCTCCAAAAACCAGACACACCAGCAACCCAAGAACTGTGTAGTCAAAATCTCAGGGAATGAGAGTTGGTGAAACCTGCTCTGACTGCTCACTTCTCACTCTTGGTTTGTCTTTTTTTTATAACTTTTGTTACCTGTCACTTTTCTCCATTTTTTCCTCCTTTATAAAATTGTCACATTGCCCCCCCCGTCTCTTTCTTTTTCCCAGCGCTGGCAGTACTGTTGACTCACTGCTATTTTCCTTTGCGTGTCAATGTGTTTAAAACATTTTTCTGTCACTCTCTGCGGCTTTTCCATGAATTTCCTCAATATTTTCTACTTGATTTAACTTCCTGTCAACCATGAACTCCTCTGTACTCTAGAGTCAGATTTGAGGCCATCTGTCTGACAGCTACATCCTGGCCCTAACTGGGTCATGCCACTGGACAATGATCCCAGCAAAACAGCAAGAAAACAAGTGTTGCAATGGCCCAGTCATAGTTCAGACCTCAACCTTGTAAATCCTTAAGAGAGCCGTAGAAGCGCCTTGAGGCGACTTTTGTTGTGATTTGGCGCTATATAAATAAAATTGAAGAAACTAATAAACTTACAAAGAAACTGCATTGTTCCGAGAGGCATTGACTCATGGGCTGCACTGCTACCGTACTAACAAAATGCAATATGTCACGTGTTGTTCGTGTAGAACCTGGTGAGAGCAAGATGATTTTTAATTATACCCAAAAGATTTTTCATGTGACTGTATATATATTTACATATATATTTAAATATGTTGGATTTAACAGTAGCAATATTAGTTGAAAAGGCTGGGGGAAGGTTAATAAAGGTCTGGAAAGACGTTAACGAACAAAATAAGTTTTTAGGAGTCTGTCAGAGCTAAAGATAGTGAAGGGTTCATCAGTCAGTGAAGAACTAGGGGCAATAGTTCAAGAATTTAAAAACCTTTTTCAACATAAAATAAACTTATTTCATCATCTTACATACAGATTACAATTAAAATGTTCAGAGGATACAGAAATATCTCTGTGCGCGAGGGACAAGGCTGAAACCCCAATTTTCAATGGCTGTGATCTTTAGACCTTCAAATCTCACCATATTTAACTAGAAAATAGAGTTGCAGTGTAAAGATTAGTGCCTGGGCTCAGAAACACCTCTAAAACCCACTGACAGTGATAACTAATCGCTGCATACACATACAGTTGTAGTCAGAAGTATGTATCCACTCATCATGGGTGTGAATGTCATGGTAATGTTTGTTTAAACATGCTTTAGCACCTCGATCAGATGCTTTTGATCCCCATCGACAAGCTTCTGGCATAATTCTCACTGGATATTTGAACACTCTTCTAGGTAGAGTTTATTTCAATTTCCTGGCTTTTTTTGTCTTCTGATAAAGAAGGTGAAATGCTTCTGTTCACTTGGGCAGCTACAAACTTCAGTCGAGTTTAAAGGTGTCGACTGTGGAGAAGGAGCTTCTTCTATTCTCTGAGGACAGTGACACTGGTGCTCCAGTTTTCACTTCACGGTGAACCTGAGCTTTGGTTGGTTGCAGGGTTGTCTTAAAAATCTTAACCCATCTCCTTCAGTCTCAAGCTAACAGTTTGGGTTTTCTTCTAGGCCTCGGCAAAGGGCTGACACATCAGAATAACTCGTATGTAGGTACAATTGTTTGAACCGATGATCTTGGAATCTGCTTCTTTGGAAATGACTCCACACAGGCCTTCCCAACTTTTGTAAATCTAAAGAAGTTCTTCTTAGATCTTCACTGAGTTTGAAGAACCATCAGCACCACTTTTTAAAAGATTTGATGTGTATACATAAAGTTTTGTGTAGTTCAGAAAATCCCCCAAAAATTTCCAATTCTTGTGTTTTAAAGTCCTTAAAGATGTTTGCTGTACAATCATTACACGCTGAAAAAAAAAAGGTTCAAAGAAAATTACCATGACGTTCATACCCACGATGACTGGAAAGTTCTGAGCACAACTGTATGAAAGCTAAAACTACAACGCAAAGAAAGACACAAGATCTAGAAACAACAAGACTGCCTTCAATGCATCCTTTCACACAAACTGAGGTAAAACGGGAAAACTGTGGACTTTTTTTTTTTGCACATCTCATAAAACCAGATTTTGTATTGACAGTAGAACACAGAAAACATATCAAATGGTTAAACACACATCCTGCGATTTTAAGAGAAACACCAGCTCGTATCTGAATGGGACGGCAGCGACACATCCCACAAAAGTTGGGACAGGAGCAACAAAAGGCTGGAAAAGTAAGAGGCACTAAAAAGTTACAGCCGGAGGAGCATTGTGCAACTAATTGGCTGCTGATGTGTCAAACTGTCTTCAGGCAGCTTGCTGTGATAGACGAGGGATTCAATGCTTTTCGCATGACATTTGGGCTCATTTTACAGAAGATGTTTTAACATGACACAGTGGGAAGATCAATTAAACACGTGCAAATAATAAAGTTTTTTCCTGTAGGAAAAGGAAAGATGCTTTTGTCAGGGCACATTTAGGATTAAACCTTTAATTATTATCTTATATAGTTATTATTATATATAGAACCATCTGTTTCTTGTATAATTGATATGTGTCTCACTCTTTTTAACTCTATCCTAATTTAACCATGAAGAAAAATGGTTTTTTTAAAGCTTTTTTTGCTTTTCGAGCCAACCAGGAAACACTTTACAGTGTTTGTAGCTTTTTTGAGGACTATCTGTATTTATTTTTCCACCACGCCATCCTTGGTGACACACTATTCTCCTTTTCCTCCCTTAATCTCTTGTTCCCTCCTCCATCTCAGTACCTCTTTTCTCTCTCTCCCTTGCTGAAACTCCACACCCACATTGCAGCCCTTTGCTGTACTGCCCCTGTCTGCTCGCTTCTTTTTAAGCTGATGAAATTGCCCCACCTTCCCCGCTCCCTCACCCTTCTCTGCCTTTTGCTGACTGCGTCTGTTTTTCCTGCAACTCCAGGATTTAACTTGTTCATTCATAACCTTTCCTTCTCCCTCTCTCTCCCATCCTCCTCCTCATATATCATTCCATCTCTCCCGCCAGTCTGCTAGCTGACTCACTTACAGTCAAGTCGGGAGGAAGGAAAATGAGCAGAGAGCTTTTGCAAGGGCAAGTGGGAAGTCTCTCACAGATGAATGGGTTTGAGTGAAGGCCCAGCCAGCGGGTATGAAGAAGTGACAGCTGAGAATAAAAGTCTCCTCACAGATATGTTTATACTGCAAAGGTCGTGGAGGTGATTTTTATTTTATTTCTTCCGTTTGCTCGAGTCTCTTTAACGTGAAACTGCTTTTAGGGAAGTGAAACGATCAGAAAGAGGGAGCAGAGACATCATCCCTATTGATTTACTTGAGTGCAACTTCATACAAGCTGCAAATTTTCCAACATCCTCCACTTGCAACTGCCTCTGGAATATTACTGCACTGGAATTTAGCTGTGGACTAAAAATCACTAATGAACTATAAAGAGAATAATAATTATGATCCAGCTTTTGGGCTTCTTGTAAAGTTGTTGCATTTTGGCTTATTGGCCTAAGAGTTTTATTCACCGCTTTTCAACATCTGTTTAAAAAAATGTTACCAAACCCAGATTTTCTAAGGTAGCACCGTCATCTCTGCTCCATGTTCTTGTTCAGCCTGTAACCCAGTTTTAGTCTCCACTCCTGGCATCCAACCAAGCCCAGATTTCACTTTGACCTTGCAGCCTTTCTTCAGCCATCCAGCCTCTCCTGGGAATAATGGCTGGGGTTTTCACCTAACTAGCATCATCAATCATTACTCCCATCCTGTCTGCTGCTGTAGCGGCTTTTGTCTGAATGCTTGGCAGATCCTCGGACACCAGCGGCAGATGGGCACGCTGGCACCCTCATGTTGATGAGGAGCACAAAGAGAAACTACAGCAGCTCAGAAACTACTCAGCTACATCCAGAGATGGGCAGTAACGAGTTACAAGTAACGCGTTACTGTAATCTGATTACTTTTTTCAAGTAACGAGTAAAGTAAGGGATTACTATTGCAAAAACTAATTAGATTACGTTACTTTCCCGTAGGAACGCTGCGTTACTGCGTTACTAAAACCGTGATTTTTTTGCGAGAATGTCTCATGACAGTGACGTAAGCGAGTGCGCTGTTCGTGACAACAGCTGTGTGCAGATCAACAATGGATCCTATATCGATTGTGGGAGAGAGTATGAGCGTGCAGCGTTTAAAGCGTGGAAGTACTGACCTTACTTTGAGTTTGATTCCATAAAAAGTGACAAAAACATTAGTGTCCGCTGTGCGTGGGAAGAAAACTTCTTTTTACAGCGAAAAAACCTCTAAACAAGCACCGAGTGCGCAACGACGTGATGGGGAAACTCACAGAGAAAGTCGCGGATTCTTCAACTGACCGTGGCACACCTGCACCAGGGTAAACCTCCGCCCACCCCCACTCCTGCTTTACAGGTGAAAATAGAGCAACAGGACCGCTGAGTCTTTGACTTTATTTATTTTCTGCTGTGTTTTACTTGCATCTATTTGAAAGAGTGAGTGTAAACACACAAAAATATTTTATTTTATGTGCTGGAATGTGCAGAAAATAGGTTTAAATGTTAAACTAATTTCTTCCAGTCAGAGAATGTTGCATATAATTAAATTTTTGCTTGATGCATAAAGTTAAAAGATTAAAACTAATAAAACAAGTTTTAAAAAGAGACTTTTCCATTTGATTACATTTTGTATGATGGATTATGCAGAAAAAGTAGAATTGGGCTGAAAGATCTATCGCTTTATCACCTCTTCAGGTTGTAAATCGGGTTTTTAAAAAGTAACTAAGTAATTAATTACTTTTGAAAATAAGTAATCAGTAAAGTAACAGGATTACTTTTTTGGGGAAGTAATCAGTAATTAGTTACTGATTACTTTTTTCAAGTAACTTGACCAACACTGGCTACATCAATGTTTCTGGAAGGGTCAGTGATTCTGCCAAATGTAGAGTACTGTGAAAAAGTCTTGAGCTGCCCCTCATTTCTTTAAATTTTGCGAGGAAAATGGGAAATACGTGCAGCAATTTTATTGAAACATGCAAATGTACATGTAAATACAGTATATGAGGCAAAAACAGAATTTGTACAATTCTAATGAGCTTGAAAATTAATACTTGGTGTGACCACTTGATCCTCCAACACAGCGTGAATTCTGTTAGCAAAACTTTCTCATAATTATTTAAAGGGATTTCAGTTCTCCGGGCTTCTTGAAGGACATTCAAAGCTCTTCTTTGTTCCGTTGTCTGTCAGGACGATCCCAAACAGCTTCGATGACGTTGAGGTCTGGGCCCTGGGGAGATCAATCCATGACTGACAGTGATCCATTGTGTGCTTTACTGTGCATGTATCTGCACTGGCAGTGTGTTTGGGATCAGCTGAAAAATGAAGCTGTTGCCAGTGAGAACTCTTGCTGATGACACTGGTGCACAAACATGAGACATGCAGCTCCAAACCAAGACAGAGCTTCCACCATGTTTTACAGTTGGCGCTAGACACTCACTGTTATAGCTTTTTATAACAAATTGAACCAAAACTCTCATATTTTGGATTAACAACTCCATAATATGTGTTCCTGCTGATTTTCAGTCCAGGTCTTGTGTCATTAGTGTACCTTAGGTCTTCCTCTTTTCCCACTGCCTGGCAGCTCCATATTCACCATACTTTGTCCAGTATATCCAGTATCCCTCCTCTGCACATGTCCAAACCATCTCAGCCTCTGTGACGTTGTCTCAAAAAACACTCAGCCTGAGCTGTCCCATCTCATTTCTAATCCCGTCCATCCAGGTCATTACCAATGAATTTTAGCATTTTGATTGGAAAATGTGAACATCAAACAAAACTGGGTATGTCATCTGGACCGACCATTTTCCAGTCTTCATCTTCTATATAGCTGCCCTCACTTCCTCCTTACTAATCCTCTGTGCTTCTTGACTCACTCACTGTCCTCCATCCCTCCTCCTCGTCCTCTCATCCTCATTTTCTTTATTCATCAGCTTGTCAGAGTACTCCTTCTATCTTCTATACACACTCTCTTCACTCTTTAGAACATTTCGGTCTCTGCCTTTAATCACTCTCACCTGTTGCACA
The DNA here is from genome assembly GCF_964374335.1 of Astatotilapia calliptera. Classification (NCBI taxonomy): domain Eukaryota; kingdom Metazoa; phylum Chordata; class Actinopteri; order Cichliformes; family Cichlidae; genus Astatotilapia; species Astatotilapia calliptera. The sequence continues at coordinate 34,861,730 of NC_137441.1, forward strand.
TCCTTTCCAGCCTTCTCTCTTTGTCTAGCGTCAACCTCACATATCCCACTTTGCCCATCTCTCTGTCTCTCTTTGATTCACAAAGGGCGAGATGCACTGCAGCATTAGTTTCTCTGGGACTGCTACTTCAAAAACACATGTAAGAGAATTACAAAATAAGTATGTAGTAGTAGAAGTAGTAATGATAATCTTAAAACAGCATGAGGGAAAACATTTAGGCAGCCTGAAGGCAACACATGTTTGAGTTCAGCTAGGGTTGTGAAACTGTGTGAAATTAAGAGGGACAGCTGCTTAAAGGATTGAAACGTTAGGTGTCACCTTTTTATAACGAGCTTGTTGACTTGTGGTTGTACTTTGTATTAGAGGGTCCCCGAGATAAAGAAATGTTAGAAATGTTGTAATGTTCTGTCTGCTTTACACGGAGTCAAGCAGGAGTCCTGCACGATCAACCATGGCACTTCTATAGAATAATTTCATTTATATGGATTATAGCATAAATGTGAGTTTTTAAATGTGAGCTGGGTGGGAAAGAATTATCTTTCCATGGAAAGATAATTCTTTCTTTTTTCAGTGCCAACCCCAGCCTACCCCTTTGTCCCATAATCCTGTGTTCTTTTGCAGGATTAATACACGTTTTTGTTTGTTTAACCTGACTCCTCTGTGTTTGCATTTTGGATCCTCCTTTTGAACGCCTTGCAGCCCTAAAGGGTTTTAGAGAATGAATGGGGATGGAGGAGGTTTTAAAATAGTGCCACTTTATTCAGTGCTTTAAAAGCAAATAAAAGAACATTCAGTTCGACATTCCTTGATTTTTGGATGAGCTGGAGGGGGAACAGAGAAGACTGAAACACAGATTCATGCTAGCAGGATGCAGCAGATAAAAGGACGTAAAATAAAAGACCTGCTTTATCACGTGCGGCAGATGATCATCAACTATCATCACCAAGTTATCTTGGCCCCGACAACAAGCACATCCACACAGCCCCTGAATTGCCCAACAATGAAGCCTCGAATCAGGACCTCTTCCCCCAAACTCAAATAAGAAATGGCAGATATTCCTGACACATTTTTATTCACCGGCGTTATGTAACATTCATCTCAGCTGTGCCTGCGATTACTCTATAATGAGCTGAAGTCCAGTGAAATTCTTAATAGTGCAATGAATTAAAAGAGCTTATGAAAGTTGAGCTCAGTGGAGCGTAGAGATTACAAACACAAAACCTCATATGGACGTTATTTCACCCTGTAGTCTATTAGCCTCTGAAACGGTGCAGGGAGAACAAGTGCTGGAGAGCCATAGGCTATTTCCTCTATTATTATTATGCCTGGCACTGCCCAGGTGAATACAAGAACAGTAAAAAGAGCTGCTGGACCCTTTAATCCTGACCGTGTGGAAGGAGAAAGGGGAGGACAGAGGGGTACAATAAAGGAATGGCCTGAATCCACAAGGAGTGAGGTGAGGAGAGTGATGGGAGGGAACAGAGGAGGAGGAGGGAGGGAGGCAGGCAGAAAAGGAAGGGTGATGTCACCTCTAACAGGCAGCCAATGAGAGTCAGGGAGGGAGAGTGAGAGAGAGAGAGGCCGAAGGAGGGTGTGTTTTTCTATCACTGCAGCATCAGCAGAGGAAAGGGGCACGATCATTTTCATAGAGAAGAGAAAGAAAAGACACAAGTAGATCAGGAAAAGAGGGCGAAAAGGACGGGCCGACAGAGCCAAGGAGCATCACTCTGCAGGTAAGAGCATCTTTTTGTGACGAGGTGGGCAGTTTGTCATCACATGGAGAGAGAGCAGGAGTGTGCTGGTGAGTGGATTAATTAGGCTGCTAGGTGGAGGTGGCTTGTTTCAGAATCGCACCTTTGGCTCGTCTCATGCTGGCGGTGAAAAGACGACCGTCTGGTTCGTGTAAATCACTTTATTCTTACCTTTCTTATTTAAATGTCTTCACATTGGGAGGACATCGTATTTCCACCAGACTTGTTGATGTTTGGGGGAAAAAATCAAATTACATTTTTTAAACACATTTAACTGAAAGAATTAGACAAATGTAAAAAAATTCACCAGACGTGTGTATTGCAGTGTTTTGGGGGAAATATACTGTAACACTGAATCACTTTTAATTGTTAAAGGAAAGTCAGGTGCCAGGAGTAACCTGTTGGTGTGGAATACTTTTAGAGGAAATCTCTTCTCTTTTGTGGCTGGATTTATCGCTTGCTGACTGAAGAGCAAGAACGCTGCATGCAACAGGCTCTCCTCTCATTATATTGAACACAGAACAGTGCCGATTGCCATTGAACCTTTACTGGTCGGCGTTACATTTCCTTTACCTTTTTAGCTAATGTTCCTTAAAGCTGGCGTTTGTCTTAAATAAAAACTATGAAATATTGATTAATGGATATTTTTAAGTGCACTGAACCATGTTTTACATTTATAATACTCTGTCAAGTGCAAAATAAAGCTGCCCTCTGCTGCAACTGTCTACTGCAGCACATTTGTAAAATTCTTCGCTTTGCTTCTCTTTCTGCCTTTTTAATTTAATATGAATATTCATCTCCTTCATGCATTCCCCTCCCCCAGCTGATATCTGGGTGGCTTAATGTTAAGTACAGTCTATGATTGCCATGTCCTCATCAGATTTTCACTCGGGTGTATGGAAAACGACAAAGCGGAGCAGACCCCAGCAGTTTTTCTAGTTCACCAGTCTTATTTCCTACACACCTGCAGTGAGTGTGTTGTGGCAGGTTGGTGTCAGGCTGGGTAATTTAAACCTGCTGAAATAAGAGAAGAAAAGGAAAAGGAAGTGGGGTGGTGAAAGAAAAGCAAAGAAATTCAGAAATCAACAGGAGACAGACTGAGAGAGAGATATTTAGACTGAAGGAGACATCAGAGTGAAAATAAGGGTGGGGCAGCGCACGCAGCAGACAGTGGAGGTGTGCCGACGGATGGAGGCGCTCACCTGGCTGTATGCCATACAGATGCCTGCTGTCAGCCTCTGCGACCTGTGAACCAATAGTTTCTGAGCCCAATGAAAACAGATGGTTGCACCAGTTGTGTTAATGCTACAGATCATATACAGTATATCAATATGTATTAAATGGATTTGCCAGAGACAGCTGCTGATGGTCGTGAGATTTTCCCCACTTGACGGTTCTTCACTGCCTGTCTCATGTTTTGTAAGTAACGCATGCATATCATGCACAGAGATGTGACTGGATTTTTAATAAAGCAGTGATTAAAAATCTGCGGGTATCACAAGTGTTTGTGTGCTAGTACTGCCGTGAACCGACACGCTCCCCCTTCCTCGATGCCTCAGTAGCCTGGAGCTTGTCCCAGATGAACCCAGTCGAGGGACTGGAGGGGAAGGAAGGCGCTCTGTCTCACAATGACTGTAACCATCTGTACAACATCCATAAACGCACTGCACTGCACACATCCACACAATAGATCACGATACAGCTGCTGCTGAAGGGGCACGTTGGAGTGAATGAGAGTGTGTGTGTGTGTGGATCCTCACTGTGGCAGCGATGCTCCAGAGACCCACTGCTGGTCATATTATCATACTATTAAATGCAGCGGATTTTGTGTGGCAGTGAATCTCTAGACTGCGCTGGGAGCTGCTTGTGTAGCAGTGATATTGTTGTCAGAGTAGCCAGACTTGGACTCCGTCATTACCCTTGCTACAGCATGGTGCAGAATGTAATCTCCCCTCTGACGCTGGCTGGTTAATTGAGCTGTTTCATCAAAGAGATGGATGGAAACAGGGATTTATGTGCGGAGAGAAGGACGGACGAATGGGGATGTGCAATAAAAATAAGCAAAGTAGGATGGTGTAAGCAACATTAAAAAAAAAAAAGCTGAAGGGGAAGAAGAGGAACGTCCTTTTGAAAGGCAAATCACTTTGCGTCATTTAAAGCATGGTCACTCCTTTCAGGGAGCGGAGAGAAGAGCACCAGCTAGGACGAACAAAAAAAGCAATGCCATAAGAGAAGACACCAAAAGGAAGACTTGTTTATTTAAACATAAATGCTCTAAATATTATTGAAGAAGGTTATAAGTAGAGCCCTGCAGTGCTTTGTGACATATTCATGCTTTTGCTGTATACGGTTTTTAATGTCAGGGACTGGCCCATTTCCAAATGCCTTTAGTCCAGCAGTGGAAGTCGGGAGCTGTGTTGTGTAGGAGGAGAGGAGTGATTTGCTCTCAATATGCCAGCTAGGAGCAACTCCAGAGTAGAGCAGCACAGCTCTGGCCCTTCAGCCCCTCAGCCACCTGTTATTGCCTTGGGGCACATTTGTCAGTCATCCCGCTCACCAAACGCAGATATACGAACACACACAAGCAGAAACACATCTGTAAGGCACATCCTCAGCAACCCAAACAAACACTCTGCAAATACACGCTGCAGAGGTCCTGTTGCAGTGCGCCAAATTAAAGATTCTCTAATGTTGCCTACACAGTCTGATTACTTAAGCGTCTGCGACTGATCAAAGACCACACTCATCACTTTCTGGGGATTCAGCCATTAAAGCAGCAACGGGGTAAAATAAGGGTTATGAGGAAACGCTCGCTCCTAGACTGAAGTGTCAACAATAACACTTTCAAGTCTGAGTTTCTTTTTATCCTCTTTTGAGAATAGCGGTTGTAAAGTTACAAACTCACAACTGCAGATTCAAAGGCTTGTGGTGAAAGGCTCCCTTGAGTTATCTTCTAGTGTGTGTGTGTGTGTGTGTCTTTTCGATGCTGTGTGTGTGTGCGCGCGTGCACTGTTCAGCATCAGGATCCTGTTCCTTCAGGATGCTGTCAAGATGGAGAGTGAGCCCCCCCTTCCCCTTCCACCAGCTGCAGCTCGGAGGCTGTTTGATTTAGACTGTGCAGATGGGAGTCGACCCACTGGGTGTCAAGTAGAGGATCGTGTCGACATGCTGTCAGGGTTTGGTGGGGAATACATTGTGGTGATTTAGGGAGCCAAGGGTCAGATAGATTGACAGGCCAGCAGGGGTAAATTATTATGGAAAAGTGAGGAGGAGGAAATGAAGCGAGCAAAGGGGAGAGGGAATTTTGCAAAGGTAAGGTGAGGCAGAGGGGGGGCGAAACCATAAAGATGTGAAGGACTGATTTAAAAGGCAGGAGGATGGGAGGAGATGGGATAAATATGAAAGTTGTACTGGAAAGTAGAGAAGAGGCGTTGTGATCTAAAATCACAGTTCCCGCTCTTCAAACCTTTAAACATGGCTAATCCCTCGGACGGCGTGACCGTCTGTAGAGTCGGGGGAATTCCCAATGGGACGGCTCCCATTCACCTCTCCTTTGGGCCGCCTGGGTGGGGAAAAATGACTTTTTCAAGAGAAAATTACATTTTCTTCACAATGCCCATTCTACCATCTACCATCGCAGTAGATCAGATGGGATTTACCATCTGAAGGAGTTACCCCCTCCCAAATATTCAAATCCGTTGGTGATTATGGAGAACAGGAAGAGGCCGAGAGGAGCTGAAAAGGCTAGGCTCAAAAAAAGAAGGGAGTTGGAGGAAGCTGTCAAATGTGCTGAGTTAACCTGTTTACCACAGGATAGATCCCAGATGCAGCCTGTAAGCAGACAGCCTGCATAGACTATAAGGCTAGCACAATTGATATAAAACCAATTCATATAATAGAGGTGACTAGCCTAGTTTATTTCGTAGAGCCCAATAGGTACACGATGAATCACAGATGTCCTACCGTTATAAGAAGAACATAAATGGTTCCAGGATGATCTGTGTAACATTGAATTACTGCTTTTAATTTAATGTTTTTGTAGCATCAGAGCAGCAGATAAGCCCATCAGACACTGTTGAACCTGATAAGCTTGGACAGAGGGGACAGGTAGAGAATAGTCTTAACAGAGTTAAGTCATTTAAATTAAGTTATTCATGTCTAGTGTAAAATATAACACGCGGAGAATAGACGAGATAGACTCTATATCCTATCAAGACTGAATATATCGGCATGATGGTAGCTAGCCTAATTCATTTTAGCCTGTCAAGTCAAATAGTCTAAATTGTGCATCACAAATATTAATTATAAACTATTATGATATGTAATATATAATTGTAAAAAAAGAAACAACCCCAGAATAAATTCCTCCCCTGTGGAAAAAAGCCCCCACTTCATGTTGCTGCCTTTGAATGTCTTGTTTTTTCTCCTTCCTCCAGTCTTTCATGTCGTATCAGTATTCATACAATGATCAGACAAAACCGCATCAGGATCTTAATCAAAGTAATGGCTGAGGCTCCGATTAGCCTTCCCAGAAAAAGACTCAGACAAAGACTCATAAATCCACCCCTATTATACAATTGAACCTGTGACGGAGACCAAGGCCCAAATAGAGGCGTCATGTATGGAAACAAATTTAATTTGGCAGAGTGAATTACTTTATCACTTTAATATAGCTTTAGAAGTGATGGTATGGGCGAGGAGAAATGGCAGTATTCCCCTGGGTAACAAATATGATATTGGCAGTTAAAATTGCAAAACTGAAACCCAGGAGAGAAATTAATTACTGACAAACCAATAACCCAGCTGGAGGCCCAAGATATTGTGGAAAGAAACTCTTTAAATAAGATAATTAAAAATAAAAAAAATCGTTATCGCTCTATCATTACGTTGCAAATCGTTCTAATCCTGTGACTTAAATTTTTTACTCGATGTGTCTTGAAATGAAAAGATGTAAATCACACAGAATCATACTGAAAAGCTGCAAAGCAATAAAGCTGCACACTGAATATGAATTAGGGGAGATATGAAACTCTGTCTGTCCTCCCGGATGCTCTCCTCATCCTTTTTCTGTCTCTTGCAAAATTATCTCTTTGTCTCAGCAACATAGAGAATTCCCCTCAGCGTCACTCCTTGTGGACCACAGTCAGCTCTATGAAAGAGGCTTTATTGTCCACCTCAGTAGCTATAATTAGACTAAATTGACCCTCTGTCCAGTGTATTTCCCCACTGCATGTATCTGTCTCTATGAAATCTTCTGTTTAATGTCGAAGATGCTCCTCTGCCTAATTGTGTGCATCAGTCACAATTCACAGTGACCAGATGAAGGAATTAATTATTCATCAAATACCAGTGTTGGAATATTATTTTTTAATTTGTTAAAGACAATGTAAAGTATCTTTTGATGGATTATTCATTATTCACATTAAAATTTATGTGCTATAGCTTCTAGATAGCTGCAAAATTACGCTACATTAAACTATATGAAAATCACTGATGTTGTTTTATATATACACACATATATATACATATATATGTGTGTATATATAAAACAACATCAGTGATTTTCATATAGTTTAAAATAGAGAAAAAATAGAAAATAGAGATATTTTCTAAACAAAAAATAGAGATATTTTCTTATTTTCCTTCTGATTCAAGCTGAATACAATTATAATTAAAAATTAGGCATCTTCTAATATTATGTTATTATGACATTAATGTAGCACAAGGCTCAGGTAGCGCATGAATAGCTGGTAGAAACATCTTCTAATTTTTGATTTCTTACTTTGAGTATATTTCAGAGCCTGTACTTTTTTACTTTTTACTTGAGTAAAGTTGAATCAGCACCTCAACTTTTACTGCAGTATTTTTTAACACTAGTATCTGTACTTCTGCTTAAGTACAGAATGTCTGTACTTTTGCCATCTCTGGGTTTTGTAGTCACAGTAGTGGAAGTGGCCGAGTGTTATAGCATCTCACAAACACCCTTCATTTGCATTTCATAAAGAAGTTTTGTAGGCGGGGAGGTATCTCAGCGTGTAGCATCAGCATGTAGCTCTGGACTAACATACCTTCTGAAAAATGCATTTGTAGAGTGAGTTGTCTTTAAAAATGCATTTATAAAATGTACGTCCTCTGGAGGAAAGCATTGTCTTTTTTTTGAAAGCACTGAATTTGATTTTTCCTGACTGATTTTTCTGATTTTCCTGGTTTTTCCTTTTTTGCTGGCTCCACGCTACCAAATTGAGCTCTCATCCGTCTCACGGTTGTGTTAATAAAAGCTAACACATTCGTGTGACGATACTGACAACATCTCCGACCACATTATGATACTTTGGGGACTTCACATATCATCGCCCCATTGTGGCTTTCATTACACTGGCTGTTTATTAAGAAGACACGGCCTCGTTGGTTTACTAATTTATTGATTTGTTGCTAAGAAGCTGGCTGCATTTTTAATGAAATTTGGGTTTGTGATATATCTCAGAACTGTAGGCTACATCTGCACTGTTGCTTTAAGTTACATCATGCAGCTCCTCTGAGATTTTGAGAGGGTTTCTCAATGCTTCTAGAATTTATTCTTCATCTGTACTCCGTGCCTCTCTTCTTGTTTTCCCTTCGGACCGTTCTTCTCAGTGTCCTTGGCATAACTTTCATGCCAGCTCATTTGTTTCCCATCATAACTGGATACACTTTTAAACAGTTTAGACAGACAGGCAACATTTTACTTGTACAAATGTATCTTTTGCACAGTTAGTATTTCATAGACGTGGCTGAATGTTTGAAATGATGGGGAGCCCGTTTGCCACACGACATGCATAATCTGGAGCACAGACAATCCGCTTTTCTTCAGACATTAAGGTAAGTGTGCTGGATGCCGTCCAGTGACGGAGTCGCACTCTCCATTTTCTCACATTTGAAATACAGTGTGCTTTGAGTGTTTTGAATCTCTCTGAAGGCTTATTTATTTGGAGTGTTGACATTTAAGTGTATTGATTTGCTTTCACTTGCCTCATTCTCGCGGTACTCCTACACCTCATTTGAATGAGCCATAACTGAAATAGATGGGGCATGAAGCGCAAGCATGAGGACAAACTTGCACTGAAACGGCATCTTCAAGTACTTCCGGCGATGCAAGTATCAGACTGTCTGTATCTGTGATGGAAAATGTTGGTAAAAACCAACATTGCTTATGTCTGCACGAGAGCAGTTAATCATGATGTAGTTGCAAAAATAACATGTGAGACAGGAAAAGTGTGGTTGAAAAAGAAACCAACAGTGACACTAACTGAAAACATGATGCAGTGGTGGGAAAGGTTGAGATGAGATAAGAAGTAATAAGGATACGATCATACAGTTCTGGCACGTCTGCACATTGAAGTACTCGTAAACACTGTGTAACTCAGGATGCGACTCCCACTCCTCGCTTCAAGTAAAACTTGTTGAAAATGCGATTCTGTGACTCTGTGGTCATCGCTTAAATGTTTGATAAAATTGCTCCCAACAATCTGTCTTCTCTTCATGTCTCAGTGATGTTGTGACTCTACTTTCTTGGAGGCGTTTTATCTGCTGTGTCAGGCATGATATATTCATTAGGGTTGGATTACAGAGAGTGGGAAAGGATCAGGTTTTGAGTGGGTTGTAATCCCCATACACAGGCCTAATTTAATCTTACCTACTGTGCCATCCTATTACACACTACACCCACCGCATGTATTCAAGTGCTGGCCGGAGGGGAGCAGATGGGGGGCATACAGGGTTAAAACAGGGTAACGTCAGACAAAAGAGTGTGAGACAACGAGGACGGATCGTAAGAAAAGACCTACGGAGAAGGAAAATTGATTATGAACAGCAGGAGAGAAAAAATCAAATGCAGAGGAGAAAAAACGCCGAAAACATCAAAGAGAAAAGAATTATCTGGTAGATGAGATTTGGTGAAAGGTGTCCAACTATAATGGTTGCTGGTTTCTTTCCTGCATGAGCAGGCAGAAGACATTTCTTACAAAAACTGTTTATCTGCGAGATTTCATTTTTATGTAATTAAAGACTTTAAATATCCCTCCCGCTATAAGACTGCAAATCCATCACACTGTGCTAGAAATTATTCATTGCATTTATTAGAAATTCTAAACAGGGATGTCTAAAGAGTTAGTGAAGGAAACTGCTTAGGCATATTTTGTTTGGCAACTTCTCCTATCTGCCTTCTGCCCAGTGTATCCAGGGATGCTTCGCCACCTCATTATATTTATTTGGCCAAGTTGCAAAATAATTTGCATGCCACAGAGACTTTACACAGCGACGAGAGAGGGTTTATATAATGTAACCTAACTTCTGTTGTTTTTGCTACCATTTCTGACCTACATCCCTCTCATCATCCATCCGTATCTGCTCTTAGCCAGAATAAAATAGGCCACGCTTCCCTGCTACACAATCCACACACTATCTACCTGAAAAGGATCCTGTATGTGAAACTGTTCTTCTTATTCCCCCCTCTTTGTTTTTAAAATCAGGTTGGTGTTGCAGTCGTTTCAGTCTGCTCTCTGAATTGATTAGGGGTAATTGGGCAGAGCACTACAGAGAGCCTCTCACAGGCCCAAGTTGCAATAACTCAACTCTATATTTTGCTTTAAAACTGTCTGTTTACATCAGCCACTGTGCTCTTCCTGCTGAGCAGTGTTTGTGGCCAAACTCACAGGGCGCACTTGGTGCAGCTATTTTGTAAACCATTTGTTTAAATCTTTACTGAAGAGAGGATTTACTTGTGTAGCAGGACGCCGTGAGGATTGTTAATGTGAGGAAAAGATGAAAGGGACAGTCCCCAAGAGAAAACGCAGGAGCAACAAGAAGAAAACAACACAGCTTTATTCAGGGGGGCGCGTGCCACATGCAGGGAGATGAAGAGGAAACGGATGCGGAGCATAAACAAACCGCATGGAGATGGATAAAGAAACTGGAGAGAATAGACCGAGGGTCCGGACATTGTTAATGAGCTTAACGAGGTAATTACACGCAAACGCAGAGACCTCATCCTCCAGGCACTCACGCATGTTGGGAGGGGAAAGGGGAAGCAGGTGAGAGAGCTGGCAGAGAAAGAGAAGACCTTTGTTATCAGTCACCTTTTAATCGTTTTGATTGAACAATTAAAGTTTGATCCTGCTCAGGGCGTGCGTAGGAACTGCGAGAATGTGGAGGTTGAGATGGAAAGGCGCTGAGAGAAGATAAAGAGGAAAAGACACAGGGAGCAGAGGGAGATGGGAGGGTAAAGGACAGAGAGCCCGCAGCGATTAAAATGTCACCGCGAGCAGAGGCAGATGCACACCTGTCAAGCACAAATTCGCCTGCACACCTGCAGACTGAACAGACAGCATGCGCTCTCTGCTGGAATGACTTTAATTCCCAGTATGCATCTTCCACCTTCATATGTCTCTCTAGATGTTTTTCGATGCTAGTCCCCCTCCATAATCCTACGTGTCTTTTTGTTTCTCCAGACAGTTTATGTTTTGACCAGTCTGTGGTTCAGAAGGGGGACAAATAAGCCAACAATAAAACGTTCGTGACAGGGCTGTTACCAGCTTTGCAGCCATCACACACGCGTCGCTTCCTGTGCTTCGACCCCTCGGCCTGCCTGCGGGGCCCGTCCGCCTCCACAAGTGTCAGGACAGCTGGTTTGTCCTTTCAGTTTCAATAAAGGAAAGATGTCTCAGAGTTATTTGAGACATGTTGTCATGCAAAACCTGTGTTTGTCTGGCTAGTTGTAGCAGGCGGGAGTTGCTGACGTGTGTTGTGGGTGTCCTATATAGAAACCAGCAGAATCAGCGGGTTTTAATCCGTACTATCATGGGGTGAAGATGAATTAGATATCTGCCACTGTTGCAGGGGATTTAGTGTACCAGAGCGTTACCCCGGGTCTTTTTCTCTATGAGAAAACATGTATCGTTATGCTCTGCATGCTTAGATCAACAGTTGGTATGCGTGCACATATAGACGTGCATTGTCAGAACATGTTCCTCAATGAACATAGCATCTTGTTGTTTAGCTGCAGGCGAAGGTTGCTAGAGTGTTCGGTGCTTCCCTGTGGCCTTTCTCTCTCGCTGTTTTCCTCTCCTGCTCTCATTGGAATTGGAGACAAACTCTTTCTGTCACCTTTCATAACTGAAGCAAAATGGGAAGGAAAGAGATATGAGAGACTATTTTAGGGACAAGGCCAAGGCTGGGGCCTTTTTGTTTATGGGGCAATACCCCAAGTGGATAGGGAAAAGAAAAGTGATGTGATGCAGGAGCAATGAAGCAAGGAAGATAGGAGCTGCAAAAGAGATGAAACAGCATCCTCACTTCTGTCTTTTTGTATTTATTTATTTTTTGCTTATTCACTCTGTCTGCCTCCTGGAATAGATGATATAAAGCCAGATATGCTTGTCACTCCCTTTAAATGTCTGACGGGAGATGACGCAAACAGGCTGATGCGCACACAGCCGAGACAGAACAGGTTGTCTGTTTACCCTCTTTCATATTGCGCCTCGCTGAAAATTGATGCACGCGCCGCAAAATGTCACGTCCTTGATCTCTTTGCACCACTACACACTGGTGCGTGGAGGGGCTGGAGCTGTGCAGAGACGCGGGGAGGGGGATTTACAGAGGGGTCTGCAGAGGAAACAGGGCTGTGCGCCTCAGATAACACTGCAGCCTTTGATGGAGCCTGGCCCTTCTCTGTTGGAGAGCGCAAGCTGCTCCGCCTCAGATACATCCCCACCTTGGACTCCGCTGGTAATGATTGGATTTAGTTACAGAACAGAAATGGTTTTCTGATGATAATGATAACAGATGCGAAGGGAGTTAGTCAGCCACTTAGGGTCGAGGGACCGTATCGATGCTGTGCCAGCCTGCAGATTTCCCCTTAGACTCCCCTGCCTCTCGCAGGCTTGATAGAAGCTGATGGTGGAGGTTGATAGAACGCTACCTGTAATTGCATTGTGTATGATCCTAGAAGGGTGGCTGTAATGAAGATGTAGTGCAGGATAGCTGCATTCCACAAAGCAGCAGAAGCTTGGTAGGGGGTCTGGGGGAGTTTAGAGAGAGAAAAGGCGTGGTTTTCTACTTATAGCACGAAGCAATCAACAGGGAGCAGGGAACTGACAATAGAAGGGTAAGAGAGACAGGAGTGGAATTAAAAGACTTAAAAGTTGACAGCCGGGAATGATGAACTCTTTCAAGTGTTGGTAGCATGTAGACAAAACGAGAGAACTGGAGAAAGACGGGAGATCGGGGAAAGCGCAAGTGAAGGCGACACGCAGGAGACAGAAGATGAAGGTAGCGAGTATAAAAGTGCACATCTATGACGAAGGAGACAGGGGATGGGGGGGATGGGGTGAGGAGGATGAACATGTGGGAGGGGGCAGGGAGAGAAATATTTGCACTGTGCCAGTGAGCTGGAGTCAAGAGGTTGTCATGGTGATAGTGAGGTGAGAAAGGAAAAGGGAGGCAGGGGTATTGACACCTACACACACACACACTGAGAGACACACACATATAAAAGCTCATACACACAAACTACAGCAAATAAAATTCGTCTTTCACAAGAATACTGACCTGTCACATCTCAGGTAAACAGACTTTTTCACGGGGACGCACACAGAGTGGGTGTGCACGACTAAGCTGAGGTCATGTATGAAGCCTGGTAGTCATATTACTATGCAAACTCTGTTTCCCAGATCGCTTTGCTTTCTTTTATCCTCAATCAATCCCATTTGAATGGCATGCAAATCCTTTGAAACTGACTTTAGCGTTGCCTTTAGTCTGCTGCTGCATGCACCTGCCTGTGTGTCGGTGTGTGTATCTGAGCCTTTCTGTGTGCGCAACAAGCAGCTCTAGTCGGGCATGTTTGTCTGAGCCTGTGCACATACTTACATAATAACCATCTGTAGTTTCATATAAATATTAAAAACGATAAACCTACAGAGGCAGCAGAAGGAAATGTCAAAATTTGAGGATTTTTTTGGGTGTTTAAGAGAGTCGTTTTTACAGTCTGGAACCCTGTAAACATAACAGCTTGCTACGATTACGTCACAGTTCTTTCTCCTCCTAAATAAAATCAGCTTCACGTTAACTGTTAGGAATTCATCAGACTCGGCTGAAACCATCTTCAGTCCTTATTGACTAAACCAAACGAGTGACTTGCCTTGGTAGTGTGGGGAAAAGGTTGGGTGTGTAAAAGGAAAAAAAAAGCAAGCACAGCAGGAAGAAAAAACATTTCCATATTGAACAACAAACAAATCAATACCACTGCTCGTTGGTAATGCTGGCTCTTATATGAAATATGCTTTTAGTTGTGCACTGAGTGCTGGGAGGCAGTGCTACCTCAAAAAAAGTGCACTGCAGCTGATGACTCGATAATTATTTTTTAAACTGTTTGAAGTTTTACAAAAACCTAAAAAATACTGCAAACATGATCCTTTCTTTAACCCTGTTCTTCCTCCTTATCACAGCCACTTTTATTTTCCCACTTTGTTTCCACTCCATAGATATTTACTAGCTGTTTAGGGATGTTATCTCCGCTCTTGTCCCTAGAAGACCTTCTATTTGATTAAATGAGTAGCACTTAAAATGAGTGCAACTTTTAACAAAGTTAATGGGTTTGTCGAGAAGCTTTTTGTGTAACCTGGTATTTTAAACATGTCAATCAGTGGATCTTCCAAGCTGTTTCGGTAACTCTGCATCTCCTCTACTTCTATTACTGCAGCTAGTTTAGTTTGTGTTATATATTTTTTTATTTTTTTTGCAGGGTTTCTCTTGTTTGCTTTGTTTTAGCAATGAAGTGATGAGTAGGAACATTTTGTGTGTGGGTTGTGTATGTTTTCATTCATGTGATTCCTGTAATTTCCTGTGCGATTCCTTCATGTCTCTACAAGCCCAGTGTAACGCTAGAAACAAAATCCATCCTCTTTCACACAGTCGTTCGGCCACTGGGGCTCTTCCATGCAAACGTGTTAGCAAAGCACTATGTGTGACCTTGCCCTGCCAGCAGCTCATTTCCCTGAAGTGGTGGAAAAAAACGGATTACATCCAACGTAAGGAGACCTTGACAAATGCGTCTGGCAAAGACTGAAGTCTTGGCATAAAGCATTCTGCAGAGAAGCCCACGGGCAAATCTATCTACTAGAAATTCAAGCTAAATAAAAAGAAAAATACCTGCAAAACCTGGAAAATGGAGACACAGAAACAACTCTCAGATTTGTTTGGTATGAATTTCACTCAGGTACGGGGCTCTCTGCTATCTATCCTGTTATGATGGGGGCAGTAGGCGACATAAACACCCCGCCCATCTCTTCAGGTTATGGCATGCTGCTTTTCCCTATGGATGTGGCCACGTGTTCTTGTGTGTCACACAAGTGGCTGGCAGCTGAGTCCTGCAGCGCTATATAGGCCACTTATCACCTACCCGAGGGACCACACCCTTTTCTCTGTCAGATGAATGACTGAATGCACAGCACTTCTTTAGAAATCACTACCTGCAGCACACAGCAGGCCTCCCTCCACCTGCTCTCTGCACTGATGCAACCCACACATATGCAGACATATGCTCCTATTCACACCTGAGGCTCATGTGATAACTAAAGCACTACAGCCTTCCCTTTTTATTTTTACAGCTTTCACTGCATTTATGGATGGCTGATTCAATAACAACACGACCTATATGGAAAAGTTATCACAGAGTCAATGTTTTGTGCCCATCTAAATAAAATGGTTTAGCTTTTCAAGCATCATATACAATGCTTCAGTGCCTGGTTTCCTGCTGGCCCCCTTTTTTTGTTGCTGTAGCGTGTTTGTGATCTGCAGCTAAGCTGCTGCGTTTGGCTTCGAGGCTAACAGTGACAGATATACTAATGTTAGCTCCTTTTCACAGCCCAGCCTATCTCCAGTTTGATCCCCAAAGGCTTTACTAACAAACAAACATAAAATTTCCTTTTCCCCCATCTGAGCTGGTATTTTTATTCATTTATTTATTTTTATCTCTAAGGGATGAATAGCTGCATACAAACACAATTACTCAAGTATCCCCCCTGAATCTCAGTTCCCAAACAGAATATGTCCTCACAGGGGAACAAAAAGTGTCAGTGAAGGTCAAAATGCATGTCAAAATAAAACTAAAAAGAAGCAAGTTATTCACTCTGGGGGATGAGGAGAGGGAGGAAGAGGCTGACTGTCAGAGATAAAAAACAAACAAACAAACAAACAAAAGAATGCAAGGAGTGTAGGATGGAGCAGGAGACGTGAGAGGGGAAAGAGAGAAGGTCACTCGTAATAGCTCTTCCACATAATTTCATAATGCCATGATTGCCCCTATTTACTCTGGCTAACACCATTAACTCTCTGCTGTATGGACACTAAACCATTATGGCACAAGAAATAGCTTCACAAGCTGTATACGATCACCACTGGATGCTCCTACAATACAGTTTACACAACAGTGTGCCTATAAGATATATGATGTGCATAAGCGTGGAATTATTCGTAGTGTGCTGCAGAACCATTGTGTGTTTTATCTTACCTAAGAGGAAGTGTGGTGTGTGTGTAGGAGGGGTGGGGGGTATCTGGATGCAACACATCTTATATCTTCAGCGTGACACTGAGGGTGTGTCTGTAATTAGCGGCGTTTGTGCTGCAGGCACAGACTCTGACTGATGCTGTTGCTAATGAGGCAAATGACGCCCACGAGCAGAAGTTCAGCAGCAGTAAGGGTTTATATTTGAGTATGTGTGAGTACGAAGTCACAGCGTGTGTGTGAGTGTTTGCTTGCACATACAGAGTGCACAGCAGGCCTTAGTGTACAGAAAAGATTTGATTTGCTTCCTTCGCATTATCTGTGTGTGTTTGTTTGTTTTTTAAGATTGGGTTTTCTGTTTTCTTGTAATGTTATTATGTTTAATTTGCAGGTGAAATTAAAGGAAATGGGAAGTGATTTTCATTGACCACATGTTGAACCTGTTTTACTCCCTCATGTTTTTAGCTATCCAGTCACAAAAACATCTCCATTCAATTCACCCACCCCCCCTTTGAACATACATACACTTTCATTTCCCACAACCAGCTGACTGACAGGCAAGACAAGTAAATTGTCTTATCAGTTTTGTACTTAAGTGCGCAGCAACTAGCATGCCAGAGTCAAAGGCAGGTCTCCATCTGCTAGACTGGCTCCATTAGCTGATAAGAGCGATTAGCTGACCTGCTGACACACAGACTGATCTTCACTGATACACGCAGCAACAGAGACGGGCTTATGTGCACCTAAACACATGCACCCCCCCCAACACACACACCGGGAATCTGATACACTATTACAGGGGGTAACACCCCTATGTTGATCATTAAAGAGCTTTTACTGGTCCGGGTTCCCATAACTAGATCTCTCTTCCTTTAATGTCATTTAGGATTCACCTTTCTTTAAGAAAAGAAATCTCTGCAACCTATTTCTTTCTCTCTTCGCCTTCATTCACGATGAATTTTTAATTTTTCAGACTTTTTTGTTCTCAACTTTGTTGTTAGCTCCACCCATCTGGTCTCCCGTCGCTGCTGCCCTTCTTTTCCCTTTCCCCTGCCTGCATCCCTTCTTCCCTCCATCCACCTCTCCTGCCTCTCTCCGGACCTGACGGATATCTTAATGAGTCCACTCCCTTCTCCTTGAATTATTCACCACTATTTTTTCTCTCTCTTTTCTTTTCTTTTTTTTTTTGGGGGGGGGGGGGGGGGGTGTTGTTGCCACCATTGCCATTGTATCTTAAGGGGAAAAACATCAATAAATAAACCGCGCCAGAGGTAGCTTCTTCTGCAGTCTTGGTAATACGCTGAATAACTGTGAAATAAAGAGAGAGAGAGTGAGAATAGAGAGGTGAGGAGCACTCTCAGCACTGCTGTTTTGTAATTTAACTTTCTGTTGTATAAGTTTGTAAATTATTTAGCCTTATAATCCTTGAATTTGCAAGCTATAAATATGTGCAAACAGTGAATATATGAGCACACCCAGTAATCACACTTGTGTGTGTGTGTGCTGAGAGGAAAGTCTGTCAGTTTGCACCACTCAGTGCCTACGTGTGTGTGCATATGTAAGTGATACCGCAAACCCGATAGTGTCCATGTGTGTGAATAACTGAATTTGTATGTACAAGGGGGGATGCAGTGTGGAGACCATGTTGTTATGGCAACCAGGGTAGGGAGGGAGTGGGCGGTTGCCCTCACGGCTCCTCTGACAACCTTTATTTTCTCCTGTGTTGAGCCACTCCAATATTAAACCCTAATGCATGTCAAAACGGAGGGAGGGGGGTGAGGCCTGTAGTGAGGTGGGGTCCTCGAAAACAGGTGCGCGTTTTGGAAAATGATGGCGATGCTGTGCGGTGTGCCTTCTGCCACCACGTTTGACACCAGTGGGAGTAGTAAAGTATGCAACTGCTGAGCTTATGCTAATAGTGGTATTGATAAATTCGCTGTCTGTGTATCGTGATTTCAGATAAGCTGTAGCTCTGCAGCTTTTTCCAGCTACTAAATTTCCATTTGGAGTCGACTGTGGATCATCAGTCTTGAGATATATGTTACTGGGCCTTTCAACGAAGGGTGCTGGCATGATGGCACTGGGAAGAGGCTTTATAGCACAGTGGGAAACCACTGTGCTATAAAGCCTCTTTTCCATTAAAGTTGCAAATATTGAATTAACCAACCACGCTGCCTATTGTCCAAGCTAAAGTGCTACACCGGCAGTTTATTAAAGTGATGGAGTGAAAAGGGGTTCAATGCAGAGAAAAGAGGAGAGAGGAGGAGGGACTCTGAAACGTATTGTGAAAAGCGATCAGAAGGGAATTGAAGAAAGCTTTTAGTGTCGGCTACCAAGAGGGCTGACACTGAAAGAGAGGAGAAGACTGATGAAAAGAAAATGGTGACAGGAAAATAGGTGCTCATCGTTCTTGGACAGTTCCTATTATAAAGGTGGGCTCTTAAGTAGAAATGCTTTTGCAAAATGCGAGAAAGTCTTATGAGAAAGGCAATCTTCCCAGCGGTGAGTGAGTAATGACAAATGACTGAGTTAAAGTTGGGGAACAGAGCGGAAACAGGGAGCTGGTATTATTTCACATGATTTGTGGTATTTTTCTGCTGTAGCGACAAAATGGGCCGAAGACTGTTCTCACTGCAACAGGCTCATGCATTAACTATGACCCTGCCAGAGAGAGGAAGAGGGGAGGGTCTGAGGGAGAAAATCAGACAGCCACACCAAAGGCAGCAGGTATGGACGGTCGCTGTCAGTCTGGGACCAAACCAAATGTATGGCAAGGGGAGTAGATGAATTATGAATTTGGGTGAATTTAGGGCAAATTGTGCCGACAGGAAGAAGAAATCTATGAATAATTCACTCTGTAGGACGCCTGATCATCTACCCCCCACTAGCATCACCTTGTTTCACAGACACCCCGCCTCACTCGTACTCATCACTGACCTTTGCAATTTCTCACTGCCCTTCTCCTGTAACGCCTCCAACCATCCGCCCTCTTTCTTTAGGTACTGCTCCCTTTGCTTTTGTCTAAATCACGCCATCTCTCCCCTGTCCCTCTATCCACTTCTCTCTCTTCAAAACAATAAAAAAATCGGATGCTTCTTCAGACAGAAGAACCCTCAGGGAAGAAGAAGGGGTAAAGGGGGGCACGTATTCATTTATTTTTCTCCCCCCTCCTTCCGTCCTGCATCTTCTCCTCCTACACGTCTTCACAGCTGGAGGTAGTTAATATTTAAAAGCAAGGCATGACAGGACACGAGACCTGCACACATGCTTGAACACACCCACACATGTTCACTCGTGAATCCAACAGAGCGGTTGTATCTGATCAAAATGTGCTGCAAACGAAAAAAAATTAAGATAAACGCATATATCTATATTTATGGTGGTTTTCTTCCCGTTAAGGGGAAGGAATACCAGCTATGTTCATTAGGACGAGTGAAATGATGTACTTGTGGCTGACTGGCATAATGGAGATGAGAATATATGTGAAACTCAAGACCTGATTAGACTACTGAGGTTTAATCTTGTGTTATTGCCCCACCTTCTTCAAAAACAAGCGAGCCTATTAAGCACAGGAAGTGCCCGACAACGCCCAACATGTCTGCTTAATGCTAATTAGAACATTTTGCAGAGGAAGGATGGGTGGGATCTTCTCTCTAATGGGTAACAGGGGGTTACACATCACAACAGCGCTGCAGTGGTTAAACTTTACTAATGATGGCAGTACTAACAGCATAATGCAAAATGTTTGAGTTATTTGCATTTTCTAGGCAAAATGCCTCAAAGCAAAGCTTGAATATTTAAAGGAGCTGCTAAATCGACTCGGTCGACTCGGCTTGTTTGATACACGACCTGTTGGTGGCTAATTTTCAGCAACGTTGTAGCAAAGCAGAAATGACCTTGCCCTCGGATCTCAACACAATGCTGCTCACTCTCCGGTCTCTCTGTGATTGAATGACTTTTGATGGTGCCCGTTGACATCCCAGTGGTGATAATAGTTTTTAAAAGCACTCAAACACCGTGAAGGTTCATCTCAGCCCAGCTGCGAGCAGCCATCCCAGGCATGACCTTTGACCCTGTCAAATGAAGCAGGTAACAGGGATGGGATTGGATCACTGACAGCTGCACAGCAGACGCCCTGAAGAAGTGAAATCAGACATCTGCTTCAATGACAGTCTCTTGCTCCTGTGATAATGGAGCGACCACGAGGCTTCATGCTGTGTACACAGTGTGGAAGCTGTGTGTGTGTATGCGAGTGTGTTAGTGGGGCTGAGTGGGGCTTCAGTCTGGGCGGCATGTTTGGGTGGCAGGGTTGGCCTCGTTACATGGCAACCTCGCAGCCTCAGTCTCATGTGACAGTCATTTCTTCACCATTCCCATCCCATTATAGTGTTCCCCTTTACTGCTCCTCCTCAACAGGACTGGAATATTCCTCTGCAAGCTTTGCCTCCTCCTGACTAAAGCCCACTGGACCATGCCCTTTTATCTTTTTGATATCCTCTGTCAGACCACTCCAAGTGTCTGTCTGTCCTCTTTCCTTTCTGTCGGTCTGGTCATGCATTACAAGCTTCTTTTGTGTGTATCCCTGTGCGTGCGTGTGTGTGCGTGCATGTAGCAAACTCCCTTGGTGAACTGTGATTGGCAGAATGACAAGGTATAGCATGCCTAATCATTAATCAGCGTCTTGCTTTGCTCCACACAGCGCTCCCTTGCCATCTCCTTGAATGCTAGGCAAGCTCCCACTTTAGATTACATTAACACCAGTATTAATACCCTGACTAGTCCTGCTTTATTCATCCCCCTCTAATGGTATTTTGGAGAGGCCGATTTAAGACCGGATCACTGTAATTGGCTCCCTGTTTCCTAAGAACAACAACAACTAAAGAGGCTTTAAGCCGACAGAAGGACTGAAGAAGAAGAGGACTATCAAGAAAGTGAATGATGCACACTGATTTGAAGATCTTGCACATGTGTGTCTATGTGTGTGAGTGGATGGATTAGCGTCACAGCTGTCACCCTTTGTCATCCCTCCTCTCCTCCCTCACATCTCTCCACCCATCCCATCAACCTTTGCTCCCCCCTCTTTTACTCTGCCTCTCTCTGTCTCACCCCTCCCTTGCTCCCCTCCTCAATCCCACTTTCCACTTTTTATCCTTGCTAAAGTCTTCCACCTACTTCACCCCTCCTCCCCCTTCTCTCTCCATGTTTTCCATTCTTCTGACAAAGCAAGCAAGTGAGTTTAATGGCTCATTTAATCCCAATGCTGTTAGTTTAAACAGCCTAACTAAAGACTTCTGTTTGGTCTTTAATTTAATCTGAATAGATCTTTTGATGTAGACAAATCCCACATTCCTGTGTCCTTTTGTAGGATATTGTTCAGTGCAATCTCTGCTGAGTGACACAAAATCCACAATAAACACATGACCAGCAATTATCCACTAGATACAAGAAAATGACCGATAATCACCACTCTCTATCGTCCTCCCACCCACCATGCTCTTCATGCTCTTCATCTCCTCTTCTCTCTGACCTTCCCCCCACTCCCCAAGGTCACTCATCATCACTCTGCTGTGGCAGTGCCAGCAAACAACGGTGAGCGGAGCCAAAACTCCTTCGATCAGGCTGCAGAGCTGCCAGATCAGCCCCTCTCTCTATTATCGCCACTTTCTTTTGTCTCACACGCACGTCTTAATCATGGCGTGCTATAACAGCTCTTTGTGTGTGATACTGAGTAGTGTAAACAGTCAGCGGGCTGCGCCACGTGGTGCCGCGGGGGAGGACAGCCTGCATGTTGTGGCGAGGACCGACTCCAAGGATACAGATGGAGAATAGATAGACTAAAAGGAAGGGGTGGTTTTCCTTACTCACCAGGACTGATAGCATCTTTATCGCATACTTAGCACAATACTATCACCCCAGTACACTACAAACTGTTCAGTTCATGCAGTGCAGCCCTGACCAGTCAACCTAATTATCAATTATTTGTTTGTCTGTCTTGCGTATCGTCAGATTTATCACTTCATCACTCTGCATTTGTCTGTCTGCAGCCCATCTGGGTGCTGGGAGGCTCTGTTCAGCTTCTTGTTGTGGTATTCAGCCCATCTGTCCTGCTGACTGGCCTCTCAATACGGGCCACTGGTCATGCAATTAAAACCAAATAGTTTTTTTCTTTTTTTCTTAATAGGAACAGGTTGGGCGATAGGCTGGCTGGTGTTTTTTTTTGTTTTGTTTTTTCGATGGGATGAGCATTGTTGACTGATTGGTTTGTTAACTCTATGTCTCAGTCTGTCTGTTGATCTAACCACATGGCTCTGGGTATTTTTTCTTTCATTCTGACACATGGCCTCTCTGTGCATGTCCTTCCCTTTTTTCCTCTCTATCTTTCAGAGCAGAGACCAGCAGGAGGGTGTGGACCTGGTTTGAAGAACACTGAAGGAGAGGGGAAAACAGAGGGAGAGGACAAGAAGATCAAAGGCATAGGAGGCAAAGCCAAAGCCTCTTGCACAAGAAACATAGCCTCACACTTGCACGAGTCTGTGTGTGAGTGAAGGTGCTCTCTGTGTGCATTTTACTGTAAGTGTGTGAGCAGGTGGGACTTTGATGGGACAGTGAGCAATGCCTGACACGCAGCGACAGCAGGTTGGCAGTAGGGGGCAGTGCTCCAGCTGCCTCCTCCCCCTTGTCCTCATCCTTCTCTCCCTTGCAACCCAGCCCAGCCAAGCAGCCATAAATATTCCCCCCAATTGTGAGTACTGATTCATAATATTCCTATTAGTGGGTTGTGAATGCTTCCATGTGGTTCAAAGATCTATTTGTTGTGGTAATTACATTGTTGCCTCATCAAAGGGCTCTAATAATAATCTTTTATCATGATTAATTAGTGCAAATGAGCTGAATGAACACGCGTTTCTCTTTCAGTAACCTCAGTATTCAGTGTTACAGAGCTCCGTTATGCTGTAAATACATAACAGGACACTAGTATTTAGAGCTGGGGTTTCTTTGGTTAGGCCTCCTTTGTGCCTGTGTGGCGTCTAATTGCTTTGCAGTTGATCCTCCCCTACTGTATTGATTAGTCCTACTATTGATCTGGTTTCTATGGTGCAAACCAGAATCTGATTGGGGAGTAATTCAATCAACAGTTGAGTTATACAACAAAAAATCCAGTGATGTTTATCCTCACTCACCTCCTCGATGTAATATGTGGGCATTAGAAATACAGCTGAGTTTGTGGCCCCACAGGGAAATTGATCTTCATCTTCTCTGCTGCTGTCAACCTGCCCACAAAGCTCCAGCAGAGAGACAGAGAGAGGATATTTCCTCCACTGCTGCTTTTGTTGTTAACTCTTTATCTAAGACTACTTGCAGTGAGTCACAGCCGCCTACACTAATTTCAAAAGTGCCTGTATACAAACACATGCGCATCCCTCAAATGCTGATGAATGCATTAAATCTACCCATATGGGTCCCCGAGGAGGCTAGGTGACAGCGAGGTGAGAGGGTTGAAGGGATGAAGGGAGGATGATGGTGAGGAGGAAGAGGAGGAGGGAGGAGCAGGTCAGAGATGCAAAAGGTCAAGGTGTCTGGTGCCTTCAATTAGGAAGCCTGTGCCATGTCAATAAGAGTCACTGAGAATGAATGATTAGGATCAATAAATGGCATACCTTAGGATCTGTGTCAAGGAGACAAGGGTTAAAACCTACGCCCTATTAAAGGAGATATTACACCGCTGCATTGTTCATATGTGATAAATACTATTCAATGCGATCTATCTATCTATCTATCTATCTATCTATCTATCTATCTATCTATCTATCTATCTATCTATCTATCTATCTATCTATCTATCTATCTATCTATCTATCTATCTATCTATCTATCTATCTATCTATCTATCTATCTATCTATCTATCTATCATTAAAATATTTTCCTTCATTTCCTTGACTCTGCCCACCACTGTGGACTAACAGACCGCATAAGAGATCGTAAGTGCTTTTACGTTTATTGATGTCTTAATGTGGATGCTGGCAATGTTTACTGCAAACACTTTAACCGTACATTTAATTTATTAGCATGTTTTTGTTTTCCATCCAACACGCATCAAACAAAATATACTTCAGTGCTGAACTTAAATGAGTCCTGGCATCTGTGTGCCCTTTCAGTGTTATGCTGCTAGTGTCTGTGTTTTATCCTGCGTTTGTGATCGCATGTGAGGACGTGTGTGTTTTATTTTCAACAAGCACCTGCGTGTAGGTTTGGGTGTGTATATGTGTTTAGCCTCATTGGCTCCCGGTAGGTGGAATTCCTGCAGGAGAAGGGAGGAGGAAGTTTGAAGAGCTGCTGTCGGTTAGGAGGCAGCAGGGCTGTCAGATCAAAGACGCGAGGAAATAAAGAGGAGTTAAAGCACTAAGCACCAGCTCCTCTCCTCCTCTTCTGCCAATAATGGAGCAACGCCCGCAGCCCAAACTTCAATTTGATCAGCTGAGGAAATGGGCTTATTTCCCTGCATCACTGGGAATCCTTTCATTAAATTTCTGCAGTCTCCCTATCCGTCTCTTTCCAAATCTCTGCAAACTTGCCCCTTGTTTGTTTTGTTCCCTCTGTGTCTCTGCGTCTTTTTGCTCAGTTTTTCTGCCGCACTGCATGTGCTCTCTCTTTGCTGCACGTTCATCTATCTCCGCTGTCTGCTTAGCTCTCCATCTTCATCGCCTTTTTCTCATCTACCGCGCCCCCCCTCTGTCCTGTGCCTTCCTTTACCCATTTACCTACATAATATAAATTTATCTCTGGCTGCAGCGCTGTCTCTTTCCTTTAAAGTCAAATTAAAGACTCTACTCACAAGTATCAAGCTGTGGCTTCTGTTCCACTGCAAAGAAGAACAGTGTGAATAGTTCCTGAAGATATGATATGAGAAAA
Organism: Astatotilapia calliptera; assembly: GCF_964374335.1. NCBI lineage: Eukaryota > Metazoa > Chordata > Actinopteri > Cichliformes > Cichlidae > Astatotilapia > Astatotilapia calliptera. The sequence continues at coordinate 34,886,928 of NC_137441.1, forward strand.
ACATTTAAATTTGAATTGATTTCAAGAACTATATAACACAGTACTGTGGTTTATAACATATGTTAAAGACATGTTGGTGTTGTGCCCAGCAAGTTGTTTTTTTGTGCATATGTAAATGCCGCATGTGCTTTATGGCTGCTGTGCACAGCAATGATAAAGAAAGGGAAACCTGTTCATTTGCTCTTTAAAAAATCCCTGCTTCATTTCCAAGCCCACTTTTTCCTCCCTCTTTCTGTCTCAGTCTCACAGGGGACACTGTGCTATATACCTCTTTTATATGAACTCTTCCTCTTACATTATGCTGTATCAATTTTCTCTCATCTCAACCCATTTATTCCTCCTGCTCTCTTGCTCTTACTCTTTCCCTTGGCCTACATTTCATCTCCATCTCAGGGGACTCTTTTTAAGAGATATTGACTATATAGTTTTCTGCAGCTGTTAAAATATGGAAATAAGTGGTGTCTCTAGTTATTCTGTGCTATTTGCTATGAGTCTGAGATGCGTCTTATGCAATCTGTGTGTTAAAACTAGAGATATAGCAGCATGCATCATGGACACTCATCATGTGAATTTAACAAAGCAAAGCCTGCAAGTCAGTTTGGGGTGTGTGCATTTACATGTCTGTGTTGTGACTCGACTAACTATGACTTTTGATGTATGCAGTCAAGAGGCCTCCAGTGATCAAAACACAGCCGGAGTCTGTCACCGTATTTAGCACTGAAGACTTCGTCATGAACTGTGAAGCCTCTGGCAACCCTTCACCCATGTTAGTCAACACGCGCGTGCGCACACACACACACACACACACACACACACACACACACACACACACACACACACACACACACACACACACACACAAACATAAAGATCATGATTTGATTACGAATGAAAATGCTATATTATTCACAGGGGAGACCAACTATTGGTTATCTGGAACGGTGACCTTCCGTCTCCTTGTTCAGCTGACATCTACATATTAGCATTACATGAGAGCACAGCTTCTCCTAGTCAGATTTCTTGTTCCATTTGGGGATAAATGTCATTAAGCCCTCGAGCAATATTTTCAAAGTGTCTTAGCTGCTCTGAAGTGGAAAAGTGCTCCGATTGCCAAGGAAAAGATGAATATCACAATTATAGCACGAGTTCTAAGTCTGACTGGGGCATCTTGTGTAAATTTTGCAGCTATTCATTTGTGCCCTTAAATTAAGCAAAATGTAAGGACACCCTATTTGTGTCATTTTGTGTCATCAAAGGGACAGAATATTTGAAAGAAGAAAAATTCAGGCTCTTCTGTTTTTTGTTTTAGCTTCCGATGGGCAAAGGACGGGGAAGACTTTGACCCAGGCAGTGACCCGGAGCTGAAGGTCTCTGAAAGCTCTGGCTCATTCGCATTCTACACACTTAGCAACACCATGGACACACTGAACAAGTACAAAGGCAAATACGTTTGCTACGCATCCAATGAGCTGGGGACAGCTGTGTCTAACGAGGCCATACTGAACACGGATGGTAAGAGCACGTCGACGACTCGTGAACCACCGACCGCTTGTTGAAAGATATAGCCGTGAAATATTTGCCCCAATTTGTAATTGTTTGTCCTTGCCCTCGAGGCAAGAACAACATCATTGAAATACTATCAAAGATATAAAACATCTCTATGCTAAAGAGCAAACTGCATCACACCAGAGGAATTACAAATCTCTTAAATGTCATTTCCTGTTAGCTCTCCTATAAATGCCTTCAAGGTTCAGTTTTGAAGCAAGCTGCGGTATTTGTTGATTTATATATGGTTGATTTAAAAAGCTGTGAATGGAGACAGTGCTTTTCCTGCTTTATACAGCGCTCATCTGTTAGCAGATGGGGCTCACACTGAGAGCTAAGAGTATTGCCACCTGGAACATAATTAGACGCAATAACGTGATAATCATATACACAATCATCCACACACATACATGGGGACCCCTGAGCAAAAGTAAAGAGTACCTCTGCACATCCATCTACCTGAGTGACTGGCTCTCTCCTGGACGACCTCATCCCTCCACAGTTTCCCTGACAACGGTTTCCCCAGAAACGCTCTTGAGTTGATGTCATGTGAAGAAGCACTCTTCAGTAGCTCCTGTGAGGTTATCAACGGATGGGAGGAGGGAAAGCAAACATGTATCACTCACAAATTAAGTCTTCTACAAGACAAAAATAAAACAAACAATGGTTCTGTTTCTGTTTTTGTAGAATCATCAGAAGTCAGTATTTTTAATGTTGCATAACAGCAGAAGAAGCTGATGCACATCAGCTGAAGAGCAAATGTTACTAGAAAAATTGTAACTCTATTGATCTCAATAGATATACCGATAACACATATTATACCACTTTTACATAGATACATGTACAACAATCAACACACCAGACTGCAGTCTAATAGTAGCACAGACAAATTATAGTTATGTGAAGACTAATTAAATGCATGTACACACAGCACTACAGTGGCATGGTGGTACGCACTGTTGTCTTACAGACTCCTCCCACAGTCATGTATGGTTTGGTGACTGGTAATTCTAAATTGCTCATAGTGTGAGTGTGAATGGTTGTCTGTCTGTGTTAGCCCTCCAACAGACCGCCTACCTGTTCAAGGCGCACCCCACCTCTCACTTGATGGCAGCTAGGATAGACTCTAACGCCCAATGACCAAGAAGTGAATAAGTGGAAGAAAATGGTTGTAAGCATGTAGGCACAACAGTTGAGATATCCATAATCCCAATAAACAAGACAACTTATTGAAGCCCCACAATACGCTCTCCACGTGTTATACCCAATAGGCCTGTTTTTAGAAATGTTTCTGACAATAGAGAATCTCCCTTTGCTGTTATTAATGCAACTCTTGTGCTAAGAAGTCCTTAATCTCAATTTGCATGCTATGTTACCCTCATACTGAAATAACCAAGGGCGTTTTATCAGGTCGACTACATATGTGGTCTTGTGTGAGAATCTGCCCAGCAGCTTAGTTTTTTAGGCCTGTCTGTGGATGTGAGACGTGACCTTAAAGTTCACACAGTAAAAAAAGAATGTTTGTGGGGGAAGGAAAGAAGTGAAATTTGTCTTAATAAACATGCCGGACAGATTACTGGACTGCTTCATAGCCAGCTCTCAGCTGACAGTGTTGACAATGAGCAGGATGTTTTCTGCTTATTCGAGCAGCTGGAAAATAGGCAACAGGCAGTGATCAAAACACCACGAGCTCTTTTGCAACACTCCTTTCCAGAGATTCTTCTCACAAAATCTTTAGAATTACTTTCCTTTAAATTTCAGAACTCTTAATCTGTTTGGCTCATCCACAGACACTGCTATAGTTTGTCTGTTAAACATTAGTTTTAATTATTATTTCTGTAGCTGTGTCATGATTTGAAATAGGATGTAAAATTTTGCTATGCATTCATAATTAATAAGAAAAGATACACAGCTTTGAAGGGAACCATCAGTTTTTTTTCCTGTTAGAGCCATCACAGAATGATTTTTACAATCACCAACTACTTCCACCTGTAAACTTGTTTTGTTTTTACCAATTTGGAAAATGTCTCTATTTTCACACACAGATAAGGAGCACATTGTCCTGGGATAATGGAAAAGTTGGTCATGTTTCACATCAAATGTGTACAATTTCATTGAAAACAAGGACTCTCTAATAAGAGAAAGTTTACTACATATCAGTTTATTTGTGTTTTTAATATGATGTATTTTTAAAAAACCAAGTATTTTTTATAATTAAAAGAATGCATCTGACATATAACTGAGTACAACTTCCAAGACAAAAATGTTTCTAATTTATGCATATCAATGTTTTGCATATAAGCCAAATGATGAACAGCGTGTCATTTACTACCACGGACACTCCAGCCTGAAACACGCTGCACAAAACTCACCTCACAAGAATGAAGCATAACTCATCCTCTTACCTGCAGCAATATCATATGCCTGGGATACATAGCATTTATAAATAATCAAATATAGTAAAGTAATGTTTATATTTATTGTTGTTGCAAGTTGACAACGTAAAAAATTACACGTTGACATGAAGATAAATTCATATATTCAAGTGATCCTTCTAAGCCTGAACCTGTGAGAACTTTATCACTAGGACCAGCTCTTTATGATCAACACCAGCTCATATAAAATTACAGTATTTCCTGGAATATAATATTGTTTTACACGTGTACAGTAAAGCTGATTTTGCCGTTTTTGTAGTGCGACTGACCCGCACTGTATTCGTTGTTCACGATGACTTGTGTAAGATTGTCTCGTTGAACATCTATATGAGCTCGTCCATCACCTACGTGTTTACTAAGACCTTTTTTCTGTCTTGCCTCCCTTTAAGTTCCCCCCTCCCAGCAGAAAGATAAAAAGGTTGATGAGACGGCTGACGAGGGAAAAAGTTTTATTCTGAAGTGTAACCCCCCACAAAGTTCTATGGAGCCTATCATTCACTGGATGGACTTAAGTGAGTACATTATCTGTCCATCTCTCTGCTTCCATTACATGCTTCCTGTCTCCAAGATTTTGTTGTGCATTTACCACTTCAGAGAAAGCAAGTTAGCAATTTATTTCTGCATCGAGACATCAACATTTCTGCAACATTTTTCCTCTAGTGCTTTTTTACAATCCATGCAGGATCTACATTTTTCAGTTCCTCTCATCCTGTTGCATCTGTATCTCCTGCCCAATCTATATCCTGCTGTTAATAAGCTCCTCTGTTATTGTAATTTTTTCCAATTCTTTTAAGCAGTTTCAATCATTTTGTCAACATTTTTCTCACTCCTTTTACTTCTTTCAGGGTTACGTCATATCGACCTTAGTAAGCGGGTGATGGCGGGGAAGGACGGCAATCTGTACTTTGCCAATCTGGAAAGTTCGGACAGCAGGGATGACTACACGTGCAATGTCCAGTACCTGGCAACACGCACGATTCTGGCAAAAGAGCCCACCTCTCTGAAAGTCACCCAATGTGAGTTTTGTTGAAGATTATCTAAACTCATCTGACTCAGATTAAGCTGATCTAACCTGAATTAAGGGTGGGTTCCAGTTAACAACAGCTTTATTCAAAATGTAAACCAAAATAAAATGTCAAGGTCTTAAGGAATAAGAAAATTCAAGGCAATTTAGTTTACATTGGTGATTTTCTGATTGTGTGTAAAACAGGATCAGAAACAACAAAACAACAATTGATCATCAGGTAATCAATTCGATGGCTTCTCTGTGGTTGAAACATGTCTTTCAGAACAGTAAATGTGAGTCTCATTGTGGTGCTAGATAGAAAATAAATCAGAGGATCCCAGTCAGTCTGGCCTAATGTCTGGAAATCTGGCTTATCTGTACCAGCGTTCCTTGAATCCTACAACTATTGATACACTCAGAACTTTAAACAGGAGTTTAAATTATTCTTCAAGCGCGTATCATGGTTGTAAAAGTCATTCAGTTACGGAGCTGTTTTGAAAAATAACCAGTTTACATTCATACACCTCTTAAAATCTAACTTCTTTCATTCTTAAGGACATAAATGCTACATTTAAATGCCATATGCAGTATATTAGTTGAGGCCACATAATTAAACTACACATCACCATGTGGTGGCATGTTGTGCTGACCGAAGCAGTGACCAAATCCAGTAGGTCCCACTGAACCAGCAGGGGGTCTTCCTCTGCTCAGCCCATATTATAATGAGATTCAGCTCACACTGTGATGTGGCTGCCAGCAAGTGCGACCCAACTAGAGGTCAGAAAGATGAGCACATGTTAACATGAGACCTCTGTGTGTGTAGAGAGTCTAGATGATGATGTTTTGTTAGAAAGCTAAAGTCTATCAACATGAATCCATGCCCTGCATCTCTACTTGTGTTCTTCAGAGTCTTTAAAGTGGTTGCTGTGTCAGCAGCAGAGCAATCTAAAAAAATGACCCATGCATATGTATGAGTGTTTCTCTTTGTCTTTGTGGTTCCTCCTCTCTTTGTCCAGCCAACTCGGTACTGCGGAACAGAAGGCCCCAAATGATGAGACCTACTGGACATCACAGCACGTACCATGCCCTGAGGGGACAGACACTAGACCTGGAGTGCATCGTCGAAGGCCTGTGAGTGTCTCAGCGTGCACATGTGTGTGCGCTTCCAACCCCTTTAATTGGAAAACTTAAGCCTTCAATCTTACCTGTCTCTCATCCATCCACCCCACCCTACGCATTATTCCATTATGTCTTTCGCTTCTTCCTGCCAACTCTGCTTCCTGCTGCCATCTTGTCTTAATGGTCCTTATCATTCCTTCCGGCATTTCTCTCTCTGCCTGCTTGCTTTACTCTATGCCTACTTCCTCTCATTGTTTTTCTCTCTTCTCTTTAATCCCTCCATACATGTCATCCTTTCTAGTCCAACTCCAGAAGTGTCCTGGATGAGGAGGGATGGCGAGCTGTCAGAAACTCGGACCACCAAAGATATGTTTGACCGCCGCTTGCGCTTCACTAATATCTCAGAAAGTGACGGGGGTGAATACCAGTGTATAGCTGAGAACTCCCAAGGAAACACCAAACACATTTACATGTTGACTGTGGAAGGTATATCTCTTGCGTTTCTCTATTACACTCTCATTCCCTCACACACACATACACACATATATATATCTTGAGAGATAGTGAAAAAACACACAGCATGCTATTATTTTCCATTACATATTTCTAGGTTGATATTTTAATCTCAATATATATGATGTGGTTTGCTGACCATTAGAATGTTTTCGGGGTTTCTGTGGGTAGCTGCATAGACAGAAACCTCCCTCACTAACTTTTTTTGGAACTGCCATAAATTTGGGTTGTTAGTGAGAGCCTGTTAAAAATAACATCAGTCACAAGAGATGCCACAGAAGCAGAGACACCTTGTGGTTCACACTACACAATCAAACTGCAGAAACACCAGATCCTGCCATTTCCTCAGCTCCCCAGTGTCTTTCATAAGAATAGCTCTGCTTTGTAAACTTCCATGTTGAAACTAATGGGCTCATTTTAAAGTGCAACCTCATTTTTTTTTTTAAATTCTATAAAAATGTAACACAGCTGCTTGCACAAATGTGCTTTTTTATGTTTCAAAAAAGTTTACCACTATGCTATATCGCCTCCTCTTTTAACAACACTCTGTAAACTCTTGGGCACTGAGGAGACCAATTAGTCTGAGCAAATTACAAAAACGTTTTCCAACTCCTGACTAATTAATGTTGCGCCAAATGTTTGCAATGCGTGCCAGGTCCAGACTGCAGACATGACACAGAGACTGTTGTTATGTGGTTTGGCCTTATATCGCCGAATGCTTTCTCTAAGGAGGATGTTGTTTGGGTGGCAGCATATGTCACACAAAACTTTTTACATCGCCGGGCATTGATGGTACCTTCACAGATGTGCTAATTATAGTTATGTACACCCATGCCGCCAGAGATTACGGCTTTTGAACTGTTTAGTCTCTTTACGGTTTAGAGTGGAGGATTCACTTTTCATGCTTTCCAAGGAGGAATTTTTAGAATTTGAGAGGACAACTGAAATTAATGGAGAAAATGAGACTAACACAAGCTGCAGAGAAAAAATGTTACAGAATACAAACCAGGAAACGATAACACACAACAAAACACATACACTTTGCACAAGAAATTCAAAAACTGAAAGCATCAATGTAATTAACTAAAAAACTCAAAAAAACAATCCCCCAAACCAGAATTAATAATAAACAAGGGCACTCAGAGTGTGCAACTGTCCCCGAAGGTCTAAAACATCCAGGTTTTATGCTGATGTCAGCATTGGTAATATGGAAATTTAGTTTAGTGTAATCTTTTTGTGTCATTGTGAAGTCATATAATGGATATTAAGGGGTTCGTGGCTCAACAGTTGGGAGTTCGCCTTGTAATCGGAAGGTGTAGAGCGCTTTGGGGTCCTTCGGGACTAGTAAAACGCTATACAAATACAGGCCATTTACCATATTAAAAATTAATGTTTTAAAGAGCTAAAACATGACTGGTATATTGCTTGAAAAGTCTGGAGATGGAAACTAAAGCTTTTTCCTAATTCATGTGGTCCTGAGCGTTGCCCTATTACCTTGAACCATTACATACTAAAATGGTGTATTTAATTATTTTAAACCATATGTTTGAAGCAGGACTTGAAGAAGTCTTTGGCTTCTCTAAGTTGTAAAAACTTGTGATTTTAAGATATATTCATGCAGTGTGTGATTTTGCGTAAGTGTATGACCTCTTTGTGATGTCATAGGGTTTTATATATAAAAAGTGTGTTGTGAAGCTCCCTCCATGACCTTTTTTCAATCAACAATTTTGACAAAGAGCAGTGTTGTGGTCACTTGCTTCATTTTTTTTGTGCTTTTGTTGATACCTACAAGGTAGTAGAAACTCAGTCTTATAGTATTTTGCTTGTACTATTTGGAACTGATATATTCTGTCACTTGCAGCTGCACCTTATTGGATCAAGGAGCCAGTCAGTCAGCTATATGCCCCAGGTGAGACAGTCAGATTAGACTGTCAGGCAGATGGCATTCCCTCTCCTATCATCAGCTGGACCATCAACGGGGTCCCCATCTCAGGTCAGTGCACACACCTTAACATGCGCCACCACCATCTCCTGGCACTTAAGATGTACTGACAGCGTGTACTCTTTAACAGGAGTTGATAAGGACCCTAGGCGTACTCTGACAGCAAGCGGATCTCTGATCCTAGAGGATGTGAACTTTGGAGATACTGCCATCTATCAGTGTCGGGCCTCCAATAAACATGGAACCATCCTCACAAACACCAATGTTTATGTCATTGGTGAGTGCTAGTCGTTACGTGCTGTTTGTTTAACTGGATTTTGAGTTTGTTCTCTGTGTATCTCATTTGTCTTTGTGGGATGTTTCAGAGCTGCCTCCCCAGATCCTTACCGATGATGGGAATACATATGCGTATACAGAGGGCCAGAAGGCTTTACTGGAGTGTGAGACCTTTGGCTCTCCTAAACCAAAAGTGATATGGTGAGGTGGTATTGCATATTCCATCGTTTGCTGGCAGATTTTCCCATTAATACATTCTAAAAAGGTGATATTATTGCGTGGGTAGGTCTTCATGTGCATAAATTAACAGCTAAGCGTTGTTACATCTGGGCTGTGACTGTGAATTCTGTCAGTGTGGCAAATATCCAATCAGGCTTTGCTCATTGTAGTAAAACAGGAAAAGTGGCTTTTAAGTTATTAAATTTATCAGCCGCTGCAGTTGCTGAAAACCCTTTTTTTTAAAAAATCACCCGCCAAATTTCTGATGTGTGTGTTGGTTTTTAAATTGATGAGTGTGTGTGTCTGTGTGTGTGTGTGTGTGTGTGTGTTTCACAGGGAAAGAAACAACGGCAGCTCCTTCCTTCTAGCAGATCGCAGAGTTAACCCTCTCAGCAATGGGTGGCTCGAGATCGCTAACGTCACCCACAGCGATGACGGGATCTACACCTGCACTGTGCCAAATTCCAATTTGTCAATCAGTGTTGAGCTGGAAATATTCAGTCAGTGACACTCACATGCTTAGAGACATAGTAACTCTTGCCAACTTTATTTATTACTTGTACCTCCTGCAGCTTGTCTCAGCATTGTATTGTTTGCTTTCTTCTGCAGATAGGACCATGATACTGTCACCCCCACAGGCTCTGAAGGTCCGGGCTGGAGAGAGAGCCATTTTCACCTGCCTGGGCCTCGTCGACCCCAGACTCGACCCTCCTTTCATTCAGTGGAGAAAGAACAACCAGAAGCTGGCTGATTCCAACAGTGATGAAAAGTGAGACATTTTTATATCTGAAAATAAAGAGGATCATTTTGGAAATCATGAAAGGATGATTATGCTTGTGAGCCATTTGTTTATTGGGGTGGGGAATGAAGAGTTAGTGGGGAAGGATGGTGATAATAAATTGTAATTCATGATGACGATGACTGTATTTCCTCAGGTATACAATGGAAGGACCGGATCTCAAAATAACTAATGTGCAGCCAGATGATGAGGGAGTGTACACCTGTGAGATCATCACAAAACTGGATGTAGCAGAAGCCAGGGGTACCCTCACCTTATGGGGTAAGACCACTGACCACATATGACCACAAACCGACAAATGTCCAAACCCTGTAAACAACAGGCCTAAAATCATTCTGTAGTTATAAACTCCACCCCCACAAAAACAAACTCATTTAAAACCTTTATTGTGCATGTAGTGCATAGGTAGTCATGCTAGTAATAATACTGATGTCCCCTATCAGATCGTCCAGACCCTCCCATCCTCCTACAGATCTCTGATCCTAAGGATCGTACTGTCACCCTCAGCTGGACTCCTGGAGATGACCACAACGGCCCAGTGACAGGTGTAGTACAAACACATATAGTTGCACACTTTTAAGCACTGACATGTACAAAACCTTATACTTCACCTAACCTTAAAAACTACATATTAAGCCTATCTCTGTCACCACAAGGAGGACACATCCTCATGACTGCAAAACCCCCACAACACAATCATACAGACATGCACAGACACAGCTGTCTTTCTCCTACTTCAGAGTATTGGATTAGACATAGAAATAGGGAAAATGGAAGAATTAGGTCAGGACATTGTCCACAGTTGCTCTTTCTCACATGAAGCACACAGCTGGAGATCTGCCATATTAGATATGTTCTTACTGCTAGAAACACAATGTTTGATTTAGGCAAGCGTGGCATCCTTTTGGGGTGGGCGGGACACATAACATGACAACCTGTAAACAGATTGTCTCTACAACAATAACAAAAATACAGACACGCACACGGTTTGAGTGCTCAAATCGCTTAGAAAAGCTAGCTATCCTTATAGCTATACAATAAATCCAGTTCAGTTGTATTTATGTAGCACCAAATCACAACAACAGTTGCCTCAAGGTGCTTATATTGTAAGGTAAAGACTCTACAATAATAGAAAGAAAACAGAGAAAACCCCAACAATCAGGTAACACCCTATGAGCAAGCTGTATGGCGACAGTGGGGAGGAAAAACTCCCCTTTTAGCAGGAAGAAACCTCTGGCAGAACCAGGTTCAGGGGAGGGGCAACCATCTGCCATGGTCGGTTCGGGGTGAGTCGAGAAAGACGGGACAAAGGCAGACACAAATGCAGCTTTATGAGTGTTGAGTGTTTAGTTATGTTTCCATTACTTCCTTGGGATAATGTCCTTTCTCCATCATTCCTTGACTTTTGTCGTAGAGTATGTGGTAGAGTTTGAGGACCACCGTTCGAATGAGAGCGTCTGGAAAATGCTGGCCAGAGTTAGCGGAAACAAAGAACGTGCCGTTCTCTCCCTGTGGCCCTTCATGTCCTACCGTTTCCGGATCATTGCCATCAATGACGTGGGCAAGAGCGACCCTAGCAAACCATCTGGAATATACAACACACCTGCTGAAGGTAAAAGCCATGGATCTGTAGCTATATGTTTATGAACTGTCACAGTAAATCCCAAACAACACTAAACCATCTTGTTTGCTAATCCCAGCTCCAGATAATAACCCTAAAGATGTCAAGAGCGAGTCCATTGAACCGAACACTCTGGTCATCAGCTGGAAGGTATATCTCTTACCTGAATGCACCATTTGGTCAAAGCGGTTACTGATAATATTTGAGAAATGGTCTTATTTGGCTGCTGCTCCCATCTTTACAGAAAATGAACAAAACCGAGGTCCACGGACCTGGCTTCAAGTACTGTGTGCAGTGGAGACAAGCAGTGGGTGGTGGGCCCGACTGGCACGAGAAAAATGTAACAGAGCCGCCATTCCGTGTTGACAATGTCGGGAACTTCTCTGCGTATGAGATTAAAGTTCAGGCTTTCAATGAGATAGGGAGGGGACCTGAGCCAGACACAGTCATAGGCTACTCAGGAGAAGATGGTACTATATTTTTAAAAAAACTATTACTTTTTCAGCACACTTTTCTTTTCCTGGGATTTCTTCTACTTGGCATTCTAACCCGTCTCCTTCCTGTCTGTCATTGGCGCTCAGTTCCTTTAGAGGCCCCGATGGATGTGGGTGTTGAAATAATAAACAGCACTACAATCAAAGTGACCTGGGCACCTATAGACAAAGACACGGTCAGAGGACACCTGCTGGGATACAAGGTACTGCCCTAGTATCTCATCTGTTGTTTGGCCTGACGTATGCATGAATAATACATGAGTGGTTTTAAAGTGGAGGCAGACAGATTGTAGCTTAGTGGCGTCAGGGTACTTTGTAGTTTCAAGGTTGTAAAGCCCTTTCTCCCCCTCAAAATATATCTCACACTCTAGAAATACTCCTTTTATTTTGGTTTTTTATGATTCATGTTTTAGTAAATGCTCTGTCCCTGCTTTTAAAGTCTTAGAGAACCAAATGAGAACATCAACAGAGTCATAATATAAATGTAACTAAATGCAATAAATGTTACAGTTTTCCTCATTTGCTTGGGCTCAGTTAATGAATGAGAGCTAAACCTGTCGAAAGGATGAAGAGCATCACGAAAAGCATTTTGTTTTCTTTGTTAGGTCTTTCAAATGTTTCAGAACACTTAAACAATTGTCTCATCCCAGCTTTGTGTGTTTTGAGATTTAATTATTGTATATGTCCTTGTGTTCCAGATAGGTCACATTTCTATCATCCAGATAGTTTTTGCCTCCAAAATATGTTGGCATGTAAATCATCCATGCAGAATACTCCATATAAATGTCCAAATCTGTTGGTGTAAGCCATGAGTATGAGAATTGATTACAACAATGTTAGAGAGGAATAAGGATGTGTGGTGGTGAAGCAAGGAGAAGATGTTTCAATACCTGAGGCCAACCATCCAAAGCAAAGGACAGAGCACATGAGAGGGAAGAAGAGAGTGCAGGCAGGGTGGAGTGTCAGGGTAATTTGTGACACAAGGATAGCAGCAAGTGTGAAAGGGAAGGTCTACAAGATGGCAGTGAGACCTGCTGTGATGGATGATTTCAAAACTGTAATTTGGAAACAAAAATAATTTGGTTAGGAGCGATCAGGACATACACGGTTAGACATGAGAACATCAGAGCAACGGCTCAGGTTTGGACACAAAGTTAAGAGAGGAAAGACTGAGATAGTGAGGACATGTGCAGAGAAAGGAGTGGATTTATTAAATAAAGCTGCCAGGCAGGAAAAAAAGAGGAAGACCATCAAGGATGAGGTGAAGAAGGACATGAAGAGGGTGGTGAGGATACGATGAGATAAAGGGGGATGATCCACTGTGGTGACTTGTAACAGTAGCAGCCTGAAAGAACAAGAAAGAACAGAGGATGTTTATAATTTGTTATCCTGCCAAACTGAGTTTTGGGAGATTCATCTTCAGATTCAGTGACTTCAAAACTGTTCAAAGAAATGTGCCTGAGCAACTGAGGTAAACTGTAATTTTCCAAATATAAATAAAAAAATAAATCCTCATTTGTGATGTCCTCTTTTGCCAGATCCACTATACCAGGAAAGTGCATAGGAGCCACCACCGAGGCCGCAGGGCACAAGAGTTAGAAAGCACTGTGGTGGTGAAAACGGAGCCCAACGAGAAGAAGAAAGTGATCAGTGATCTGAGGCCGTTCTCCAACTACACCCTTAAGGTGACTGTATACAACATAAAGGGAGAAGGACCCTTCTCTGAGGCGCTGCCCTTTGAGACTCCAGAGGGAGGTGAGAATAAATGGGTTAAAGAGGCTAGAAATAAAGCTAGAAAAGGGAGAAGTGATGACAAAGTGGTTAAAGATGTTTTATTGCAGATGATACAAATAAGAGGTCAAGAAACATGGCAAAGGGAGAGGGAGAACTATATGCATGAAGAAAAAAGAAATGAGACTGGTAGCAAGGGGTGATGATAGAGTGATGTGATGATAGATATTACTAAGTACATTATCATCATGCATTTTTTGTATTTTTGCTAGTCCCTGGTCCTCCCTTGACCCTGACCCTAGACAGCCCATCAGAGACAGAAATGACCCTCCACTGGACACCTCCTGGACAGCCCAATGGAGTGCTTATTGGATATCTGCTGCAGTACCAACAGAGTGAGCATGTGTCTATTTCAACCTTGCCAGCAAAGTGAACATTGAGTAAAATCCTTCAAGTTGGAAGTTCTTCTATGCTGCAATCAGACATTGGAAAAACGAGCAATGCATCTCCAGTGAAATCAATAGTGCTAAAAATGTCAAAAGGAAAGCATCCTAATGAGCTTGTCAGTCAGTTACTTGTCACCATGAACAATACAGTATCCATACATGTGTTGACAACCAAAAAGTGATTAAATGGTTTTTTGGCACTGCTGTGGTCAGTTACAGAGAGTGATGACAGCCCCATGCAGGTGGAGACAATAGATGACCCCACAGTCACCCACATCACCCTGAAGAACCTGGACCATAAGAGCCACTACCGTTTCTACCTCAGGGGGCGGACTGCTGCTGGGGATGGAGTACCAACAACGATGAAGGGTGCCACTATGCTGGATGGAGGTATAAAGCCGATTCAGTCTTTTAATATGTAAAAGCTATTAAATTAAACAAAAATTTGATTTGCACTTGTCTGAATGCATTACAGTAGTTCCTATGAACATCAGCCTGTCTGTGGGGGAAAACGCAGTGAACTTTAGCTGGGTACCAGAAAAGAGACGCAGGAATGTTGGCTTCCAGATCCAATACCGCAACAAGAACGGTATAATATTCACACTAATCTGTGCATAAGTTACACATCTTTGCATTCAACCTTTTAAAAGGATTATTACCTTGTGGGAGTAGCTACACAATCCTGAACAAGAAAAGAAAAAGACAGGTTTCTTGTTGTGCTTCTGCAGATGGCAATAAATGGAAGACGACAGAGAAGGTGAACTCCTCTCAGTCTTTCTACCAGATCCAGGGCTTGACTCCTGGCTCCTATTATTCTTTCCAATTTATCTACAACAACACAACCTTCTTCAAGACTGGAATCGAGACAGAAGGAACAGGTACTATGAGCCTTCATTCATCCTCTTTCCTTTTATCCCTACTGCTCTCTCCTCTGGGTTTCCCGCAGCTAAAAATATAAAGCCTGATCCTACAGAGAGTGTCTTGCAGTTCTTTCTCTGCCTGTGAAGTGCTTTCAAAGACTTTTGTGAAAAGAGAGCTTGGTTAGCCATATGAAATGATCCATTACTTGTGTTTGTTTGCTGTATTTTGCTGTATTCTTTGGTTCCCTGGTGAAATGCCAGCCTGTCAGAATGCATAATGATCTGTCTCCTTTGCTCTAGATTCTACTCCTTCTTTTATCTTGGTCTCCCTATCTGTCTCATACTTTCCATTTGCCGTGTATTTCATTCCTGCTTCCTGTTACCAAAAAAGCTCTAACTCCTCTTTCTACCACCTTCTTTTTTCCTCTCTTAAGGAGTAACAGAGATGCAGCCAAGCTTTGCAACACAGGGCTGGTTCATTGGCGTTGTGAGCGCCATTGGGCTGTTGTTGCTGATCCTGCTCATCCTCTGCTTCATTAAGAGGAGTAAAGGGGGAAAGTACTCAGGTCAGTGTGACCTACCCTAATAACTGTTTAATATTAGGAGCTATTAAACTGAAGCTTGATGAGCAGCAAGTTTTGTGTAGGCAATGCTGGCCAGTCTGGAGCCATAAAGCTGTCCGACGCTGCTGTAGAAAAAGAAGTGAAACGCTTACTGGCTTACTGCACCACAGTAAATATATTATATTGACTGGGGAGAATATTACGTGTTCTTTTAAATCAATCCCAAACAGTTTGATTAACTTTCTGATCTGAACTGTAAATATCTGTCCCATTTCACTCAACCTGCTTTCTCATGCAGCTGTCATGTCAAACATGAGACAGACCTCTAAGCTTACACTTCCTTGCTTTGACAGTAAGGAATAATCTCTGGCTCTTTCTGAAAAAGACAAAAAACGTAAAATAATGGTCCATGTCTGACTGAAAAAAAAAACAGACTTTTAGCAATTTTCACATGAGAGAGAAGTGAAGACAAACCAAATAATAAGGCTGATGATACCTACCGCCATTCTAATTGGCTGTTATATTTTTAGAAAATCAGTGAGAACTTAAAACTATAATACAGATAAACTGATACTATCTACAGATAGTCCAGCTTTTTTGCTCCACCTAAGCATCCTTTAATAAAACTTCACTGTTGAGATCTGAGACTTACAGTGGCTTTAGATAGAAGCCAGATTAAAATCTGACTATAATGAAATCTGTCACATTCTCAGTGAAAGATAAAGAGGAGGGCCCAATGGACTCAGAAGCTCGGCCCATGAAGGATGAAACTTTCGGAGAGTACAGGTGTGTCATCTGAATGAACGCTGTTTCCTGGATGCTTTGTTACGTTTCTGCACATTGATTTCTAACACAGCCCTGATTCCCTCAGCACTGCTTGGTTTTCCTAACCCTCTCTGTTCCTTTCATTGTCACTCTCCTCCCTAATGCCTGCCCCTGTTATGCAGATCTCTAGAAAGGTATGCTGCGATATGATTTAATATCCTTAACCCACTTAATTTTTACGTCTGCCAATGCCTCACTTACCTTCTGCCTTCCCATAAACATTCAGACTAATTTTAATGTAATATATTTGTTTACTGATTGCATTATGTTCAACAGTTCAAAATCCAATAATGTTCACCTCACTGTAATGTGAGACCCTGAAAAGCAAATAGTCACGATTTATAACCTGGAACTGACTATTTTTAAAAAAATTACTTAAAATATTAGTACATAATATTCAACCTTTGGCATGTAGCACTGCATTTTTCGTATGTATCATGTTAACATTTCTTGCTTTTGACCTCTTCTGTTCTTCATGCTGCAGTGATCTTGAGGAGAAGCGAACAGCCAGCCAGCCGTCCCTGTGTGAGAAGAGCAAGCTGTACAGCGAAGACAATCTCGACTTCAATGGCAGCAGCGCCATGACCACAGAGCTCAACATGGATGAGTCTCTGGCCAGCCAGATCAGTCGTCCCAGTGGCGGTCCAGAAGGTTACCACGGCCTGCCAGAGAACGCCCCGCTGAACCCCACTACCTTCTCTCCCGCCACCAATGGCGTGCCCAACTCAGTCACCATCCTCGATTAACCCCCACACATCCACCGGGGACCATCAGACCAAAATATGTCAACACGTATGTGCCCATATGCTCCTGTTCCCTACTGACTTGCTGATCTGTACTCCGACGACTAATAAACAATCATATTCAGATGTCCCTGGCAGCCATCTGATTGACTAGACTATATTGACCAAAGGAGTGTCCAAAGTAGTGGACAGCGATAGTGATATAAGCCCTACTGACATGAACATGCCCTTTGACCTCCCTTCATTTTCCTGTGCAGTTTACAACTAATGAAAATGACTAACATTCATTTCTCTCGCTCCTCTTTCGTTCTCTCAGCAAACAACAGCGCAGATGCATAAAGACAGAATGTTGTACAGTTAGAAATATCAGGGGGTGTAGGTATGGTCATGTAAAGATGCAGAGTAGTGCATTAAAAGTAAAGGATGATGGTAGAACCCAGTGTAGGGAACAAGACAGCTAATGCTGCTGTAAAAAAAAATCTTGAATCTTAGATATGAATCATGTTTGATGTACTTCCCACATGATTTTGTCTGTCTAATTGCCATTTAATGTCTCCGATTGTACTTGCCAGTGACATTTTTTTCATTTTACGAGCGTGTTTGAATACCAAACATCTTTTTTTTGTTGCTGTTGTTGCTGTTGTGTCATTTTTTGTTACGTAATCATTTTTCATATTGTTTTCTATACTATTTATATAAAAAGCTACGGCACATTTCATAGATTAACATGTTTTCAGCAAAATCAAGTGAAGCCAAGTTTCTTACTATTTGGATGCATTAAGTGGAACTTGCTGTGAAAATGCTGAGTAGCATCTGGTGTATATAGCTGCATCTACACTTATCTATTTAGCCATATTACAGTATTATAGATCCTTATAAGTTCCTGTGCCTGCTGGGTCTGCATAAAGCACCAGATTGATGTCATTACTCTCTCGCCTTCCCACCAGAAGTGTAATGTCATTTTTGAAAACGATGTTGTAATTTTTTTGTGTGTCGAGACCTATGTGTAGTTTCTGTATCGCTGTCTTTGTCTCTTTCTACGCTGTATTAAAACATTGTCTCTAATTAACAACCTTTCATACCTGCTCATCTCATACTAAACAAACTGAGGTGCAGTATTTATGTATATTTCAGATAAGAGGGTGGCGTCTAGTGCGCAAACACTCTCTCACGTTTTATTTTCAAACCTTCCTCAATGCAAGCTGATATTGTTGACAGTTGTAAAGGCTGCCATTTGATATATGACAAAGGTTAAAAAATAGTTGTTTATATCAAACAGAGAATGTATTCCTTTCAGGGTTAGGCAGACACTGTATTTACTTGCTTCTGAAAATAATCTGAGCTAAAAAGGTAAAAGGAGAGTAAAGTCACAGGAAGAGCCGGGACCATTTGTTTTCCCTCTGAATGTAAATACAACCCTTACAGAACCATGTTTGATATGAAAATGTGAAAAATGTGCAGGTTTAAAGCCACTTCACTTAATTTTAAAATGTTGCAAATTGTAGTTTTTTTCCTTCTCTGTACTATTGCTATGAATTCAGACTTTTCTGTTATCGACAAACGATCACAGTGAGATTTGGGTGTAGCAAAAACATACTCCATAGTTGAATAAAGGAGAAAAAAAAAAAAAGGAAAAAAAAATTCACATTGTTATGTAGATGTTTTTGCAAACATATCGAAATTTGAAAACGGGAAAAAAAAAGAGTCAATTTAGTGTCACTTAGTGAAAGTAGTTACATTACAATTTAAGCTAGGATTGCGCTCATGCCCTTAATCATCCAGCAATGCAGTGCAGTGAATATCTGTGGAGTTTTTGTCTGATGAAGTTGTGCGGGGCAGAAATGCAGTGAGCCACAGGGAACACTTAAACGCGATACTCTCCCTTCTCAAACAAAAGCTCGCCACTGGCCAAATATCAACTGTAGTCTCCGAGGTAGAATATGAGATGTCTAAAGAGGCTAGTGGCACTGAAGGAGGTTTGTGTAAGCTCCCTGTGGTTGGTTAAACAGACACACTCAGGACAAATAAAGCTTTTAAAAAAAATCTATTTTCATACAGGAGCGACGAATGACGCAAGATATGCCAATATTCTAACTCAACTATCTGCTGCTAAACAACTGTGTGTCAGTGTTTGGGGGCAAATGTTAGCTCTGAATGAGGAATGAGTGTACACACACAGATACTCACTCGACTGCCGCTCACTCTTTGCTTTTCATGTTTTGTAGGGGAAACCTGGGGATGCTGGCCTTTGCTTTCTCACTGTGGTTGTTCTTTCTTTTTTTATATAGCTAAAGAAGAAAAATCGATTGAAAATGAATTGGTTTGTGTAGAGAAGCTTCTCTAGGACTCAAAAACAGACATTTTAAGTGGAAGTAAGACGAAACAGAAGGGGCAAGGGAGGCCAGGGGGTGTGCGCCGCTGCTGGGGATGATATGCCTCTTCACAGAGTGTGGGGTGCAGTATTAGCACAATATGATGATGCCTATATTTGTCATGAGTGGATGACTGGAGCTGTGGGTCTTCTGCCACTTTTGGGGCCAATATTGTAACTGCATTATGAAGCTACTGCTGTAACTGGATATATGACTGAAAAATAAAGTACGTGGAACAATCTGTACCAAAACAGGCTCCCATTTTTTTGTCACTAATCAGAAATAACCGTGTTAATCGGGAGGAAATCTATGTCACTTATGTTATGATTAATGTTCATCCAGTTCACACTGATTCATTGATTAACCAGGTTTATTTAGCCCAATGCCACAGGAGGACAAGCTAATGTCAGGTCACTGGCAGTCAGCGGGAGCTGGTGTTGAATTGATAAAAGTAGTCCTTGGTGGGTTTGTTGGTGTACAGTCTCTTATTCAGGTACTCTTGCCTGGGGCAGAAACAGAAATTTAAACACAGTAAGTAGCTTGTCCCCCTAAATGTTTATAAAATCTGAAATCTCTATTTCCATATTTTATCACCTAAGCCTAAAACACATTTGCTGATTAGTGTCTAATCAGAAAGTGTATGAATATGTGGGCAGTGCTTACTGTGCCAGCTGCTCTCGGGCCAGCTGCATGTTGTAGCGGTCCATCTGAATTCTCCGCTCTCTATTCAGCTCGGCTGCTCTCAGGTCCTCCTTCTCGGCTTCTCTGGACAGCTTCAGCAGCTTCAGGTCCCAAGCTGCTTCACGGATCTTTTCAGCATCTCGCTGTTTCTGAAGGCAGAGAGGAAATAAATCTAAAAACACACTAAACTTGTTCTCCTAAAGGCAATTCTGCTTCATTATGATTTAGGTTCCCAAACTTTCATGCTGATTTTGGGTGACTTTAACATGCCTGTAGATAACACTGAGAAATGCAAAGCTTCAGAGCCAAATAATCTGCTGGAGGTCTTATGGCTTGGTAACTGGATCCACCCAAATGTTTTTTTCTGTGTTAGCACTTTATGTTTATGCTTATTCTTGCCACTATTGCATCTTGAAATCAATGTTGATCATGTTAATCCAGGTCCAGGCACTAATGGAAAGTTTGGGGCCTTATTTTAGTACACTAGAAAGACTAGAAAGATACCATCATCCTGAATAAGGAGAAAACTGATATACACTGGTATATTTTTCTAATATCTCCAGCACACTAAAATAAGACCTTTTATTACTTGTTCAAACCAACTTTCAGTGCCTGGATGCTGGTTTGAGCACCGCTGGCTTGATGGACACTAGTAGTGCTCCTGTTACATTTACTAGCTTCCAATTAGTTTTAGAATTGATTTTTAAAGGTTAGTGCTTTTTTAAGGTGACGCAATGTTTGCGACCTCAATATCTATCTGACAAGCCAGTAAGCTACCCGCAGACCTCATGGATTATTTACAGAGTCTTAAGCAACACTGGTGATGTGGCTTTTATCTTTTCGCTGCTGAAACAACCTTCTGAATCACATCAGGAGTACTCCAACATTTGCAGTGTTTAAAACAACACAAAAAGGAGGGACAAACCTAAGTTGAACACCATTTCCACTGTGGGAGAAGAGCTACAAAAACCTGGGTATTCACATCAATAACAGACTGGACTGGAAATGCAACTCTGAGGCTGTCTGGGTCATTTAATGAATTCAGTAAAACACTATTGTCTGTTACTGCTAGTGCAATCTTCTTTGTAGGTTTGTTTTGGGGTAGCAGCGTCAGAGCCAGTGACGCTGGAAAGCTGAACAAGCTGATTAAAGGCTGAGTCTGTGCTGGGGACTAGCCTGAAGCCCCTAGAGGGAGTTATTAAGAGCAGGATGTTGCACAAACTGCTAAACATACTGGACAACACACGACATCCCCTTCATGACTGTTGTCAGCAGGTGACTCCCTTAACTCTGCTTTAATAATGACTGACATTAGTATTTTAATGTATTTTTTAAAGTTATTTATTTATTTTTGTTTTATGAACTTTAATTCTACTTATTTTATTGGTTTTAAATGATCATTTATACTCATCTGTCAATAGTTTTAATTATCTTAATATATTTCTCTATTTTATGGACTGAAGGTATCGATCTCATATACATGTATATTTTTACTAGTAATATTGCACTGTTGCTTTTTTGGTTGTTTTTACTTGTGATTACAGACTTTGTAGGTTTCACATTCCCGTCTTATGTTTTTGTTTTTTCAAGTCTAGGATTATTTTCTTTGTGAGTAATCTCCTCAAAGCTGAAATCCTTTTTGAAAACAACCTGTGTAGAAAAGTTGGCACAGATGTCAAAAACTCTTTCCCTTCATCCCAAAATGGTCGCGGCAGATGGCTTGCCCCCCCCCCCCCCCCCCCCCCCCCCAGCCTGGTTCTGTCTAAGGTTCAACAAGAGTTTTTCTGTCCCACTGTCACCAAGTCGCTCGATTGCTGTTGTTTATTTAACTAATATTTTAGGGTCTTTAACCTACAATATAAAGTGCTTTGATGTGACTGCTGTTGTGCATTGCTGCTGACAGAGCTGAATTAAATAAAAAATAATAAAAAAGAAAACACTAATTTCAAATCCACACATGCAGTACCCAAGCACAAGTACTTGCCCTGCCCAATTCCCCTGCTGGCCACCTCTGTACTCAAGGGATTATGTGGACATGGTATTCTACATAACAATATGGAATACCGTGTGCAGCTTTGACTATATTACTGTGGAGTACCGAGTGTAATACCTGTCTCTCAAGGCATTGTTGTTCTCTCTCCTGCTGAATGCTTTTCAGCTGTTCGGGGCTCATTCCTTTCCACCTGTCTGGTAGAACCTGTGGTGGCCTCCCTCCTCCCACCTGTCTCTCTGTTGCCTCTGCACACTCTGTCATCATGTCAGATGTCATTGTATGCCACATCTCTGCCAGATTTTCCTGTTCCTCTCTCTTGCGTTGCTCCTCCAGTTTCTCTGCTTGCTCTTTAGCCTGTGTGTACAGGACATGGTGAGGCTTTAACACAGATCCAGGGTCAGTTAATTGATTATCCCACTGATGACTGATAATTCAGAAGCATTGCAAAACCCAGTTTCTAAAATGTGGTTACTCCTAGCATAGAGCTACCAGTCAGCCATATGGCGAACGTCGTCCTGAGAGAGCCACTCAGTCAGCTGTATTTGCTTGTGCATCATGAGTGGTTATTAGTGAAACCACTAAACACTATGAAAAAGTACAGTGACCTGAAGGATTTACAATGATTCCTCCCAATGGGGGATTCAGCCGAGTGCATTCAGGCAAATGAGGGAAGAGCTAAATGGAGGCTTTTAAAAACAGACAGTAACCATGCATACATCAAAGCCGTTTAACCATCCATGTTGCCTGGTGCCAAATAATATGATTGCCGCCATCCTGCACCAAGTGTGTGTATGCATCATTTGACATTTTCAGCTTGCAATTCCCACATGACAACATCATGTCACAGCTTGCCCCTTCCCACCCCCACCCCTTTTAGATTTTGCCTTGAGCATTCACATTAGTGAGTGGTGTGTGCATATCTGTTTGCCCATCTGTATACTGTACCAGAGCCTGATTGTAGTTCTCGAGCGCGATGCGGCTGGCTCTCTTACACACCTCCTCGAGGGCAGCTTGTTGAGCCCCTCTCATGTCTTGTTGCACCAGCTCTTTGCTCGCAAGCATCTCTGTGACACACATGATTTGGGGATCATCTGATGTGTGTTTTTCCACACCTGCCTTAGCTGTTGTATTTGGCTCTTTAACTGCACACTTCACACTTACAGTAAAGCTCTTAGGGATAAGCATCCATCACTGTCACCTGGTAATAAGGGCTGTGCATGGGAGTGTATGATTGTTTGTGCAGGAAAGCATGAAGCATGTGTGTGATGTACAGAGGTTGTAGAGTAAATGATGTAAACTCATTAGGAATGCTAGTGAATGTGTGTACTTGTGTGTGTCTCTTTTCACCTATGTGCTTGTCTCGCATGTGCCGTTTTTCATTCTCGTCCATCTGTGCTCGCAGATCTCGTTCTGTCTTTCTTATTTGTTCTCTCATCCTCAGCTCCTCTCCGACACCCTCTCCCTGTGCATGAAACAAGGACAGATGACCATAAGAGGTAACAATATTACACATTTAACCATTAGCTGGACCCCCCTCCCGGTCTTTAAAGCTTACAAATCCCCTGCTTTGTCAGAGCTGCCCTACCTTAAAGATTTGCATACTGGCAGGCCCTAGCTCATTCTCTGGAATGGCGATCTTGAATGCCCCCTTCAGGCCAAATTTAAGATCAGCATCACGAGAGTCCTCTGGTCGCTGATGAGTAGCCCAGTAATTGGTGAGTTCAGAATTCAAAACTCTTCGCTTCTCCTCTTCAGCATTGTTCTGCTGCACCAGTGCTTCATCTTGGTATATTCTCAACTTATCTGTAATACATTAAAAATACACCTATGACCAACCAAAGCTAATTAATGGAGAGGGCCTGAAATAATAATAATAATAAGGGACTAGGGGACTTGCATTTATAGCGTCTTGCAAGAATTATGTCTGCAATTAAACTGCTTTAATTCTAACTCATCCATGTCCTTCAGTTTACCCAAAGCTTTGTCCATTTGTTTCTCCATGTTTTGCTGGTGTTTCTTCTCCTGGACTTGTTGGTTTAGTGTATCTAGGTCGAGACCCATCACACGAAGCCGGGTGTTGAAAATGCGGGCCTTGCGTGCTGTTTCTGCAGCCCTACGCCTCTCCACAGCCTTTTCCGTGGACTCGTCTACAGGCAAATCCACTTTGAACATGTTCAAAGTTTCTAGTGACTTCCTAAAGAGACAGCATTACGAGACTTGTTATCGGAGCTGATAATCTTGCTTGAAAATAAATTATTAAAGAAATGATTGTGCCGATTGAAATATAAAATCCTGGTGGGGTTCATCTTCAGAGCGATTTGCTCCTGTCATCACCTGATAACATCAAAAACCAAAGGCAAGGCAGAAGTAGAATAAATCAAATGTCTCTTCCTTAAAAATGGACATAAACCTCTGATCAACTTACCGCTGACGTTATAAATCTGTTCAGTTTCTTTCAATATCAGTGAATGAAAATCTGCTCCTGTTGTGTTTGGAGACCCTTGGTAACCATGGAAACAAGTGGCCACATATCGCTATGCTGGAAACACATAACAAGAGTGACAGGACCAGCTAAGGAAATGTCTTTTTATTTTTAATAATGTGTATATTCTGTAATAAAGTAGCATTAATAGTAGTAAAAAGTGATATCCAAGGTCGATCACAATCAAAACACGACAAACTCCAGACAACTAAATTTTGTCTCGCGAGAAACTGTGAGGTTTCGTGTCTCGCGCGCTTGTGGGTCTTCCTGTTGGATTGTAAAATGGCGCATTGTTGTCGCCGCCGTACCGAGTATATTTGATAAAGATTATATTTTTCATTTTAATTTTTAAAACGCTTGCGCAGATCATAATGTAACTTGTGCATAGAGCAGCAGTAGATTGACCAGAGCGGTTCATTCATTTCGTGCACACTGCGTCTTTGCAACAGCTTACCGGGTAAACATTGGTTGTTAGCATTAGCTAACTGCTAAGCTAATATTCACTGCAGACCAGCTAAACAAATATAACGAGATGGGTTATTTAAAACTGATAGAGATCGAAAATTTCAAGTCGTATAAAGGAAGGCAGATCATCGGACCTTTTCACAAGTTTACTGCAATCATCGGACCCAATGGATCTGGTATGTAATAACAGCTAACATAAACTCGAAGCTAATGCGAAATGCAAACTGCTAGCTGTGCCTAACGGTAAACACAGCTCCACAGCCCCTTTCTCTTTAGATCATAACTCTCAGTCTGTGCATAGCTGAACTGTATGGGGGTTCAGCTGTTGGTAGTGTGATGTATCGTATTGTTTCATATCCATATTTGCCACTAGAGTAGTTATTTAAATTTTATTTCGGTGTATTAATCGTTGTCAGTTTGTAGAATAACGTATTTGCATTTTAATTGAAGTAATTCCTTTAGACTGCTTAAGCACTTATGTCGTATAGGCACTTAATATATTTGTAAACATTGGGGTTGGACCTACCTTTACACTAGAGAAAGACGAAGTCTTTCAACGGTCTTTTCTCGTAATACAGTGCAATGCATCATCAAAATTATCTGGCCAACACAACGTGTAAAAACTGCATACTAATAGCCAATAAGATGCATTTTATTGCAGAACTGCTGTTTTGCACCAGACTGTACAAATAAAAGGTGAACTTTCCTATTATATTTACAGGACATGCATATTATCCCCATTCCATAGTGTACAACTAGAATAAATCAAAAATAACATTAAATAAAACAGAGATATAAGAATATGAGATGGGATGTAAAAATGAATATTAGGTAACAAACTATGTTTTACATAAGGGATATTAAAGCCTATATACAGTTGTTGTTTATGTATAGAAGCAAGCAGCAACATGGTCTTAACATGTGTGTTTTAATATAAAAAGGTCCCAAAGTTTACTAAGATTTCAATGTCATCATAATGTTTGTAGGAAAGTCCAACCTTATGGATGCCATCAGCTTCGTGTTGGCAGAGAAGACAAGTAACCTGCGTGTGAAGACTCTGAAGGATCTAATCCATGGAGCGCCTGTAGGGAAGCCAGCTGCCAACAGAGCCTTTGTCAGCATGGTGTACCAGGAAGATAATGGAGAAGAACGTGCCTTCACAAGAGTCATTATTGGTACAAAGCTCCATTACCAACCGTCCTTTAATATATAATTAACTTTCTTTTTGAATAGTTGTCTGTGTGAATTAAAAGACACTGATCTAGTAAAATTTGAATGCTTTTCAGCTGAATAAAAGGATAGTAGTAAAGCTGCATGGATATCAGTTTTCAAAAATTGACTCATCGTCTAAGAAAACATTTTTACATGTGTTTGCAATTTGGTGGGTCAAAAATATTTAAAATCTGTTACATTTATAAATGTATATATATATAATGTGTGTGTGTTGATGATGAGCTAATGCTTGTTTTGTTTTTGGAATATGCACCAGGTTCTTCCTCTGAGTATCGCATCAACAGTAAAGTAGTGGGCCTGCCTGAATACAGTGAAGAACTGGAAAAACTTGGAATTCTGATAAAGGCTAGGAACTTCTTGGTCTTTCAGGTAAGATTTCATTCTTGTAAATGTTGTCAAGATCTTTTCAAGAGCAATTTACGCACAGGCAGTCTTTCATAGTACTCCTGTACTAATCCACTAGGTTATTTTGATTGGAGAGTGCAGTAGTTTTTAGTGTGTGTGTATCATTGGTTTGAACGTGACTTGGTCAGTTACACCAGAGATTAAATTAACACCAGGTAACATTTTATTTGCTATTTCAAATCTCAGTTTTGTCTTTATTTCCCTTTAAGGGAGCCGTTGAGTCTATTGCCATGAAGAACCCCAAAGAGCGTACGGCGCTGTTTGAAGAGATCTCCCGTTCAGGAGAGCTGGCCCAGGAGTATGACCGGAGGAAGAAGGAGATGGTGAAAGCAGAGGAGGACACGCAGTTTAACTATCATCGCAAGAAAAACATCGCTGCAGAGCGCAAAGAGGCTAAGCAAGAGAAAGAAGAGGTTTGCCATTTTTACTGAGTCTGCATATGACACAAAGTGTCATGATCAGTGTCTATGGTTATTTGGCATTTACTGAATTCCTCCATACAGGATCCATTGAGTGGTATAGCCTGTTTCTACTCTAACAAATTTTAGGTAATATATAATTCCAGATAATGCAAATATTTGTCATTCATATGAATGCACCAAATTTCAACAGTAAAAGACAAACTAGGAACTTTTAGCTAAGCTCAACATAAGCTTTCAGCAATGTAACAACTGCACATCCTGCATATAAATCTATCCCACATACCGTATTTTCACGACCATAAGACGCACTGTGCTAAAAGGCGCAGTCTCAGTTATGTGTGCCATTACTGTATTTAACACACACATAAGGCGCACTGGATCATAGGGCGCATACAAGTACCGTATGCGTATTTAAAAATAAAGCGGGAGCAAACCTGAGTTCGGTACCTTACTCACATTTTTATTACCAGTAATCGTCATCATCAACAACACACAAGCATACAAGTGTGCGTATTTAAAAATAAAGCAGGAGCAAAACAAAGTTTGGTACTCACATTTTTATCATCAATCAAACCCATCGAAGTCCTCATCCTCTGTGTCTGAATTGAACAGCTGCGCTAAATCTTCATCAAACATGCCAGGTTCACTTTCTTCACAGTCAGAGTCACTTTCCGTGCCGTGCGGCTCCTCGGAAATGATGCCGGCTTTTGCGAAAGCTCGAACAACAGTGCCAGCAGACATGTTAGCCCAAGCATCTACAATCCATTGGCAAATTGTGGCGTAACTCGCCCGGCGCTGGTTTCCACTCTTGGTTAAACTGTGGTCTCCATCGGTCATCCATCGCTGGATGTGTTTGTCGCCGATGTGTTTGCTGCAGTAGGAGCGGAAGATGGCCAGCTTTTCCTTATAATCCGCTGGAAGTTGCTGCGCTACCGTAGTCCTGGTCCGGAGGGAAAAATGGCACCGTTTCATAAAAAGTGAAAGTGAAACTGCTTTTAGCCGAATGGTGACCGTCGAAACGCTTCTCCCGCTCGTTCTTTGCTCGATGATCGCCTTATGTCCGCGGAAACTCAGCTGCGTCTTCTTGACCTGCCGGAGCTTGTTTTCCAGCTTCCTCCACTTGCGAACCATCGATTCATTAATCTTAAATTCTCTCGCCGCTGCTCGATTTCCATGTTCCTCTGCGTAGCTGATGGCCTTCAGTTTAAACTGTGCTTCATAAGCGTGTCTCTTTGCCATTTTCAGGGTTGTTAAAACAACGATGTCCTGCATAACGCACATACCTGTTCTTTTATACAGGTATGTGCAATAAAGTCAACGCACACACTTCACCCTTTAGCGTTCTCATGGTGTTCTCTACTACGTCCTCCTTACAACACACAGGGCGCACTGTGCTATAGGGCGCGCCGCACTTTTTGAAGAAAATCTAAGACTTTTAAGTGCGCCTTATGGTTGTGAAAATACGGTATATTTATATAAGAGAGAAAGTCTGGTGTTAGGTGAACAACACAAAGATGAAGTAAAGATTGTTACACTGTAATCGGCAACAAATCTGTGTATTTCTTATTTGAAATGACTCAAAAATAGCCTTGAAACAAACTTTTGAATTTTCGTGATTAGTTTTTTGGGTTATCTGATGGAAAAACCTCAAATTCTCATTGGTCATGAAATGTGGAATCAGTTACATCTCTAATCATGATTTTCTCGCTTCTCTCTTTTCCTTCATTTTACCAGGCTGAGCGTTACCAGCGTCTTAAGGATGAAGTAGCCAGAGCTAGTGTACAGTTGCAGCTCTTCAAACTGTACCACAATGAGACTGAGATCGAGAGGCTGAACAAAGAGCTTGGGCAGCGGAACAAGGAGATTGATAAGGACCGTAAAAAGATGGACCATGTGGAGGAGGAGCTGAAGGACAAGAAGAAGGAGCTAGGCAGGCTGATGAGGGAGCAACAGACCATTGAGAAAGAAATTAAGTAAGTGGCATTAAATAAAATAAGTTTTGACATTTAAAGCTTAATGCACCATTAGTCATTTGACTTACATTAAACGGTTGACTTGACTACAGGGAGAAGGACTCTGAGTTGAACCAAAAGAGGCCTCAGTACATCAAAGCCAAAGAGAACACCTCACACAAAATCAAGAAGCTTGAGGCAGCAAGAAAATCACTGCAAAATGCCCAGAAGATGTACAAGAAGCGGAAGGCAGACATGGATGAGCTGGATAAAGAGATGAGGGCAGTGGAGCTGGCTAAGCAAGAGTTTGAGGAAAGAATGGAGGAGGAGGCGCAGAGTCAAGGCCAGGATCTCACCTTGGAGGAAAATCAGGTCTGATGTGTGAAAACTACATTTTAGACATTTTATCTTGAAAAAATACCAAATTAGTTACAGGATTTTAGTAAAATGATAATGTTTCATGAAATTGAAAAATGCACACTCTTTGTCTCCCTTCTTCCAGGTGAAGCAGTATCATCGTCTGAAGGAGGAGGCCAGCAAACGTGCTGCCACGCTGGCACAGGAGCTGGAGAAGTTCAATCGTGACCAGAAGGCTGACCAGGACCGCCTTGACTTAGAGGAAAGAAAGAAAGTGGAGACAGAGGTAAAGGAGAGAAAAATGGAAGATGATGGAAAGGTTTTATGAGCCAGAACGAAATTGATTTGATAGAAGTTGTTGTTTCTCTTTAGGCCAAAATTAAACAGAAGATCCGTGAAATCGAGGAAAACCAGAAACGTATTGAAAAACTGGAGGATTATATTGCCACCAGCAGGTATGCTGCTCTTAATTTTGGATTGTTTTGAGCGGAGCTGTGGCAAACTTATTTTATAGGTTTCTCTGGTTTACTGTGTGATTCACATCCTTTTTTTCCCTTCTTTCCCCATCAGGCAATCACTAGATGAGCAGAAGCGTATGGAGGAAGAGCTGACTGAGGAAGTGGAGAGTGCCAAAAGGAGGATCGATGAGATCAATATGGAGCTTAATCAGGTACTCAATGCACAGGAAAGAAAGAAATCAGCACCAACAACAAGTTGAATCTACTCTAATTGAGTTAGTTAATTTTTGCATGTGGTAACTCTGCTCCTTTTTCTATAGCTCATATTTTCCTGAACTGTACAAGACAAAGCATTATTTCTTTTTGTCAATCAGTAGACTTGATTAAATAAATCATTGCTTTGTGGGTCATTAATCCATGTTAGCACCCTAGCTTGGGTAATACTGGATTCTATAAATTCTTACATCCGTTATGGGAAGTGAATACGTCACCTATCGTAGCACCTCTGATGAACCCCCTTATTATTGGACTGTGGTTTAGGTGATGGAGCAGCTTGGAGACGCCAGAATCGACAGGCAGGAGAACAGTCGCCAGCAACGCAAGGCCGAGATCATGGAGAGTATAAAAAGACTCTATCCTGGCTCTGTGGTAAGGCACCTTTGGCACTATACCCATGCCGGGTCTGCTTTTCTTTTCTTTTTGGTGAAAGCATTTAAACATTGAGCATAAGAGCACTAAACAAACAAACGTTTACTGATTGTGTTTTCAGTATGGTCGTCTGATCGACCTGTGTCAGCCCACTCAGAAGAAATATCAAATCGCTGTGACTAAAGTGTTGGGTAAGAACATGGACGCCATCATTGTTGACTCAGAGAAGACTGGCAGAGACTGCATTCAGTACATAAAGGAGCAGAGAGGAGAGCCGGAGACCTTCCTTCCTCTTGATTACCTTGAAGTAAGTATATAAAAGTAATGACTCCAACTGAGAGCTTTGAACAATTCATAATAAAATTATGTCCTTGATGGGTGTAGCCTGTGAGCTAAATTGTCAGACTTGTAAAACTTGGGGAAGCACAAAGCGTTGTCTGTCCATCCATACATCCATCGACTCAGACGTAGTTCACAAGGTGAACTACTTTACCTACATTATTGGTTTGAATTTGATTAAAATGTTATTTAATTTGAGTGAAATGGTAAAACAGGATCAGCTGTTGTTCTACGGAGACTTTCCAAAGAATCCTCATGGGTCACGTTTTTAGGTTTGTGGGCAATGAGCTGTGAATTGTGATGGGTCCTGAACTAGATAAGCTACTGCGTTGCTGGAGTTCTGATTTTAAATCTCTGCTCTGCTCTGGAGAATAATATCCAGGGTTCTTACGGGTGCTTGAAATCCTTGAAAATAATATTGTCTTTTCAAGGTTTGAAAAGTGCTTGAATTTCAGATGTGGTGCTTAAACGGGCTTGAAACTGTATTTCATTCACTACAAATAACTATCTGACCGAATATTTTTCTTATCAGATAGAGAAATAAAATGAGTCTCGATGTGTAAAAGTAAAATTTCTCTGCCTGGGCTGCACATTACATACACATTAAACAACTTAAAAATTATAAATGGCTTCAAGCTCACATTGACACCTGTGGGGCCCAATCAGCCACTGAGACAACAGACAGATTTAAGTGTTTTAATATATGAATGTTTCATGCTTTAAGGCTGCCTGTTTATTTAAGGGAGATGAACAATACATTATAATTTTACATAATTATACCACAGATGACAGATTAAATAAATAGATTTTAGGTCGATGTTTGTCTTAAAGTCTTATATGTTGAATTGAACTGAGTGTGTCATCTGTTCAAAGCCTCTCCCAGTCAGCGCTGTTCTCCATGCCTGTCTTACTGTACAAGATGTTAGTAGAACAAACACTTTAAAGGTGACTTTAACAATAATACAGACAGCAGTGTAGTCAAACATCTCACAGTAAGTTTTATTGGGAATTAACTTTAACCTGTTAGGCCCTCAGGGGTTTTCTGAGCTGCTTGAAAATGAAATGACCAAAATAAATGGAGCATTTCTCTGCAATTACAAACTGTGCGTAAACAGTCTTGGTATCAAAATAAAGCTAACACTGGTGAGATGTCATCAGAGGTGTAAATATTACTGCAGATGTTACTATGTTAAAAGTTACTGTGACTCAAACATATAAAAATTGCATTTTTTTATTTCCCTCCCTTAGATTTTTTTTAAAAAGTAACACCTTTGAAAATATGCTTCGGTTCACATTTAACTCCAGAAAATCATAAATCAAAATATGGATATTACTGTGACAGTCCTCATGTCTGCACTTATATTTCTGACCTTGTGTTTTAAACAATTAAACTTGATCTTCTCCCCTTTGCCCCAATTTTTCTGGGCGTGGGTGCTTAACTAGTTAAAAACAAACAAACACGTGTGTCCTATTTTTGTGTCACATAGCTAAGAAGCGTCAATCGCTGATGAGAAGACTTATTCATTTGGCCTTGCTGTGTATTATTGTGGTGTTTGGTGCAGTTTTCTTGTTATGTGGGGTTGCTGTTTTTTTCAAGTGGAGATGAATATCTCTAACGAGTTGATTTGTTCACATTTTCACATCTTAGTTTTTAAGAGAAATGTGTTTTTTGAGTTTGTACCGTATTTGCATATAAGGCGAGCATTTCCTTTTTCAGTATTTTTGTGTGGTGCATTTTTCTCTGTTCTTACACAAGGGGAACAAAGGACATTTAAGTCGACCTAAGATGATTTGTTTTAATCTTTACTTGGTCTTACTTAGTTAAACGAGTGAATCATGCATTCTTTTTTTGCCAATCTGGAAAAGCTTGAAAATTGACCTTGAAAGTGCTTAAAAAGTGCTTGAATTTGACCCTGAAAAATAGGCGTGAACCCTGAATATCCCTGTTGGGAGAAATTGAAGGTGGTCAGCTGGATGATTATGTATCCAGATAATATTTTGTTAAAGTTTCTCAGAGTTGGTCCTCACTTGAAATATTTGGCTAACCTAATTTTCCCTGCGGACAATTCCTGCAACATGTTTTAATGTCATAGAAAGAGCAAATTCATGGCAGGATGGGCAACATTGCTTTCTGCAATTTTTAAAGCCAAAATTATACTTCTGTCTCTATGTTTTGTTTTTTTTGTTTTTTTTTTGGGGGGGGGGGTTAAATGTTGTCACGTCTATAAATGATCTTTTTTCACTGACAATTTGAACATTTTTTTCCCCGCAGAGGTTCTTTATATAAAATGCTACTTAACTCTAAAATAATCCCAACCTCAGGTCATTAATGTTCTTTCCTTAGTGCCGTTCACACTGTAAATATTGTCTAGAAAATTTAAAACTTGTCTTTTCAAAGGTGAAACCAACCGATGAGAAACTCAGAGAACTGCGAGGAGCCAAGCTGGTGATTGATGTGATTCGCTATGAACCTCCCCACATCAAAAAAGCTCTGCAGTATGCTTGTGGCAATGCTCTGGTCTGCGAGAATGTTGAGGATGCGCGAAGAATTGCTTTTGGAGGGCCATACAGGCACAAGGTACTTAGCCTAATTTAAAGATGGATGATTGGATGATTCAGAGATGTGAGAATGCATAATAACCACTTCTACCTACTAACTTCTTATTCATCGGTGTCCAGACGGTAGCCCTGGACGGTACTCTGTTCCAGAAGTCTGGAGTCATCTCTGGAGGTGCCAGCGACTTGAAAGCTAAGGCCAGACGATGGGATGAGAAGGCAGTGGACAAGCTCAAAGAGAAAAAGGAGAAACTCACTGAAGAGCTCAAGGTGACTTTAAATATATGACCCACATCAGAGAGTTTGTTGGGACGACAGATTTTTAGTAAGAGTCACCATGAAGCACTTTATGCTGACTAACCTCTGACTAAAATAATTGTTGTTATTTTGTACTCCCTTAATTATTAAATGAACTATTCATGAATATCCACTTAATGTTAATGTTTTCCTCTGCAGGAGCAAATGAAGGCCAAGAGGAAGGAGGCAGAGCTCCGTCAGGTGCAGTCTCAGGCCCACGGTCTGCAGATGAGACTCAAGTACTCACAGAGTGATCTGGAGCAGACAAAAACCCGTCACCTCTCCCTCAATATGCAGGTACGGCTCAGTAACAGCTTTCTTTCCTCTTACCGTTAGAAACAGTGACCCTTGCATTAAAATTTTTTCCGTTACTCTGTGATACAGGAGAAGTCTAAGCTAGAGAGTGAATTGGCAAACTTTGGCCCTCGCATCAATGACATCAAGAGGATCATCCAGTCCCGTGAGCGGGAAATCACTGACTTGCGCGACCGCATGAACCTGGTGAGACTGGCACAGAGTGAGCTGCAGTTAGAAGTCCGTTTATGAACATGTAACATTGCACAACATTGTTTCTGTTTCCCAGGTGGAGGATGAGGTGTTTGTGGAATTCTGTAAGGAGATTGGAGTGAGGAATATCAGAGAGTTTGAGGAGGAGAAAGTGAAGAGGCAGAATGAGATTGCAAAGAAGCGGTGAGTTCAGTAATCCAGTCGCTTATGATGCAGGACAGTTAGCTAATAGTGAATCTGTCTCTGTTTGTTGAAGCATAACTTCATTTTTTTTTGTCTTAGTCTTGAGTTTGAGACTCAAAAGACCCGCCTGGGTATCCAGTTGGACTATGAGAAGAATCAGCTGAAGGAAGACCAGGAGAAGGTCATGATGTGGGAGCAGACTGTGAAGAAGGACGAGGCTGAAATCGAGAGACTTAAAAAGGTGAAAACAAAGTTAGACGATGAAAATGTTTTGCCCTTGATTTTGACATCACTTTTAATCCCTCTTGCGTGCTTTGTAGGAGGAGCACAGACACATGAAAATCATTGATGAGACAATGGCCCAGCTGCAGGACCTGAAGAACCAGCATCTCACCAAGAAATCTGAAGTCAATGATAAAAATCACGAGATGGAGGAGATTCGCAAAAAACTGGGTGGTGCAAACAAGTCAGTGACTGCAGACATATGCACTGTAGTTTTTTTTTTTTTTTAATATCTTCTTAATATGATTTTATGTTTGAGTGAGTTTGTTCTACAAACAACTTTTTATTATTCCAGGGAGTTGACTCAGCTCCAGAAGGAGGTCACTGCCATCGAGACCAAACTGGAGCAGAAGCGCAGTGACCGTCACAACCTGCTGCAAGCCTGCAAAATGCAGGATATCAGGTTGCCTCTTCGTTCTGGAACAATGGATGATATCAGCCAGGGAGAGGTACATTAACAAAACCATCGTTGCTCTAACTGTAATTCCATTAAGACCGAAGCAGAAAACGACAGCCGTCTTTTTGTTTTTACTGTTCAAGGGGAGTTCCCAGACGGATGAGTCCAGCAGCCAAAGGACATCCAGCAGTGTTTTGGCCAAAGAGGCTCTTATAGAAATTGACTACAGCAACCTGTCTGAAGACCTCAAGGTGGGTCCAAATAATATTATAAAAATTTTCTTTACACATTAAAATATACCAAGTAGGAAAATGAGCAATTTGCCGCAGAGGTGATCTCTATAGCTGAAGTCAGATTTTGTACTTACATTTTGTAGATGCATGTAAATTAATACATTTATTCTTCGATCTTCCTAAAGGATGCACTGTCAGAGGAAGAGATCAAGGCTGAGACGAACACACTGCAGCAGCGTCTGAATGAGCAGCAGAGCATCCTGCAGAGGATCAGTGCACCCAACATGAAGGCTATGGAGAAGCTTGAGAGTGTCAGGGACAAATTCCAAGAGACCAGTGATGGTGAGATGGCAGTCTCATGTTAGAAGCTGGGGTGAAATGTGGAAGGGGACAGGAAGTTGAAGACCTCTTGTTAAACTTGTATCATATGCTTTTTTTGGTTTCCTTTCTTCTTTCAGAGTTTGAGGCTGCTCGGAAAAGAGCCAAAAAGGCCAAGCAAGCCTTTGAGCAGATCAAGAAGGAAAGATTTGATCGCTTTAATAACTGTTTTGAGTCGGTGTCTACCAATATCGATGAGATCTACAAGGCTCTGTCACGCAACAGTAGTGCTCAGGTATGTTTTTAGAGACTTGCCACATTACATATCATTAACTATGTCTAATGCCATGACAGGAAGCAGTTTTATGTGTGGAATTTGGTACATGGTAAATTTTATATATATCCATTTGTGCATGTGCCCAAGTTGCGTTTACCAATCAGCGTATGTTTCTTCTTTAGGCATTTTTAGGTCCAGAAAACCCAGAGGAGCCATATTTGGATGGTATCAATTATAACTGTGTGGCCCCAGGCAAGAGGTTCAGACCAATGGACAACTTGTCAGGAGGAGAGAAAACTGTTGCTGCCCTGGCTCTGCTCTTCGCTATTCACAGGTGAAACAAGGGAGATGTGCAGAGGAATTTTTAATACACGTATGACTTGACGGAAGTTGACTGTTTACATCTTTCTTGCTTCTCTGTAGCTACAAACCCGCCCCCTTCTTTGTGCTGGATGAGATTGACGCAGCTCTGGACAACACTAATATTGGCAAGGTCTGTTTAGAGAATAAACGTTGATATAATGAACTGTTTGTTTGTTTTTAAATTAATATTTCTTGTGATTTTAGTGCATTAGCCTTAATGCTTTCTCTTTGTACCTTCAAGGTGGCCAACTACATCAAAGACCAGTCAATGGAGAACTTCCAGGCCATTGTCATTTCTCTGAAGGAGGAATTCTACACCAAGGCAGACTCTCTCATAGGTGTTTATCCAGAGGTGAGTCTTTTTTTTGTTTTGAATTAGAGACGGATAAAATCCCCAAAGAGCGGATCAGCTTAGATCCGAATTAGTACCACTTGAAGCACCACTTAAAAAGTGCAACTGTGTAGTTTCAGCATTGTTTTACAACAAGAACGCTACCATAACAAAACCACAACAAAAAAGAAGCCATAATAACTGAATAAAAGTCGATAAAGATCAAGCATATGCATTGCTTTGTGATATTAAAGTTAGCCCATAAAATAATGCATATTATTATGTGTCATATAAGGTTATGCTATAGATAAGTTTTTATGGTTTGTTAAGAAAATGTCCCCATTTCATGCATCATTTTTCATATAAACTCTACTCTAGCACTCACAATACGCCAGTGTCACGAGACTGACATGTATTGACTGCAACAGATGTCTCCTGCTGAGCATAATGGCTGTTGAATCTATTCGCAAAGCAAAGAAGGAATTTACCCAGGATTCATCAGTATGAACTAATGTCTGCAACAGAAACTCCTAATCAAAGATTCTCTGGATACAGTTATGTATTGACGGTCACAGTTTCTGACTGGGTGGCTCATCTGTATCTCCAGCATGCAGGGTCATTAACCTGTTATCACCCGAGTATCACACGGGCTGTGTTTGTGATTTCGCCTTTAAAATTATAAAATAATTCTCATCTTTCAGGAACCATTTGAACTTTCTTAAAATAGTGGAGGATTTGCAGTAATGTGAAGAGCACATGGTAAAATCTGTCTGTTTAGACTGCGAATGCTTTGTGTTACCACGATACACCAAATATCCCCGTGAAGCCCGTCTTTTCTTCTTTCTGAAACTGCTCAGAAAAAAACAAACAAACAAAATAAACAGAAAAAGTTCTGCTTCTCTGCAGGATATTCATTGCACATTGTACTTCCTAATATTGTATTGTGACCTGTGACGTGTTTTAAGCTAAGCAAAGTGTTGACCCAACCGGCGAGATGCATTTCTGAGTATTATGCATATAAAGCTTTATGCAAAATACTAAAATATAGCCTTGAGATGGCTGAATTTTCAATAGTCAGGCTGTTTTTAGACGTTAAACTTCTGAACCTGGAGCTGAGACAGCAATAGAATGGAGTTCATTAGATTCATATAACACTTTATATTCTTCATAAACAGACATGCAATAACATTCTCATCATAAACCACATGCAGTGTATCTAAGAATTAAAAGATCCTGTTTGATATTTGGCCAATAAAACCTGAGCATCTTGAGCTGTGAAGTCAATGCTGATTCGGAAACAATGAACTAATTTTCTTTTTTTCTTCCATCAACAGCAAGGAGACTGCGTCATAAGCAAAGTGCTAACCTTTGACCTCTCGCAATATCCCGATGCCAACCCAAATCCAAATGAGTAAGACTAGCTCTCCCAGCACTGCTATTTTGTGAAGTTGGATGTTTCCATGGTTACTTTTTCTGGATTGCTCATTGTAACCTTGTAGTCACAGATGATGTATCCATTAGGTCTCACATGTTATTTCCTTTAAAAAAAACAAAAACATTAGAGTAGTGACTTATTGAGCTTCAGTTGTTTTATTTTCTTTATAGACCGTAATGACCAGGATGTATGTACATTTATAAAAACCAGTCCTTTATCAGTTTTCCAATATAATTGTGTGGGGTGCTTTTTAAGAAGCTGTAGAATTTGTATCATGTGGTTAAGTGTCTCGAACATCCCTAAAGCCAATTTTTGTTTTCATAACTTTTATACTGTTCATGGCCGTCTTTCCAGCTGTGTGCTTTAAAGCTCTTGCTTGTTTCCTCTTCTCTGTACTTAACTGCAATTTCATATGTGCGCCTGTGTTTGTTTGTTTTTTAAAGCTTAATGAGGAATCTGTTGTTACAGTATGATGGATACATTCCCATGTGCAAAAGCTAAATAAAACCTGCAGTTAGCAGCAGCAGCTGGCAGAGCTGTTATGAGATCATGGAACTGAGGCTATCACTGCTCTGCTACTTAGAAGGTTTTTTATTCCCTGAGTAATAATCTGAATCAACTTTGGTAGGCAGAAAACTCAGCATGAGTTCATGCTGAAACTGTTTGGCCTGTTTTATCGATTGCTTTGCTTCAATAAATTTTGAATTATTTAAACTCATTTATCTTGTTTACTTCATAATACATTCTTGCAACTCATGTGCTGTTTTGTAATTTCATCGGGCTGTTTTTAAAGTAGCTTTCATATGAATATGTTTGAACCGATCCTCAATGTAGCATTTATTTTGCTGCACTAGTTTATATTCCATAAGGGGGAATAGGGCTTTGGTAGGCGAGGCTATTTATAGTCCTTGTTTTCACACAAACGTCTACAGAGGCACCAATGAAAGCGTTCACTTTGCTTCTCAATAAAGCCTGTGTCTGCATTAACTCGTTGCACAAGTATATTTCTCTCATTAGTTTTGATTATTTGAACACTTATCATTTCGTTGTCAGACATCAGTCATTAAATAAAACCTCAAAGTACATTTTTTGGATGATTTATTTTTTTTGCCAATGGTGAACATACCAAAGTAAAACCAACCCTTAGTGGGACAGATTTAGAACTTTAGAATTATGATGGGAGGATAACTCAAACTACTAGTATCTCCATAATTTTAAACAATAAGTATGCATGACAGCAGGTCAGAGGATAATGTATGAAACAAAACAGTCCTGTCGATACCTGATGTTAAGCACAAACATGAAACAATGCAACAATCGTATCCACACAGTTATGAATAAAACGACAAGTTTCAGTGACATATCAAGCTAAATCAACCATACCCCAGGTATGCTGATAAATCTTTACTAAATTTCTCCCAACACTTATTCATCACAAATTTATGTGTGAAGCGTTAGAGTGACGTAAAAACTGCAGGCACCGCTCAACTGCTTCAGTTTGTGTTTGAAATTCATAAAATACTTATTATAGCTTGATCAGTAGTTAATAATTCCATTAGATTGACCTCAGTTTCCTTTCATGGTTCATATAACAACATTTGTGAGCAAAAGAAATCTCGTTCGAGACTAACAGATTACAACACAGTGAAATCCTAATAGATCAGAGGACACTGCTTCACAACCTTCATCTTGCACTGTTAGCACCAGAGCCCCTTTAAGATGCTTCAATATTTTGGGGCCTGAATGCAAAGAAACCACTGGTTCCCCCTAGTGGAGTCCTGTGCCATTGTCTTGTTTGAACTGCATCACAGTAAAGATGCAGTAAAGTTACCTTCTGTATGAATTCACTGAGTGACATTTCCACCACAGGTCACTTTCCGACTTTCCTCATTCCTCATTAGTAAGACACGCGGCTCACTGACGTGGCTGTCCCAAAGGCTATGGAATGGATAACCTCAACAAACACTACAAAGAAAGAAGTGCATCAATCCATTTACTCTGAGACAAGTACAGTGTTTTTATTAATTCGTCAAATCTGAAGTATTAGATGTTTCATTAGTAGATATATTGTTACTTCTCAGTTAATGTTTCAACCAAAACATGAAACCTTCCAACTGTCTGCAGGCATTGAGCCATCCTGACTGTTACAGATTTTCAAAGAAGCAACAAGCTTGGTAAAGTGATGTGAGTTGGAGTCACACACTAAAAATACAAAACTGTCATGATAACCATGTAAAATCCAGGTGACAGTCCCTACACTCCGGAGTCGGTTTCAGACGGTCCCTGTGCGGAGGGAACCGTGGGAATCGGACGTTTCTTTCTCCTCACAGCTGGATCTGGCCGGCCTGTTACCACTGTTGCCGCCGCTGGGGCAGGAGAAGGGACAGGGATGGGACGCCTCTTTTTAACGGGGGTCATGCTGCTGGAGCGTTCTTTGAGGATGCCCTGAGCCACACCCTCCATGTCAGATACTGAGATGTGCATGGCTTCAGCCATCTCTTTCTTTGTTAATGAGACGAAGCCCGGGTCCCTGGCCAGGGAGACCAGTCCACTCTTCTCTAGAGCCTAAAGAAACAACAACATTCAGGTTTGTGCTCGCGTACAGTATTATTTTTAGTGTATTAATAACCATTGTGTTATGTTAAATCCTTTCAGTTATTGTACAGGTTAATTCAGTCCAGAACTAGCTTTAACGTAACCCATCTCTGACAAACCTGACAGCAGATGTTAGACGTGGCATTTAATTAGAGTAGAAAAGAAGACCTGATCAGCCACTTTGACACCTACCTCTTGGACGAGGTGGTCGGCTGCA
This sequence comes from Astatotilapia calliptera, assembly GCF_964374335.1. Lineage (NCBI taxonomy): Eukaryota > Metazoa > Chordata > Actinopteri > Cichliformes > Cichlidae > Astatotilapia > Astatotilapia calliptera. Next base: position 34,927,863 of record NC_137441.1, read on the forward strand.
GTGTGTGAACTCTGACTCTGACTGTCACCATAGTTAGGGTCATAAGGGAACTGCATAGAGAAGGTAAGTATTCATATATCGCCTGCATAATCTGTTGTTGGATGAGTCAACCTTCAATAAAATATTACCTGTGTTCTGCCTGTTCTCACTGTGAAGTTCCAGGCATGTCTGCTGGCTGAAAGAGGTAAAATAATTACATTAATGAATATATAAATAAGCAATTACGAAGCATTCCTATGGCTCATGTCTCAGTTTATTAATTTGGAGTTATTATCCGTCCAGAATTTTCCATGGCCACATTAAAAAGTCTTATCAAAGACCTTCATCTTTGATTGGACTTCTTCTGTGGTTTCGATTTAACATATGCAGCATATCATCTCTTGCTTGTGCCATACCTGCCTCCTCATCCTCACAAGGATTGTAAAACTCATCCGGAGTCCTTTCTCTTTCAAATGAAAATCTGAGAGGGAACAAAAATGATCACTCATAACGGCACTGGTACGCCATCATACTGATCAGGAGAGCACTTTGGTACTCACTCTGCAAAGGCGTTGTTGTTAGTGTTGCTCTTTGGTGGAGCTGTGGGGAAAAATTCTGTACCAGACACCAAGGCTGAGGCTGAGCTTGGTGGGGACTCGGGCTGGCTTTCAGAGAAACTGAGTGGCCGCATGTTGGTCACCTGTTGGGACTGAGTGTTAGCCGGCTCAGTGGAGAACGACTCTACCTGGTTACCAAACAGGTGGTGTGAACGCTGCAAATACAAAGCAAGATACATATTAATAATGAAATAGTATGCAACAACGTAAAGGCAGGTTTAACGAAATGTTGATGTCATCTGACTGCTTTTCAGAAAGGTTTCTAATGGATGAAAAGCCAAAAAAAAGTCTCCATCCACTAAAGATTTTCTTATTAATAAAACAAATAAAGGAGGCCATAACAAAGGTGCTGCAGAATGGGAATACGAATGCACCGTATCGTTGCCGACGTTGTTTTGCACCTGATAAATGGCCTCTTCTCCTGCCTCCTCCATGGCTCTTTCCATCTCTTCTTCATTCTGCAGGTCTCCTGAAATGGCTCTGTGCATTTCTGGAGCTGCTTCTTCCTCTATACTCCTCAACCCCGCCTAGAAAAACATGGAGAATGTGGATAAATGAAGGACAGAGGAACATATCACCGAGAGATAAAGCTGAGTACTGCTGATTTACAGTATAGAGTACATTTACTTGCACTGTAAGCGGAAAAGGAAAACCCCAGCTCACCTGGATCTCTGGACCTGAGGCACTCTTCTTAGTTGGACGGTAGCCGTAATACTCCTCTTGACGCTTGATGAACTTGCGCAAATGGTCTTGCAAAAGGAAGGTCGCGTAGAATTTCCCCACAGTCACCTCATCATCTATAACCAGACATAACATAATCACAGTGTGCTCTGTGTTCAGAGACGCTGGATTATTTTGTAAATGTGAAACATGACATATACTACTGCCTCACCTCCAATAGGAGGAATGACCTGGTCTAACAGTTTCATGCTGGTGCGCTTCCAGATCTGCTTTATAATGGCTCTCAGCTCCTCATTGGCCTGCTCAAAGTTACCTGTTAGGAACGATTCAAGATAATGGAGCGTTGTTACAGTAGTAGCAGATGAGGCTGAAGGAAACATGTATGTTGCATAAAACATGTATACCGTACCTTCTGTTTTAATTTTGAGTGCAGTCCTGACCAGAGCGAAAAGCGTGGCATTAAAGGTGACCGTGCCATCACTGTTGAGAGGCATGTTCATACCGACCAAGCGCTACAAAAAGCAGGAAAACTTTAATATGGGCTCCTGCATACTTGCAAGCCCCACACAGTGCTACTTTAGGCCTTTCTGTACCTTGCATGCAGCCCGGTGAGGACAGAATTTGCCAAAGCCCAGAGGAGGCTGAATACTTCGCAGCAGCGTCACCACATCCAGATGTTTGATTCTCCCCCTGTTAGATTAGAGGAACATCGCGAGTAATACCCAATTAAACAGCATCCCAAGGCTTATTTGAAAAGAAATGAGTTAAGAAATGAGATTTCACACTCACGTAGCTTCGGGATCATATTCAGCCCAGATCTTCTTAAACTCATCCAGATGGTGTGGACCAAGCAGAGACCAATCACGGGTCAGATAGTCAAAATTGTCCATAATTACAGCTACGAACAAGTTGAGGATCTAGAATAGGCAATAAATAAATATTGTTTGTTTCATATATCATCCCTATAATATGAATATATATAATAGATAAAGAAAAATGTTGAATTCTCACCAAGAAGGCACAGAGACAGTAGAAGCTGAGGAAGTAAAAGACAGCAAAATTGGACCCACAGGTGTACTCTTCTCCTGGCAGGAAGTCAGACTTGGGGTCACACTTTTTTCCATACATTGACGCCATCATGACCTCTTGCCAACCCTCTCCAGTAGCACATCTGGATATGTAAACATAAACCAAACAATGAAATGATGTTTTGTGTTCAAAACACAATTGAAGTCCAGAACCTGGTCTCACCGGAATAACATCAGAACAGCCTGAGGGAATGTCTGGAAGTTGTTGTTGCGGTTGACTTGAGTACCATCCACTAATGCTATCTTTCCAAAGATCTAAAGGTTGAAACAATGCCATTTAAAATTCAGCGTCAATCATCAATAACAAAAAATAGCAAAGTGTAACCAGTGACATTTTTTTTGCAGTTTGAATTCTGTACCTGCATCCCAACGACAGAGTAGATAAAGAAGAGCATCACGATGAGCAGAGCTACATGAGGCAGAGCCTGTAGGCAGAAAACAATGACATTATTAAAAAGTCATCACTGGGAAGCGCAATGGAAATTTGAAATAAAAAAGTCACGACGACAACGATTTCAATGATGACCTGGAAAGATTTGATGAAGGTCCACAGCAGGTTACGGATGCCCTCCGAACGGTTCAGCAGTTTGACCAGACGCATAACACGGAAGAGTCGGAAGAAAGTGATGGAAACAGAAGCATTTTCAGAGGCCTTTGGACACAAAGAAGGAATTTCATGAAATGAAACCTCAAGTAAAAAACAAAAACATGACTGGTTTTAAATGTCTGAAGAGTTCAGGCTTACCGCAATTACTTGCATTGGATTCGTCTCCTGAACAAAGCAGAGGAAGAAGTGAGAGGTTGCAGCGGTATGTGTTGCATTTAATATAATGTTAAATATTATTCAAATATGACTTCAAAATAGGGTTAATATTAGAGTCATTTTCCACTTTTGATGAGTTACAAATCTTTCAGATCAAAGCCGCTTGTAACTCATGCAAAATAGACAAGCTACACACGCTTTATTTTGGACATATTAACTTTGTTTTTGCAGTCAAGCAATGATTAATACTTCCTACCAATATAGTACATAGTCTTGAGACATAGCCGTGTTTATAAAAAACAGTACGAGGCATACTGCAACATAATATTGCCACGCCCTTGAGATTTGTTTTATATTCGCTATGTAAGATGATGCAGACAGTGTAAACAGAAAGGTTTAACCAGAAGGTTAAGCAACACACGGTCTGTTACATTAGTGCGATACTTTAGTGGCGTGCTCACACAGCAGAGCACATGCAGCAGTGGAGATCAGATATTTACACAGCCATGGAGACAGTACAGTCCTCCACTATCGGCCAGGGCACTCTGTAGAGGATAGACAGATGAGTAGTGAGGTGCATGGGTGGCAGAGGGATTGATGGGCTTTGATTCAACAAAAGTGAAACTGCTGCAAGCTTGTGCTCGTGGATGGAAAAAGTCTGGCATTGCAGTGCAACCATGACTGAAAAATAAAAACTGTGATCACCAAGAGGAAACACTAAGCAGCACGAGTAGCATTACCACCTAAAATAAAACTGAATTCTTATTTGATATTGTGCTCTTTTTAAGTGCTCGCACAAGATGTCACATGGTGGTTTTTGTGATGGAAATGCATCCCAGGCTGCACAAGGCACCGAGGACGGGGAGATGGATGGGATAAGGTGGGAAAGGACGACAACAGTACTGACCATGTCCTGTGAACTAGTTCTCCTGGTGCCAATCAGCTGTTGGGCCACAATTATATGCTTCTGGGTAAGATTACTAAATAAATACATGTGGTCATTCTAAATCATATCGCACTAAAAATGTCTTAATATAGCAAACAAAGCAGTTTCACTTCATAATGGTGTTCTTTAATAATGATATAAAATATGCATGTACGTAAATCTTATATGTACTCACATCAACTTCACTCAGGATGACGTCAACAACGCTACCAATAACAATAATGAAGTCAAACACATTCCACGGGTCTCCAAAGTAACCCTGCACAGACAGGTGAAGCATACTGACACATTAGGCAGTGGGAGTGGGTGGATAAGAATCCAGACAATAATCGTTAGAGCGTTTACCCGTGCTTTGAAAGCCATGAGCTTAAGAATCATCTCCACAGTGAAGAGCACCGTGAAGATTAAGTTGAGAATGTCTGACAGCTTTGTGACGTGGTCCGACTGATTACAGTGCTGTTTTAAAGAGGGAACAAAACAAATATATTTAAATATTTTAGCACTAACCAAATACAAATCCACATTCATCAGTCCGATTACTAAACAGTCAACTATTTAGTAATAGGACTGATGCTTAAACTACTCAAATAAGATTACATTTACAACACATAAATCAGGCCCACACTGACATTTTTATAATTAGGTCTGCTACACATCCCATTCTCTGCTGCTTTACAAACCTTTTAAAAAAATATATATATATTAACAAGCACCTCACATGCACATCATGGTGGGATGAATTGTCAAAGAATTATAGGGAATGCTCACGTAAACAACCCTCATGGTTTGGGAAGAGTACACAAAATACTGTTACTTGGTCACCAGACAAACTATTAAAAATAGTCTGGAACCTCTCAGTTCATATTGAATTTCCGAGGGCCGTAATTAACAACAGACTCCATCATAAATAATGGACACAGCCACTGACGAGCTCCTGTGTTTGCCAGGGGAAAATATTTTTTTCTCTAATGCACGCTATCAAAGTAACTATGTTTAACCTAAAAGGAAACTGAGGTGGGTATCCTGCAGAGGTGTCTGTGCACAAGCTGTGCACTGCAGTGTACATGTTGTTGGTGCAATTATCTATGAATAATCAGTAAAGATTCATGCATGATGACATGACCTCAATGTTAATTTTATGTTTGGGACTTTTAGCTTATTCAGAGTCTGTGGGTATCATTAGGTGCAGAAGCCTCTTTGTTAGGCCTATAGTTATTTAGAGCATAAAACATGTGACATAATGAAGGGTGACAGAAGCACAAACAGCCCCCCCCCTACATCTGCTCAGAAAAATGTCTGTCAGTGTCATCAGCTCCTGCAAGGAGCCAGAGATGTTCTGCTAAAGCATATAAATCAGGATCTCTCAGATTCATCTCGGTCCCAGACTGAAGATACTCAGTAATGACATTTAGTATTTTCTATGAGGACCATTAATATATATTAGGCAACAAAATGTACATACCTGCATCCCAAGACACAAAGTGTTCAGCATAATCAGAAAGAACATGAGGTACTCAAAGTAGCAGGAGGTGACAATGTACCAGACCCTGTACTGGTACGGGTTTTTGGGTATGTAGCACTTCAGAGGACGAGCCTTCAGAGCGTACTGCACGCACTGGCGCTGAAGAGACAACGAACAGACAACAGACACATTAAAGGAAAAAAAAAGAGTTGCAACATGTTTTTATTTTGAATAATTAGACTACCAGTAGTACTGTCCTTGGCCTCATCTCAGTGTACCTGGTTCTTGTCCAGCTCACAGTTCTTATACTCCTGCTCACCCTGCTGCTGGAAGGTGACTATGACAAAGCCCACAAAGATGTTCATCATGAAGAAGGCTATGATGATGATGTAGATAATGAAGAAGATGGACACGTCGACACGGTTGTTGAAGACTGGACCCATGTCTTCTTCAGCTGAATCTATGGCTTTGTATAAGAGTCTGCAAACAAATGCAGATGAAAAATGAATAAATCAGTGAACTGAGATATGGTCAAATCAATGACTTACAGTATTTCCAGTCAATGGAAATACTCGTTTGTCACTTTCCACCTAACTCCTCACTCAGTCAAGCTTATCACAAATGCAGCTGATCAAACCAGAACAGATTGTGTGCTTACTTTGGCCAGCCCTCGAATGTGGAAACGGTGAACAGAGCCAGAATTCCATTGAGCACGTTGTCAAAGTTAAAGTCATTGTTAAGCCATTCTCTCTTAGCCACTACTGTGTCTTGCAGGGAATTCTCCATATGCTTCAAGTAGAAACCTCTGAGAGCAGACACAAGGAACATTAGTTCAAATAGATGATGGTGGAATGAAATCTGCGATAAGATGTTAGTTTCCTTACTGGCATTCCTCCTCAGTCACTTTGGACACATCTGTGCAGCTGTAGAATTTACCCTGAAAGGAAGTGACACAATTCAGCAGTTATATTTACCAAAGAGCAGTTTTGACTTATCACCTCTATGGTATCTTAGGCCACCCAGCTTTAGTTCAGAATTTAAAAATTACCTTAAAGAGTTGGACTCCTATGCAGGCAAACATGAAATTCAGCAGCAGGGTGACCAGGACGATGTTACCAATTGTTTTGATGGCCACAAATACACACTGGACCACGTGCTGTCATATAAGACAAACAAAATCCAATAAACACTGAGGAGAACTCTAGACATACAAGTGAAAGACATGATGTTAATTGATCACTTAAAATCCATATCTATCTGAAAATATCCGGTCATTTTCTCTTACTTTACCCTTATATTCTCTTACATTTATTGATTCCCTTTGGAGAAAATTACTAGTTACTTTGCAGGTGAAGGTTGGACCACTAGACGAAACTACCTAACTCACACCTGGGGAAAATATGACCCCAAAGCCAGCAAACTGTCTTAATATGACCTACAAAGAAAAGGAAAATTATCTCCCCAAACCCAATGGGAGGTGGCCTTATACAATGAAATGAAGGGGACTGAATGGAGTGGGTCTTAACTCAATTTCAATGCACTCAATTTTGCACTGTTTTTTCAGATACCAATGCAGCGTTGCATTTAAACCATTGGTGAGGTGAATTTAGTTGGAAAGGTATAGCATTTGGGTGGATTTGGGTGTTCTGCTTAACTTATCTAGCTCTTGTTTGGGATGCATTTTTATTTTCCCCTGCTACTTATGATTAGTTAATGAAGTATGAAAAATCTAAATGTATTGTCCCCATTTGAGTACTGAGAGTCTCAGAAGGATAAGTCAATGTGGCTCACTTAAAAAAATGCTGCCAACCCCTGACCTTTTTACAATTGTAGTTGCTAAACTTAATACGGCAGTTTTTATGGGTATCAGGCAACTTTCCACTTATTTGACTTTTCCTTAAGAGTCTCTCTGAGGACTCTCACTCAGGCTCACAGCTCTCAAGCAAACTGTGCGTGTGTTTTACCTTTAATCCTTTGGCTCTGTTGATAGCTCTGAGAGGCCTCAGCACCCTCAACACCCTGAGAATCTTCACGACGGAGATGGCACTGGATCTGCGCACAACAAGAACACATGGCAGAAAGCAGCCTTTAAATTCATATCTAAGAAACTAGTATGATTTAAGCATAAAATAACAATGGTGATCTTTTCATTTAACTTGAGCATCATGAAAACTCACTCCATTCCCATAGACAGAAGAGACACTCCGACCACAATCAGATCCAGAATATTGAAAGAGTTACGACAGAACGAGCCTTTGTGCATGAACGCTCCATACACCGTCATCTGTCAGTGAAATAAACAGAGAACAGTTGAATAGAGACTCTTTTTTTAAGTGGTTGACCTTCAGTACAACAAGAAAACTCCTCTAAACTTCAGTCTCAGACAAATTATAACAAACTAGCTGGTTAATCAATAATGTAATATAGCATGACATTAGAGCTGGATCCATCAGTAATGCTCTTTACTACTGTTACACTGTTAAATCTACCTTCAGTACAATCTCAATGGTGAACACAGATGTGAAGACAATATCAGCATAGGCCAAGATCTGAAAGAAGCACACAGAAAAAACAATCACATTTTGCCTTCATCCAACAGAAATTGTTCAGTTGGATCACCTACACCTGGCTTTTACCTGGTTTCTGGGGGACTTGGGATCAATGGGGTCCTCAGCTGCTAATGAGATGGAGGAGAGCAGGATGAAGAGGAGGATTAAGTTGGTGAAGGACGAAGCATTGATGATCTTGTAGCATAATTTACGGAACCTAGATTGTAAAAACACACAGGCACAGGTAAATGTTTGCAGCATTTATTATGATATGATATCGTTTTCAGGTTGGTGTTGAGCTGGATGATGGTCTGTTTCCTACTTGTTCTGAGGGCCAAAAATGAAAAAGGAGCTAGCTTCAGGTAACGGAACTGCTTCTTCCTTCAGCTGCAGATCCGCCATTGGTCGGGGCCGGGGGCTGATAGGGATTTCAGGCTCTTCCTCCTCATCATCACCTACAATAGATAGAAAAGGCTCAGATTACTGGAGGTATTCAAATGAAAGCCTGAAGCAAAGACCCGTAATGATGCTGTAGGCTTCATATGGTAGTCACCAGGGGAGTGTGCTATAAACACAACACGGGGAATTAGCTGAGTCTAACTGTGATGACAGGTTACTATACTTATACTGTAACACAGCCAAGACAGCAGCCTTGATAAACAGCTGGTGCAAGGATTACAAATTCTTGCAGTTAGTGACCTCCTTCTGCTACAATTACACCGCTGAGAAAGGTTCAAATTATTTTCTTGTATTACCTGGGAAATCAGCAGGTGGAAATGGATCTTTCACTTCATTGACATTAGACTCAAATTCATCAATTTTGAGCTAAAAAAAAAAAAGAAAGAAAGAAAAGAAAAACAAGGATGTTAATTTCTTCTAGATACTCATGCTGCCAAATTACATACATTTCAAGAGTAACGAAGTGACATGAAGCCAGAAACAACAGTAACCTTGGCTGTGGTGGGCATGCCTTCTATCTTGGCCCTCTGCTTAGTTATCTTCTCTCTCTCCTCATCAGTCTTCTCAGGCATTTTCGCCCTGTACGGCAAGAAGGAAAATAATTAGATCGAGCAGATTATCTCAGCTGGCTTAAACCTTTGGTTTTGCTTTTTTCCCCCTTTCACCTTAGTAGCTTCTTCCTCAACTTCTCCTCTGCCTTTTCTTTCTGAGCTGAAGTCAAACTCTCAGCCTCTGCGAGGTTGTCGACGGCGATAGCGAGGAAGACGTTGAGGAGGATATCTGTTTGCAAAGAGCTCAGGAAAAGAAATGAACCATGAATGTTAACATTATCTCCATGCATAGTTTAAAAAAAGCAAAAAACAAAATAATAGTGTGAGCGTATGAGAAGGATACAGTTTCCACAGACAAAGAGAACAATGAAGTAGATGGAGACCAGGATGCCAGGAATGACAGGCCCTCCATAGGCCATGATTCCATTGTACATGATGGATGTCCAGTCCTCTCCTGTGAGGATCTGAGAAACGGTTAAGAGTTTAAAAAGCAGAAAAATGATGACTTATTGTTATGCATGAATGGATAGGACTGGAAATCAAATGTGAAATGAGCTTCATTTAAACTACTGAATGCAAAAATCTGTTTTAACAACTCAAATCAGTCATTACATCCGAGGCATATAGGGAATGATATGTGGTGATTCCAAATATCACATTACTTTGGATCTTTGACCTCTTCTTCAATGTCAGATAAAGTCAAACTATCATAAAATGCCTTTGATCTTTAAAATTATCCTTGAAATTGTACTGCCTCTGAGGTTTGAGCTTTCTGAGTGCTTCTCGTATTTAAAAGTTTAAAGAAGAGCCTACGAAACGAGTGCCTGGTCTCACCTGAAACACACTGATCAAGGCCTGAGGGAAGTTGTCAAAGTTGCTGCGCCTGGCTCTGTGGTCAGAGAAGTTAAACTTCCCTCCAAAAACCTGCATGCCCAGGAGTGAGAAAATGACAATGAAGAGGAAAAGAAGAAGAAGGAGCGAGGCAATGGAGCGAATGGAGTTAAGGAGAGAGGCCACAAGATTACTGAGTGACTTCCAGTACCTGAAACACAAACGAGAGGTGGTAAATGGCAACGGGTTACGCTATAATAGCTTATACTGATACTACGGGGATATTTTACGCGATCTCGGCTTACTTTGTGACTTTGAGGATCCTCAGCAGGCGGATACACCTGAGTACAGAGAAACCCAGGGGAGCCACAGCACCTGCAGACAGCATGATCATCTCCAGGATACCACATAGTACCACAAAGAAGTCAAAACGGTTAAATAGAGACATGAAATATGCCCTGGGTCCCAGAGCATACATCTTCACAAACATCTCAATGACAAACAGCACCAGCAGCACCCGGCTAGCCACATCTGTTGAGATGATGGAAGAGATGGACAAATGAATAAGTAACTGGAATATACGCAAAACTATTGTTTATTAAAATATATATGTAAATGATCAACCTTGAAAGGAAGTCAGGCTTTCAGGCTGGTGGTGGTACTCTGTGGCTATGGTCAGAGTGTTGAGGAAGACCAGGAACATCACCACCCAATAAAACGCCCTGGTTTTCACGTACACCAGGCACTTCATCCTGAAGAAACGGTTCCAACGCCGAGCCAGGCGGCTAAGCACAAAAACAACTCTAACTTACTGTTTCATATTGAATGCCAGCAGAAATTTTCACAGTGGGAAACTCACTAGTAATAGATTATTCGACTCTTGCCCTCCAGGTCATACAGACTGTCTGTGTCTGAATCTCCACTGGTCAAAGGCAGGAGTCCTGATAAGAAAAAAGCAGCTATAATCCGAGATTTTCTTTGTTGACAAATGTTCAGAGGTTTTTTTTTTTCTTTTCTAGAGCGCACCTTTTCCTTCTCTATCAGCATCCAGGACTTCAGCGTGAGTGATCCACTCCATGTAGCCGTGGAGGTCTTCATCCAGTTGCTGACGCTCTCGTAACTTCTGGAACTCTCCACGTGACCTGGCCTTTTCTCGCTCTTTGGTAAACTCTCTGTGTGGAACAGCAAACACACGTTATTCTATTATTTCTCTGTTTACGTGAAAATGTTAGATTTATGGAAGGAGGGTAATCTTACCCACTGAGCACACCCAGAACCAGATTGAGCACGAAAAATGAGCCCAGCAGAATTAGAGGAACAAAATAGAGCCAGGGCCATTCATTCCCTATGGCATCATTCACCTAAAACCCAGGGTGTCAGTCAAAATCAGTGAATTTTATTTGGCTGCAAACTGCACACTGAATTTGAGACAATATTCAGCCACTGACCCAGTAGAGCACTTTGGTCCAGCTTTCCATGGTGATACACTGGTATACTGTCAGCATGGCAAAGCCAATGTTATCAAAGTGGGTGATCCCGTTGTTGGGACCTTCCCAGTCGGGCCGACATTCCGTGCCATTGATGATGCAGCGGCGTCCATTACCAGCCTGAGCACAGGGGGCAGGCAGTTCACCCTCTGCTGTGGCGTAGATATCTGTGGGGCAAGTTTTAACAGCTTAATGTAAAGACCCAGGTGCAAGTAAGTCTCACTCAGTGTTCTTTTAAACATACTTGTGCCTTTGTAATAGCAGGTCTTATGCATTTTGCACTTAAAGAGCTCCAGCCCCATGATGGCATAGATAGTGACCAGTAAGAAGACGAGCAGAGCAATGTGTAGAAGAGGCAGCATCGCTTTAAGGATGGAGTTCATCACCACCTGTAGGCCTGCAAGTGAACAAATAAACCCAGTTTGTTACAGAACCATAAGAACTTGGTACTGTTACAGACTCATAATACATGCCCATACACTCTAATGTTCAGTGTATCAGATGAATTTAATGTGTATAATCTAGAATCAGCATCTCTCTGTAGCAGGTGTGGATTGGTTCTTACTGGGGACTCCAGAAACGAGGCGTAGAGGCCGCAGTACTCTGAAAGCTCTCAGTGCTTTCATATCAAAGCCCCCACCCTTCTCCTTTGGCACACCTGACACCATGTTTACGGTATCCATAAATAAGGTAAAGAGACTGCAGGAAAAGATGAGACAGCCGTAAGTGCCATAGCCGGTACATTGTTTATGTATATCACATTTTAATATATATTACATTCTTAACAAATAAGCTGTCTACCTGCAGCTAAGACATCCTCTTACCCCATGAAGACGATGACAAAGTCCAATATGTTCCAGCAGTTTCGTAAATAGGCCCCTTCATGGAACACAAACCCATACGCTACTATCTTCAAGAAGCACTCCAACGTGAAGATGACCAGGAAGATATACTCCAGACTTTCCTGCAGCAACGGGAACAAAATGAGAACAAAAAAAACTTTCACTCTCACATAATATTCTCTAATAAAGCATTAAATGATTGATTAAATATTTTAAAGAGCAACATGACATGTGAAGGAAGAGCTTGGTTTTGATGCTGTCTGAGCAGCACACAAGTACAGAAAGATGAGTAAAGCCACTGGAGGTCAGCAAAGGCTTAATTCTTTCTCTTCTTGGGCAGACTTGTGAAACATATGCTAGGAAGAACAGCATAAAAAAGATCAGCAAAACTGTTGCTGGCATTGTCGCAGCTCATTATCTTTTGTTTCCAGTTTGTTCATTCTGATGCAGATTAAACATAACCTCCAGAAGGTTGAACAGAGGGACGGCTCAGTGCCCGCAGAGTGAATGATGAAACATTTTGACACCATGTAGCAAGTGAGACGAAGATGAAGCAGACTGTTTGCAGGAGACAGATAACATGTGAGTGGCTGAATGAAAGCATCATCTGCAAATTGTCCCCATCTCTGTGCTTTTATTATCAGTGTTGACACAGGGCAGGAACACAGAACAGGGATTTTTCCTCAGACTAGACGTGGTTATATATGGATCTGAATATAAATGTTGTAGAACAAAAGGCTCTTAATATGACAGCAGTATGATAAAGTTTCAAGAATCCAGTAGGAACCCAGTCCTACTTCCAGTGCTAACAATCAGAAATAGAGAATTCATTTGAGGTATGTGCAGTTTATTTCCCTAAATCAGCTCAATAATCTCTAGCTGAACCAGCAAACACTGGTCCCCACATACCTAATCACCGACCCTGCATCCATTAACAAGTGTACACACATTTATAGACTTTTACTCAGTGTTACCCCAAGTAAAACGAATTCACCAAGGAAAGCTGCCCTGCTAGGCTACTGCGCATCAACATTACAAGCTATCATATTATTGGAATACGTGGCTGTGGTTACACGAGGCAACATTGGCGGATTCTCCTGTATCACCTGCATCAGTGGAGTGGCGGCATGTAGGCTGACCTACTTCTAACAGTAAAAGAGGGGGTTGGTCCATCTCTTCTTACATTTTCACCTCTGAGGAATGGCACCGTAAGAACTAAGGAGGATTTAGGAAGAGGGCCAATGAAGAGATCAGGTGAGATTTGGGTTCCTAATAAAAGTAAAATGGCTATAAATCACAAAGACTGACATGAACTTTAACCCAGAGATATGTGTGGAGTATTATTGACTTAATGTAGGAAAGTAACCGATGGCTGGTGATGGCTGACATTTGTGCTAAATGCCAAACCTCTAAGAAAAAGTGATCTATTTATCATAACATTGGTGTCAATAGGACACATCCAATAAGCACTGGCCACATGTATCACGGTGCAAGATCAGATATATCTTTTGCTCACATGCGCACCTTGTTTGTCTTTGGGTTGTAAAGTCTGTGACCTGTAATACACTACCAACAGTTTCACAGCTTTAAAACACACACCTATGAAGCTGAAAAATAATATTTTTCTGTACACACATCAGCATCGTGCCACCAGCTTTTTTACACTTCAGAACGAGACACTCGATGACTCAGATGCAGACACAGATGGCGCTCCAAATAAAGAACCGAGTTGTTTCTGGACACATTCAAATGGCGTCTGGCATCCCACAGCTTGTCACTGATTCAAAGCTGTAGTAAATTAATATTACTACACTCACTTGCTGATCAGAGCTGCACAGTCATCTACTAGTGATGGTAAAACTGAGCCTTCATGAACCCAAAAACATGAGATTAATTTAGTGTTTCAATTCTTTTATGTATTATGAATATTCTGAAAATGAAATACCGATATAGTCATCATTCACCGCAGTGACTTCTCATACAGTCATGTGACATGCAACAAAAAAAGGCTCAATGTTTATTTACCAAATTTAAGTTGGTGTTGTTGGTGTCTTCTTCAGGCATGGGTAGGAACACAGCCAACGCGATGCAGTTTGCAAAAATGGTCAATAAGATGATGATCTCAAAGGTTCTGGAAGGGGATGCTCAGGATCATGACAACAACAAACAGCAACAAAAATCCCATTTTGCCCCCCCAAATATCCACAAAGGTCTATTGTCTTATGTTTAGTATCTTACGATGTTAGTGGGTGAGAGTGGGAGGGTGACTTAAACTTTCACAAGAATAAAAAGGTCAGTTTATTTATCTGACTAAGTTATTTTACGTTTGTGATTCAGTGTAAGGGATCCAGCTCTGCATCAGCTCTGCAGGCACTGACTAGTGCCTTTAAATGCTGCCTGAAACATCATCCCTGAAACAGCCCCCCCGGGTAGCCAGCAAAGTGTTCCACTTTAATGCAATCTTGCCTGCTGTGCTGCTTCATTCTCACCCTTAGGGGGCTCTGTGTGAGAATTCCCCTGCCAGGTCAGCACCATGTCTCAGTGTGATGCCACAGGACAGCTGCAGAGCCCAAGAATATGACCAAACCATTTGAACACAGACTGTTAACCAGGAAAGAAATAAAGAAAAAAGCGGCTCTTTAAATTTTGTGATCCATGTATGAGGACAGTTTTGTTTTTGGCCTTCAGACTTTTAGTAATTTTCCATAATTTGGCTCTGTATACAGCACCTAAGCCCTGTGTTACCAAACCACATACCAATGTGATTAAACTGTGCCGGAGGAATGACTCATGACGTGGTCCAACATACCAGAATGAAATGTCAAATAGAACAGATCTTTACACATCATCACGTTTTAAAATGAGGTCACTGTTAAACTCAAAGTCTGTGTATCTGCGTTTAAACGCTGTGAACAAGAGGTTCCTATCACTGGATTGGTATGATCAACTCATTCCAGTCTGGATCCAGGAATGGACATGAGGCTAAAAGCAGAAAATTCCCTAGAGGGGCCACATTCTATCAAAAGCCTGCTTTGTGCTCTTTCATCTTCTCCTACTTGGACGCTGAAATGACTACTTGGACATTTAAAAAAAAAAGGAGCGAGTTGAATGAGACTACCTTGCTTTTGTCAGCTGATCTCAGATTAACAGCAGGTGAAACTCCACAGGCTGCAAACTTGACTTTGATACAGATCAGAAACATTACAAAAGTCTTAACACTTCAGGGATCATCTCATCACACATTTGAAAGAGACCTGGCTTGAGCATGCTGACCACAGGTGAACAAGGCTATTAATTCCCTGCCCTGCTGTCAGTATTTTTAAAACGGCGCTCCATGCTGCGCTGACTGTATTAATGCCTTGATATCCTTGAATTTCAAAGAAATATTTAAACTGAAATCTCTGCTAAAATACACACAGTTGTCTGAGGCGTGTGTGTAATGACTGAAAGATCTAAAGGATACTTCCACTCCACTATGTTGATGCAGGCCTTGCGGAAGGGATTTTTGAGGTTGAGCAGGAAGAGAGATCTCGCGGGTCGAGGGTTTCCTCCAGTGGCCTGTAGTTTCTTAAGCTTCTCCCTCTGCTTCCTCTTCAGCTCCTCTTCATTCATGATGACCGGCTTGGCCGCTTCTGTGTTGGACGCCATCTTGATGCCTTCACCTTAGACAGGCTCCAAATTCCTGTGAAAGTTAACGTTTATTGTAAAATCCCAAACTCAGGTCCAGTATGTCTCCCCTTTGTGAAAGCAGATCCTCCTCAGGCTCCCCCTGGCACCCTCTTTCTTCTCCTCCTCCTCGCTCCTTTGTCGATCTCACCCGGGCAGAGCCACAGGCCTCTCTGCCTGGCTGAGGGCCTCTGACAAAATAAGCCCACCGCGTCCAGGAAAAACAGCAGGAGCCCAGAGTGACTGGAGGAGCAGTTGGCCTTGGTATAGTTTAAATTTAGATTATGAACCACCAGCAGGCCATGCTTGGGGATGATTATAAGGGTAGAGTGAGGGGGGGGGGGGGACGACGACTGTGTGTCTTTGTGTGATTTTGTTTGTGTATGTGTATATATGTGTGTGTGTGTGTGTGTGTGTGTGTGTGTGTGTGTGTGTGTGTGTGTGTTTTACTTTAATGTCAACCTCGTATTTAGGATTCATAAGTAGTACACAGACTTGTAGTTATTAAAAAAAAACCCCACTATAGTGCAGCTTTTTGGCATTTCTAAATAATAACTGAAGGCTGGTATTTAAAGGAATAATGAACAATAGGTATCCGTTTCAAAACGTGTAATTCCCAAACCAGGACGTTTGTAGTTACACATTTCAAAACACCTTTTCAAACTGGCAAAATGTCTTAAACATGCCACAGGTGACTGTTTTCCCAGCAGCTGAAAACCACTCAACATGTGAGCAATCTTCAAGCACCACAGACCAGTGCAAGAACGCGCACTTACTGTGTACTTTGTCGCCCTCTAGCGCCATTAACAGGAACAGCAGATATGAAAGGAGAAAAGTAACTGCAGGAGAAAGAAATTCCAAAACCTTTTTTTGAGGAATTTTCCTTTATTATTTCACATCAAGCTAAACATATGGTTCTATAGCACACTTAGGCCAGAGATGCATATAATACATTGACAGAAGGGATATTAAACAGTAATTACAAATCAACTAATCAAAAATCAATTAAAAAGATAAATTAGAAACCAATAAACTTCAGTAGATCATACTGTGTATGAGGTACAGTAATGCAAACCAGTGTGCCTGTTTTTGCTGTACTAATAATTTCCCAACTGGGAGCTTCAGTAATAGGATGCGAGCAGGAATTCACTGACAGATAATGATGCACACAAGGCCCTGAAGCCACGAAGCATCTGGATTCTGCCACATTATCATCAGCTTTAGTGGTTTAATGCATTCTCCTGTGATTTTTCTGAGAGTCCCTTTAAAACTCTGATAAATGCCTCCTTTTCTTTTTCTCTCTTTGCATGAAAAGAGTGTTACGTCAAATTGTGCTGCAGAAAAAACAACAACAAAAAAAACAAACAAAAAAACCCCACACATGGCTATGGTGCTGGGTTCAGTCAGAAAATGTAAGAATAAAATTAATACAAATGCAAGCACTAGTTAACAATGGGTGAAATTTCTTAGTTGACCTTTCCGTCTGTTATTTTTAGAAAGCTGTAAAGTTGGGAGAAACACGATCTCCCACACAAAGAGAGAAAAGGCACAGAGTGGGGCGCTGCTCAGATGTGAGTATACAAAGTCCAAAATCAACAATCATACATTAAATTCATCCAGATTTAAATACCAATAAATAATTAGTGCCAAAACAATAGCAACAGCATTGCAACTGTATAGACAGAGCAGTCCTAATTAAGTTAGCTTATTCTGAGATCACATCATAAATTATGCTTGAAGGAAAAACAATTATAAATATTAACACACAATAAGCTGAAATGCTTTTGACAGCCAGTGCAAAATGGGAAAAGTTATTATTTTATTAAGACATTCAAAGCTGCACTGATGTGCAATTTGCTGAAAGGATTTGTTGAGATGACTTTAGGTCTTCAGCAGTGCTTCAAGCATCAGTTTTCTTTAAACTGCAGCTTTGCCCATCTCAAGTTTTTACATCTAGTAAATAAACCAAGTTTAAACATTGTCGTAGTAGATGTGTAATGTTTAAATATTAATTCGGCAGATGGGGTGCACAGCAATGACAAGAGGTTTTGTGACAGTGCCACTGGTGTAATAGCAGACGGCCCAGGAAGGTTACGCACTCTAAACTTGGCGTTAAGGTCAGCCTTAAGGTTTAACTTAACAACTTGTGGCGGTCAAAGACCGTTTTGCGCTGCTCCTGGACCTGCTTTTTCCAGCGCTGCTGTGCTCCCTCAACCCGCTCCAGCACCGTGTTTCCTCTGGCCTGGCTGCTGCTCTCTGCCTGCGGACGCATCTCCTGAACACAAACCAGAGACGGTTTGAAATCAAGAACTTTAAACTCCACAGAACCCAAATAAATACACTGGAGTGTGCTTGGATGCTGTCTTCTTGAATGGTTACCTCAGAGTCTTCCTCATTGTGCAGCGGCTGGGTGTACGGGTCATGCTTGCGGATAAGAGGATCAACCAGTAGCAGGAAGAGCATGTAGAGCAGCAAGGCGCCCACGACTGACAGGTAAATGATGATGGTCACCTGCGATATTTAGCAAGAGTAACTCATTGAATCCAACATATAAGCTTTGCAAACTATTCTTACAAATCTTTTCTTTAAAAAAAAAACAAACAAACAATAAACTAGAAAGGCTTTGCAAGATTTTCAACGACTCATCTTGTATGACAAACAATCACAATGAACCCGCTTTGCTTGGGAATCAAAGCTGAGGAAGATATGTCGTCATATCCAAGAGAAAGTCAGTTGTACCTTAATTGTGTTGCTGCTTCGTTCTTCATACTTGCACTCACAAAGCAGACAGTAGGCTTCCACATCATGGCCAGGAACAGGCATGGGCTCCACTACATGCAGGCAGTTGCTGTGAAAAACATGAAAACGTTTGTCATTTCTACTGAGCTAAGAGAAAGAAAACCCCTAAAAACACTAGCGCAGTGAAAGAGTAACGCCTTTTCTTTAAAAATCCATGAAAGTCTAAATAAAAATATTCTTCTTACCAATCTTTCTGGGAGAAATTTCTGTTATAGATGTGACCGGTAATGTTTCTGTAGGGCGGACAGATGCATTTGCAGCGGACATCCTCAAAGCTCTGCAAGAATTAAGGAACTTTTGTAAAAGTGGCCCAGATTCAGCCCATCTTTCCCCCACAGCACCACTTCAGACGTCTCTCTGTTATTAACACAAGCAGTTATACAAACAAACACTCTGACATATACTCAAGTTATTCTAAGTCAAATGGCACAAACACACAGATAAGGACAAAATGTTGAGATCCTCTATGAAAACTTTATCTTTTGGAGCATTTAAGTGCTGTTTGACAGTGCAAGAAGTTTAAAAACACAGCTTTTCTTTTCTTTTACATAATTTTAATTTGGGCACAGAAACAAAATTATTTCACATTAGCCAAAAAATACCAGAGCCAAAATTATTAGCCTACGATACTATACTTTTGCAGTTTCCAACGAGTCTCACACACACCTCCTGAGTGATCCCAGGACAATTTCTCAAACGCCTCCAAATTCGGTGGTGTTTTGGAGGCAGCTCTTCACAGGAGTGACGCATGTTTTGGGTGATTATCGTGTTGAAAAATAAAGCATAACCCAGACCCAGTTTTGCTGCTGACTGCTTGATGTTTTCTTTCAAACACTTCACGTATCCATTTTTTATGATACCTTCTACCTTAATGAGATTCCCAGTGAGTTGTACACCTTTTCCCTTTTGTCTCATCTGACCAAAGGACTCACTTTCTATGCACACTCATTCTCCAGGTTGACCTTGGCAGACTTCAGTCTGCTTTGAAGGCGTCTCTTCTGCAGAACTGGAGTTTGTGTTAGTCTGCAACCTCGCAGTGTATTCCTACTTCTAGTTGATTGTCTTCTTTAAGACTACAATTCCCAACTTGGCTAAGAAATTCACGAGTGTCCTGGCAGTGGTTCAGGGGTATTTAGACACATCTCTCACGAGTTTTCTTTCCAGAGTCTTTGAAATCTTTCAGAGAGATAATATTATATTATAATAATATTTACCCTAATAATGTTTTTCTGTGCGCAAATAAAACTGATTTATAGTCTCTAAAGAAAATTCTTATGTTGTTTAGTTAAAAAAGCACTTGGGAAAATTCTGACAAAAACTTTAATCAAGATAATCATTATTTAGATAAAATAATGTAAGACTAACATAAACAGGTATTGTTTAAGTAGATGTAATTGCATAATTGTGCTGACAATATCGCCCTTGAACTATTATTTTACATTTCGTTATTTAACTATACAATCTTTATATTTCACTGAATAAAACTGAGCACAGTTTACTGAACATCTTCCCATAAACAAAGCGATACTTGATGACATTTAATCCACAAACACAGATCCTCTGTGTACCAGCAGGTCTTTTACCTTAGCTCGAGCAAAAACGACAACATCCAGCAGAAACACGGTCACCACTGCGGCTGCAGCAAACATCCAGGATCTTCCCCAACCACACGACATTTCCCCAAAGGCAAAACAACTGGCACGACGACTGAAGGATCAGCAGCAAGGCTCTGTCAAAATATAGCAGCTAGCTAGCACTGCAAGGCAGGAAATCCACGACACGAAATGTCGTAAAAACTGAAGAAACAAAGCTCGCAACGCGGTAACTTCCGCTGTGAGAGTGAGGAAAACGTCTGTTTCTGCGTTGCATTCAGGTTGAAAGTGTGCTCTCACTTTGTTTAGAGCAAAGATCGCCAAATGAATTTTGTCCTTCCTTATTCCGGACTCGTCACACATGAAGAAAACAATCCGACAGCAAAGACGCAGAGACGGCGCCACCTTCTGGACAAGATAAGAAGTACAATAAAATAAATGCATATTTATCAAGCAGGTTACATTATAATCACTTACTGTCCCTCTTTATGTGGGACTGCACAGCATTTTACCCCCACATACAAACGCACACATATCTTTAGACAGTGTCTCACATTTTGACTGGTTCTGCAGGACATGCGCTTTAATAAAGTCTGGCTTTTACTAGTTGCATATGAAGGGAAGACTTTTTTTTAATTATAGACAGAAAAAGGAAAAAGGTCAGCCTGTCTGATGTCATACCCATCAAAGAAAGTTACCAAAACGTCACAAGCTTTGCACATTTTATTGAATATGATGGAAGCTACCAGAAAGAAAAAGAAGATGCAGCATATTTTGGAGAAACAGAGGGTTTTCTGTGGTTTTTTGTTTGTTTGTTTTGTTTTAGTTTGGTTAGTTCGGCCCCCACACAGCGAGAAGGTCCTGGGTTTGAATCCAGTCTGGAGCCTTTTTGAGTGGCCTTTGCGAGGGGATCTGTCCGGGTACTTAAGCTTCCACCCACAGTCCAAAGACATGCATGGAGTTAGGTTCTCTGGTAATTCTAACCTGCCTGTAGGTATTTCCAGAACTGCAGATGATAGAATAAGCAATTCAGCTATGAAATGTTTACATTTTGACCACTTACAACATTAAAATAATGCTTAAATATTAATGTGTCTAAAAATTAGATATATCAATGATGCATAATTCCAAATAGCAATCATATGTATAATATACATGAAGCAGCCTTTATTAATCTTTTTTTTAATGACCAGAATAATCAAGGATGCTTTATATTGTTTCACTCAACACTGCTCTTGAGTCAAATCCAGTTTCCATTTTGGAATTTGAAATATGAGTCTTAGCTTCTTGACCCAATCAATACCCCTATTTCCTGGTAATCCTGCTTTCACATCTCTCTGTATAGTAAGCTACTCATACCTTTAATAAGCCACAGAAATCAATGACTCACAAATTCAGCCTGAACCTCTTGAGCTTTCGGTCATATAGATCAATCGAGACCGTGGTTGTTTCTCTAATAAGCTACGATATCAGCGTGAACAACAGAGCGCCGTCTGTGTGTAAACACTGTCGTTCGTGTGACCTGTGATTCAACCACTTAAATCAGCTGCAATGCTGCCAAGAACTTGTTTATTCTATATATAGTTTGGAGATTTGGAGTGCTGGGATTTCAGTCTCACAAAGGACGTGAACTCAGTCAGTTTATGTCTGCCTACAAGGTTGTTGTTGAGCTATTTGTACGCCTAAAAAATATGAGTGATGGGAGACTTAATCATGTGAAACAAATACACAGACAACAGAAGAAATCCCTGAAATCCATATTTGTACTCATTTTTTCATGCTGTACAAATTACTTATTTTCAAATTCTTCCTTTAAAAAACAACACATTAAAAAAGATTTCCACTCTTTTACTGAAAGATGCCAACCACGATGCTGTTTTCTTGGGTGGGAGTTAACAGGTGATATTTCACGGGCATTTATGTTTGTCAGAAATTTAAATTTTGCTGTTTTATTTTTATTTACAGTGAGCAGGTTTAGTTTTATGAAAAGACAAGAACTGGTCGGATTATGTGGAGAAAACCTTTCACCCAGACAATATTAGGCTGGTGATGTCTTTTATGCTGTCAATGACCTTTTGCTGTTGATACACTTGGCAAGTTAGTTCTGAATGCTTTAAGTGTGTTTTGGTTTTTAATTGATTCCTCAATTGATTACTTCATGAACTCATGCATGTACTTCTTCATTCGTGTAATGATCTCCGTCATAATTGGACTAATAAACGCTTTAGATGGTGATTTGTGCGAGCTGTCTATAATATATTTCATTCTCTCACTTCTGTCATTGTAAGCCACTTAGTTCTCATCTTCTCTGATGCATGGCTGCCCTTTAATCCCCAGGCCAATTACAGCATAAATGACACTGACCAGAGCCTAGTGCCAGGTCTCATTATCAGTTCAGACTTTTTAAGAAAAAGAAAGGAAAAGATTCAGTTCTTCTTTGGGTAGACTTGGTAAAAAAAATATTCATTTAGGAAAGAAAAATGAATGTAGTTGTTTATGTAAAGTGGTTTATTACCACTCAACTAAAAAAAAGCACTGTAATTGATGCGGGCAGATACAAATATTTTGACAAAGTCTTTAGCCGGTGAACTGCGAACGCAGCCTGACTATAAAACAGCAAAGGGAAATGATCCATAATGGAAACACTGCAGAGAAATTCAACTCATAAACAACATCAGAGGGTGTCAAGTTCTCTTACTTGTCAAGGTACCTGAAAGTATTGACTGAATCACATTATTCAAAGCGTTCATTTTCCAGGGACCTGAAAGCATCAGGCACTTTGCCCACTAGGAGATGCTATAAGGCCCAAGGCAAAGCAAACTCGACCAGCAGACGTTAGTCAAAGCAGACTTGGATCTGGAGCAATGTGGATACGATATAGGGCATATAAAATAAAACAAGAGAAAATATATTGTGAAATTCAAAGATAGAGCTACATAAAACCAATTAATTATTAGCTAAACAGCTGCAGCAGCACTGTAGATAAATACCTACCTTATATGACTCACCTATAGGATCTACAGGTTTTTGTCCTTAATCTAGCATTTTCAATACACCCCTCAACCTTTCAGTATGTTTCTTTTTGACCTTTATCACATCATCTGCAGTGTCTTTTTGCCCTCCTCTGTATCATGCTTTTGGAGAGAACACTGTTTGAATAACAAGACTATCTCTGAAGCGATATCTCTCCTCTCCGCTGAGGTGATGCATTGTGGGCAGTAAGACTATTCTAATGGACACACGTGGTAATTACAGTAGTGGGAGGTAGCAGACAGTGGTGATCCAGGGACAGCGCAAAACTATAAATCACAACTCCTGGTTCCGCCCTCCTGAGCGTAGCCGATCACAGTCAACCAAAAAGCAATTCTGCCAACATGTGTTTGCACATTTGTCTTCATCAGCCACTGGCTTGTTTTGGGCCCCTGGAATTGAATTTTTCTTTCCCATGGTAATCAAACAAAGACTACTTCTTAGGTGTTTCACTCAAAGTCCCCTGCATTAGGTCTAAATATTGACCACATGTGAAATATACTTGTCATTTTTTGTGTTTAGTTTGATCCTGTTGAAGTTACAGGAAAAAAAAAATATCAAAGAATTATTAAATTACAGGATGTTTTTTTTTTAAATAAAAAAAGCTCTGTGTGATCTTCAGTCAGAGATAGAAGATAAAAATCGCCTGTTATCAGTTTCAGTGATGTTGCTTTTTTGGAGGTAGCGTGAGATGCTTGCTAGAGAAATGTTGTAACCAAAAGAGGTGTCAATAGCAAAGGTGTTACAGCAGTAAGCAGTGATGGTGACTCAGAGTACAGTGTGTGCCCTGCTCTGCTTTATCTGTACGGACAGCTGCCTGTCAGCCAGCTGAGCCCATGCAGGGGGAAAGGTGTCTGCTGAGGAGCTGGTGTCAGCAAGGTGAGAGCCGAGCCCCGCTACGCTGAGCTGAGCTGAAATGGATGCAGAGGAGGGAGTGTCTCCTGCCTCTGAGGGACACCGATTTTCAGCAAGGAAACAGAGACTGCTGGAGCAGGAAACTCAGCCAGACAGAACATGAAAGCCAAGAGCGGCCATGACACATGATGGACACAAACGGAGGAAGGGAAGCTGTCCCCACACTCACCCGCCCACCACTCGCTATTCCTCTCCTTCAGCAGTGCTGCACCCCTGCAGAAGGAGAAAAGAGAAACATGCCGATGATGCTTGAATTGCAGTGGCTCTCGGTTGAACTCTGCCCCCGTGTAATGTGTTGTCTTTGATGTTGCACAAGATGTTGCAGAGATGCAGGGAAACTTCAAAGAAAGCTTCATAGGCCAATTGCAGAATTGGTCAAAAAAGATAAATAAAACAGCAAGCTGCCAGAAATCCACACGCATCTTTCAAGGGAGACCAGGGGTCAGGCAAGCAGACAGCTGAAAACAATAGCAAGAAATGAAAGGTGACATGGATTGAAAGGTAGATAAATAGCTGCGGGGGAGGAAGGAAGTTTGTTGTTGGTATATAAGGATGCAATTTAGGTTGTAGTCTTGGAAAAACAGCCTGCTGGTTTAACAAATACAGGCAGGCCGGTCAATAAACTGTCAGCTATTAACGTCTACTTTAAGTGACAAGGCCCCCCAGACTGATTTATAGAGCCAGCGATGCATAGAATCCTTACAGATAAAAAATATTAGGCACCTGGCCGATCAAGTCAGCGAGCAAAACACAACACACACGTCAGTCAGCAAAAAGCACAGCTATAGATATCGATGTGGATCTTCTTTCAGAGTAAGCTCAAAACAGAAGGAGGAAGGTAAACAGCCAAAAGTCACCAAGAGCCTTTTTTCCCCGACAAAGCGATTCCATGATCAGAAAACTTTGTCAGCTCCTTTGGAAGGAGACTCCATTCCTTCCAAACGGCAGGGACAGAGGTTTCTGTGTGATAAGTTTTCCCTAATGAGGTGATACAGACATTGCCACACCCTTACTCCATCTCCTTGTGTCAGTCTGTGATCTACCTACCCCAGCTGCAGGCCACATCTGGAGGCATGATAGATTTCATCCACAGGGGGCCTCCTTTGCCAAATGTCACCGTGAGTCATCTTCCTTTGTTTCGGCATTTGTTGCAATGTGACCTGGCAGCTCAGTGGTGCGCCACGACGGACTGCCACTGACACTTTCACATACACAAACAAAACTATTCTCGAGACATAAACGATATAAAGTAAAAATGTCTTCACAGGCGGTACGGTTGAGTAACTTGTTTGGTGCTTTCTGCCCGGAACAAATCAGACGTAAACCCTGTGATATAGAATCAAACTTGTCATCTCACAGCTTCAGAAATCAATAGAGCCCCACACTCTACCACTAATCTCAACACACATGGAGCGAGCTCTGGATGACTCGTCCAGAGACGGCGGCAGGAGCAGAGAGAGAGGAGTAAAGGAATAAGATAAGATGGAGGAAGGTGACAGTAAGGAAAATGAGACATGAGCTAAGTAAGTTACATTTAAAGCTATATATGTTAAGTGTCTGCACATTGTTGAGCACATAGTTTTCTTTAATTTGCCTCAAATTTTATTAGTATAGACTGATTTGGTTTTAGATTTCTCCTTTCACACCAGTACAGTGGAAGCATATTAGGTTTATTATGACATTAACAATTACAGAAATGCTTCTCATGTGACCCACAAAACTCACTGTTGAAGAAGAAACATTTCATGATATTGTGAAGCCTTTGGCAGTGAGTTCTGCAGCTATGATCTAAAGATAGATTTACATAAACTGTGTTTTAGCTTTACTTTTCAGTGCCTTACTACATACAAAAATAAAATTCAGTCATCTTGACTGTTGGAAATGTAGGATGGTGTAGGGTCAGTGCAGGAAATGACAGAAATCAATTAAATATTTCAAAAATAGGAAAGTAATTGTCGCGGTTCGAATTTTGAGGAAGAGACATACGACTGAAAGTCCATAGTGGGTCAACACAAATTATTTTATTAAAACACATATATGTGGTGAAGATAGACTCTGTAAAACATCAGACTCCATCTCCCCCCTAACAATAGGTGGTTGTAATATTTATACTTATGATGACCAGTACCTCGCATCACTAAAACAGAACAGTTCCTCTTTCAGTTCCTCCAGATGCATCCTGTTGTTCTACTTGTCTAGACTTAAACAACACTTGCAATCCTTTCACCCAGACAGGCTATGTGTCTGTGTCGTTAATCTAAGTGCATGACCTTCCTCTACATCACCTGTTACCAGGCACAGCACAGGGCACACGGCCTTTATTTCCTTTCTTAAACAATCATAGAAAACATTTGTTAAATTGTATATATATATATATATAAGCAATCCTTCCAGCTTGAACTTTGCTCCATTGATTGGCCAGACATCGCGCTGCCCGTAGCTTCAAACCATTAATTAACTTGACCAAGCTTCAACCCTTTACTTATGCAATATGTGTATAACATGTTACAGTTGCACCTGCAATGAAAGATTATGTGCTTATGCTAACACCTGAAATACAGACTTTAATATAACCTCACCAGTTTCAATAAATGTGTCAATGAAATGATAACAATGATAAATCATAAATGGTGAAACAGTAATAATAAGGATTATGCATAGTAACATAGATTATGAATATAAAATAATATTTCATCCCGACATAATGTAATGTGTTTCTTCATAATGTACAAATCCAATGTTTGATCAGCGTGATGTAGGTTTGGAGCTCGATCTAGCTTTTAAAAGCCAAATAGACGCCTGGAGTCAACCTGAAATGTCTGCAGTTAAGTTACAAACGCTGATCTGAAAATGTGGAGATTTCTGAACAATATAAATAAAAACAGAATGCAAGGATTCACAAATCTCACAAACCCATAGAAAACATATCAAATGTTTAAACTGAGAAAACATACCATTTTATGAATGATATGACAAAGAAGACCCGCACTGTCGAGCAGCTAGAATCCTAATCAGGCAGGAATGGGGCAAAGGTACCCTGTCAAAATCCAGCAGCTGCTCTCATCAGCTCCCAGATGTTTATGGGCTGTTATTAAAAGAAAAGGGGATGCTACACAGTGGCAAACACGACCCTGTCCCAACCTTTTTGAGATACGTTACTGCCGTCAAATTCAAAATGAGCTAAAATTTTTAATGAAATAGTAAAATGAACTTAATATGCTTAAAAAACTTCTGTTTATCAAGCAAGCACTAAAGGATTTCTACCATTTCTTTTCACATGTGCACTAGTACACTTACAGATGAAACCTGAAAAATAGATTCTCATGTGCAGAATTGATTGAGTGCGACTTAATTTGCAGTCAGGGCAGTAAAGGGCTCTACATCCAAAATTTCCTTAATGGGATTCCTTAATATTAAGCATAAAGTGATTGTTTTCAGTGTTTTTCTTTAACTCCCTTAGGTGAAACTGAGTTAGCCCACCCTATTTAACAGCCTCTGTCATATCTCATTCCCTTTCTGGTCTTTATAGACTTCATCGCAGGCCTTCTTTTAATGGAGGAGTAGAGAGGCTGTTTACCAGACGTGAGGAAAACAGAAAACAGGGATGGTGAAAAGACAAGGGAAACGGGGTAAGCGAGAGGTGGAGGTTTATAGAGTGAGAGCGAAACTGCGAAAGAAAAGGGAAAAGACAGAGAACCAGGAGGAGGTGGGGTTAGAGGGAGACGCTCCACTGCCTGGCTGACAAACACAGGGTCCCTCCAGAGTCAGGCAGATGAGAAGGAGAGGAGGAGAAAGGGAGAGGGGTGAGAGAAAAGGAGGGGAGTTTGATGTGGGCAGTCAAGCCCACCACCCACCAGCAGCCTTCCTCTCATTCTCCACAACTCCACCCCCCCGCCCCCACTCCAGCAGAAAATCTATGCCTGCTCTCTTAGTATTCCTCCCATCTCTTGCGAAGGCTCGGCGGAGGGGAGAGCAGACAAGTGGACTACTAGTGAGGCCCTGGCCAGCCGTGTGTGATGCTATCTGAGAGCTTTTTTCCCTCCTTCCCTTTTAGGATGGGGTGTTTGCTCAGGGCTGACAGGACAGACAGAGCACCCAGCCACTTGAAAACCTCCACCAGGGACCTGAACTGGACACATCCTATCTGTACACCCCATTTTCCTCCCCTCCCCCCCCGCAGAAAACCTGTAGATCAATGGGGTCAACTGTGCAGGTTGTCTATTCTCTGACTGAACCAGAGTGCGCAGATGAACCAGGGAAGGTGTGGCGGACAAGTGTGGAGCAGGGAAATTATTTTACTGCTATTGTTAAATAATAAATATAATCTGTAGTTT
Source organism: Astatotilapia calliptera (assembly GCF_964374335.1). Classification (NCBI taxonomy): domain Eukaryota; kingdom Metazoa; phylum Chordata; class Actinopteri; order Cichliformes; family Cichlidae; genus Astatotilapia; species Astatotilapia calliptera. The sequence goes on from NC_137441.1 coordinate 34,956,454, forward strand.
ATATTGCATTCAGAGGTTTAAACAGTGGGTGTCTTTCAGAAAGACTAAGTTGCAGGCTGACAGGAAGTTGCAGAGAGTTTGCAGAAGTGAAAGCAGAAAGTTATTTTGAGCAGCAGGCTAAGACGATCATTGCTTTAACAATGTAACAGATAGCTTTAAGAAGGCCTTAAGATGTTAACTTTGTATTTTTTATACACAATGCATATCTGTGCTTAGAGTTGGAGCTCAGTCAATTAATTGGGGGTTGGAAGCTTTGTTCGGCGCGATGTCCGGACAATCTATTGTGCAAGTGACTTGGAGCTATAGAAGGTTAAAACTGCATACATGCTTACAAAACACTTATATATCAGATCATTTTATATTAAGGTTTCATTAGAGGTTTTTGATTAGAACATTTAGTAGATGACATATAAATAGTCTCAGTAAGCCTCTGGTCTGGTGAAAGGTCAGAAGTGCAGCAGGTGAATTGAGAAAGAGCATTTAAGGACAAGAGACAGTCAGTGAGAGGTGACATACACATACACACACAGATGAATTATTTATAGGAAAGAGGTTAGTCATGTCTGGTTCGAACTGCGAAAGTGTCTCTATAAAAAGAGGAACCATCCCTTGGTGTCTCTGAAAATAAGGAACGAGGTCTTGCCCAATGGGTGGCTGAACGGGAAGTCAAAAGGTTGACCGGAGGAATCGGCCATGAAAATAGAAGATGATGTTCTTTTGAACTATCTAAAAGTCATTGTTGTTTTGATATTGACGTATGTATATAACCTGTCTGTGACGCATGAAGGGGGCGTCAGTAAATCAAACCCTGATGCTATAAAATCTGTGTATGCTTTGATTAAGTCGAAGATCACTTGCTGTCTACGTACAGAGTGTCTTCCCACACGTGTGTATTCATTAAAATCATTGTTTGACCAAGATCTTCTGGACCAATGGTTGTTTGTACTCTCCCTCCTCAATATCTGAACCTTAACACAAGCAACATAATTAAGATCTCTTCATGAAGAAGGCTGCAATGAAGATGCTTAATATTTATTCGAGATGTTCACTTAGATATAACCTGTGCCTGTTAATATAAGCTCTCATTGGTTTCAGGGAATACAGGAGCACTGCTTGCATGTGAGTTTGTGTCATTTGTGGTCATCCCCTTTACTCTTCATCTAACACCAAGTTAGTGCAATACTATTACTGCTACCTGTCAGTTCTTTGGTTTATGACCAAGCAGCCAACATAGAAAATGTCATCCTGCTTCAGCTGTTGGCACTTCTGCAGGTAACCAATGTTAGCAGGACAGCATGCTAAGCTAAAATGGTGAACATAATCAGATCTGCTTTGCAGTCATCATGAACTCTGTCATCATGAGCATTTTAGAATGCTAATAATGTATGAACAGCATAGCATGAAATGACATACTGGCTCCTTTGAAAAGATTAGAAACAAATCCAGATGGAACAGATGAAGTTAAAAATGAGTGTTTCCACAATCATAAAAATGTTGATGCAATGTTTGTATTTGAGCAGGAAAAAAGAAAAGGCAGAGAAGTTGCAGACATGTGTTGTATCCTAATTTTGAGTAGGTATTGTACATATATTAAGTAAATGTTTGCTTTATGTATGTACCACACTGTTATTACATGATGTGGCTTGCAAGAAAAGCATAAAATTGCTAAAATCACATAGTGTGTAGGTGCTGTTTGCTTCAAAGTGCTGCTAGCATGACTGTAGACTACACAAATGCAAACACAGTGGGGTGAACATTAGCTGTTCAGGGAAAAAAGTTGCAAAGCAGTCCCAGACCACCACACTGCCACCTCCATGTCTGACTGCTGGTATGATCCTCATTTTATGAAATGCTGTGTTAGTTTTACGCCAGATGCAACGGGATGCAAACCTGACAAAAAGTTCAGATTTCTTTAGATGTTGTTCTGGGTTCTTTTGTGACATCCTGGAGAAGTCATCAATGTGTTCTTGGAGTAATTTTTGGTTGGGTGGCGACTCCTGGGAAAGTTCACCACTGTTCCAAGTTTTCTCCATTTGTGGATGATGGCCCTCACCATCATTCTCTGCAGTTCAAAGCCCTAAAAATGGCTTTGTAACCCTTTCCAAAGTGATAGGTCAGATGTTCCTGCTTGATCTCTCACAGAGGCATGATGTGTTGCTTTTTGAGATCTTATAGCCTACTTCACTTTGTCACATGTATTTTTTTTTTATCTGTATTTATACTAGTTATCATTAAAACAACACGCATGGGCGTAGCTAGAAAAGGTGAACTAAGCTTTCCAAAAAAATATGCTTAATTCACGATTTAAGGGTGATTACATTTTCACACAGGGATACATTTGGATAGCTTGAAATCATTCAAAAAATGCATTTTGTATTCACTCATGTTATCTTTGGCTAATATTAAAATAAGCAAAATCCTAACAAATCAGAAGGGCGCAAATACTTTTTCACAGCACTACACATGTCTACAGAATATTTAAAAGAGGGTTGACAAGTGGTCACTGATAGGTTTGTAGCTTGAACCTATTCGCTGGAATGTTGAAGACAATATAATTACACAGCAAGCAAGACACGAAGTAGGCAAAGTTCTTCTTGTTACTCATGCATGAGGGAGACCTGCCTGGAGCCAAGTGTCGTTCCACCACTTGACCTCCGTCAGACTCTCAGCCAGGTTCCCCATAGCACTCCTTTTATTGTGGTTACATGAATATGCATAGGGTCATTAACATATAACATCTTACATAGGTATACATGTGAACAAAGAATACTGTGTGTGTGTGTGTGTGTGTGTGTGTGTGTGTGTGTGTGTGTGTGTGTGTGTGTGTGTGTGTGTGTGTGTGTGTGTGGGGTCAGAGTGTGACCCCATAAATGACTTCCCTAAACCTGCTGGTCTGGAAGTCCAACAGTTCATCTAAACAAAAGGCACTTAACCTAAAACAGATATAGATACGTTTATCCTGCCATAAAACAATAAGACAAGGTACGACCTCTTCCCATGCTCCCAGGATGTAGGTGTGCATTCCAGTGTGGAATACACACCAAGCCTTTGCAGCCTGCTAAAGATCATACATCCTATCACTACACAATTGATTATACACCTCTAAGCATATATGGTTAAATATTTCTAAGCATAAATGACAATCAACAATACAAAACCTAACAGTCACCCTCTGACAAGTGGACTGGTTTCTTATGTTATGCAAATCTGAACTTTTTACCTCTTTACATGCAGTGATATTTTTGGGGTGTCTTGAAAACGTTAATCCAGGTTTACATGAAAAAAAGACAGACTTAAATGATCCTGAGGGGATTTGAGGGAAACTGAAGGCAGAACCTTCTCTTTTCTTTACCTTTCAGTAATTACCAAGAAAATTAGTGGCAAACAAAGTGTGTATGTTTCAGAGTGTGTATTTTGAGTAATGCGAAGGAGCGTGTGTGCACTGTTGGACTTTACTTGTATTGTATGTTTATTTTGCCTTTAAGTGCATTTACACACAGTTAGCCAGGGTCCTCTGACAAAAATAACATGGCTATCGATCACCTGTGTAGCTATAATCTCCATTGCCACTGCTGGACCATGACTGCTTAACCACAAACACACAAAGCTTTGTTGTTCTTAATATCCCCCTCCAAAGTAGCCAGATCCTCTGTCACCTTGAGCCTGGTGCGTCATGCTTGTGTGATTGCGCTAAAGGTCACAGCTTGTAGCTACTGTCATTAGCTGTCACTCTTCTGCACTCCCTCCTGTTTCCCGCTTCTCTCCTCCTTCGAATCGCTCTCTGTCACGCATTTCTTTCTTTGGCTCTGGAACACGGATCAAAGTGCCATCCTTAGTTGGACCTTGAAGGTTGAGGAAAGTGAGAAGCGACCCAGATGCACAATGAGTGTGCTTTGTGTGTTTGTGCATGATGTGCAGTGAAGCTGATGAGGGTAGCTCTGCTGGGAGCACAGTATCTTAAGTAAGTAAGTGTTAGACCGCATCAGACGGTTATGCCTATTGCAATTACACTTGTATTTGAGACAGAGTCTATTGCTATTTGAGGATTCACTGCCTGAGGGGGGAGGAGGAGAAAATATGTGTTTTTCAGCACTTCAGTGACTAATCAAGGTCTAATATTTGAGACTGCAATGAGATGATTGCATTTTTTTTTCATGGACACGTAACACATTGCTTTCTTTACAGAAACACAAGAAGAGGCAACTCAGCATATTGTTTGGAAAACCGGAGAAAATTGTGAAGACACAAGTAGTAAAGAATACTGGTGCATTCCAGCTCACAGAGCAGGACCACGTGTGGTTAATTGAAACATGTTTGAGCGAGAGGAGCGAAAGAAAGAGGAGAATTAGTAAAGAGACAGCAAACACAGATGTGGCGTTTTATCTGTTGGGGAGGTGAGGGGTAATCACTGCAAACTTTAATCAGTTCAGATCAATTATTCATGGTCAGGGGCCTATCGAGCTGATTTCTAAAATGCCCCTTCTCTCTTGCTCGCTCTCACTTTTTCTGACAGCCCTGTATGAATAATTCAGACTGCATTTACACAAAGAACTCCATCTCTGATACCTGATCAGTCAGTTAGAAACATTATGCAACTGGGAATGTCAATTAGAAATGGGAAAATGGGTCTCCTGGTATGTTCACAATAAAAAGAAAAACAAAACCACTCAAGGAGAAGCACAAATATAGCGAACGCCATGAAAGGTCTTGAAGAACTCCAAACTTTGTTATTCACTGAGAGAGAAGTTCTCAGCCTTAATGGGTTCAGCCAAAGTCAAGATTGTCCCTACACTGTGTCCACTCATCATCCATGAGTTTGTCTATTCACTAAGTGGACCCCACACACAGCTTGCACTGCGTCAGACCAGCTCCATGTTGAAGCTCTGATCGTTTCCTTTGTGCCTCCTCTTGTTCTATCAAAAAGACTTCTTGCAGCTCCCAGTGCTTGTTCAGATTGATTTGGCTGCCTAATCGTTGTTACCCCCATCTTTTGCCATTTTTTTTCTTTTTTAAAGGCTGTCACATTTGTTTTGATTTTTTTGGAGTCTGATTAAATTCCTCACTACTTGGTGAGCTCTAGTGGGCAGGCTATATGCAAAAGTCCCTAACAGCCTTTGAGCTGTCCTTCCCCTGGTCTTATTTTGCCATCGAACTCCATTCTCTGCCTTCGAAGAGAGAATAACTTGTGCTTCTAAACTGTAGGCATAAATTTGACTATCTAACTGTTTCTATGTGTTAACTGTGCAACAGACTGGTGACCTGTCCAGGCTGTACCCTGCCTCTCTAACCGTGACCACTCAGAAAGGCTCCAGCCCCACTGCAACCCTGAGCTGTATGAGTGGAAGCAAAAGTACATATGATCATCAGTTAGATTTCCTAAACTGTAACTTAATAATAGATTAAAAAAATCTACAGGTACGATAGCAGGTGTGAGTCCTGAGTCAGGGACACCAATTTCACAAAGTAACTGATCTATCAAAACAAAATCAAACACCAGTTGATAACACACTACATGGAAATTTGAGGGAAAGAGATATTTATATATATCATGTCATGGCTGAGATATTTCAGCCTTAACTAGTGCACCAACTAACCCACCATACTAATGGAAATTGCCATCTGCAGCCATGTCGCTATGCGTAAAAAACATGCCCACGCCTGAGAAAACCTTGCAGTTGTCATGCCGCCTTGCTTCAGGACTTTTGAGGACATGCCCTTAAAGTTGGTCTGAAAACTCACAAGTACAAGGACAGACAAGCTAGTAGGATAAGTGTTCAATAGCGGAAGGGTGGTCAGGGAGAGAAAGGCAGATAAATAGACACTGTAGAAATGAGAAAGTGTAATTCTTGCTTGGCACAGTTTGTCATACCGTACCTGACAGCCACCAGCCATAAGTCACCAAATAATCACTCTCAATAATTCAGAGGGCTCTCTCCTGTCCTCCCTTCCCCTGTGCCTGCCCTTGTAAAGCATTCCCATGACATGAGGTCAAACCACATGGCCACACAGACATTTTAAGCTGCCTGTAAATGCAGAACGTTTAACTTGACTGGCTGCATTTCAACAGGGCAAGACAACAGATTTGGGGGTGGGGAGGGGTTTATGAAAAAGCAGGAAATGTTGTTCATGCCTCCCAGCAGTCCTGCATCTCAGCAACTGGACTAATAGGCTATCACAGTTGACATCTCCATGGGAACGTCCCACTGTATCACATTCCACCGCTGCTTCCTTTCACACCAATGATATCTTCCCGTGAAAGCATTAAGAGTTGATGATGTCTTGCATTTCCAAATGTGTACTGTTATAAACACAGTGGACCAATGCACAGTTTGTCAGTGGACAACAACAAAGACGTGCTTATGGAAGGAAATGTTGCATACAGTCCACACAAAGCTATTAAGTTTTTATGGCTGAAAAGATAATTAAATAAAGGTTGTAAAGGGTATAAATGAAAGAAATAAATGGAGTGGGTAAATATATAATTTCCCTGACAGCAGGTATGAGTGACTGGACAGTCTATTCATCCTCGTCACAGTGCTGTCACAGTTCTGCTGCAGTCGAGTGATGACCACCCTTGTCAGGCCGGGTGCTGTCTGTCTCCCTCTGAATGATAGAAATGTAGAATGTGTCCGTACAGATGGACGGATCAATTTCTTTCAACATGTCCTCTATTCCTCTGTTCTTTCTTCTGTCATACTTTGAAAATCACTGTAATCTCTCCTCTCCTGAAATAAACGATTTGTGTGTGTTTTTGTGTGTGTGTGTTTTCTTTGACCATCTGAATCTTAATCCACACCTATACACCGGTAAGGTTTTTGCTCTGACATCTGTCCCTGCTGTGTGTCACTTCACGACCTTTTCTCTTTGTGTGTGTCCATCATCTCTTTTGTCTGCGACTGCTGGCTTGGGTGATCATGTGTGTGGCGTGTGTTTATTTCACAGTGTAGCACAGGAGGGGATCGCCTCCGACTTGGGGATGCTCTGAAAATGTCATTGTTTGGTTGCGCTCCGCTTTATGACACAGTTTATACAGCGCCAATGATTTTTCTTCCCCAGTGTGGCCCTTTTGCTTTGTCTGCCTGGAATCATGAACGGTAAATAAGTGGTAATGGGAGTGAATGGGAGGGGAAGTCAGCCAACGTCTTTCTGTCATCACTTTAGAAGGTTGCGACCCTAAAGCACGCTGGCACAGAGCTGTTAAATTATTCAGGCTGTGTCTCAAGCCCCGATCTCTGGAGAAGACGGGGCTGTGATTGCTGGGAGCTGACTGACTGACATTTGCACATGAAAATCGCCTCTGTTTCCCCCAAACACCGGTTCTGCTCAAAGAAAACAGTAGAGGGACCTTGGTTCTGGAGGGTGTAGCGCTGAGCAGCGTAGGGCTGGTTTGGTTGCGGTGTAATTAGAAGAACAGTGCTGCACAGCAGTGGAGGCACTGCTTTTTAAATCTGCTGCAGTGAACAATCAGACCGATTTCACACGTCTGTAACTCTTGGAGATACAAACTAGGAGAAAAGTTCTAATATGTGGTAAAATTGGACTTCAGTGTAAATGAATATCCTAAAAGTGTCAATATAATGAGCATAACCTTACGCTGAAAATTGGAATGGCAGAGCAAGACCTAGGGGACTGGCTGACTCATAAATCATCTTTCTTTGTGGGGTCAAGGGCCATTTGAATGAGACATGAGCAGAAATGTGATTTTTAGTTATGAGGATCTTTTCGCACCTATAATGCAATAATACTTTGTGCATATCTCCAGCATACATATTGATTAAATGCCAGCATTTGTGTAAATAGAAATTTCAGATGGCTGGGATTAATGCTAGAAAGAATCAATGTTTTCCAAAAGGCCATTGCACGCTATCTCACCGAATGGTTGAACGTCCATATAATGATGCATTACACTGTACACGGTTTGGATGTGTTGCAAGTCCAGCAACGTGCATCATAACTGCTCACTAATTGCAAATTGAGGTTTGTTTTATTGCAATTTATTATAATCTTCAGTAAATTGTTACTAAAACAGTCCACACAATCCAAGTTGTTAACTGTTATTTGGCCAATTAAAACTGGAGAGCTTTTGATTAATCACACTCAATCCAGAGTGCAATTAAAGTGAGTGGGAGAGTGTGTGTGAGTGGAGAGTGTGAGAACATCCCTCTGTATGCTGGACCATGTCTCTGAGTTGATGGCGAATGGAGCTGGTGTAGAGGGTGGGAGGAGGCGGAGGTGGAGCGGTGCAAGGGATAACTGGCCCTGTTGGGAGGGAGGCTGGAGGAGAACACAAATAAAGAGAGGGAGGGTATTCGGAAGGGAGAAGGAGAGGGTGGAGCATCGGACAGATGACAAATTGTGATTAATAAATGTGGTTCAGGACGGCAGTGTGGAGGGTTGTTATTAATAGAGAGAATTAGAGTGGCTGTGCAACTCAATCTGCACACTGTCACTCTGCATCAGGCCCCATAATCAGAGCCTAATGAAACAGCAGAGCACCAGGATGTAGGCACATCCACACTCATCCACGCTAAGCTTATAAGCCTACCCTTTCAATACAGTACAACACACACTCCCAGGTAAGAAATAAAGTAAATAACGCTTTCCAGATAGTTAGCCAAAAAATAAACACACATCATATATTTTCAAATGCATTTTGTTCCATGTTTTTTGCATTGCGCTTTTCTTTTACTCCAACATACATCCAACTGGAACCACATTTTCAACAGACAGACTAAATTAAAGCGTCCCTTTTATATTACTGATCTATGTTGCTTTTGATTTAAAGACAAGACTTCTCTCACTATACATTTTTTTTTTCGTCTGTACAATTTAACACTTGTCCCGGACCACCTTTATGCCCCTAATGACCTCTAAAGTGATCCACTAGAGTACAATCTACATAGCAAAGAACAGGACCTTGAGAGCTGAATAGCTGTCAGTGTTAACTATGGAAGATGTGCATGGTGGTTCCCCAGGGAGTAATAGTCCTCCTACAGCTATGCACCTCTTGGGGACATTATGCCATCATCCATGAAAGAACTGATGCTCAGTATGAGATGTTTGCACAAAACGTATCGCGTGTCGTATGCAACGTATCTATTCCTGGTTGATTCCTAGTCTGCGAGCATTTTTGTAAATGTGAAACTATTTGATGATTGCTATGGATCGCTGCACTGAAGAATTAGTATGTCTTTAAGAAACTATGCCGACAAAAGAGCAACAGCGGAAGAGAAACATAACGTGAGTAATGTGGCCATAAATACGTTTCTGCCTCGCTCTTACTTATTTACACAGAGGAGTCGAGAGAAAAACTGGTGCTCGGATTATGCAGGCGTGTGCACAAAAGACAGAGATTTATTCTTGGTGTATCATAATATATGAAATTAATTATTAAACAAACTAATAACTCAAAAAGCCCAGTACTTATTCTCCTATGGCCCTTTTGCTGCTGGTGTCAGTCAATTCTGTGTGAGTCACAGTGAAATCAGAACAGGTAACATGATAAAGCAATTGCACTGAATAAAAAGAAGACACACCTCATCAACATAATGCATAATATTGAAATTTTAGGTGAGCGCGAATAGTCAGAGGAATGAATCAAGAGGAGAATAGGGAGAGAGGGAACAGACAGCTGAAAGACATGCACATATTTCAATATTAATCACCTCAGTAATATTTTAACAGGCTTTAAAAATCCAATCCTGAGCATATTGCCTCTGACTGTTGGCAATGATTATCTTCCCCATGCTGCTTAGGAGCTCTGAGCACTGTTCTAGTGGGACAGACTGACTGACCTGCAAACTGGGACTGACACAGCATTTAACTCGTCCCGGTGCTGCCCAGCTGCACCAACATCTCCCAACAGAAATATTGCCTGATATCGCTCCCCAAACCTTTCCGACACTTTACCAATTTCCCACTAAGTCCAAACCATCCTTAGAAAGCCACCTTAAAACTTGGTGATTATTTATCTCTCCATGTCCGGTGGGATAAGGTGATGATCCCTACATTACCAGATAGTGGTCATCGTATTTGAGGAGATGGAGGTCGAGGGAGGTGGGGGTTGATGAAAAGGGAATCATCAATACTGAATGCAGACCTATTCCCCTTGCTGCCACTGCTTCGGCCATTAAACTTTAAACTCGCAGATGTGTGATTGTGCCTGTCAGACAGGTGACACAAGACTCCAAGGAAATGATGATATGAACTAAAAATCTGCCCAATATGTTTCTGAAATGAAATGTGACCACCAGTGAAAGTGATGCCGTGGTAACTAGAACTGTAGGGAATGCTGATACAAGGATGCAAAACTTGCCTTTCCAGAATTAATGGTGTAAAATCTCTTTGTCCGTACATCCACTAGGATGCATGTGTATAAACACTGAAGTGGAGGTATTATATGTGCCTGTGTGTGAGTTTTTAGGTAAAAGAAAAAGAGCAGCACAATGTCTGGGGCAGGGTGTCTCACTAATGAGGCTTTATAGCAGTGGGATGCGAGTCACACACACAGACAATGGTCTGGGGAACATTTAGTGTCTCCTCTCCATTCCTCACACATCATGCCGAGGCAGCTTTTACTTAGTCACCATGCTCTGTCCTCCCTTGCCTGGCACACAGAAGATGAAAACATCTGCCTTCCTTTTGCAACACTCTATCAAACATTTTGCTTGCAAAGAGTTTGCCTCTAACAACAGGTGAATGTCGGGCTAGCGAGATACAGATGGAACAATATGTGTGATTGAGTCCACATTTGTGTCAGTTTGAAGGTAAATAAATGCAGCATAATGACAATATGAACAACAGCAACATAATACAACAGCCATAATAATGAAATAATAATATTTGCTATTGTGAGTGTGTATAAAAAAGAATTTAACAAAAAACATCCGTTTTAGCAAAAAAACAAACAAACCAAAAAAGAAAAAAGAGAAAACAAAACGGGGATAGCGCGAGAGAGAGAGAGAGAGAGGGGGGGAGAGAGAGAGCGCGAGAGAGAGAGAGCGAGAGAGAGAGAAATCTAACAGGTGTAGACTAGGACTGCCCATGGACCAAGCGCCTCAAAAGGCGGTACAGTGGACAGACCCTCTGGATAGGAGCGTCAGACCGGCGTGCGCTTTCATTTGGAATTGCGTAAAAAAAAAGTGTTCAAGCAAATATTTGCAAGGTTTAAATTCCTCCGAAGTTTATATCGTTTAGACTTTTTTTCTACCTGGAAAGAAAGGAGGGGATTACGCTCTGATCGAGAAACTCACTTTCTTGGCATTTCCTGCGCGCCCGTCGGCTCTCCAGCTCTCCATTTGGCACGGTAGCGGTCCAAAGTCCTTCAGTCATTTGATGGGACGCGTGAAGTACACTGAGTCACACAGATTTTGTCCTTCAGAAATTAAGGGATTATAAAGAGCCGATGGTGAGTTTATAATATTTCAGTTTTATTTAGCAATTTACTTTTAACCACAGACTCGCTGCAGATATTTTGCATGAATAAATAATCACCTGTAAAAATATGTATATATGTTTGGCATATTTCTACAAAAATGAGTCCTATATTTACTTTAAACTGAACATTTCAATTCCATCACTTTATTTTAATTTCATTGTTTTACTTTTTTTCTTTTAATGCTGTGCTTCATTTAAATTGTGTACATGTGTGTAGTAAGTCAGACCAAATCAGTTATTGAGTGTCTCTGCTCTTTTTACCATCCTTTTTAGATCCAGCTATAGCCAGAAGAGGAACGTTTGAAAAGCACGCCCAAGTCAACAAAATCGCTTTTGGTTTCCTGAAAAACATCTTTTTAATGTGAACAGATAAAAGTGGGAGGTCATAGGATGATTGTGTCAGCCAGAGATCTTTGATGAACTTTTTTTTTAAACTTTCAGCCATGGCATTAAGTGAGATATACACATGAAGTGAAATCCTCTGCTTTGGAGGGAGGACTTAAAAGAAGATTTTTCAGTGAAAAAAACAAAAACTAAAAACACAAACTGTAGATTATTCTTCATCCAACAAAACAAACAAACCTCTACTCCCTCTTCAGTGAGATGAATTTGGCACCAGCTCTCATTTCAGCATACTTCTAATTAAGCTCTGGTTTCACAATCACCATCTCACTGCCAACTACCGTTTCTGCTTGATGCTGAAAATTGAACAGAACTCTAGGATTCCAGGAGAAGTCAGAAAAAGGCAAAGCAGACTTAATCAATTAAATTGTGTTTTTTGTACCATGTCACCACAAATCTGAGACATCGAGATTCTTGTGCTTACTTCTCTAAAAACTGTGGCGTGTGAAGTTTGTATTATTTCAGTCATATAGTCATAATATTTTGAACCCTGGACATTTAAATTTTCTCTTGGATTTTCTCCCTTGGTTGTTTCCTTCGTGGCTCTCTGCCATTTTGTCCTCTCATTCATAGTTGCTCTAGTGATACGCTGTTTCCCCCACACACCCCCAAGTCCTCCTCGTCTCTTTTGCAAATCATACTGGTTCTCTGAGAGGCTTCATCCTGGCCGGCACTATTCCAGCCAAGGGGGAAGAGGACTTCCTGACGCTGGCCGCTTCACGGCTCAGCCGCAGGAAACGCGTCATTGGAGCTGCTGTAGGTGTAGCAATGGTTCTAATACTCTTGGTTGCCATTCCCTTGCTGGTCCACACAACCAAAGGAGGGAATGCTGGAAATGCAGGGAGCCATTATGAAATGCTTGGAAGCTGCAGGATGGTATGTGATCCCTACACCACGTCTCAGCCAGGCCAAGAGCTGACAGCTGCGTCTCCACCCCCCCAGGATTACTCTGGAAAGAAGATAAAGTCTGGGCTTCGAGGGCCTCCAGGGATTCCTGGGCCTCCAGGAGAAAGTGGACCCCCTGGAGAGCCAGGCAAACCAGGGCCACAGGGTCCCCAAGGTCCAGGCCCCGGTGGCTATTCTCCCTCACTCTACACTCCCAAAATTGCCTTTTACGCAGGGCTACGAAAGCAACACGAAGACAATGAAATACTGAAGTTTGATGATGTGGTGACAAATGTTGGTAACTACTATGAGCCGAGCACCGGCAAATTCACCTGCCCACTGCCTGGCATCTATTTCTTCACCTACCATGTTCTAATGAGAGGTGGTGACGGGACGAGCATGTGGGCAGACCTGAAGAAGAACGGACTGGTGAGTACAAGTGTGTGCGTGTGTGTGTGAGGATGCGCATGCATGAAGACGCTGAAATAGAGAATGTATAAGTATGTATTTGTATGTATGCACACACATGACCATGCAGCAGATTTATTTATTTTTTATTTACTGCTGACCATCCCGTCTTACCATTGACTCATATTCACCTCTGTAACATTGAGCTCTTCAGATTCAGAGCACATTCCACTTAGCAGGTGGCAACATGACAGCCAAAGAATGAAACGGCAGTCTTTCTCCTCATTAAGGCGAATTCATGCTATACAGTCTAAAACTGCGGCTACAGGTATTTGCATTCCCACATGTACTGTGGCTAAATGACAAGTGGCAGAATGCAGCCGCTGCCGCCGAAAGGAACAGTCTAATTAGTAAGTATCATACACAGAACTTGATTATCGCCTAAACAGAAGTGCAAAAGAGCACAAGAGAAATGTCTGTCAGAATGTGGACCAGCCAGTTTACACCTCAGCTAAATAAATAATGAATGTAAAATTGACAGTCCACTCATCCCCTCTTTCATTCCCCAGACACTAATTAAAGACAGAGGGGCTGACGGGGGGAGGGGAGAGGAGAGGTGGGATAAATCACAGGGATTTTATCAGAGAACTCCAAATTCAAGAAACATTCTTCAAGTTTCTTTTTACGCATTCATTCATTCATCAAGGACTCTGAATGCAAATGCACTCTGCTCTGAACTTACTCTCTAGACATGTAGTGTATCAAGGACTGTCGGTCAACATGGCTTAGTGCTGGTTCATGCGTACAGTTTACTTTATCATTGCAGCTGTACTAAAGTAGGATGATTAAAACTTGGTTTTGAAAATGCAAAATTAATTGTTTAAAATAATTCATCACCCAATGTTTGATATTTGATACACTGTTATATATGCATGAGACCACAAAGGTGAATATGTGTTTAAGGCTGTCTGCCTAATGCTCCATATTGTCATTCAAGTCATTTTAGACTGCTAAATAATTTATACATCTTAGATGAGATCCCCTGAACACCCGCTATACTTTCCTCTCCTAACCCCTTCCCAGCTTGTTCATTGATTCTCCATTAATTATCTTTTCACTCAACTCAATTATTTAACCTCACCCAGGTCCATTTGACACCCGTGAGCTGGCCTCTTTAAACAGTTCTGTTAAATAGAGCACTCACCTAACAGGGATCTACCCAAACAGAGCTGCCTGTAGATGGAAATGGAGTGTAAATGAAATTCTGCAGAATGCCTGATCATGTTTGGAGTTATTGAAGCCCTGAGGCAGGCGGGTATTGTGCCTGAGGCCAGTCAGTGGCTAGGGTTTACTAAAAGGGCACTGTGTTTGACAGGTTGCATTCCTGGCTATAGAATCAAACAGCCTGTTTTACCATTGCCGTAGGTGCTGAAGCTTTATTGGATATTTTTCTCTGCCTGCTGCTTTTTTTCTTCTTCTTTTTTTTCTGTTTTTTAGTCGATCGAATTGCCATTGCCACAAATTTGCCTTTCAACTTGTGTTGTTACCTATCTAACAGGTAAGGTCATTTATAACCTTATATGTTGTGTTGCGGCAGCCAGGCCAGGAGAATAATCTCAGAAAGATTCAGCAAGAATGAATGAAACACGAGAGACCGGACATGGCAGGGACATGCTGAGACGTCCATTTAAAGACTCTGAAAAGGGAGAGCAAAACAAGACAAGTGAGTTGATGGCAAGATCAGGGGTGGAGCAGAGGAAGATAGATGACTTAATGGAGGTATGGAGACAGTGGGCTGGTAGACGATGCATCTGGGAGGCTGGTGGTGAAGGCCAGGATGAGATCAGGCATGATGACCAATGGACTCCCACTCAACACGTCTCGACTTGACAAGTGATCAAGGTCGACTAGAGAAAGAGAGAGCGAGCGAGAGAGAGAAAAACAGGTCTTGCGAGCTCTGTTTATGCACTAGTTGAGCAAATGTAATGCTTGTTAGAGACACTTTAAGATGAGTGCATTAATTAATTCAGAATGCCAATAAATGCCTTCTGGAAACATTCGAGTTGTATAGCTTCACTTTTATCTCAACTGATAATGTTTAAAACTAGCATGCTGCATGGAGTCTCCGAGTGTGTCATGTGACATGATCTCAGGAGGATGCGCTGACTGGGGCGAGGCTTCCATGGGATTCCTATAGATCCAATACCTATTACCTTCAATAAATCCCCTCCCTGTAAAGCCTACCTGCACACACCTCAATCTAACTTTCACAAATCATTGCAGCATGACACCGTTTCAGAGCCAAGGGATTTGTGATTGAAGGAGGGAGGTCACACTTCAGCTGCTTCCATGTTTGTAATCGACTTAGAGTTTAATTCTAAAGTACGACGTGAAATTTTGATTAACACTTTTCTTGCCCAGCTGATTAACTGCCCTTTATATTATTTGCACTGAACACAAGAAATAAAAATTGGTAAATATGCTAGATATCTATTATATCATTAAGATACTTAACGATTCAATGCATCCAGCCTTGCTCTGCAGAAGACTGTCAACAAGCCCTTCTCATTGTTGACAGCGCTCTTATAAATGGGTTGAATCCCTCCTTCGTCAAATCACTGCCTATAATATAAGAGTTAAATTCTAGTTAATATTCTAGGTTGGTAACAAATGCTATTAGTACAGACCCTGCTAATGTTGGCATGCTTTATGCTGTGAAGGATGATAATACACCACTGAATGTCTCTCCTTTCCCCTCATTAACTGATATGCGAGCTGCTCACCTACACATTTACAATTCTATAACACTCCACTCTGTACATATCTATGTATTAAACTTTCTTGGTGCAATATGCAATGTAGACAAATAGACACCGCTTCGACTCTCATTTTATCTCTCCCTTGTATTTTCATCTTACACAGGCTCTTTTAATAGCTCAGTTAAAGGTCAAGTTATCTCACACGGTAATGTTAAAATGTCATCACTTGCTGTAATGACCGGTACCTGAATTAACTCCCACAGAAGGAGGCGAAGAGGGAAAGACATTGATACACAGTAAGATTTGCTGTCTGAATTCTGATTTTTGTTTAAAATCTGCTTATATGCTCCTGATTAAACACAATAATTAAAAGAAGTCACAGTGCACACAGGTGCCACAGACCACTGGCTACAATGCAGAATGGCAGGTAACAGCAAGCTAAGGCACGGTTCAGTGCTTAAGTCCCTTGTCGCCATGTAATCCCTGGGCTCCCAGAGGAGAGGGAAAACCTATTCAATAAATAATCTATTTCCACAACATCGTGCCCCCCACCCCAACACCCCTGCCATGTGCAGGAGTCCCTTAGGTAAGTTTAACAGCTACTTTTCTATTGTCTCCGCTCTAAGAGGTCAGTATATCACAGTGAATGAATCCTGTCAGTTTTATTACCAGTGGAGCAAAGCACCACAGATAAAAACAAGACTTCATATACCCCCACATCTCCCTGGTCTCACAAAATAGCCTCGCTTGATCAGTCTGTTACTCTAGGCCCCCCTTCCTCAACTCTCTGGTCCTTGTTTTTCTCCACTCTCCCTTCATTTTGTCTATCCTTGCCTGTCTTTTGTGCTGCGGCTCCACTTGTATAGAAAATGACACTGCAGCTGCTCCTTACACCCCCCCTCCTTCTTTCTCGCCCGTGGCCCTCAGCTCCCAGGCGTGTTTACTGGAGGCCCTATAATGAAAGGGCTAGGCAGAGACAGAGACAGCCACAGGCAAGCCCCGGGGGCCCCTGCCTCACGGCTCACAACCCTTCCAACTCCAGGATCAGCACTGTATGCTGCCTGCTTCACAAGGATCAGTTTGTGTCCTCCAGCCGTATCCATCTCTTCTGCCGGCTTCCTGCCCTAATCCCACCACGTCTCCCTCATGCCTCTCTGTCTGGTATCTGCATCACTGGATGGGTTGTATTATTCCTTCAAGCACAGAAACACAAGCTGAAGCATCTATTCACATAATGTCATATACTATTTAAATTATATTTGCTGAGTGATCAATGCTATTCTTATTTATAGATTTTAATTTATTTTTATAAAAGTCGTTAGAATATGAGATGGCCTGAGGGATGAACAGAACTCCCCGCATCGCTTTCCATGACACTGTTTGGCCAAAATAATGAGCTGGATGACATATCCCTGGTATCAATAGGAAGTCACAACAACAGCATCACTGTCAGAAGCAGCCAGTGATGCAAATGTTTTATTGGCTGTCACTACACATGTCAAGCAGAACAATATAACCTTTATGGATGACAGTGTATTGGTTTTGTTGTTTGAGAGATGGTCTTCTGAGGGTCTAAGAAAGGGTAAATTACAACTAATGTTTAATTAAACTAATTGGTCAGGCCGGTTAGCACAAGGGTCTCTAAAATTAGAAAAAAAAGTACGGGTCAAATCTTAACAAAAATTGTATTTGTTATTTGCTAAATGCCTAATATACATTTTCTAAATGATGTAAATGTTTTTCTTTTTAGGCATTTAAATGTGAATCAACTGGTAATGATGAAAAATACATGTGAGAAAAGTTGCTTTTGTTGATATTGCTTTGAATATAGAGAAGATAGCACTAACATGGACAGATAATAATTTAAAGAATGTAAGACTCAGTTAGCTTTACGAGAAGCATGCAGTTGGTTGGTTATTAGGTCTTTTTGAGATAATCTTTCACAGATTTAGGAAAATGCAAACATTATAGGAGCAGGCTAGCTGCTTAAATGAAAGGAATTAAATGAAAAGAAACAAAGTGTTGAAATGCATCTTTTTTAAATAACACATGCTAAGAAATATGAATAGATCTAAAACAGTGAGAACAAGCTTTTCAGATAAAAGTCTTTTTAGGTCATCTTAATGTAAAAATCCCCCAATAAACCACATACTATATATGAAGCATTCCCTGGTGGACTGGAGAATATACCTGTATTCCATCAGGGCATCTAATGTAATGAAACAAGACTGTTGGAGTAGCCTAACAATAGCTGTGGTTAGTTTTACTGAGTGTCTTTTATGCTGCGAGCCCCCAGAGACTGACTTCTCAGCTCCTTAATCAATCTGGTTTAGAACGGACAGGGCCATGCTTAACAACTGGTCACCAACATGCAGTATCGTCTCATTTAGGACCACCTACAGATATTATTCCCGCAATACAATCCAACTCCAGGCTGGACAGATGGTTAACAGCATGTTCAGTTAAGGGAAAAACAGATTGGTGCAGTGGGAAACAAGCATATTTTTTCAGTTACAGTAATTCGAGCCGTGTTGCTCTGCGATTGACTGTTTTCGAATTGATGCATGCTCATTGGGGAGAAAGAGGCACCGGTGACGGGAATGACATGATGGTAGTTGAGTTGCAGATCATATTCTGTGGCTGTCATGGATATGTGCGTGGCTTGTCTGGCTGCTGACATAGATTGAGTGCTCCCACTGTAGATGGACACTGAGCCAGACATAAGGCCACTGATGGCTGACATGTGTCTGATGATTGGAGCCGCTACAACAGAATTATTGATACATCCTACTTAGAGGGCTTTCTTTCTTTTTTATTTTATTTTTTTAAGGAGTGCTGATGTTCTGTGCATTTTTAAACACTGAAACCGCTTTAATATTGTTTAAATTAAACTCTGGATTGCCTGAAGATTATTCATATTGCAAGGTATATACTTACTATCTGCCCCCCTTACATGTATATGCAAGTTTAAATAACACACTTAATACAAATCCTATTTCTTGTACAGCAGTAACTCAATCTAGGCATGTGTATTTGTCCACACACAGCAAATCCAATTAAATGTGTTAACAAACAAGTAAAGATCCACTGCTGCCTGCTCAATAATACCAAACTCAAGCACAGCATGCAAATGTGAAACTGTCTAGCTTAAGCATAGCCACTCAATATCATGCATATTGAGCTGGTCCAGCATCATAAGCAACAGGTCAATAGATGATGTGGATAGTGATGCTGTTTCTCGGCTGAACCACTTTCCCCATAGACAAAACGTTGTCTCCAGTTAGTCCGCTTGTCTCCACCACCATGCAGCTCTCCATCACTCAGCATTTTGCCCTCAAGTCCCACGAGCAGCTGATCAATAAAAGACATAGTAGCTGTGTTCACCTCTGAGGTTACAGGTCAGTGTCCCATCCATGTGTTTAAGCAGCATCATTGATGGAGGTAACTCTGAGGTATAGGCTGTAATAATGAGTTACAACCCATCCTAAAATAAATGAATATTTTTTAAAGAATACAGTTTTAAAAATAAGCATAATGTGATGAATGTGGAGACTGATGCATGACACTTTTTGCTACAAGGAGCTCTCGCTGACTATGAGGCAGCTGTTTGTGCAGTTTTGTCCGTGTTCTAATTGTCAATGTGTATGTCCTCTGTCGGTGACAGGTAAGAGCAAGCGCCATTGCTCAGGATGCTGATCAGAATTACGACTATGCCTCCAACAGTGTGATCCTGCATTTGGACGTAGGTGATGAGGTGTGTGTGCAGCTGGACGGAGGGAAGGTCCACGGAGGAAACACAAATAAGTACAGCACCTTCTCCGGCTTCCTCATCTACCCAGACTGAATTTAATCCCCGCAGAGTGCGAACAATAAAAAAAAATAAAACAAAACACCAACATACATATAGACACACTGACACTTACACAGACATATACATATGCAAATTAATGCACAAACACAGAAATGCAGTGCACACACAAAAATATGCACATAGATGAATACAAGCAAGCACACACACACTCATACATATCTGCATAAAGACATTTTGAAATTGCAGCGTACAACAAAGGAATAAATGAAAATCAGAGAAAAATGGAATAAAGTCAATCTGTGCCAATAGTCCTTTATTGGTGCCCTTTGAATACAAATATGAATTTCAGAATATGTACAGTATAGGTGCAAATTCAAATTCTACATTGTGGCTCTAAAATATCTAAAGAATTGTAATGTATTATATATTAAATGACACTGTGCAAACTAGAATAAATGAAAGAGCATAAGTCTGGCTGTCGTGCTGCAATGATGGTGTTAAGGGTGCCATTAATTAACAAAGCTGAGACAAACGTGTTCCAATCTTTACCTGCACAGTATTTATTTACACATTTCTGCTCCGCTTTCCAACAATCTGTTTGAATGGCCTGCATACATTTTGCAACTCATCATTGTAAAATACTTTCCTCTAAGCTTCAAAGTGAATTACACCAATTGAAATGAATTAAATCCCTGTTGTGATTCAGCGAGCATTGGGACGATACTGATTAAAGCGAGGCCATTTGAATAAACAGATGTTTGACTCCTCTCTTCTCTTTTGATTATGGCGCCGAATGTCACTTGGCAGGACAAAAGAAAGCATCTGAACATTGCAAGGAAACATATCACAATGCATTTCATCGATGGCACTTTTGTGTACTGAAATTTTAATTGCCAAGTGCATTATATTGTGTGTGTTTGAGAGCACGTGCGTGTATGTGAGTACGTGGGCATGTTAATATGTGTGAGTGGATATATAAATCATGTAAGATACTGGGGAGGTGAAACATTGACAAGTCCAGTGTTTTATTTTCATTAAATGTTGTACATTTCACACCTTACTAGAATTACACTGCCATGTCTGAGATACCTTGTCAAAGAATCACCATATGTAAAAGAGTCATTTTGGGATGGGCTATGAAGTATATTGAAACATTTGAGTTGACAGTTGCTATTAAAAATATCTATACCTACACTTTCTGTGTTCTTGCATGTTGTTTTGGCATGGTGAAGGTCAGTGCTAAATATAGGCACCTACACTCATAAACACGCACACGACCTTTTTATTTTTATTTGAATTGACCAGCTGGACTGACTTGAATTGAGTAGATGACATGACTCCTTGGACCTATAGTCAAAATCGAAATGGCAGCCTGCTTCAGTGTGGATTTCCAATATATGTTAAGACACTAAGACACAAACAAATATTTGACAATATTGACCTCAGCTTATAAAAGGCTCCACTACATGCAGGTAATGTATACATTTAAATGTAGAATCAGCTGTGCAAACAATCCAAACTGGTCTTGACAATTATCTATTATGCTTTTGACACAAAGCTCACCATTAACGAAAATATACAACTGTTGTCTTTGCAAATATTGGCTGAAATCTGAATTTACTTCTTGCAGCTCAGTGATTTTATGGATGTCATACTCGGCTCTTTCGTTCTCTCTTTCCCTTCCTCCCTCCAAATCTCACTCTCTCACACAGACACTCTGTTCCTCACCTAACCCAAACCTTAACCTTTAAGTGTAAAACTTAATTATTTACATTTTGGACACTAGATTTTTGTCTCTGTAAGGAAGATGATAATTTTATTATGCAAACAATATTTGAGTCCATGCAAAATAAGCAATGCCAGTCCCACACACTTATACCCTTTGGTCTCTTTATGTGAGACTATCATGAAATATCAGGACACATTAGTTATAATTAAGGTACAATGCTATTGTAAACATGTTTACCAAATTCCCTTACTCATTCACCTCAAATATTTGATAAATCAAACTCACGGTTATTTTCATTACTGTTTATATTCTCAACCCAAGAAAACAAACATTGAAACCCATCGAAATTTCCTAAAGACGCATCATTTCATGTCTTATTTTTGTCCAGCAGCAATGCACGCTCAAATTTGAAAAGCTGGAACTAGTGCATTTTTGCCTCAGAAATTACTCGAGTGATTAGTTTTGGAATTTTCTGTCTATTGATTGAAAGACTGAAAATCTCAGCCCTGGTGTTTTTTCTTACCTACAAGCACCAAAATCATATTAAAAAGAATATGCGATCTCTTTTTAATCACATAAAGAATTAAAGTAATTGGGATTCCAGGGCTTTTTTAAAAGTTATCTAAGTGGATCAGTAGCTTTTAATTTCACCACAAAAATCTGTGCAAACTACTAACCACCTTTATGTTTATTAATAATCAATAAAGTCTGATATTACACATGAAATGATCAAGATTAAAAAAGGTGGGCAATATTTCAGATGATGCATAATTATTGGTGCATTGCACAAAATGTTTTTAAAGTTCACAAGAAGGCCCAAATGTGCTGTAAAAATAAAGTTTGCACACAAATTCCCAAATCTTGTTTCTGTGAATAATTTCCCCACATTCAGGACCAGTAGCTTTTTAGAGTACCGTAGGCACTTCATCACTTTTTAAACCAGTAAGAAGGAGACATCATCTCCATGTTGAAGAGAACGCATCTTGAATTTTTCTTAGATCACTGGCTGAAAGTGAAGTATCTAATTACAGTAGAGAGCTGAAGACAGTCTAGACGTAAAGGATTTGGTGAATCTGTTGCTCCTGAGCAGAAAAAGGAGGATGTAGCCGCACCGCGCCTGGGCCCAGCCCCCGGCTCTCTCTCCTGGCAGATTCCAGTTGAAAGTTAATTGGACGGGGAGAGGTCTGAGACAGGCTGTGCTGAGGCCCATTAGTGATTCCCCTGTCGAATGCAGAGCCACGAGGATCACAGACTCACAAATAGGAGGATTAAAATAATCAATAGCCTTGACTTCCATCGACCACACACATACACACACACCGAGTAATTAGTGGACAACCTATTCAGCACTGGACTATGACACCCTCCTGAACCTTACCCCACACACACGAGCTCCACACTCCAATAGCTGTAGTGTCTAATGAGGGGAAATAGTTGTGGCTGCTTGTGAGGAAAGTGAAGAAAAGGTCAGGAAGCCACCAAACAGCCCTCTACTGCTCATGTCTGTGCTTTGTCATTTCCTCATTTCTCTGAAAATTTACAGCATGGCCAGAAGAAATATAAAAAACAAAACTTTTAATGTTTCTAAACAGCTGCTGCAAACAGATGAGATCCTACATTAGAAACTAGTGTCACCGGAAACAAACTCCTGTACAATAATTCTAATTTGGCTCAAGTCAGCAAAAAGGGCTTTTGAAGGCATGTCTTTGGTATAAACCGTAAATTCTGACAGTCAACCAATGCAAGTGTAGTTGTTTACACATTTGCTTAAGAAGTGAAAGATCATTGGTTCGATTCTGGGATACAAAAATCCCTTGGGGATTGCACCAGGAAGGGCATCTGGTGTAAAAATCAAAATTGAATGTGTGCAGCTATACGCTGTGGTGCCCCCATGTGAATAAGGGAGCAGAATAGAGCAGCTTTCTGCACTGAAGGCTCAAGCAAGACAGATATCAGCAGTAATACTGCCCTCTTGTGTCAGCAGAAACCCCCCCACAAATAAAGAAGATCAATACAGCAAAATATCTTTCACTGTATCATACTAAATCAAACAAAACAACCACATGGGTTCTCAGAAAACATTTATTTAAATGCAGCAACAAAATCTGTTTGAATTCTAAACACAGAAAACTTTTTTTCTGCCTTAGTATGGCTTTAAATACACTGGTTTACCGTACAGTCAGAAACACTTTTATTCAGCCGTAGCAAGTCTTAGCAATGACACAGCAGGTTGGTGACAGTATATGTATTTTAAAGGTCTTATCTAAAAAAATTATAATAATCAGAAGTTATTGCATAATGATTTATGTTTTCTTACATGATGAAATGCTGCTGCAGGTAATATAAACCAAAATGAATAAAAGTTGGTCACACAGGTGAAAAGGCCTGGAAGCAAAACCTGGATCTTTTGTGAGGAATGTAAAGGCACTTCTTAAATTAAAGATGGAGTAATAACTCATGGAAAGAAGCTAAATGGAAAAAGGGGGTACATGAAAAAAAAAAAAGAGAAAAAAGTGGGTTGCTCTTCGTCTTCACCCGCTCATAACCATTCTGACCAGTTCTGTAAAGGAGAAATAAAAGAGAAGTGTGAGTTTCATGGTATCAGTTTTTATAGAGACCCCCTCCAACTACAGCATGTGGAGGTAATGTCCCCTCCTCATCCGGCTTTGCTGAGCCTGGGTGGGAGATGCTGCATTTGGAGGCAGATCTCTCCACATTCTGCTCGCCCAGAGCAAAAGAAGGGTTGAAGAGGCAGGGATGAGAGAAAGAGGTGAAATCACCTCAACCTCCTATTGAGCCAAAGCAACTGGCAATCTAAGATCCAAAAAGAGCTGGTTAGAGAAGCCATCCTCGTTGTATGCTTTCCTCTAGCTGAGAAGAAGAGAAAAGCGAAGAAGGTCAAGGGAGCTACAGTCCAGTTGAGAGACGGCCAGCTACAAATTCAGTTTCCAGTAATACAGAGGAAAGAAACAGTCAGCACAGGAGCGACTCATTGCGATTCTCTTGTTAGTAGAAAAAGGGACTGGTCCACTCTCCCAAAGCTGGTGACTATACCATCTAAAAATGTAAAACATGACTATCTGAAAAGGTACATCTTATATGTGTGTTGCATCTGTGAAAAGACCAGTACCTCTGACACCAGTATAGTAAAGGCCTGTTTAATAGCACCAGTGACATGCAAACGAGATTAGAAGAGCTGCAACATAACCACACCACCACACCAGTCAGTTCGAATGCCTTCGCTTCATGGCCACCGGGCTTTTCCTGAATGAGACCAGTCTCTTCCCTGTGTGTCCACCATATCCCCATAAATATAGGGGGGAGTCATAGACACATGCAGAGGGCCATGCTGCAGGCCAGGGGCCAAGACAGAGGGCTGCAGGAGAGAGAGGGACAGAAGAGCAGGAGGCTACACATGGGTCAGAGCCTCAAGTAGAAACGAGGAAGACCACCAGGCTTTCCCACATACATCTATGGGTCAAATCTACTTAGCAACAGCGCACTGTCCCAATTTACCAATACAAACAGCGCAACTAAAGCTGACTAGCGTTAGGATGGCCTAATGCAGCTGGATTATCTGGAAACTAAAAGCAGGAAAGCCTGGAGGTGCTATCCAATGGTATACAATGCCCGTACCGGCCCTCAGCCTGACATGATGTGACGAACAAACGCTGTGGAAGAAGAACATTAACACACTGTCAGACGCTGACATTTAAACAGAGCCTCTTACAGAAGTCCATTAAACAGAAGAGGTAAGAACAGGTATTAGAAGACGCCAACATGAATGATACGGAGCCCCCTGAAGGGTCACAGGAAGGAATTTTGCAGGGTTACGTTTACGCTGAAGCACAGGAACGTTTGCATTCCTTCAGATCCATATGAACACTTGTGTTTAATAGCACATTTATGTCTATGTGACACTTTACTTTTACCCCTTTCAAAAGGCTCAGTGAAATGGACGCCAAACTCACACATACATAACTTTAAGCTACATTCAATTGACTTTTCAGAAAATGCACAATAACTGAAGTCAGCATAGCCTACACACAATGAATGCCATGCATGAATTTTGAGATGAGTTGAGATGATGACATCCTGTTGCATTAGCTTAATTGTAGCCAGCATCCCATCTTGACCTTTTATATCATCAGCTCTCACCTTCGTAATTGATGCACCCATTTGCATCTTCGTGTCCTGCCAAGAGCGTCTCTACTTCCTCCTCTGTCATTTTCTCACCTGATAAATGGAACATAACAGAAGTAATTTAAAACTTACAAATTAAAATGTTGGAAAGATAAAAATACATTTGCAATTCCCTGGATATCAATTTGTATACCAATTTCAGGAACAATACGCTTCTGGAACTTGAAATCAATGTAAGTAGTGTGATCCCAACAGAGTCCTACATTTCCATTTGAATAGCTATTAAGAAATGATAACAATATAGCTTGCCTAACGTGGTGAGGACATGACGTAGTTCTGCTCCCATTACTGTGCCGTTGCCCTCCTTGTCAAAGACACGGAGTCCCTCCACGAAATCCTCCATCGTCCCCTGATCTTTATTCTTAGCAATGGCCTGGAACATGGGCAGGAACTGCTCGAAGTCGAGCATTTTGGTGTTCATCTCTGCAAAAAAGTAAAAATAAATAAGGCAGGCCTGTGTCAGAGAAGATTCCCTTTTGTCACTGCTGTATGTAACACCCAGTACGTTCAATCTTGTTCCCTCACCCTCAGACTTGGGGTTGCCCAGGACTTTGAGCACCTCGGCGTTAACCGGATTTTGCCCCAGGGCCCGCATGACATCTCCACACTGGCTGTAGCTGATCTTCCCATCTCCTGTCCTGTCGAACAGCAGGAATGCCTCCTTAAACTCTGCAGGACACACAGACACGTGATAAATTAAAGTATGAACATGAATTATTTAAGACGAGATGTTCATGAGTATGAGCAGAAATGATAAAGAGATAGGAAATGAACTGGAAATGAAAGCAGAAAAGCAACGGATTTGAAAAGAACAAGAGAACAAGCAGACTAAAGAAAGATCCTGATTAAGACTAAATTATAAACTTACAAGTTATCTGGCAAAACAGACAGGATGCAAAGCACCGAACTGACAAACCTGCCCAGCTTTTGTATGACACTCAACGCATGAAAATGTTAGCCAGTCTCGCTAAGATAACTGATCATATTGCGAAAACTTACACTTTACACAAATGAATCTTTGGTAAAGTGTGGTGCAAAGTTAAAAAACAAAAAAAAAAACAAAAAAAAAACAAAACACCATCTGCACACCATCTGATGATACTGCAACCATCACTTCCTCAAAAACTCTTTACTACAGTTACAGTCGATTTACTGCAGTTAATGCCTGCATGTTAAGGGTTTGTGCATTTCCCACCTAAACTATTTCACAAGTTGTGTTCATTCTTAAACAAAGGTTAAAAAGACTCAAACCTGTATTAATACAAGGCATCAAAAGCAGGCAAATCTCTCTAACAGGCAGTGACGTGCTTAGTAATTTTACTAGAAAACAAATGCAACAAAAACTCAATTCAGCCAACCGCTGCAAAAATGTTAATCGAATAACAGTTTCAGTTAAGCTTCATGCTGATCTAGTATCACCTCTAACAACCTCTAATAACTTTTGGACACCCTTTTAGCTTTGATCAGACACAAAAGGCCATCTAGCACAATAGTCTTGGAGGTAGCATTTTCTTGCCAATGACCGGAGGAGCTTCATTTAACACCATCACTGTTTGGCAACTCCACATATTAATATTGTATACTACTAATGAACAGTTAATAAACCTCTGAGGCATCTAAACCTTCTTAAGCCTTTACATTAAAAAGTATTGAGCATCTTTGTTGCTGCTCAAGTGGAGTCAGCTTTATCAACTGTCAATGATCTAAAAATCAGCCATTCTAGTGTCAAACAGTGAAATAAATGCTTGCCTAAGCTCCAGCAATCAGGGAGACACGGAGCATGATTACACAACAGCAGGCAGTTTCTAATGTTATAGAAAAAAAAAAAAGTTCCACCCCCCCCAAAACAAACAAACAAAAAAAAAAGGCGTAGGCACTGTTGTGTAGTTTTTTTTCCCCCTGTTCTGAGGAATGTCTCTCTTCCTTTCTCGCCTGCGAGCACTTTTCCCAGCACCATATTTGGTTATTAGAGGAGTGGAGAGAAGGAGGAGGAGAGTGAGAGTAGCTCTGGCCTATTATGTCAGCTATGATTAAACAAACCAGCCCTAGGACAAAACCCATCCACCACTTTATCCAGCACCAAAAATGGGCAGAGTGGAGATGAGCTATTTGGAAGATAGCAGGCAAAGTTTATGGTACACTGACAAAAGCGGGAAAGCCTGCGCTCTAACAGAACAAGACTTGTGAGAGCAAATATGGACTCTGGCCATGATTGGCTTTTCAAAACTTCTTTCAAAATAAAATAAACCAAAATAAAACTGCAACACACATCAAGGCCGGTGAGTAGTACAACATTATGTGCAACTATGGCTGACTTTGACGTACCAAACACCAGTGCAAAGCGGCTATCGTACACATTTACGACAGACTTGGCTCCACAACCGACATGCAGATCACACCCTAAAACACTCCGAGATGGCCATCAGTTTAGTGTAAGGCGTCCCCTTTACAATGACTTACCATGAATCTGATCCAGGTTAAATTCAATCTGGAAAAGGACAAGCAGTTGCAAGTGGAAAAAAAGTGATGAAACAGTACGAAAATATAAAAAAGGAGAAACAGAAGGAAAACTTAGGTCTAAGGCCACGACTGCTACTGCTGCTGTGGCGGACGGAGGACTTAGAGCAGGATGATAGTGGAGGTACAGGGCAAAGTGTCATCTGGAAAAAGCACGAGTGAAAGAACACCAAACAGGAGAAATACGATGGACATGCCACAACACAAAAGCAAGACTCACCGAGGATTTGATCTTCTGAGAAGTCAGACTGTTTAAAAAGAAATTAGGCTACATGAAAATGGTTCCTTAAAGCTGTGCAAAGCTCGCTCGCGTTTACATCAAAGGATCTGTGAAATACTTTACAGTTATTTAGATTGCCTGAACTTGCAGATAACATTTCCCACCGTTACCACATTCACTAATGCTTAACCTAAACCCAGTCATTACATTAGTCGACAAGTCGTATAATTGTTAACTTTATCCGCCATTCAAGCTAGTGCTAGCTAATCTAAAGTTGCACTTCCGCTTGCGCCCAGCGGTCCAATTCGGATATTCAAGTTCATCTTAACATCTCTGCAAAGTTCGGCCATTTTGTTAAAAGACTGAAAATAATATCTAACTGCATAACAACTGCGGTAATGCTAAGATGTGAATGAGGGGAAAAAACCCACCATGGCTGTGTCGGCTAAGGTGTGTCCGAGACGACGGCAAACCAAAGAATGTGACGGGTCGAGTGGAAGGTGGGGTGAGAAAAACCAAGCAGGCGTACGTCATCACGCACAGGACGCAGGAACTGACGTCTCGGCAGCTGCCGCGCTCCATATATAGAAACAAAGCTGAAGGTATGGTATGTGATTTACAATACATGGATATGGAGCCTTCGTTTTATGATTAAGGTGACAAGTAAATGGAATAAACGGCTTAGGCCTTAAACCTGATTTTAGGCTAAAAGTGGATTATGATGGTCGGCCTGTCCTTTCCTTTATGGTTATGGTAACGTTATTCACAAATGTCCATTAATTAAAATATAGATTTTTTTTTAAATTTGATTTTCAGATTAGGAAGAATGATGCTATTATGATGATGTAATGATGTAATGATGTCTGCTGCTGGGTTTGCAGGCTGTGTTTAAGCCACATTTTCTTCAAGCCATATTTTGTGGCAAGCCCTCTGTCCCGCATGCACTGTGAAGTTGGACAAACCTTGTTTCAGCTATCTACTCTGCAAATTTTTACAGGATCAACATCTTGCATGAGCATAGAATTGGAAATGAATTTTTGACTGAGATTAAACTTAAAGGAGTTAATTATTTAAGTCGATCATTAATCAATGAGCCACTAGACCCCTTTTAAAAGAAATTATTTTAAGGATGTTATATAACAAAAAACACTTGCGTGATTGAGCTAAGGGACCTGCATTAGTGTTGTGGGTGTCTGGCCATCCAGGAAAGATGGATTTTTTGAGTATAGTAAGATCATGGACTGATGTCATATCACTTTATAGGCCAAAGACCTTTTTTTATTTCCTAGATGGCGGCCCGGCTTCTTGTCATGTCTGTGAAGTGGGTAACTTAACATGGCCCACATATCCTCACCAGCTAAATGGGGCAGTCTCACTCTATAAAACAGTGCATGCAGTGGCAACACTTAAAGCATATGAGGATGGCAGCAAAAGCTGGGGCACAAACCAAGCTAAGCTATATTACTGCACATATAAATGATTGCCTATTCCTGCTTTTAACCTTTTAACATTACAAGCCCACATGATTTTGATTCAAATGTTTTTAACAAGTGGTCGAGGTTAACTAAATTCCTATATCCACTGAGGTTTTTATATCAGCGCGCCCCTGAAAGGACTAAAATCCCCATAAAGCAATGACATTCAAAAGTATTCAAACATCCTGCTGCAATACTGGTTTATATTTGTTTAACACATGCAAACCTTTTTAACATTAATCTTGTAATGCCAGAAGGACACAACTGGTGGCTGGGTATTTTACAGCTGACAGTTAAAGTGTAGTGTTAAACACACACTGCAGCTGGTATACACTCACTGGCCGCTTTATTTGATACATCTTACAAGTCCTGGGTTAGACCCTCCTTTTTCTTCAGAGCAGCCTTAATTCTTTGTGACATAAATTCAGAAATGTGCTGGAAACATTCCTCATTTTGACACGTCAGCAGGCATTTGCTGGAAATTTATCAGCTTCACATCCATGATGCAAATTTTCCATTTTGCTACTTACCAAAGGTACTCTGTTAGAATGATATCTGGTGACAGTGGAGGCCATTTGAGTGCAGTAAACTCACTGCCATGTCATGTCATCACTGTCTGAGATGTTCTGAGCTTTGTGATATAGTGTGTTATTCTGTTGGAATCAGCCATCAGAAGATGGATACCCTAAATAAAGGCATGATCATCTGTAATACTCAGGTAGGCTGTGGGATCCAGATTGCCAAGAAAATATCCCCCACACCATTATACCACCACCACCAGCAGCCTGAACTGTTGCTACAAAGCAGGACGGATCAGTGCTTTCACGTTATTCTGACCCTTACTGTTCAAATGTTGAGGCAGAAATCAAGACTCATCATACCAGGTGTAGTTTTTCCAATCTTGTGTTATCCAATGTTGGTGAGCCTGTGTGAATGGTAACCTCAGTTCCCTGTTCTTCTCTGGTAGGAGTGGCCCTCGGTGCGGTCTTCTGCTGCTGTGGTGATCTACGTCAGGGTTCCATAGCTTTTGCATTCAGAGATGCTGTTCTACGTGCCTCGGTTG
This sequence comes from Astatotilapia calliptera, assembly GCF_964374335.1. Classification (NCBI taxonomy): domain Eukaryota; kingdom Metazoa; phylum Chordata; class Actinopteri; order Cichliformes; family Cichlidae; genus Astatotilapia; species Astatotilapia calliptera. Next base: position 34,987,362 of record NC_137441.1, read on the forward strand.
TAACAAAGGTTTGGGTAACAACCAGTCTTGCCATCCTATTGCCTCAAAGCACATTAAAAGTCTATATACTAATACTAATCACCTTGAAATTCAGCAGGTTGTGCTGACGATGTCTATAAGCCTAAATGCCTTTAGTTGCTGCCATGTGCTTGCTGATTACACATTAGCAAATAATAAATCAATAAAGTGCTCAGTGAGTGTATGCCACTGTGCCAGAATAGTGGATGCAGATAATTGTGAACAATGAAATTAATGCAAAGTAAAATAATGTCACTTTCTAAATGATCTCATGATCTTTTGACAGAAGAACTTATTGCCTTATTTAACTTTTGAGGGTAAGCTATGAAGTAAATGTTTAAAGATCTTTGGATACAATAACTGCAAAACATCAGAGAAGTATGAGAAGGTCTATTCTTTTGTTTTAATCTCATTACTTTATCTAGAAAAAAAATAAGAGTTTGCTCACTTTGAATTTCAATGGTCTTAACTTTCTTTTTGTAGAAATCACTCTTGTGTGGGTTTTGAGATACAGGCAACGAATTTGAATTATCCTTCTGATGACAGAAATAGCACATGCTGTGACAGGAAACTGTCTCTAAGGGGGCCACTCACTGACTGACAACCAGTGCTGCTGTTACTGTCCCATTTCTTTGATTAACTTAGATTCTCTCTTGGTCTTTTTAATTAGCTGCACAATTAAAAGAAGCTACTTTGCAAATAATTAGAGATATTATTTGGAATAAATTTCATAAGAGACCACTATTATGTATCTTTCACTGAGCTTTAATCTGTTTTCTAAGAGGCATTAATGACATACTGGGTGTAAAACTAGACTGGCTAGATGCGACTCATACTTTAGTCATACTTTATGAATGCCCCACATAAGCTCTGTTACAAAAATATGTACTGCAGACGACCCACTCACCTCCAAAGTACTGGGATCAAAAGGTGAATCAGAGGGACGGAGCATCCTAGGCTTTTGCTCCGGTTTTGGAGTTGCAGGAGCTGAAGGCATGCAGGGATACGGAGGACCGAGTCTGGGTTGGGTCACTGATGAGGGAGACTTCTTAATGGAGGGTTCTCTTTTTGGAGACATTCCTGATGTCCTGGTAGAGTTACACTGAGTGTCAGATCTCTGCACTAGCAGCCAGTATGGCGCTGAGAGAAAAAATTTCAAGCTATGAAGTAAGTTGGGTGTATCCTGTTGAGGAGAGGGGGGAGGAGATCAGATTTATGATGCTGATGATGCTCAGGGACTGGCAGGTGGATGAGGCAGAGGTGAATTAGTGAAGCAAAGCGTAGGAGGAGTGGAGATGAAAGTGAGGGTGTAAAATAAAGAAGGGCCAAATATAGAAATCACCATCCTCCTCTGACTTCATTTATTTGGGTCAGAAGAGTGTGTGTGTGTGTGTGTGAGGGAGAGAAGAGAGAGAGGATTGGGTGCTAGTTTGTGCTATAAATGCCTAGAAACAGATGCAAAGCATTAAAAAGCTTACATTTCCTGAACCAAGAGTCTAGAATATGCATAGTTCAGTGAATTCTGACAAGTGCATAAGGTACTATGAATAGTCATTGATTGGGCTGTAGGGGTACTGAAGTATCTCCCAGACAGGCTGTACACCAGACAGATCACCAGTGTATCACGGGTCCAGCACAGGAAGACACACACATTCACAGCCACAGCATTGTCTTTGGATTCTGGAGTTCCTGCAGGAAATTCACGCAGGTACAGCGAGAAGATGTAAACTTTACAAAGAAAGGCCCCAGCTGGCAGGTCACCTTCTGGCTGTATCATTGTACCGCTGTGCTGCCCAAGATTGTAACATTCATTCTAATTTTATGCTACGGATCACTCGAGGTTGCTAAATTTATTCTATCTTTTCATTTTAATATACATTTGGGGTTAATTCACAATAATATTCACTTAGTTGTATCTATTTTTAAGTGTAAATACCTTGTCTCGTGTCCAAAAACAGTTTTCTAGTGCAGACTCTGCCTATAAAATAACATTAAAGAATATCTAAAAGCACTCCTAAATCAAACATGCAACATACAACTTGCTTCCCCTTGTGACAAAGAATCAGCTAGAAGTAGCTTTATTTTTACATTCTGATGTTGTGGTTGTAACTCCTATAATATTACATGCACTACTGTATGTGTAAGCCTCTATAGTAAAGTGTTATAGCAAGCCATCATCAAACCTCAGACCACCATGGTCCAGTTTGAAATGTGACAATGTTCAGTAGTCAAGACAACCCTTTAATCACAGCTCTGATCATCACACAAGCAGAAATGTTTTAATTTATTTCCTTTGTGTTTTCTGTGTTTTCATCAATTAATCATCTGCTGATGATTTACTGGTTGAGGCTTATTTTCAGTCAACAGCTTTGTTTTCAGATTAAGTTCCCCCCCCCCCTAAATAACAAGATATGAGTGTGTTTAGGATCAAAACGAGATCTGTGGTTTCATTAGTTCAGTTTCTTCTTAAAATGAAACTATTTCATTGTCATTTTAAAAAAATTACGGAAGCTGATTTGAAAAAGATTTTAGGATTTGATTTTTGGAACCAACCCCCCAAAATTTTACTTATACAATTAAACCAAATGATTATTATTTGATTCACCACATTTAAGTGCACATTATAAGTTTTTCCCACGGAATAAAGTTGCATAAAAATGTAAAAGATGTGGCCTTTTATCGTAATACACTACTATCTATTCAAATTAAAATTTCAATCTTGAGAGAATTAAGAATTTCAGTTGAGAAACAAATAAGTAAACCCGATGTAAACGACCTCCTGCGGCTGCCCTGCAGTACCTTCACGGCCCACCAGTAGAGCGCAATCCATACATTGGGAATCACTGAACAAACCCATCAGCCGTGAGGCGCTCTCAAAATATTTCACTAGATGTCACAATTGCACCACAGCACCATACGTACTCGACCCCATTAAACATTTGCCCTTAAATGATGATGAATGAATACAATACATCCGCTCACGCGTTTTAATGGACCTTTATGAGTGAAGTTTTTATAATAAATTATCGAACTTTCAGCTGTCAGTGTCGAAATGTTTTACAACTTCTGGTTTCGCTCTTTGCGCTCATCCAACAGTTTTTGCTCTCCGCTAGTCAGTCACATTTGGGGACAATCCATCGCACGCTCAATAGGCCTTGAAATCATCATTTATGTGTCCAGTGCGTCTAAACAATAGCGACATAAGACCCTTGCTGTGCGCCCAACGGCACTTCTGGTGCTTTATAATAGCCGATCGAACATGCAAAACTAGGGTACGAAGGAACAAAATTATCAGCCCATTATCAAAATAAAACGAAACAAGAGAAAATATAAACAAGGGAAATATTCAGATTTTTTTAAATTCACATTTTTTTTTATATTCATTAGTTTATTTTTCAGCGTTAATCCTATTAATGCTTTCAGGATGCAGACCATTCACTTGCCAGCTGATTGCTGATGAGTCTGCCGAGCAGACAGCTCAGCGTCAAATAGTTTAAGAAGATTACCAGGGCTTCACGTTTTCCTCATCATTTCCAACAATAATCCACCGCAAGAGGCTAATAACTCTGAGAATACCCTATACATCTGCTTTGAAATAGATTATCAACCATATATGCTGTAATTAGCAAATTGAAATATTGTCCTTTTGTGTTTTGCAGGTGTGTATACTTATGAAATTAATTTTCTAAATAAAATAAAAAAACTACCATCAGCGGTTCCTTTATTTTCCACTTTGTGTTGATTGTTGTGAAAGCAGATTCAATTACTTCAACTTAAAGGAAATGTTTCAACAGATCCTCTGAGCTGCCCCAATTGACTAATGAAATTATGGCACTTCTACCTAATGTCATTCAAAGTCCCCCGCCTGCTACAGCAAATCTCCACACCACCTGATTTATTTTTAATGATATTACACCCCTCGGTCGCCTGTGTCATGGTAATAATCGGGGCTGCTCCAGCTGCCTCTAGATCACATTAGCCAGGCTTAATATTGACAGTGCCGGGCCCACTGAACAATGAAGCTATGGGGATAGAGGGAGCTTAGAGGCTGCCTAGCCAGTGGGTATTCTGCAGGAGGTAGTGGAGATGCAGGCCAGGATGCTCCAGTTCCCTATGCCCCGGAGGACTGGCACCATCATTAGGCAGCATCTTCTATAGTCCTGTGGAGATTTAAACCCACCACTACCAAATCCAGACCCCACCCAGGCCCAAGACATCAAAACCATACTGACAGGGAACAATGAAACTAGTGGCAACTTGATTCCCTGCTATTTCTTCACTGGAAGGAGAGACCTGCCAGGACAGCAGCTCAGCAGCTGCACCTTGTAGGTTCCTGCTGTGACAGAGTATTTGGATAAGGTTCAAGGAGAAGCGATCTGCAGGGCTCACCTTATAACATCATAAAATAGGCTGTTAGAAGTTCACTCTAATGGACATACAAACCTTTTTTTATCTAAAAAAGAAGAAGAAGAAGTATAAATAATTACATAATATCATGGCTAATGCATATATATTATTTTGATTTATTAACTGATTTTTCTCTTTTTTTAACCAAATGTATTATAAGAAAAAGAAAAACCTTTTGCATCCAGATCTGATTAGAAAAGTGCTTTTATCCGTTAGACAAATTTATGTTGTAGGCTCGTCTAGTTGCTGTATTTGCATAATGGTCACACTGGGATTTCAGACTAGGCCACTTGTGGGACACTTGCACCTGATCACAGAGACACTATGGCTCTTTGCCAATCACACCTTCGCAGTTGATTCTCCCAATTAAAAAATCACCTGAATTTGTCATCACGTTTATCAGGTTGTTCAATGTCAGTTGAATGTCTGTATACTCAGATTTTATCGTCTATCCTAAATTGTTGTTTGGATCGAAAGGGGATTTTGTATTGGGGGCCCACAGATTACTGCCGTTGATTAGTGGTTGGGTGTAATCCTTTCAGACCCTCTCTCTCCAAAACACCCCTGGGATATGCCCATCTCCCAGAGGACCGGCAGCATGGCAGATGGACCCCCCCCCTCCCTCCCTTCGGCCCCCTCTAACAGCACAACGAAAAACACTGTTGATGTCCTGGGACGGAGGTTGTAAAGTATCCTGAATATGAAACCACAGGCACCTTTGTTTAATGGCTCTCTCCCCACTTAGTGAGAATTGCCCTCAGGCCTGATTCCCATTCTGTAGGCACATTTCTGCTCGATTGGAATGTTTTCCAAATCCATTAGCCCAAAGGAAGAGGAATAAGCTGCAAACAATCTACTCATATTTTGGAGATGAAATGCTGCCTGATCTTATCTAAATGCCCTTTGTGATCCAGGAGACTCTAATTTATTGGCACCATATGGATATAACAAGGGATTTTCCAGAAAAAAAAGGTATCAAGTTGAACATGGAATTATGTTCAGACACAACAGGATAAATAAACCGTACACTTTTCTGTGGAGCATGGCTGCACACACACCTTTATTCAGTCTGCCATGCTGAATGTCAGCAGTAGGACGTTCATGTAAATGGGCCGCAGTTGCAAAAGTGTGAAAACTTACAACTGAGCTCTGAGCTCTTTACATTTAGTTTGCACAATTTAATTTGGGAGAAACACTTCATTTAAAGATCTTTCCAAGTCTACAATAAAAAATTCAGAGAAGTCTGCTTTGTAATTGTATTCAGCCACAATGAACAGCAAATGGAAGGAAGACTAAGACGTCTTAACACGCAACATAAAATAACTTGAAATCAGATGCTGCCAGTCGTAGAGAGAAAACTGCATCATACATAGTACAAATGGGCTCAGGACACTAAACTCTGAACAGTGAAGTTGCATCTCTCTCTAGCCTAACCGCCCTGTGCCACATCACCCCAACTAGCATGCCAGCTCCTCTCACAAATCCAAGCTTGCTGCATCTTTTATGCGTACAAGGGGGCTCAGCTTTCAGGAGCGAGCCAGGGAGCATGTGGAGCTTTAATTCCTATTGTATTCGTGCAGTCTTGGTGTGTGTGAGTGTGTCTGTGTTTTAGCAAAAGAGGGAGCGGGAGATAGAGATGAAGAAAAAGACGGAACAAGGACCCATCTGTCAGCACAGTGCACCAATCCCTCCCATTCCACTCGGAGTCCCAGGGGACTAGAGCGCGAGACAACTCACTTGTGGCAGTGGTTTTTTGTACGGAATGGGGTTGCCCCCATTAATACCAACAACAGCACTTAAAAAGCTAAAGTGGGGCTGGTACTCTTTTAGTCGTGAACATAAACTTGTCTTGGACAGCTCATGCCAAAGCTGACAATGCATTTCTTTTTGGCCAATCAATCAAATCAAAGCATACATTAAAATCTGATTTATGTTCACAAAATCTTCATTATTAAAATGCATCTCTTTGAAACACAGTACGTCAGTTCAGTAGACTGTGTAACTTTACTTGTCTACTTTAACTTTACTTGTTGCAAAGATAAATATGTAGAACTATCCCAAGTTCAAATCATGCAAACTCATCAAAAGTTGGTTCAGATCATCTGTGTTCATCATGACCTCTTCCAGAAGGTTGGCTTTCTATGTTATTGCTTAAATGGGAGCAGGACAATTCCCTTTCCGTTAGTCAGTCAGTCATTTGGGAAACCGATGGGGATTGTCGGAGACTGCTAGGCTCCAATTCCCCATGCAGGCTGCAGGTGTGGCGTGGCCATACTCACACTCCTGGGACAGAAGGAGAGTGTATGTATTTGGGGGTGTAGAAGTGCATCCACCAGGGGAGCTTTGGGCACATCATATTAGCCACATACACAAAGGACAAGGCTTATCTTCCTGTCCACATACCTTTATGGCCAGTGCACTGACCAGGAGTGATTAGAGAGGTAGATAAATACTGTTTCAAGCACAAGACATCTACTCGCGAGTGACGCCTCAGCATCCAAGCAACAGATGCCCCCACCCCCCAGTTGCTCCCATATTCAGCCATCTGTTAGCTTGTGTCTAATAAATCGTTTGATAAGTGCCTGTTTTCAAGCGCTTCTTGTCAATTAATCGCGTGATTATATCTTTCCCCCCGGAAATACTGCTCTTAAAAACAAGGAAACTTCACCGGATAGTCGAAAAGGTTCAGTCACGAGCACAGCTGTGCGCAATCGCGCGCACAATTGGGATCAATGCGGGGGCACGTGCGACTCGCGAGACCCCGTCTGTCAGTGGCCGGTTGTAACAATAGACCCCCACTGAGCTGCGGCTCGCCACGCACGACGACTGGCGGGCGTATCTCGTGCTTTGGCATTTGTAGTTAAAAGTGTGCAAAATGACCAATATTTACATAAGATTTGTGAAGCCTAATAAAAGACGTAAACTCACGTCACGTGGACTACGCGTTTGATTCAAAGAGTCTACTGAAAAGTTAGGTTGTACGTGTTTAAAGTTTAAACAAAAGACAAACAAACAAACAAAAACGACATAGAAAGCAAAGCATAAAAGCAATTAGTCATAAGCCAAATGTATCATTGATAATCCAGTAACTAGACGGTGTAGCTGATTACATTTCCAAATGGATTCTCATAAGCATAGCTGATCTAAATGTGTCTCGATCGCCAATCGACTCAGTAATCAGATTGCCAACTCCTTGGGGCCAAATATGACGCTAAAAATTGAAGGAAACAATTGAATGAGTGGTTGAACAGCGCACACACCTGCTCTCCGCACACCACGCTGTCAAAATCACTTAAATACGCACATAAGGAAGAGCGTCTCTTAACTCATTGAAGATCAAGCCCACACTGCGTTTAATGAAGTGTAAAATGTATAATCCAACCGACTAATGAAGAGATAGACAATCGATTACGATGGTTAACACACTCGCGCAGCAGCAAACAGTCCAGTGGATTTTACGATTTCTGTGTTTTCAGATTTGAGGGCAACAACAAGAGATCTTCATTCAAGTCAGATGTGATTGGAAATCTAACAGCAAACTCCTGCGTAATACTGAAATCTGTGATGGGAAATTATTGAGTTTATTATTGAGTTTGAGTTATTCTTTCTTCTTTTATTAAAAAATAGCTTTAACATATATTTCAATTTGCGCGCAATCGTGGTACTTGTAGACCTATAGCGGCAATAATTTTGCAACACAACTTAAAATTAGAAAAAAAAAGTAGGATAAGGCGGGATTAGCAGAAGATTGGAAAATGATTAGTTTTGTTTTAGACATAAATATATTTTTAGATAGTGGTATAAGCAAAGTCACATTTGGGGAAAGAGTCTTATGAAAGGCTGTAAGATGCTAAATAACACTGCATGTGCTCCTTAAACTGCTACCAAGTAGTTCACGGACTTCATGATTAAAAAAAATGTTATGCATGTACCCTGTCTCACTCTCTCGCTCGCTGCACATTTGCCAAAACTTCTGGTCACGAGCACGCCACGCGCGTTTGGATAAGTTGACGGTGGGTGGGGCGGCAGAGGGAGGGACTTGCCGGTTAAAGGCAAAAAGAATATCAGCCCGATCGTGTCATTTGGAGATGAAAGTTCCAAGCGTACTCATGGCCATCTGAGGGAGCAGAAGATTAAGGGACACTGGCCGGTGCGCGAAGAAAGAAACACAGCAGTTGTGGACTTATCACTCTTTTATTAGTCTGTTTAACATTTAAAAATCTGTTGTGAACGAAGCGAAAACGGATCCCAAACAGGTGAGTTGACATTTTATGTCCAAGTCTTGTGAAAGAAATAGAAAAAAACCCATATGGCTCACATTAGAGCTAATAAATTTAACACATGAAATTTTTGCAGAAAAAAACTCTTAAGCTTATTTACAGCTGTGAAAACCTTTCAAATCACCCAAGCATCATCCTATTATTTACAGTTCTATCTTTTTTATGTTCAGTGGGATGTACAGTAAAGACAGAATTACGAGCCCAAAGTTCGCTCTACAAGTTACTTTAAATTACTTTAAAAATCACAAAGTAGGACTTTTTTGCACAACAATAACAAATATTCTTCGTTTCACTTAACATTAAAGTACAAAATAACATTTAAAATGTGATTTTGGGGCGATATAGATTGCTCTGCAAAAAGTATAATAATAATAATAATAATAATAATAATAATAATGAAGGTATTCTAACAGAGAAATGTGTGTGTGTGTGTGTGTGTGTGTGTGTGTTGGGGGGTTACATGTTTGTTGATTTGTATGTTGCCTGTTTAATCTTTGAGCTTTATATACTGAGTAAATCCCGTGGTGTCCCAGATTGACAGCGTCTCTGAAAGACTGGAGAATAACAGCAGGGAACCACTCATCCATCTCATTCTGAAAACAGCCATTTATTCATTAATATCCAAATTTCACAGTGAGATTGATTTGAAATAATTACTGGATTTATTTCAGAACTGTTATGCGACAGAGGTGCTTGCACTTCATATAAGTGATCTGTCCATACTGCCCTGCTGAAATGAGAGCACTCTCAGTCAGTGTGTGCTTCTTCTGGTACCCATCAGTTATAAATAATAATACAATTTTATCACGTTATGGGGAAATAGCCTCAAGGATTTACATTCACAGACACTGAATCCCAAAGTATTGAATTTGTTGTGTGGGCTCTTTTTCTTTAGATCAAAATGATGACCAAATCATTTGGGAAAAGTGGGGATGTGAGTGAGCTGGTGAGCTCCCTCAGCTGGCTCGATGATGACGGCAGCTCACAGGATGGAGATGAAAGCCCAGAATTGACGGGGCGCCATGGCCTGACTGTAGGGGGTCGCCTCCGCTCCTGCACAGAACTGGGTAGTGAGGATATGGAAGAAGAGGAGGAAGAGGAAGAGGATGAAGAGGATGGACCAAATGGAGAAAATGCTCCCAAAAGGAGAGGCCCTAAAAAGAAGAAGATGACCAAAGCTAGACAGGAGAGGTTTCGTGCACGGCGAATAAAGGCCAATGCCAGAGAACGTTCTCGTATGCATGGGCTAAATGATGCTCTGGATACTCTGCGCAGAGTGATGCCTTGCTACTCTAAGACACAAAAGCTGTCGAAGATTGAGACTCTGCGGCTGGCCCGCAATTACATCTGGGCTCTGTCGGAGGTGCTGGAAAGTGGCCAGTCCCCAGAGAGTCATGGATTTGTGGAGATGCTGTGTAAAGGTTTGTCCCAGCCTACCAGCAACCTTGTGGCTGGCTGCCTGCAGCTGGGACCCAGTCCGATGATTCTTAATAAGCTGGAAGACAAGTGTGGAGGTCCAGGAATGGGTAGTATGGTGGCTGGCCATCCCCTCAGCTACCCATCCCCAGGCCTTCCCAGCCCACCCTACGGCTCCCTCGAGGCATCGCACCTCCTCCAAATGAAAGGATTCAAGGGGCCTGTATATGACAACCCCTCCCCTAACGAGTGCAGCAGCAGCACTCCTCCATACGATGGGCCCCTCACTCCCCCACTCAGCATCAGTGGCAACTTTGCCCTGAAGCAGGAGCCATCTCCGCATGAGTCAGAGAGGAACTACACACCCCACCATGCTCACTACCTCTCATCCCACCATTACCCCACGTCCACGACAGGCAGCCTACCAGGGGGGCCTCAGGCCCACCCACTCTTACAGGCTTCTCGCTACGAGTTGCCCCTGGATGTGGCCTTTGACTCCTTTGCTCCCCCTCACCTCATCACCTCTCACATGGGTACCATCTGAAATGTGATAGTACCAGTGAATGAGTGACTGTTATGAATAGCCAGAGTAGAAGCACTGCTCCTGTATAAACTGCTGTAAAAAAAGGATGACTGTGGTACTGAGTGTATAGAGAAAAATGTTTGCTTTTATGTTGTCTAGTACTCTGGGAGAGCACTGAATGCTCAGAGAGAAGACTCATCACCTCAACTCAATCTACCTGAAACATGCACCCATAACATTTATTATTGTATTTATTTCACTTTTGTTTATATGTTAATCTTCTTTTGAACACATTGCTCCGTCAGTTTTTAAAGAGTTGAAGTAAAAATTAGTTTACCAAATCAGATGTCCTTGCTGAAGCATTATTCAGATGCTTATGTTTGAACAAATACTTTATTATTTACACGTCTACGTATAAAAAGAAATTGATCAAAAAGTCCCCCATTGTGCACTGAGGCCTACAGCCAGTTTCCTTCTGAATTTAAGAAAAGCAATGCATTTATTTATACCTGTATTTAATATTTATTTTGATAATGTCTTGTCTGTTTTATATTTTTCTCAGCACAGTTTCTGTTTCACTGTCTTGGGTTGATGCCAGCCACTGGTAGCTGTACTGTATTTAATTTATTTATTTTAAGTCTTTCAGGTACTTGTTCATTTGGTGTCACAATTTTTGTCATACTGTACTGTTAATATTTTGCTGTTTCGCACTTAATTAAATAAATATTCTTATATTATATGCTATTTCCATAGTAACACGTGTGCCATGTCTTTTTGTGATGTTATGCTCTCATCCATTTCTTACATTTTAGTTTAACAGAAAGACAAACGCATGCACTAACTGGCTGTAAACACAAGCTTGGTACAGTGATGTTTTCATTCATTTAGATTTCTTTTTGCGTTTTAGTATTACACTTATATATAAAGCACAGTAGATAATACAGAGATGACTCTTTTTGCTAAGCCCTCACATCAGAGGACAAATTATTTTCATCAACTCGATTACAATTTCAGTTAAATTACAAGTTCTGGTTTTAAAAAATAAATAAATGTGAGTCAGCGACAGCTGTTACATCGCTCTCACTAGCTTTGTGCATCGTTTTAGATGCATCATTTTCAGAATATCCCTGTAATCTGGTCACGATTACCAGCAGGTGCAGTATTGGGCATTTTTCTGTACTCATAAATGCATTTTTACATGCAAAATAAATATTACACAAACAACACAGATAGCTAATTAGTATATTTAGATTTCTGTGGCTCTAAATCATTTTACAATAGAAGAGTGTGCCAACTAAAAAAAAAAAGGGGAAATCAGCAAGACTGGATGAAGGAGTACTTTGTGGCTGGGAAATAGAGATCTGTTGCATGATATGAGTGTGTGCATGTGTGTGTGAGAGAGAAAGAGTCTGTGCATGATGTCATTCAAAGGCTTGCTCCGGGGTTTCTATCAGGTCAGGCGGGAGGCTGTTGTGGGCCATGGGAAAACTGCTCCGGGGAACAGGTGAACCTGTCACAGCTCTGAGCCTCTATCGTTGGCTTTCTCTCCCATGTGTCCCATTTTCCCATGTAGCTCATGCCAAAACACTGAAGGGCAAGAACTCATTTTCCAATAATTCATCCAGTTTTACTGAATGGTAAACTAGCCTGGCTTTTCTTTGAGACACAGCACATGTGTAAGAAGGATGCTATATAGTAGCTAAGAAGATTAGCTTTTATGAATATTAAAATAATGCAGTCTCTACATACTAATGCCATAAATGGGTAAAAAGTTCAGCAAAGCAGAAATAAGGATACATCAATCCAGAGATAATGTAAAGCTGGCAAAGTTCCTAAAACATTTATATCACTCAACTAATGACCGGAGTATCAGTTTTGACTTTCATGATTGTGCTGAGGGACATGATGACTCTTGAAATAAACAAAGAACAGGGCGGCAGAGTGCAAAGATGAAGTGCATGAGTGTATTTATCCTTGTGGTCTTTTGGCCAATTGTTAAAAAAAAAAAAAAAGGGGGAAGGTGCTTTTGGATGCTGTTCTCTAAGAGGACTCCCCCTTCGTTTCCTTCAGCTACCCCTCCAGAGATTTGTCATTTCCAGTCCTGGCAACAGTGGAGAAGGGCTGGAAAAGAAAAGGGAATGATTGTTTTAGTGGGCGCCACTGGTCTATTGTGAACGCAGCCTGTTCTTTCTCTTGACCTGTGACCTGTATTGTTGTTGGGCTCCTCGTTTGGGGAGGTCAGACAGCTGGGGGAACGGTGGGGGGCTGATGGACAGCTGGGCCAATTTGGGGAGAAAGAGAGAAAGAGCAGAGAGTGAGAGCATAAAAGAGAGAAATGGGAGAGGCAAAGGGAAGTAAGTGTGTTGTGGAAGAGTGGAGAAGTGGAGAGAGGAGCAGAGGGCAGCAGAGGTGACCGAGGTCCTTGATCCTCAATTGCAAGTTTGTCCCCTCTGCTGCTGTGTGTCAGCCGTGATGAAGGAATGACACATAGCTCTACACACAGGCAGACAGTGTGAGAAAGTACTCGTAGAGTAGCTGATGCATGCTCTTTGTGTCCTTGCTATTCGGCTACAGCAAAAACAGTGTGTGCGTGTGAGAGAGAGAATGTAGTGGTTATTTTTTTTTTTGGTGGTGGTGGTGGTGTTGGGGGGGCTGTTACGACTTATCCTCCATAGTCCAAATAATACATGAGTGGGTGGATATGGACATAATCCCTATAAATTGACTTTGGATACAAGATTAGAAAACACAGGACAGTCTTGCGCGAGGAGCATGGCGGAGATTTTCATGCAGAAATTTCAGAAATATATACGTGCCATAAGCTTTTAAAATGTAATTTTTTCTTGCTAATTTGTGCAAAAAACCCAAATTATTTTAAAATGGAAAAACCCCCCAATAATTATTGTAATAAAATACTTAAAAATAGTAGAAAGGTTCATAACTTTACAGTACCATATATCACAGGCGTCACACACACATCAAGTGGCTCTTGTCTATAATAAGGGCATGATGATGAGGGTCTAGTAATGGGAAGGGAACACATGCTCTGTGATGCCATCTTGGCTGAGGCGACAGGCAAGGGAACACAACCTGTAGCTCAATCCCCTGGGAGAGTGAGGTCATGTCAGATATCAGCACACAGGGGTTATGGGTCCCATGCTTCAGCTAATGATTTCTCAACTTTAGTACTTTTTATTGATATATGAATATAGCCCAGTAGTTGCTGACAGCATGAGCCTATGTATAGCTTTATGTCTATATAAAGCACAATTTTTCCTCTAATTCACTTCTCTGCTTATATTTTCTTGTTTTCGTGTACAGCATGCCTAATCCGCTAGCTAAACAAGAGTTGCTCACAGTAAAATGAAAAGGTCCTGATCCATAGGAGGTAGATGGAGGGATAAAGCATTGTGATTAAGACTGTATTAATGGGGCCATAGGACATTGGAAGGCTTTAATCAGTGTCTGTGTGCCGATAATCCCTCTGCCTTTAAGCTGAGGGTGAACACAGTGATTCTCCCTCCTCTTGGGCCTCAGCGCACATGCATAAACACACATGCTTGCTTCTGTGGGGTGCATAAGGCAATGGGTGGCTTGGTTGAGATGTGGAGCACCCCCAAAACAGAAACACCCTACACTCAGGAGCAGCTAGGATGACCAAGATGATGGCTGGAAAAAAAAGGTATGGGCAAAGACAGAAAGAGAAAATGGAGCACGGTCTGACTGAGTAAAATAATTTTTAAAAAATGTACTGAGCCAGAGGTTTAACTTCATTTATTAACTAAATTCTAAGTAAGGTGTTGTTAAAATGACAGCTTTCAGTCATAAATAGTCAATGATGTTTTTTTCCCCTCTGATAAAACACTAAAACATCAACTGAAAGTTTAAATATTTATATTAATGTCAGGAAAAAATAATAAAATAGAATTTAAGGGCTCTTTTTAAAATATGAAACATGAACTCAGAAATGGAGGGGGAGGAGGAGAGGAGGAGGAGAAGAAAGAGGGTAGCTCCCAGGTTCATTACCTATGGAAGTGGGTGTAAAGGTGACATTGTGTGCAAGTGGATGAGGGGTGGACCTTCCCCTCCCAGACTTCTCTCCGAGCGTTAGGGTGTTAGAGTTAAAGAGCTTCTAATGGGATCTGGATGCTGTCGTGTTTACCCTGGCCCCCCTGCACACGCCCACTACATTGTGGAAGTTTCTGGGCTTAGGGACACCACAATGGGCTGAGTGTAGGGACAGATGGAGGTCCCTTTGGAACAGGGCACAAAACACAGCCAAGGTAGACGGGCTGCGGTGTCTTAGAGGAGAAGCAGCCAGAAATGAGAGAATATTTGATGAAAAATGAAAATGAAGTGAATGTTTATCTCCCCCCCCCCCTTTGTAATACAATGAACAGTGCAACTCATTGTCCTTAATCTGGCCGTCTATCAGCAAATTCATCATTTAAACACACTCACAGACTGTGGTCCACAATCACAATGGCGTCTAAGCTTCTGTGTCAGCTGGCTTCTTTACATGCCAGTCATTTATCCTTTTTATAATATTCCCATCAGAACTTTTCAGACGGAGACAAGAGCGTGAGACTTTAAAAGTTACATTAACATCATCCTGCCTTTCTCAGTGTATCCATTGCGCTCATGACATCTTTTAATTTGCCCTTTGTTTATGAGGGGTTAAACCGGGTCATATGAGGGGGTAAATGCTGATGTCATTCATTTTGGGCACTATGGAGAATGAGAGGAGAAGATTCAGTGATAGATGCTGATGAAGGAGGGTAGAGGGAGGCACTGGTTGCAGGAGCAACAGATGGGGCCGGACTGGAGAGCCCAGGTTGTAAAGTTTCTGTTAGTAACATCTGTCAATTTGTCCATCTGCTACACTTGCCGCTTACAGTTTATTAAAGAGAAACCTATTTCATGACCAATCCTTTCTCACAGTCATTAATAAGCTTAGAATTAGATCTGCATGTGTCATAGTGCTCTGTGGACTCCTGTTATTTTAAAGTGTGATTTGTTAGGTTTATTCAGGTCTTAAATAACAGGATGAGAAAAGGTGAAAGGGCATCTTCCCAGCTTAGTTATGATGCAGTAATTTAAAATATTTTACTCCATTCCCACAGATAAGCTCATCTGTTACATCTGTGCCACTTGAGGACAGAAGTCATACCAAGCTATTCTCTTTGTTCATTTTCTGGAGCACACATAAATAAGTGGATTGACACAGGATGTGGGTATAAGCCCTGATTAGAGTTACATTAGCAATTACTGCACACATCCCCCTTATGATCCATGTATTCACGCAAAACCACACCACTTACCCAAACACCTCATCAGTAAAAAGCTTGGATCTTTCCCCATACTAACTCAACATACACCTTCATATCCTTTAACTTTTTTAAATGAATGCATTCAGCTTAAAGAACAAAATATAGTTTGAGGAAATATTTTACAACAGCACTGCAAGAAAGAGACCAGAGGAAATTATAAAAGCAGAACAGTTTATTAAAAATGTTACATCACCTATGAGCATTTTACTTTAGTTTTGTCTAAAAATATTCTCTTCAATTTGCTCTGCAGTGAGCAGATAAGAGAGAATTAAGCAGCTGATCTGGGCTCAGTGGCCAGAGTGTTACATTAGACATTAATCCAGAACAGTGGAAGGTTGGGGAAGGGATAGCATCTCTTAATCCTTCACGTCATCCAACCAAGCCTTCCACAAAACACAGTGAGAAACAAACAGAGCCCTGCATCAGTTTCTCTTGCATAAAGACAGGAGAAAAATTAAAATGATTTTCAGAGTTAAACCGTTGTTCTTTAAGTGCAAAACAAACCCAGTCAAGTGCTTATCATGCAACCATCGTTCCCACGCCTTCTACTGTCAGCTGCAGCATCTCTTGAATTTCAGTCCCCCTCAGAGTTAGAGAAGTATCCTGGCAAGCCCTCGGTGCACTGTCCCCCTATATGTAACAGATGTTACTGGGGCAACAGTTGGTATTGAAAAGGAGGGGCTTCAGGCCATCTGTCCAGGGTCAAGGTTTGAAAAGGGGTGGTAGGGATGGTGGCACGTTCAGAGAGATGATAAGTAAGTGTTTGAAAAAAAGAGAATATAGCCCGCATTGTAATCCAGCTCAATGTGCGCTTTCATTTCAGAGTGAGGTGCATTTGTTAAGGTTTTGATGAGAGATTGGGAATTTCAGAAAGTGTATCAGCGTTATAGCAAAACTGCAGCTTTAATGCAAAAGCACCATCTTGTGGTCAAAGACGGTACTGTAAAGAAAGTGTCGCATTCGCCTAAGGCTGAATTTTATGAACTGCTATCCAATCCGACCAGTGAGTCAGGCTGCGGGTTCTTGTTTAACACTCAAGACTGGTATTGAAATAAAATAAGATGCAATGAATAAATGCATAGAATCAGTCCAGCTTAGATTTAAGCTCTGCAACTGTATGGTCTATGGCATCCCTCAAAAAAGCCATCTTCTTGTGCCAGACCTTTTTCTAAAGGGAGAATGTTGGAAAAGGGGGGAAAAAAAAAAGAAAAGTAAGAATTGAGGAAGAGTTAGTGTCTTTGCACACAGCCAACTGATGGGCACTTACGTAGTAAATCTTTAGCCTTTTGTTTTCCAGGTGACAGAATTCAGCCATTGTTAGCTTGGTGAAGTCTTTCTCCATGGTTAAGAAGTCACATTTAGAGCGCCTCTCATGTTCAGACCTTGTCAGATGTACATAATAAGCAAAAACACAATTAAAAACAAAAACATAATGCTGATTATGACTTATCAACTTCATGTAGCAGTCGGTCTTCTGCATATAGGAAACACGTTTGAGTAATGTAGATACAAATTAAATGTTTAACTGCTGCACCCCAGGTAGCATATTTTTTCTTACCAGGGATCATCATCTGGTTCCCAGCCCTCGAGCTCGAGCAGACAGAAGAAGCAGCAGGCAACATCTGGTTCATTCTCACTGGGGCAGTGGACAAACCCAGCTTTGGCCATCTGCAAATGTAAAAAGCAAGAGAGACCATATTGTCTGAACCCTTTTGTTGCCAGGCAGGCCAAGAATTAAGTTTTTTTGCAAAGGAATAAGTTTCATTGAAAATGAAACCTGACGATGGTCTCCTTTTGACTTCAGAGGGTAACATGGCACATGTTGTTGCTCATAAAGCAAGATGTCAGCAGCCTGTTTATCATGACAAGACTAGAAGGTACCGGGACAAACCTGTGCACTGGACACTTGAAACTGAATCTGGCACCTCCCTAACCATAAATTGCACACTGCCAGGCTTTCATAAAAGTATGTAGTGGAATACCAATGATCATCATCAGTTACAATTATGATTCATGGAGATGAGTGTAAATACTCCTGTGTACAGTTTGAACCACCTACACTTAAACTTAATTACATATTACCTTTAAATACTTGGTGTCAATACAAAATGTTAAGTCATATTTAGAAAGCAGTTCAACTATTTAAATAAAAATATTTTCCCAAGAAGTCCCAGTTAAACCAACCTGTTAGAAAATAGATTTGACCAAAGGTAACCGCTGTGTAAATCCATAACACATTGTAGATACAACAAATATGATGGAAACAAGCTAGCTAATCATGTTCCAAAGCATCAAGATTTCAGTTACTTGCAATGGGCGTCATACCTTTTCAGGCGTGCAGTTGCAGTCCTCTCTAAACGGCCAGTCTACAAAACTTTGCTCACGTAAATCATGACTGTACATTTTGCCAAATGAGTAAAACCTTTTTGCCAGCACATCAACGCTCGCCATAATGTCACCAAGGATGGACTCAGCCTGACATGTGCTTAAATCACTGCCATGCACACTTCTGCAGCTGTTTTCACTTTTCACTGATTAAATCCTCCCCAGGTTCAAGGCCGCGAGGATCTGTTTAGACTTGCTTTTGTTCTTATGTTCTACAGTTTTTTGTTGTGAATATCTTTATTATATTAAGATTGAAAGTTGTTATACAAGTAAAACTTTACTAACTTACAACTGTGGGCAAAATTAGGCCCTGCTAGTAAAGAAGAAGAAGAACCACTGCAGATATACATTGAGGGGAAAGCAGTGAATGGGAATGAGTCAAAAGTTCAATTAAAAATCATTTAGGTAAAGAAAACAAACAAACAAAACAAAGCAAAAATTTAACTTGTGAAGTGAGGTTTTCCACACAGACATCTGTTTGTCTTTATTGTTGAAATAAAATTGGCAACCTAACCCGCCTTGCCTTCTCTCCTTCCCTCTGGCTTTGAACCAGCTTACAGTATTAACCACAAATACGATCCAGCATTCTTACTGAGAAATTATTAATACGCTTGAGTTTTTTTCCCCTACATGTGTATGTGTCAGAAACCTAACAGTAAATAGAGACACTATAGCCATTAATGGTTTTTGGTGCTACTTTTAATGGCATGTTTATTGCTGAGAGAGACGGGGGCAGTTTTTTGTCCGCAGTGAGTCTCTGTTACTCTGTAACGCTACCCCGAGGCCCCTGGGTGCTAAAAAATGCTTACATCTATAAACTGCTGTCCTCTCCCCTTCTAACCTTATCTTTCTGCAGAATGCATGGGGAGGTGGGGGTTGCAGTACCTGCTTATTAGGATGTGAGTGTGTGACTCTGTGTATACACACACTCGCACACTAATCACTGGAGGCACTCTAGGAAGTGATGCTGTGTAAGGACATATCAAACAGTAGGCTTTGAATGAGTTGGACATTCACTGTACAGCTGATGTCACATTAAAGCTAGCTCCAGTTGGCCTATGTGGTGGATGACTGCTTACTGCAGAATAGAATTTACCTTTAAATTTCTTCGTGTGTTATGTCGTCACTCTGCTTTTATTTATATCTGAATTTTTGCTTTTTTCATCAGATTTTATTAAACACTGCTGTTGGTTTGAGGTACAGCAGCTGTGCTGTGATCCAGTGGGACCACAGGGTTTATTTAGAGGTTGAAGAATTTGCAGATGTAGAAAGGCTTGTGTGCTTAAGAGTGTTTTGCAAATGTTGGAGAATTCAATCCACATGCTGTACCAAAAATCCTTTCACGGGTGGGTAATTCTCATCTGTTGGTATTGGATCTGACTTCCTCACGCCTTCACTGACATTTGGCTCACCTTTCTGCCCTCTTTGCTGCTGATGAGTCCCCGCTACAGCATTCGGCAAAGGGCTCGCTCCTTCCCCTGACACGACTGCTCTCACCAGGTCTGTCAAGATTAGCTGCTGTACTCTCCTGCTCTCGCTTTGTTTTCACACAGGGCGGACAGTAAGAGGGAGGGAGGAGGTATGATGCAGAGAGGTGGAGGGGAGGTGACAGAGGCAACGTGTATGTATGCGGTCTCTATGTCCACATGTCCTTCATATTACTCAAGTATATGCTGTTTCCTTTCACTGATCGTGGGAATCTTTTCAAAATAATGAGAATTTAATTGTTTTTCTTCTACTTGCAAAAAGCCAGATCAGTTTAATTGTACAAGGATTCAACAAAGGAAATAGTTGTTTCTCATTTTACCTAGCTAGTGTTAGAGACTGGACCCGGTCATTAAGAGCAGGAGTAGCTGAAGTCAATGTGGAGCACAGGTAAGAACTGAACCTAATATCATATCATCGTCTTCTGCAATGTGTCTTCTTCCGTATAATGGCAGAGTATGCATGACTTCTATTTTTCTTCAATATTGCAGCTGTGTGGTGCAGTTTTTGGGTTTATAAATATGCCTTGGTTACCTCAAATTGGATTATATTTGACAAATATGTGAACAGGTGTGCTTGAAGGTCACTGCTTGAAGGTCTTTCCTTTTCTCAAGTATACATCTGTGGAGATGAGCGCTGTCCTGACAGCTCCACCTGTTTCCTGCTGCTCTCACATCCAGACTGAGCTCCACACGAGTTTGCTCAAATTTCACACAAACATTATTCAAGGAATACATATTTGAGTGAAACTTGTCCCCGTTAACGAGTACACCACTTGTGTTTAACTGTTAGAAAAAAGCTAAATAAAGAATACTTTGCACACTTTCTTGATGATGATAGATTAGATGCTAGATTTTAGATGTTATCTGGTTGACCCATGTTGAGGTTTAATAATAGAGGACTGGCTGGAGAGATGATAATTAGTCTAAATAAAAATACACTGCTTATAATGTGTTGGCTTAGAGCAGAATAATGCGAATCATCATAGTAAAATTTCAGGAAAAAAGGAGTTGTGATGCAAGTGTGTGATCTGAATATGGCCGGAAAGAGAGGTGCCCTGTGCTCCTGTGGTGCTGGTGTAAAAGTGTCAGGAAAGTGTGAGAGTGTGACAGTCAACAGCGACATTCTCCACCTCCGCAGGCAAGTGTGGATTCACAGGACAGGCACACCCACCTGTGTACACACATCCACATACAGTGTTCTCACAGACTCTCTCTTTCTCTTTCTGTAGGAGACAGTCATTGA
The DNA here is from genome assembly GCF_964374335.1 of Astatotilapia calliptera. Taxonomy (NCBI): domain Eukaryota; kingdom Metazoa; phylum Chordata; class Actinopteri; order Cichliformes; family Cichlidae; genus Astatotilapia; species Astatotilapia calliptera. Next base: position 35,008,451 of record NC_137441.1, read on the forward strand.
AACTTTATTAACTTTCTTTCTGAAAAGAAATCATAACAATCATCTTGATAGTTTGATCAAAACATGTTGCTGAAAGGTAAAGAAATAAAGCTTTTAAAAACATGGCTACACGGTGAATTATTAAAATTAAAACAAGCTTAAAACATTTTTATATTTATAGAAATACTCTAAAACACTTCATAGTTTAATTCAAAATTAAGGGAGAAAATCTGTACACAAGGGCACATTGAGTGCTTCTCTGATAGTGTGTCTCATCAACTGTTGGAGTAATGGGGAAAAAATGGATTTCATGCTGGTAAGTTATTTTTGTCGTACTGTATCTGGAATGACAGGAAAACATTTTTCTGTTCGTCTGTGTTTTCTGAAGTGGGACAAAGAATTCAAGCAACATGTTATATGGCTGGCCACATTTCCTGCACACATCCACACCTGATCAATAGTCTAAATTTAGTGGGATGATTATCCCTCACATTTGGAAAGTGATATGCCTGTCAGACTTGCAGGCTCAGGCCGATTCAAGGGGAAAGCAGAGGTCCTTGTGCTCCTGCTCAGCTCCACTTACTCACCAGACAGATTGGGTCCTATGACAAACTCATTATTTGGTTAAAAAGAGAAAGATTGCTGTTTTCCTTTGACATGGTGACTTATTTGTCACATTCTAAGGCAAAGCCAAAGTACGCTGATGGCACCTGCCTGGCCGGCTCACTTTTGACTTTCATAGCCAGTCTCTAAATTCACCACCACAGTGACGAGAGGCACCCAAAGCCCAATATGTGAGCGAGGTTGGGCCTGTACATCAGCATCACCATGCAAAAAAACAGACTTTAGAAGAAGAAAAGAGAAAACTAACACGTCTGGAGAGTCACATACTGTAGTGCCTGCAGGACTCGGAGATGAACTATGACTTGAATTTATGATCAAAAGAAGCTGCATTTTGACTGCGCTCGAGCTCTTGAAGAGAAGTGAGTTACAGTCACCATTGCAAATTTCAGTGAGCGTAGATTTATTGTGTGTTCCCCCAGTAGGATAGCAAGAGGAAGACTTATCTTGGCATTATTTGAAGGGTTGAGTTAGATGTGCACGCTCTTCCTCGGGTTTGATATACAGTATTTCTCACAGTCTGTTGCTGAACATCATTGGATGAGTATTTATAAGCCTTTCATACTCAGCAGTCATTCCTTTTGTATCTGACACTGGCCTCAACAGCTTTGTCTGTTCAACAAATCTGTTGTATATATTTTTCCACTTGAGTGAGGTGTATCTGTCTCAGTCTGACAGGCTTTAAGGCCATAACCAGTTGTGTCAGCTTTCTCTTTGGTTCCCTTATTTACTTCTATGTGTGGTGATGTGGCTCTGAGAACATATTAGCCTTTCAGTTTACATGAGATCATTTTACATTTTGGAAGTTTTCCAAATGCTTGTCTAGTACCAGAGCAGATATTCTGTTTATGCTCAAACAGAAGCAAGGCACCCTGTATTAACAGGCTTACACCAATAGAGGGTAGCATAGATTAAACATTAGCTGGAATCCAGAATTACTTCTGCATACTTTGGCACCTTCAGACTCACTTAAAAGTGATGATAAAGTTCAGTATTAGTCTGTTCTGTGTTAGCACTTTAAAAAAGACTTACCACTTAAAAAAAATAGAGATTTATATACAAAAGTCAAAGTTAGCGTAAGCCTACTTTAGATTCAACACAGTGTCCTCAGAGGTAAGTGAAAGCTCGCTGATAGAAACGGCTCAAGAAACAGAGTAAAAGCGAAGTATGTTAAAAATTTTGTAAACAAGTTGCAGGATTGTTGACATCATCCTTCAAAACATGGTATATCAAAGTAAATGTTCGGTAATCATAACAAATATCAAGAGTAATAAAAATAATCTTAAGAAGAATTTCTATATTACATTAACCGTCTTCGAGACTACTTAAATTATTGTACTCTTCTTTAATCCTGCCTTATCTCAACTATTGCACTGACCTATGGGGTAAATCATACAAAATTCAACATAAGACACATAACATATGTCTTATTATTATTTTGCATTACCTTATTATAAATTATTAGTTTGTACAAAAGGCGGGTGTACGACCTTTTAGTTCCCTTTGACCTATGTGTGAAAGTCATTGTGATTTTATAACTTTTGAAATAAAATCAGAAATAATGATAATTATTTTTTTAATCATTGAAGGTACAGATGCAGTTTTTACACTTACATTTTACACTTTCTTGCAATACTTGCAATACTCTATGTAGTGTGACCTAAAGGTTTGTAGCAGTAAAGCACAACTTTCAAACTTGGGAAATCTGACAGTCTCAGGGACACATTTGAATGCAAACAAATTCCTTTAAATGCTTGCTAAAACGACTAAGCACTTTAAAGTTGAAAAACAAAAGCAGTATCTAGCAGTTAATACCCTGCCAATTAAATCTCTATAATTAATTGCTTGTGTAGCGAACAGATGTTTCAGCTGAATGCAACATTGTGTCTGTTTATATACACGGAGCTAATTTTTAGGAAATTCCCCTCCTCTACGATTAGTTTCTGTAATCGGATCACATCGTTCGTGGAAACATTTTTAGAAAATAGTTTTGTAACTATAGACATGCAAATTAAATATGACCATACTTGTTATTTCCTCCACTGATTGTGAAGCAACATTAGAAACACAAGTGGATGGGAGGTGAAATGATGTCAGTTCATTATTCATTATTATCATTCATTATAACAGGTCCCTGGTGGCATAAGTGTCTCTCTCATCGAGAGGTGACAGAGATTAGCTTTAGAAGGCTCTATGAACAAACAGAGGAACCAATCGTAGTAGAGCAGCTTCCTCCCTTCTTGCTCTCTTTACACAGTGTTTCTCTACATCACCTTTCTCCAAACATACCAGTCCAATAATACCATCTGTCCTCTCCCCAGTGGCCTTCACCTTATCCCTGAGCTTCTTACCCCTGTCCCCCTCTCCTGCCGTCTGCTTTGCCCTCCCTTCTTCTTCTTCTTCTTCTTCTTCTTGTCTTTGGACGATACAGGATCTCCATGCTCCAATTTCACCCTCTCATCATGACATCCATTAAAGTGGCGCTGGGCCCTGGGCCCCTGTTGGCCCGACAGCACATTAGCTCTCGGCCCATTGAACAACAACAAGGACCGGCTCTGAATTATTGATACCAACACAACTAATGAGGAAACACTATCTCAGCTCTTTTGCTGACACACAAACACACACACACAAATGTTGACGGAACAACTTGCAAGCACAACTATATTAATAACAACTATTGTTCCAGCTGCTAGTGCCACATTTTCAAAAACGAATATTTTCTGTACTCAGTCCATTTCCTGCAGACGTAATGTATGTCTGCGTGGTTTGTCCAAGGAGCCAGAGGCTAAAATTCTTCTTCTAACCTGTCTGTTCCTTTGCACTTAAAAAAAAAGCTTGTTCCACATCAGTAAAGTCCATTATTTTCTCTGCTGGATGTGTCAGATCTTGCTTGCAGTTGTGAAATTTTCTGTGTGTCTTTAAGAGCTACCATATGTTCCATAATACCATCAGTTTTTAGTCATTGGATTTTATCCAAACGTAAGAGTCTGTAAGAATTTGAGTGGGTGTTTGTGGCACCTAAGACTGCCAGTGTTTACATACAGTAGCCTAAACGTATGCAGTGGAGCTGCTGTAAAGAGAGGTATTGGAGGTGTCAGCCAGCCTCCTTAGTATTCACTCCAACACCCTGTGACTCACAGCCTCAGCCTGAGAGAGTGAGAAGGGTAGTGGTGGAGCTAGAGATAGAAGAGAAAGAGGGAAAGAGAGAGCAGGACAAGAGGAGGCACAATGAACATCAGGCAGCATTTTCTGTAGCCCCAGGCTCACGTGTTTATATCTGTATGTGTTTGCAAGCATGCCCGCCCAAGGGGATTAATTTTTTGACAGCTTTGTTAAGCCTTCTCTTAAGCGCTGAGCTTCTCAATAACATCGTGGCTGTGTGATTTTCCGAATGTCTCTCTGTGATTTCTCTTCACAAGGGAAGCTGGAGAGAGAGACAGAAAGAGAGAGGCAAAGACTAGTGCTCAACATGACAGCAGGCATTCTTTGAGTGGCTCCTCGGTGTGGAGGAAGTGGACCATAAGAAGCTGGCTGTGAAGCTCCTCTTCATTCACTGACTGCATTGCATTGGTCGATAGTTAAATTTTTCCGCAGCCCATTTTCTGTGTCCGACTCTGTCTGTCTTTGTCTCAATATTCAATCCTTCTGGTTGTCTCTTCTTGTCACTCAATGTCTCTTCATTCCTCTGTCAGTTTGTATTTAGTTTAATCTCTGCCCCTCCTTCTTCTGCTTCCTCCGGTCTGTCGCTTTCTATTTCATCTCTCCTTTTTGCTTGCTCCCCCCCAGTCCCACTCCCAGTCTCAAGTCTATCCCCTTTGATGAAACCACAGATGTTGATAAGAATGTGTAACTTTGTCTGGGTAGGTTGAAAAGATGGAGGGAGGAAAGGGAGAGAAGCACAAACGCGCACAGCGTTAAGGTTAATCCCCTTACAAGTCCACACACACATGGAGTCAAAGGGTAGCGAGGCGGAGGTAATAAACAGCGAATGCAACAGACAGAAAACCAGGCTCACTGTGAGGGGGAGATGGGTGAGGAGAGTGTGGCAAATAAAAGTGAGAAATTGGTTTTGGGAGACAGCATTTTCAGTCAAGCTCTGTCTCCCCTTCATGACTTCCACTCTGCATGATGACAAGTGCCTGCTGCTGTTCCCATTGGTCGAACCTGCCACCAATCAGAGCAGAGGCATGTAAGGTGCCTTTAGGTTATATCCAATCCCTAAAAAACAAGGAGCAGAGAGAGGGAGAGAAAGCCAGAATGGGAAAGGGAGTTGTGTGCTTCATAGAGAGAGACCAAAGCAGATGTTGACTTTAAAGTAGATCGAACTGCTTTCCTTTTGAAGTGATACAGTAGACAGGAAACTGATTGTCAGCTGTTTGTTGGAGACCACACCACAATTCCTCCTGGCTGCTGTGGAGAAGAAGATCTTGGCTCTGTAGTCTCCCCCCTGCCAGCGTGATTGGCTGTCACACTTTAGGCTCCCCCTTCTCTCTTTTTCTTCTTCACTCTCTCTCTCTCTCTCTCTCTCTCTCTCTCTCTGTCTCCTCTGTGCTGTCCTGAGGCTTACCTGAGCCACCACTGCAGAAACAGAGGACCCCCCTCCTCACACACACACACACACACACACACTCGTGCTGTTTCTTTCTCACACTCAGTTTTTCACCTGGATAGAGCAGGCGCAAGGGACGGCATGTGCAGCAGCAGCAGCAGTCTCTCCTCACATCTAGCGCTACCTCTCTGAGTTGCCTCTTTCTGGAGAGTGGAGAGCAACTCTGAAAAAGACATTTTGGAGCCATTGTACACTTGGAGAAAACAGGAGAGACGGGGGGCAGTGAGGGAACACTTGTCAACCCAGGGACACCAAAGGCAACGCACAGCAATGATTTTGGGTGAGTTGTTGCTTTTTGGTGCATCGGATTTTAGAAGACATCAGTCAGGCTGTTGAATCACTAATCCCTACTTAAACTTGGCCACCAGCAGCTCTGTTTTATTTATTTTTTTAGTAGTCTGCTTGGTTTTGATTGCACAGAGACATCTGTCAATACCAAGCGCCTGGGTCAACCTCTAAATTACAGATAGTGTTTGTAATTACGCTAATAGTGTGCCATTTATGTGGCAGGTGTGAGTGATGACATAGAAGGTCAAAGCATTTGCGCTGGACTGTATCATTATGGTCTGTTTGGTCACATGACCAGACTCCACCACTCTCATGTTCTGTCAGAAGGGGCTAAGTGACAAAGATGGTTTCAGCTGAACTTGGTGATAACTGATGTCATGCGGTTTTATACAAACAGTCAGTGCAGAATTCGTGACTTTCTTCTGATGATTTGTTACTGTGGCACTCAATTTCTCCTCAACCTTGCATTGCTGCCATCCTGATTAATGATAAGCGTCCAAGTCATCAAACACATTTTAAAAAGAAGATTCATTCCTTAGCATGCAGGAGAGTATAGATTCCAGTTACTAGACATTGTTGTGAGTCAGCCAGCACTTTCTTCTTTAGTATGCTGGTCTCATAGTGGCCATGTCTAGGAGAGGGGATTCTGTGTGGTCTGTGTGCGCTTTGCATTCGGCTTGTAGATTCATACAGAGGTTTTAAAAGGAAATTCGCTTGTAAAAATGTTCTAGAGTCTTCTTATTTGCACATGGCCATGACTGTGAAGCCGTGTGTGCTTATTGCCCATGTATTACTTCGAAATGTGTGTGTGCGTTGATGCACGCTCTCCCGGAGAGGCCACTTTGTTTTAACGCATGCCTGGGCTGATTCAGGCGCAGTTCTGCTTCTCTGCTCTCCCGGCAGGCATGTTTTTCAAGCAGATAACTTTAATGATTATGGGGAGTCATGCAGTCTGAGGTGTGGGAGCTCAAAGTGTGTGTGTACCTGTGAGCTAAAGGTTTTCAACCAGTCACTAAACTTTTTTCGAACAGCCATCAAAGAGATAACTTTTTCACTTTGGGAAGGTTTTTAATTTTTGTTAAATAACATTAAAATTTATCTCTATTTTAAGGGTTATATTTTGCACTTCTGAAGCTGGTTAAAAATGAACAATTCCTCGACTTGAGCCTCATGTAACAGACAAGTACTGTCTTGATCAGGTTGCAGGTGGTAGCAGCTCCCGTAAATGATATTTGGGTAGGATATCTTAACACCAACACACCCCCCCCCCTCAACTACAACTCTGCTGGTTGAGGTTAAACTTTAGCGTAGTCATTGGAGTGTGTGTATTTGAATTTTGATGGAAGCAATATCACACGGAACGTAACTTCTGTTGTGCAGTAACATAAATTTGGCCTCTGCATAAAGACTGATGTCAGTGTTAACTGGTTACGCCACAGATCTTTTTTCTATTTTACAGAAACGGTGATAATGAACTGTGGCTCTAACGTTCAAAATCTGTGTGTTTCTCATTGCATCTAATGATTTGTCAAACCTTTCCACTTCACACCTGCCGAAAAAGCTGACCCAAGGCTTCTGCTTATTAAGTTGTCACTCAGATAGGCATCTTTCATTATTTCTGTCTGAACACTGAGATTTTCTCGTGCCTAACATTCTGCTCCATTTGCATGATGATGTGGCTACTGAGTGATTTGACATTTCTAGCTTTCTTCTTCTGAAAAGGGTAATGTCATTGTAATGACCTTTACAATTCTGGCACTGGTTGATGTCGACCTCCAATCAGCAAATTTCCTGATTAAGCTCCCTGATATAAATCTGCAACGTTGTGATAACATATCTCAATTGGAAATGTGTGTCGTTATAAAAATGCAGTTAAAGAAAGAAATGTGTTTTTGAGTATGCCTGCGAGAACCACATGCTCCAGCGATTGTGTCTGCATGGCTACTGGTGTTTTTCTCTTTCCACTGTTTTCTGTGACCTTGAGCAAACAACCTTTACCAGTGCGGCTCTGTCCCTGATGCTGTACACAATTCTATTGTCATTAGCTTTGTCGGCATTCTGGAGGCCTGACAGAGGCTTTTGGCTGCTGTAATAGTAATGACAATTCTGAAGTTGATCATTGCAATGGCAGTGTGCTTATATACAAAGCTGCAGGCAGCCAGCATAGCTGTCTGTCTGCTGTCTGTCTGTCTGTCTGGCATGGGCTCTGCACCGAGGTATTGGTATGAGACTGCTGCTGGTCAGTACATGCGTGTGCGCGCATGTGTGTGCGCGTGCGTGTGTGCATGTCTGTGCACGTGTGCATGTGTGTGTTTGTGGATAAAAAAGAGAGAGAAACAGCAAGAGAACAATGGCGACCTAATAACGAACATGATCGCTGGGCTCCTGTTAGTGTAGAGCTTCTCAGTTGACTGTGGAGTCATGGTGATCAGCCGCCATGATGTCTAGCACAAACCATCTACGCCTGCAGTGAGTTCCTGGTGTGGAGTCCACATTTAGACAGGAACTGTCTGTATTGCCCTCTTACTGTCACCAGATATTGCATGGTGACTATCTGACAAGCATTCCTGGTAAAATCTACTTTGTTAGCATCATTGCAAAGTTTTTGGGGGAGGACCTGTCATGTCATGAGCAGTTCATGTTTAAACGTTGCTTCATGTCTCATCTGTCTTGTCTGTTTGAGTCAGATCTGACCTCCCGAGCTCAGGGCCATGCAGCCGATCTGTCTCTTTGTTTTTGTGTTTGAGCATCCACTCCTACCTCATCTGTCTCCATAAAGTTTATCTTTCTGTTCCTGTCTGCATAGCTATTGCTTTTTCCATTCACCGAGCTCTGCAACCCCCTTCTTTTAATTGACTGCACACACCTGGTTCCAGAGGTCAAGTCAAAGACATCATAAAAAAATGTGTTTGAGCAGATCAGCAATGCCCCCCATCCCCATTTTCTTCATGACTGTGCTGCTCTCTTTGTTTATGTCAAAGTGACATAGTAATTATAACTCATTAATGAGCCAGATATTTGGTATTCATGCCCCAGTATTTTTCCTCTATGCTTCTTTGCATATCCAAGACATAAGGGGAATACTTGAGAGCTGCTGGAACTGCAGGAATTCTGCAACCCCATTTTCTACCTTTCTGCAAAGTGGACCTCTGGTTTCACCAGTTTGTGTTGTAGAATATCATGATGCCATTCAGCAGGAAGAGGTAAGACTATGGCATTGTGCTGTGTGATCTGTGTGATGAGTAGCTCAGTGTGCTTGACCCACTTCACCTTTATAGCTGCTCTGCATACCAAGGCACAGAATAAAAAAGACTTATTCCCATGACAGTAATTACAATATGCCACAAAGGTCAGGGCTGACCTGGCATGTAAGATAAATGTGGCACTCATTTGTAGGGGGACTGTATAATGTGTGTGCAAGGGATATTAGGTGGATATATGTGTGAGCAGGAGCAAGTAGCAGGCTTGCCACTTCTTTCTTTAAGTCTAGCTCACCCCTGGTTTGTGGAGATCCCTCTTCCATCAAAAAGCTGCTAGGTCTCATCCCCTCCCTGCCTGGCTTTTCTCTGTTGCTCCATTTGTTTATGCTGGAGTGACTGTGTGTCAGCAGGTTGTCAATACTGTCTGTAAGAGACTCTAATGAATAGGCCTATTATTGGACTGGTGGGATGGAAACCCATTGTGTTTGTTTGTGTGTGCGTGTGTGTGTGTGCACGTGTGTGTGTGGCACACTGCGGAGCAGCAAAAGGTAAAGGTGTGTGATTTCCTGACTCCCATGTTTCCACTGGTCTCCCCGCAGTGCCCTGTATTAAAGGTTTTTTTTAGTGAAAATTAGAATGATCCTGGAGTAAACATAGTATTTTTTTGTGAGTTATAGTCATAAAGTAAAAAAGCAAACAGTGAAAATAAAACCGATTTGTGCCGTTTATGAAGCACCCACTAGGGCCCACGGCACCTGCCACCACTACCAAAAAAACCTGGCGCTTTGCTGCTGCGCTGTGAAGCACAGAAATGCACCTGTGCGTGATTATGGTGTCACATTAGTGCATTCACCAAGGCAAGCTGGCTGACTACTTACTGGGAATCCTGGGGCTACAAGACACCTGGGAGTTGAAGCCTGGAAAATGTTCTGTATGCTTCAACAGTCTGTCTGATCACAAAGTGGAAAGAGGCACAGATGATTCTTCACACTGCAGCTCTCTAGTGTTTTCAAAGAGACAGTGTTGCCTTTATCATGTAGAGGTGTAATATTTTTTGTCATCTATTTTCCTGATGTCTTTGCTTAATTGTGCTCTTTTTTTTTCATGACAAAGCTTACTAATAACTTGATTGCCTTTTATTTTATGTTCATGAACTGTGACTTTCTTTTCTTTAGGGTTTCCTGTGTGCAACAAAAAATTGTTAATATGTTTATTTACATTCCCTATGCAAGGTGGCTTAACATTGCACAGGTGTTCTCTTTTGCCCATACTGGTATTGAATCACCTTGTGTCATACAGCTGCTTTGATGAAAGACTGGAGATCAAAAGCTTTGCTTCCTTTTTAACACTGCACTGCCACTGGTTAAATATTTAAGTAATCAGTGTTTTTACATTACATGAAAATATAAAAAATCACATTTCAGCTCTCTCTTCAGTACTCTCTCTCTCACTATAAGGGTTAGTGAATCATAACTGAGTTCAGAACAACTCCTGTGAAAATGCTGAGCACTTACATGGCACTCTGTTATGCAATGGTTTATTTTATTCATCTCTAACATAATTTGAAATACTTGGACTATTAGGACAGTGCAGTGACATAAATCTATAATAAGACCATTTTTATATTCACTGCTTGTTGAATTTTTGATTTAATTGCACACAAATTCTGCAAATTAAATTGAAGAGATTTGAGTATTCAGTGTATACTGTTATTATCTGATTCAGCAGTTTGTATGTCATATATGAAATCGTGAAATAATTCCTATACTCAAATGTTTATTTGATCTCTTATTCCTTTTGTTATCTCCTTACTGATCACACTCATGTATAGAAAGAATCAAGCATTTATGATGATGTAATGATCTGATAATTCACTTGCAGTTTTGTAAGGTTCAAACGGCAGCCAAGTGTAAAAAGGTTGAGCAAAGCTAACGTTTGGCTGCGAAAGATGTTGCATTAATCATGCCTGTTCTATTTCTGTGTGCTCAAACGAGAAGAGAGTAGAAGTGGAGGGGGAAGAGAACGAGGAAAGCAGATAGATAAAATGGAGTGAAAAGTGTCCTCATGAAAGAGAATTAGCTCTTTCCAGCTCTGGGGGGGAAGAGGAAATTCCTCTGAGTGCTGTTGAGATAGGGTTTCACACAAAGACAGAAGAGAAATCAATTGAGTTGCAGCAAGGTCATTTCATAGGAGCATGGCTAGCAAGGAGGAAGCTAAAGGGTAGAAGGAGGATCTCCATGAAGCACAGAATGAGAAGCGGGATTGAGTGAGTAGTGTAGGAGGACTGGGACCTAAGTGATAAAGAAGGAAATGAGAAAACAGTGAGATGAGGAACGCTGGATGTGGGGTGGAGTGACAATTCTTTGGTTACAGCTAGGCTAAAGGGTGAAATCCATGCTTCCTTGTGACAGCAAACATGGAGCACTTCTGTCTCTGTATCATCTGACTCATACCAAGAGGAAATATGAGCAGTATATCTAACATACTGCTGTCCTAAAGCTCTGGCTGAACTTCACTTATAACCACAAGGACATGTCCTCACTATGGTACCTCAGTCATCTAAACAAATCTCACTTTGCTCAACTACATACTGCTGGGCACACAGACTGAATGAATGCTACCAGCGTTTGGTTCCAAGAAGCCTTAAGCTAGCTTTTAATCCTTAATGTTACATGAACAGCTCAAAATAGCTTAAATCTCCACCCCTAACGCCTTCCCTCTGCCAACTAAATCTCTTCCAGCATGTTTAAATGTATGTATGATGCTTGATCATGAGTAGCAGAAAGGCTGGGTGACAAAAAGGCGTCAGTAGGTTGAGCTCCGACCTGCCCTCTGTGGAGTCTTGCCCATTGACAGCTAGTGTAGCTAGAGCTATCAGAAGGGTTTAGCGCAGTCTTGGATGAGTGCCGGGGAAGCCTCACTAGCAGGTAGTTATGGAAACCGCATGGCGTAGGTCTTAACACAGGCGTCTGGTATGCACACCTGTCTTTGAACAAGTTCTCCCCTGAACATGCGGCCCTACCCCTAAGTAGGAAAGCGGGAGGGATGATAAGGGACTCTGCCGGGACCTGCACCACAGCTCCCTGCCTTGGGGGTGCACAGGGAAGGTAAAGAGAGGTGTGGATTAGAAGGCTGTAAGGGACGCAGGGGTGAAGAGGTACCTGAGGTCATTCATGTGAGTCGTGTATCTCATTGAAAAAAACACCTTTTTGCATTTATGCATGTAAAGATTTTCCACTGGGCAGCTTTGCCTAATGCAGCAGCAGCAGCAGCAGCAGACACTGTTGTGGGACGCACAGATGGAGGAATGGTTGCTTATATATTTAACATAACTTTCAGCTAACATGCAGTGGCAGTAAATGTAGTTCAAAAGAGAACTGATAAAATGTAACAAATGGAACCGAAGAGGAAGGATGGAAACAAACATTTCCATAAAATTAGCATAGTCAGGATTGGTGCACTTGTCCCAGTGAGACAGGAATTACCGCATGAACATAAGCGACTTCACATTACATTTGTCAAATCTGAATAATGGTGGTTAATGTTTGGGCTTGTAGTGGTTTTGCTTATTAACTGTAGCATGAGACGTTTGACAGCACAGCAAAGCAAAACATTTGCCAGCCCGTACGCTATAAAAGTAACATTTCTGCCTCCAGCCTAAGTTTTCTCATTTTCACCTGCAACCGTTTGTGTAAATGCGAGGTTTTATTTACAGTAGCGAGAAGATGGCTTTTGTGTTCGTTCTAGGCCAATAATCACCAAGCAGCCACTGCCACAAATCTTCATTAGAAGATTAGCCTGCAGAGAGACAGCTTGTGTGTATTGTTTATTTATTTTGGGGAGTTTTGCTGTTATTAGTGCTGCTGCATACACCAACATCAGCCTTGGTTTCAGACTGCTGCCAGTTAGAATTTGTGAATATGAGCAAAATTCACCTGAGACTCGCAGTCTTCAAAACACATGCACACCAACAGTCTGTCCTTGTGGTGTTTTATTTTTCAAATCCTTACCCTCCTCTGTCTGTCTGCATCTTTCCCATGCATATGCTCAAAACAATATATATATATATATATATATAATGCTGTCAGCTTGCTCTCTTAAGGTGCATCAGCTGCCCAGCAGGTACTCATACTCAAGACAGAACAAATTAAGGTCACAGCAGGGAGAGGACAATGCCATGTGTGTCTGTGTGTGGGTATATATGTATATTTTTTATATATATATTTTTTTCCTTTTCTGACCTCCAAACAGTGGCATGACTCCAGAGAGTGGTGTTGTCAAATGGCTCCTGTCCCACTCAGAGGACACTGACCCTCACTGCACCATTTTGCAGGATAAAAGGTGCCATCCCCCACATTTGACTTCAAACTAGGAAACAGAGTGACGACTGAAGACCGTGGTATTAAATTTCCCTTTTGTGCCTGCGATTGTTGTTTCTCATCCTCAGCTTTTAGTTTCATTGTACCTCTACTAAGAAAACCTATTGTGTTTAATGTTTAAATTTAATAACACTTTCAAAGCGGTGCCAGTTTCAGCAGCACCTGCTAAAAACAGAAAAATAAAATCTTTTCTTGAAATTGCCTTTTTTTTCTTAATTCACACACCATACTAGATAAATAAAAAAGGTAAGAAAGAAGTAACAGAAGGACAAGCTGGAAACTGAAGCATCTTCTATCATCTGCAATCAGCAGTGTTGGGAAGGTTACTTTTAAAATGTATTCCACTACAGATTACAGATTACATGCCCCAAAATGTATTTTGTAACGTATTCTGTTACGTTACTCAATGAGGGTAACGTATTCTGAATACTTTGGATTATATAATCATGCTTTTTACAACTACATGAATGTGTGAATTATTACTTTTACTGAAGGTTACTCGCCATACGCTCGTCAGGCACTCTTTTTGGCTGCAGTGGTTATTATTATATTTACATGCTTCCAGCTCCCGTTTCTGCTCGGTGACAAATCGTACTTTTCCACTCTCCTTTCCCCCCCTCCCTCGCTCACAGAGTTGCAGTCCATTCTCCCTGCAGCACGGACTACACTGCCCATGAGGCTACATGCTATGCCTGTAACACTCTGCCTATTGCCTTCATATTAAATCATTTTTATGAATATTTTTTTTAAATATTGCTTCACATCATTATGGGCGGCGAGATTGAGACACGGGCATTAGAGCCTCCTAATGCGTGTTTTGTTTGGGGCGTGGAAACCAGAAATAGAGAGGGCATAGCTGAACATATGAAACAGGAAAATACCGCCGTGTAATCCATTTATTTCAGCAAAGTAACTGTATTCTGAATACCACCTTTTTAAACAGTAACTGTAACGGAATACAGTTACTCATATTTTGTATTTTAAATACGTAACGGCGGTACATGTATTCCATTAGTCCCCAACACTGACAATCAGTTTTATTCTCCTTCACTAAAAAAATTTGTCATATTGTCCATATATGTGTGGGTCCTAACTACCACATTGTGGACCTCGACCCGTAGCTGCTAACTGGCTTAGTTTAAGTGTTTTCACATCACACAGCTGAACGCTAAAATTATGACACTTTAACAACTAAGTTCCTCTCTAAAAATATTTTTAAAAACCCTTTTGATTCCACTGTTTTATCCTTTATCCACTGGCAGTTTTTCACCCGGCCCTAAGCATGAAATACTTGACCCATTTCACTAGAAACCAAAGATGACTATTGATTTTAATCCTTTTAGACCAGCCTTGTATTCTTCAGAGCGCTGAAACAGGGCTGGTCAAAGTAACTAATGACCTTAACAACAGCCAACTGTTCGCTGCTAATTTTCCTCAATTTTCGCCCAGTCTTCAGTCAGTCGGAATCATGCAGATTTATTGGACAGTCTTTTTTTTATTTATCATTTATCATTTGTTAATGATAAATGTTTTTTTCTTCACCTATGCCGCCCACGTGATATGTTCCAAAAGCCTCTATCCATAGCCATTTCCCCCCCTCTGTCTATATGCTTCCACTGGAGCATATTATTAGAAAGCACAGTATTGATTTTTCTTTTCTATTTATATTTGCTGCATCTTCTACTGTAGCTTCCATTTAAAATGACTATACAAAGCAACCAAAAACACCAAATCTGTCATCTTGTCTCTCTGATTACTGCCGTTCTGCACACTAGCTGGACTATTCAGCTTTATTGCTCCATTGTTCTTCTTCATGCTGATCTTCAAAAGGTCTTAGTTGCTTCTTTAAATTGTCACATCTAGAATATTGCAACTCATTATATTGGATTGTAAGATTTTGATTTTGTTTGTAAAGCTGCAGCTTTACAACCATGTGTGAATCCTGAACTCCTCAGCTAGGGGTTTTATTTCTATCCATACCTGTTTGCTTCTTTTCTTATTAATATTTTAAGTAGCTTCTATTCTTTTGTGTAATGGTGAGTTTAATGCAAAATCATTATTATTCCTACAGTATTTGTATATATAGTTGTATATTTATTTAATTCTTTCCCACCTCTGAATGGATGAATGTATGAAGTGATAGATTTCTTGTGGTTTTATTCTATTTATTTTGCTCCTTTCCATCCACCTACCAACTCTTGACATGAGGTTGCTTGGTTATCACACTGGCTGGTCCTGGTGGGTCCATAAGTTCCAGAGGCCTTGTCTCTGCCAACCAAAGCCTCAGACCTCTCCTCAAGGGCAGTATCGTATTCTGCCTGACTGTGCGTGCCTGTGTAATCCATAGCTGCAGGGAGAGTGACCTTCACAGCAGGCAGCCTCGCAGCAGGTTGCGTCGCATGGGCTCAGGAAAGAGGACAGGCTGGACAAAAAGGGTGCTGAGGGCAGGACACAGCAGTTCTTAGATAATTAGCCTTTCTTGTTACATTTTTCTACATGTTGGTTCTTCTTTTCCTAAAGGAGCAGATATATATTTTAGAACATTACATTTCTGTGGGACATGTTTCGGTGTTTCCTTTAAATACATTCCCTTTAATTGCTCTAAATTACAGTGAGTGCCACTTGCTTTCGGCCCTTTAAAAAAACTTTTGTATCATTCACTTTGTGCCGCAGATATTAGGTCCCATGGCTTTAAATGGTGGAATGCCCAATCTTGAACATTATGAGGAAATAGATTCATCACCACCTAGTCTGTCTTAAAACTTTCTGCAGTTTGCTGTCTCTAGGACAAAATGCTATTTATGATGTAAAATTTGCTGTCTGCGTCCAGTGCACACTCCTGAAGTAAAGGTGAAGCCACAGCCGGGAAAAAGTTATTGACAGTTATGGGAGGAGATGACGCAGCCAAATAAGTCTCTGCTCATGAATGATGCATGTCCTCACTGGCCCTGACGGAGAAAGAGAGTGAAGCTGGATGACAGCTGGGGTGCTGTGTGTGCATGGTGCAGAACAAGGTGAGACTCTTTACTGTACAGCCCAGCGCCCTCCCTTCCTGTCTGTTCCCTCTTTCCTTCCTTTAGTTTCTCTTATCCAACTACACACAAATATACACAAAATTGGGAGGCGGAGCTGTTACTCTCCACAGTCTTCGGTGTTCCTGTATAACCAAACACTGACCTTTACAATGCTCTGATTTCCTGCGTTCTCCTACCCTTTGCTCTGTCACTCTTAGAGACCCGCTCTCTTTTCTCTCCCTCTCACGGAGCCCCTCTTGTTCATCAGAAACAATCATTGTGTTTTTCATCTCACTGCCCTGCTCTGCCGCAGTCTGAGCCTCCAATAGCAGGATGGAGAGAGATGAGAGTAAAGGGGGTGGGTGTGGGAGGTATGCAGCATGCAGGGCACAAACGGGAAAGTCTACATAATGGTTTGTTGTCGTCATCACTGTAGCGTCACAGCTGTCTATCCTTTTAGCAGCAGCTAGAACACAAACGCGCAGTCTGCATCATCGGCATGCCATGGAAACTCAGTATAAGAACAGAAACAGACATGATTTAAGAACTGTGGTCAAACCTTTAGAAACTACAATAGCAGCCTTCGATAGACACATGATTTTTGGTCAGAGCACGTTTGCATAAAATGGGGAATCAAATAGAACTGAAGAGAGTTGTGTCATCTGGTTCTCTTGGTCTCCTTCTTTAGATAAATGCACCTGCATACATATGTCAGCATTGACCTTAGGGGAATCTGAAAATCTCACGTGTCCTGTTTGCTATGTTTGAGATAGTTGAGAAAGGGTATAACTTGGAGGATAATTGCTGGTGACAAACTACCTCTTCAGACATGGCTACATTGACTTGGATAGAGTATTTGTCCAAGGGAACCTAACAGTGATAGATCTAAATACTTTACGAACGGACCCAGCGAGCATCTGAATAAAACATTGTGCACGGGAACCACATCACTGGGGAAAGCCATTAATTCTCAGATTAGTAGCAAGTGGCTAATGTAGTCCATCACTGTGTAAAGCCGCGTAGCCCTGCACCACCCAAACAAACACATCAATCTGACTAACAGTGTGTGTCAACATGCTCCTTGATTACCATGCTAAACCCAGAGCAACCCACAGGAGCCCAAAGGAGATCATTAAAATCTAACATGCACACTTGAATATAGCTTCAACTCAAAATTCATTTTTTACACACACACACACACACACACACACACACACACACACACACACACACACACACACACACACACACACTTTCTCTAATATTCGAAGTTTACAGGCCAAAGGTAAAGTGGTGTGCAATAGCAACGCTCCTGTTGTGCGTTGCTATTGCACAGATTCCTCCGTACACAGAAACAAATGATGCATCTCAACAGTTGATATTCAGGCACAGATTTTATAGCACTTCAGCAGTAATGTCATGTAAATGTGTTGTGAGTGTCAGAGATTTCGTGTTGTGTTAGTGGAGCAGAGTATGCCTGGAGGGTGCAGCAGGATGAGGGTGTGCGAATGTGTGCGCACGATTGAGTGTCTCTGTAGAGTGCTTAGTCTTTAGGTGTTCTGTGTTTTAGGCTCGAGTTAAGATCATTTAGAAAATGTGAAGTTTTAGGATAATAAATAGCCGAAATGTTGGTTTCATATATAACAAGAAAAAGGGTGGCACGTATAGGTATTTGACCTGGTTCAAAATACTATTTAATATCAAACCACAGTGTTCCTGTGAAATAATGTTGCAACTTAGCTTTCCTACCTGATAAAAAAACACGTTCTGTCAAGAGCAATGTGTTTTTATTGGAGGAATGCAGACCCTGTCTGTGCTCTGTATTCCCTGTCTCCTAAAAAGTTTTCATATAACTAAAGAAACTAAAGTTCTCAATTAACTTGGAAGAAACACTATTTTTATCTAGACCTACATTTGTAATCAACACATCTTTTCCATTTATGATCTTGTTTTCCTGCAGCTGCTGCTGCTCCTTTTTTATACGACTAAACATACGTCAAATGGAGCTGCATTCTTGTCTCACATAACTCAGAAAATGGAGGAAAAGCTTCAAATGTGAGTAGCTTTATAAATAGCTCCATTTTATTATCTTTTACTAAGCTAACCCAACTAGTTTCCGTGCCTAAGTCTAACCGAAGAGTGTGTGAAAATAAAACTTGAAAGTATTTATGAGGACCCAAAAGGATTGGTGAAATAGATTATTGTTATCTATAGTAAATATACCAGAATCGCAATGGGATGTGATGAGGAAAGCAATGTTGCAATGTTGTGCACTTTTGTGTTGTGCATCCTCCTTTGCTTGTGAGACATCTTTCATTGTCACCTCGCTTCCTTAGGATTGGAAATATGCTGCCACTGCACATGGTAATCTCACACATACACACACATGCACACTCGCTCACCATGGTACCATTGGGCTGTCTTCCAACGTTAATACACAGGGCTGACGATGTTGTGGGACTGCGTGCACGTCACACTGTCACAGCATAGCAAAGGAATAGAGAGCGAGGGAGAAATGGAAGGAGGAGGATTAATTTTGGATGCATGGCATGTGGAGTTAAGATAACCATCTTTTTCTGCGGCTCTTCTCCACCACATGGTTTGTTCAATTACCATTTACTGCAGAGACAGAGAAGGGCAGATAGAAAGAGAGGGAGAGAGGGGAACAGTGAAAGGGAATAGCGGGAGCCATGGAGGAGGTGGAGGGGAGGCGCTCAGTGATGGAGGGGATGAGGAAGTAGACGTGAAAGAGTTGGAGAGAAGGGAGTGAGTGCAAAAATAGAGGAAGACAATAAAACCATTCTGTAAAGGGGTAAGGAGAGAGCATAGGACACGGAGAGGGACGTGTGGTGCGCACAAACGCGTCAGAGTGTCACGTCCTTACCTGACACGACAGCGACAAACATAACATTTCTGGTTTGATTGTGTAACAGCTTCGTAAAAGCAGGGCTTCTGTTACGAAACGCTGCCACTGTTTTTGCTTTGATAAGTGTCAAAAGCTGCGAGTGTAGCTTAAAAAAAATTACTTATTCAAACAGACTATTCCCACTTCTCTGCATGGGGTACCAACTGTACCAAATTGAGATATTCTGAGATGGAGCTCGATCCACCAGCCCCTCTCATCTCCCCCTTCTTTCCAGCATCCCCACTTTTAAATCCTAATCCCTCCCTCCTTATGTTTCTTCAACCCTCCCCCCCACAACTATTTTCTCCCTCTCTGTCTCTCTTTCTCTCTGTGTCTCTGGCTTTCTCTGGGTCCAGTATATGGAGCAATTACAGAGATGATATCCACTGTCAGTCAGCGGCTCACAGATGAAGCTGGGCCTCTTTAACATGCTAATGGAACGCCAGATTCAATCAGGGCTTTGTGTGGCAGAGGGGAGGGCAGTGCCGCTCATTAAAAAATAAATCATAATAACAAAGAGGCCCGGGCAGCACAGGCAAGCAGCACCTACACTGCAGCATCGGACTTGGTTTTCCTCTCTGCTTTCTCAGAGCCCTCTCCTTGACTACTGTCCCTCTCTTTATGAGATTATGTCAAATCAGCACTTTGTCCTATCAGGCTTTGTTAATCTTTCCCCCGCTCTTGTCACTGTCGGATATGTAAATTTTGGAAAATTTTACAGAGAGAAGCTGACATCTCTTCCTCCCGTTTCCAGTCTTTGTGATAAGATGAGCAAAACTGGAGCTTCTCCATATGGAAAAGAAATTGAAAGAAGAAGAAAGTAGTTTATTATTTATATGTATTTTATCTCTGAATATCTCTTTGGCTATATACCACAGTTAGCTCAGGAATGTGGCTCCTTTTGTCATTTTGCACATACAACATTAACTTTGGTTTCTTTTTTAGTTAAACCTTTTGGATGAGTTGGACTCCCATTTGCCTTCAGAACTGCCTAAATTCTTTGTGGCTTAGATTCAACAAAGTGCTGGAAACATTTCCCAGAGATTTTGGTCCATATCGACATGAAAGCATCACACAGTTACTGCAGAGTTGTAGACTGCACATCCATGATTTAAATTATCCACACACATTTTAAAGGCGCTCGAAATCCAATGACTGTGGAGGCCATTTGTGTGCAGCCAACTCATTGTCATGTCCGCAAAATCAGTTTGAGATGATTTAAGCTTTGTGACATGATGTGTTATCCTGCTGGAAGCAGCTGTCAGAAGACGGGTACACTGTGATCATAAAGGAATAGACACGGTCAGCAACAATACTTAGGTAAGCTGTGGCATTTAAATGATGCTCAGTTGGCTGACGGGCTCAAATGGTTAACATTTCATCTAATGTTCTGTTTTAACTTTAGTGAGCCTGTGCAGACTGTGCCTAAATGGACAGTTAGTGTCATGTGATTTCCTGATTAGAGTAAATATATGCATCAATGAGCAGTTGAACAGGTGTACCTAATGATGTGGTTAGTGAATGTATTGATAAGCATGAGCTTAAAATAAATAACTTGAAAAAAGAAGGAGGGGCCACATGTATAAGTCATACCGGACATGCAAGCCTTACATGAAACATAAGCATTTACTGTTAGACAGCATGATAAATGCTTTTTATTTCTATTTCTTTTGCATATTGATAAAGACCTTTATTTATTGACCTTTTTGGATAGCTCTCTCCTGAAAAGCAAAAAGGTGAACTTTTCTGCTTGATAAATTGATGTGTATGTTGGCAAAAATATAATTCTACCAAACTGAAGGTAAAACCTCTTAAGCGCCTCACAAAGGCAAAGAGGATATTGTACAACTGATGAGCAAATTGATTCAGATACATACACCTTGCCAGGTTACCCTTTAATCTTATGGCTCTCCAATTGGAAGCCAGTGTTGCTCATCTCCAGGTGTCCCTGCTACCCTGTTGTAGATTATGATTGAACACAGCTACAGTAAGGTGTCGTCACATGTCAGCGTGAATGTTTGCTTCACAAGTCTTTTGCTTCACAGGGACGAAGCTCTGATGTAATTCAGCTGTCACATTTAACAAGCATATTGCACCACATTCAGTGTCTGATATCCTCATTACTCTCATTACCATACTGCTTTGGATTGCTTCTCAAAAGCCAAGCGCTCCTTTTATCCATAATGCGCTTTGTTTAAGATCTCTCCATGGAGGTGTGATTCATGGATGCTCAGTTCCTCTTTATTCATCATGCATCAACACTAAAAGAAGAGAGGCAAGTTTGTGTGTGTGCCTTTTGTGCTTCACATTTCTATAGACCAAAGATTTATTATAGCTAAGATCAACCTGAGCTCACTGAATAATGCATCACCTGCTATCATGGAAAAATATGCTGAATATGTCTCAGCTGAGCTTAAAGGTGTGGAAGTGGGTATGAGAAGTGTAAAGCTCGCTCTCGACTTAGCTCGTAAGTACGAGACAACCAAAGGAAAGCATTCCTCTCAGCTTTGACAAACGAGCTGGGGTCTGGTTCACAGAGGTTTCCCTTTTTCATAAAGTGAGCACTGCCATGAGAATTAGCATCCATGCGGGGTGTTTTTGTGTGGCCAAATTTATATTAAAAATCTCTTCAAGAACTTTTTCAGCTCAGCTTTTTGAATTTCAGAATTTCAATTTTATGCCTAAAATTGCTTTGTGGCTTGCCTTCCATATCTGACTGTAGTTGTGGGGTGATGAGTTCTGATTTAAACAAAATTGTCATTTCTCGACCTCAATGACAAATGACATTACAGCAGAGACCCCAGAGCACTTAAAGAGATTGAGCCGTGGTAGGATTGCTCAGAACTGGACAGAGAGCCGCGTGTTAGAGGACATGCTCGTTAGTTATCATATTCATAGAAATGGCACTGCAGGCCTGAAATGAAAGCAGCGCTTGTCAACCTCATAAAGTATCCTCCCCCTCTCTATTAGGCTGATAGCATATTGCCCTCCATCCTCCTTGGGGAATGGAAGTCGTTGAAATAGAGTGGCAAACACAAGCAGGGGCACATTATGGTTGCTGCTCCTCAAACACTGCGGCTATATAGTGTTTAACTCCCAGCCTCCTCCTTCCTCCAAGCCATCATGCCTCCTTCCTTTCTCTTCCTTTGGGGTGGGGGTCTAATCTCAGAGAGAATCTCGTGCTTTTGTCGATCTCCTCCGAAGTGTATTTGGGTTGATCCACCTGTTTATTGTTGAGTGATAGAATTCCATACCTGAGGGCACTAGTCTCTGAGCGGTGCATGGGAATGAAGTCACAGGCTATTGTTCCACCTGGGTGTGTGACTTGAGCCCTGAACAAGGGAAGAAAGGGAGGAGATGGGGTGGGGGTTGGGTGGGGGCTGGGTGCCATGGAATAAATGGGAAAATGGGAGCAAGGAGGAAAACAACAAACAGCCAAAGACAGGTGGAGAGAAGGGAGATAGAGGAGGTTCATGCTCCAGTGTGCTTCCTTCCCAGAAGAACGCCATCTTGTCATCCTGCCTTCTGTCCCTCCTCTCCCCTTTCTGCACAGGTGTAAGCGGCTGTTAAAACAGTAAATTAGTCTTTTTCAAGAGACACAACAAAGCAATGCCCCCCTCTCCCCCTCATCATCCAGCATTCCAACAGTCCATCCATCACTGACTCAGACTTTGCCTGCAGCTAGTGATACTCAGATGCATCTCTTCTGGACAGCAACTGTGATCATCTTACTAGCCTGACTTTTGGCAAGGGAGGAGCATTCATTACAAAAGAAAACTATATGAAAAAGATAGAAACCTGAGAAAGAATGAGAACAGACAGCAGAGAACTCGAAGGGAAGCATGGAGGAATATAGAATCTCAGAATGTTCTCTTAGCTTTTATAAAAGTGTTGAACCTGTTAAGGTTTGATCTAATTGCTCACATTCATGTCACAGTTGTCAGTTACAACTGACCAAATACAAAATGCAACTGTACAGTATTTTTCTTTGTCTAATATCTTTTGATGATCAAACATGACTCTGAAAGGATTGTCACCAGCTTCAAACGATGGCAGCTTATAACATCAGTATAAATTCACAACAGCTGCAGTGTATAATGGAGGGTTCTCAAATAGTGAAAACCCCTTAGAAGCTTCATATAGTCCATATAAAACAGCATCTTTGTAAAGCTAATGTTCACGTATACAGGCAGAAATTATTTAAGACTGACATTTGGTGGCTTTTTATGAGAGATCCAGCAACATAAAATATTTTTGGCTTATTTGTAGAAGCCTAAGTTCTACAAAAAAGACTGAAATTAGTGGAAGCAAACTGCTGTGCTTTGCATTTGCCATTAAAGGTGCTTAAGCATTTAGAGTTTAGTTTAACTGCCCTTATTTGCATCAACACAGGTGATTTTATACTTTTATACAAACTTCCCAATCATTACTCACAATTAAGTGATGATACTTTCATTTTAAGTGAGGCTGCAAAATATTGCACCAAGCATGTATTGTATGTTTTGTGCCCTTGTTGAACTGGGCCTATGGCTTAAAGTTAGAAAATAAATTCAAACTGATTCCCTGACGAGGGCAGCCACACAGAGTGTGTGTTTGCACATAGAGTGTTTGTGTGTTTGCTTTATGCTCCCATTTTGACCCTGTGTGCCTTGTCTCTAGCTTCTGCCTGTGTTGAATTGCACAGCAGTGTTCGCTCTGTGTTCTCATCATCCCTGGCTGTCCCCTCCCATTAACCCTGACAGCTATTCGTCTGTCATTATTGACCTCAAAACAGCACAAACCCTCACTGTCATCGCAGACACTCGCATACACACACACATAGACAGACATGCACAGACTACACACTTGCTATGCCTTGCCCTGAAAAATCATTTTACGCTTGTGCTATAGTTCAAGTTAAATTACATAGCCCTTTTTATGACTGTTGAGATAAATATCACACTGGAATGCAATGAGTCTCAGGCCAATTCAGACTTATTTTCATTAAATCAGTTCCTCCTCCTGCCCTGAATGGTTTGGTGCAGGTTGTAACATGAGAACCAGCAAGTGGCTACCCCACCAAAGTGTTTCATTTTAAGTGCCATCATTGATTTAAGGTGGAACCACACAAAAACTGTATATTAATCATGTCAAGTAACAGAGAAACATCATTTTATTGGACCACCTTTACTGGGAAATGTTTTGGGAGATTTGACTTTCTAAAGCTGATGAAAGCCCTAAAATATATACACTTAAAGTCCGTGTAGATAGATAGACCATCCCACTTGATATTTGTTCACGCATGTCTATATCAGTGTGTGAGTGCCTCTATCTACACATACCCTGCAAATAAACAAAACCCAGTAGCCTCCAAAAGTTCAGTTTCCAGCAGGAGATTTATCTGAAGGATTAAAAGGGTGTGCATCTGCTTCTGTGGATCAAGCACGTGCACTGGCCCTTGTACGCATTCTGGGCAATTCTGGACACTGGGTAACACTGAGTTGTAGATTGGTAGCTAGAGGTAGGTAGGGATCTCAGATGCAGGCTGTCTTCACCTCATTCCATGCCATTATTTTTGCATTATACCTCCTCCCCTAGTGCCCATCTTTCTTCTCTCCATGACTCTTGGAATCCCCAGTCAGCTCCTCTGCGTCTAACGAAGAGACAGACTGGCAATTAAATCCTCCCAGCCTTGATTCAGCTACTTAGAAGAGATCAACGTGGGATCTTTTGGGGGGCTTTTTAAGGCCTGCCACTGTCATATTATCTCAATAGGGTGTCATTACCGTCCCATCCAGGCTATCATTAAGCACAATATTCCCCTCTGGGAGAGCCGGAAGGTTTACCTAGCTGTATATCAAGTATGTCTAGTGCATGTGGGATTTTTTTTTCTGAGGAGAAAATATGTGCCCGATTTTATTTGTAATATTTTAAAGGAAAGCTTGGCTTTCAATAGATCTTGAGTTCAGTTCCCTGATCAGATTGGAAAAGACAAGGCTTTCTGTGTGCATTTGTGTGCTCAGGATGTGGATGATGATTTCCTGTTTGTTTGTACAGTGACCTAAAACTGCATGTAAAGCATGGATCACTCAGTGGAAGCTAGTTTAACTTTGTTTGACCTTCAAGTTGCTGGCATTTTTTATTTTATTTGAGCCACTCAAAATAAAACCATGCATGCTGCAGCATGTACTTTTCTTGTACTTTGCAGTGCAATTACAGTAAAAATGTGAAACAGCTCTTCTCCAAATTGGTAGGTTTGGTTAAAAAAATCTAACAGACCTACAATTAGCAGAGAAAATTTAAGCTTCTGCCACCAATGCAGAAAAATGTACACAAATATTCTTGAGTGACTGTTTGTGTGTGTGTGTGTGTGTGTGTGTGTGTGTGTGTGTGTGTGTGTGTGTGTGTGTGTGTGTGTGTGTGTGTGTGTGTGTGTGTGCTCATAACTCTCTTTCCAGTGTATTTTGTATTCAAGACTGAGGCATGTCCTAACTGATACCTAACATTAAAGACTTGGAGAGCAACCACTGTATCCCTTTTGCAGAAACTAATGACTCAAATTGTTTTTTTACGACCTAACAGGGAAGCACACATCTCTCTTGTCAAAGACAAACACACACAAACATACCTTACATGCAACGTGAACACAAACAGAGAAGCCTACTCTTATTTGTGGCAGTGAAACAAGTTTCAGCTTCCCCCGCTTTCCCCCTGCATAATCCTCCTATTAAAGCGTAGCATAACACCAGCAGTTCCAGGCAGCAAATCAAACAGATCTTAATCTCTGTCCACCTATCTTGTGTGAATGTATTAACCTTCACAGGAAGCTAGAAATGAGCAGAGGCTTGATGTGACTTTGAAATATTCCGATGCACTCAGCAGCACACTCTGGTGGTTGCTTGCTATCAAAACTGCTTGTGTTTTCCAAGATTTTGCATTGTGACATGCGGACCCCTATACGAGCCTTGCTGCATTCGGTGCAGTGTCCAATGAACCACATTGCTACCTGTCATTCACACTGTGCGAATCCATAATTCATTCCTAGCGCCAGCTGTGGCAGCTATCTGAAGGACGGATTCTGCTGGCACAGCTGTCTGTGAAGAGAGCATCGACAGGTAGACAGAACAGGATACAGTCTGTAGCAAGTCTCTTGGGGCTAATGAACTGTACAGTGCTGCAAAGATTTTGAGGTGACAGTTGACATATCAGGACAAACCTGTGTTACAGGTTGCAGAAACATTGCCTGTTTGTGTGTGTATGTGGACATAAAGGTTTCCTTCTCTATGAAGGACACCGCTTTAAACTCATGGACACAGGTGACTCAAGGGGAATTATGCCCTTCATGAACCAAACAGGACATTCTTGTGTAAAAGTGGGTGTTAGACAAAAACTACATTCAGTCTTTTAGAAAACTGTATGTGCGCATGTACTTGTTTCTTTGATGTGCATTGGTTTGTCTCCTGTGTGTGTATGAATCAGCCATCTGTAGAGTGCGAGTGACTTTTTTTTTCTTTGCATTTGTTCAGGGCTTTTGGCCAAGCCTGTGATCCTGTTGATTGCGCTTATGGTCAAGTGAAAGCCAGCCACAGTGTCCTGTTGGGACTGAGACTGGAATAGGAATGGATAAGGGTCAAAATTTCATTCTTTCTCCCCTTCTTATACCCCGTGCCCACTCTCTATCATGCTCCCTCCATGGCCTGTAATGAATTGGCTATTCTTCCAGACCTGGGCTCAGCTGTGTACAGCACAAAATTCACACTGAGCTGATCATAAGGCAAACAAGGAAGGAATAAGAGTAAGAAATTTAGAAAACAAATGGAGACAGATGAGCAGCTGCTGGTTGCACGCTTTAGCCCGTATGGGATATGGAATTGTAAACTAGCCTTGATCCCACATTAGCTTCACAAATAGTTAAATAATAATAAGATTGTTATTAAGGTCACTACACTCTCCTCTTTACTGGTTGTGAAGACAGTTGTCCATCTGCAGTAAATAAATCTGCTGTGAATTTGTCCATTTTCAGGCAGAAATCATCTTCTGATTCAGTCAGACTGGACTGACGAGCATTTATGGTCTGTGGTAAACTCAGAATCAGAATGTTTTATTAATCCCTGATGAAATTTTGTGGCCACAGTTGCTCCAAGACGATAAGAACAGTTACTGACCAAACTTAATCGAATAATACAGTATATTACAAGGTTACAAAATATAATAAAATAGCTCAATTATAAATATCCCAGTATATAGCACAAATTAAATATATATGGTTGAAGCCGAGTTGCCCGTCTTATCAAACTTTTGGAGCTCTGGTCTCTTGTATTCATGTCGCTGAATCAGAGTTCTTTAGTCTGAGAGCTTAATGCGCTACATGCATACGATAGGTAAATAAAATCACAGTTCATTACTGAATTTACTTTTTCACATAAAATGTTGAAATCCCAAATTATTTTTCGTAGTTGTCATGGCATGACATTGATTTCAGGCAGCTGCTATGCATCCAGACTTACCAACACATCTGTTGGTTATATTCCTGCATCAAACATATCTGCGGCACTGATTATAATCAGTGCCGCAGATATGTTTGATCTTATATATAAGTTCTTATGTCTCTGTTCCCTCTGGGCAATGAGGAGGACAGGTGCCAGCTTCAGATCCCCGCAGAAGGGCAAGTTGGCATCCTCACTGTTTCCACCTCCTTCTCCCTGCCCCCACTGCCAACAACCCTGGCACATCTGTGGCCGTCCAGCATGGCTGGTGCCAACTACCCTGTGCCCATTGTTCTCCCCTGAATGCATCCAACGCCCATGGGAAAGAAGGCTGAACACAGCGTGGCGCAATCTACACGGCCTGTTAGATAATCTCAAGACATGAAAAGATTCTCTTAGCCTAGATTCTAGAAACAGCTCTTTGTCTAGCAGAACGGGGGAAGGAAAACACACGATGGTGTTTTCTCCAAAGATTCTTACCAAATCAGCTCTATTTCTTTTCTCTTTTTTTCACATGCGTTGGAGTAAACAAAGCTTTGTATGAGCTTAGTATCACATTTTATGTTCGCATTTTACTTTTATTATATGTAAAACGCTGGTTATCGTATGAAAATCATCACCCTTAAGCATGTTTTCCTTTTTGATTCACCGATTGCTCGAACTGATTTTGAAATAGCTTCTGTTCTTTTCACTATCTTTACATTAGTGTACGGTATCATCATTTTGGGTGGGGGAGGCAGGATCAGGAAATACAAAAGAAAGGCAGTAACCACATTAATTTGCTCTGATCAACCATCAGTTATGTGTACTTGTATTTTCAGTTTTGCCTCCACTTGTTCAACCCCAAACAGAAACAGCTTTAGGGATTAAATGTGTCACATGGTGAAGCAGGAATGAGGGTCATTTATTAGTGCGTATGCATAAACAGACTGGTATTTACATAGCACCTTTCTGCTCTAACTGAGCACTCAAAGCATTTTTTTTTTGCTACAAGCCACATTGACCCATTCATACAAACATTCATCTAATGCTTTTTTCTATGCATTTAAGCATTTCTCTAACTAGCATGCATAAACTCACATCTGATGTATGAATGGGGGGCAGTTCAATATCTTGCCCAAGAACACTGACATTCAGCTACAGGAGGAGTCGGCGTTACCTGCTGTTGTATTTATACAGTGTAAGCATGGGTTTGTGGCCATTTTTAGTATTGGCACATATAACTACTTGGAGTGGTGCTTATTTTCGTGCTGTCTCTTGCCCTCAGTACTGTTCATAACCTAGACCTAACTCGACATTCTAATCAAGGTACAAAACTCGTGATGGTCCTCACAACAAGTGAATAATAAAGGCTCATATGAAGACAAACTCTTCAAAAAAGCCTGCAAATCCAAGCCTTCTGGCAGCGTCCCACAGGCTGTTTATGAGCTCTGATTATGGCCCCTGTTAGCCTGGTAGGATTCCTGGCATGTCAGAGGGTTTAACAACATCCAAATCACTGTCTGAGTTCTCTCAGCTCTTCCAGGCAGCCCTGTCTGTCAATTTCTACCACACATAGGTACTCCAACAGCCACAAGGGAGTACTGAGGAAGGGAATATCAGACTACAGTGAGCAAAGATCCTGTTTTGTCATCACTTACTTTTGCATGCTGTAATTAGTTTTACTAATAACAGTACACATAACAGTTCTTTGATGAACTGTGAAGGCCTTTTGCGATTTAAAGTAAATTGATTTGTTTTTCTTTTAGTCATTTAAAGGGTAGAAAACGCTGTAAAATGCCAGTCACAGACAGCCAAGTTGCTTACTCTGTTTGTCCTCCTGTCTACAACAAAAAAAATTATATATGTGTAGTATTTGCATAGAAGCCATTAGAGGAGACTTCTTGTTATTACTCATTTACAATTTATTGTTTTATCAGCTCTGACTTCATTGAAGTCTGGTCCGTAAAAGCCAAGTGGGAGCACTTAAACACATGCACTTGTTTACACACTGCACATAAAATGCCCATATGTTTGCGAAAATGCATTTGTGCACTTGCCATACTCCTGCACCATATAACAATTTGTTCAGTTAACATTGTAAGGAGATCCCCAGAGAGAGATTAAATTAATGGGATAAATATATGGTGCAGCCACACTCTGATTTATGCACGCTGACAAACACACATATGTCTTGGGCTCAAGGGCCAACTGCTCTTCTTGCTCATGTCTGGTCCACAGCTCCATTCACTTCCTCGGATTTCAGCTCCTTGTGCTGCTGCAGAGACGCGTTTTGCCCTCCACTCAGCCAATCTCTCTGTAAGCCTGCCAGACACTGCCTGACCCGCTGCCAGTAACGGTCTCAGTGTTCAAGGACAGACTCGCTGGGGAGCTGCAAACATTACTGCTGTGCAATTTCAGCTAACAGAGTCTCACTCCATACAAGCAAAACACACATTCACACATGAACTTGTACAAAGATGCTAAAGGAGACGATGTATTGAGACACGGCACGACGCCATGATAAATGCAGTGAAGAATCATTGTATTAGTGATGCAGCCCTGATAGGGGACAAACTGGCTTCATCAGTTAATTCTAATCCTCTTTCATCAGAAGAAGCTACATTCACGAGGAGTTTAGATTAAAGGGTGAACTCTGCATGTTTGCAAGTGTACATATTTAATTAGGAAAACTAAAAAACCTGTCAGTTTTTTTAAACCTAATGTAAAATGAAAGAGTTTAAGATTGCTGAGTCAGACTGCACCAGCTGGAAAACCAGCAGGCAAGAAGCCTCAAACTTGTTTCACATGTTGTAAGAATAATTGTGTGGTTTTGTGCTTTCATACACGTGTTTGCATGTGTATATGTTTGGTTTGTTTAGACTAGAAAATTTAAATGCTTAACTAGAGGTAATGATGCAGTCCTCTGCACCTCGAGGCCTACAGATGCGTAGCAGAAGGCAGCTGAGACAGCACTTTCACTCCAGCCCGACAAAGTCAATCCCCCCCGCTCTCTCTTTCTTATCCCTTTCTCTCCCACTCACTCTAATCCAAACTTCGGCGACTCCATCTGGTAACATAGTCTTCAAAGCAGCAGTCATAATATTTTCTCTGTTTACATTCAGTTGACATAAAGCTTGATGAAATCGCAGAGGTGTCAAATAATGCCCAAATTAGCATGTGGAAGTGTGGAGGAAGGTAGAAAAGCACTGCTGTGGAAACCACGGTGAGGGATGGCAAGTAACAGAGCAAAAAAAGTAGCTTAGAGCAATCCCGAAAAGGAGAGCGGCAGAGCTTTAAGTCTCGGAGGAATTTGAAAGCCATAGAAATCCAGTTGCGGATATTAAGAGGCTTAATCTAAGAGCTTGCTGAGGCTGAGTTTTGCTGTTTGGGCCCCATCACTATCATCCTTGACAGAGGTTAGAGAGGAGACGAGAGGGAATAAGGAGGAAAAGGAAGAGAAGCCAGATGGGAGCAATGGGGAGAATAGGAAACTGCGTATCATTAAGGCAGCCTCACATGTTTCTTATAGGCGAATTAAATATTGCGTGTGTGTGTGTGTGCGCGTGTGCATGTGTATCTCTCTGTGTGCAAGGGTACCCTTGCAGTAGTTTTCTTAAGTGACTGCGTTTTTCGATTTCTTTAGAAATCCAGCCAAATGAAGTATGTGGTACTTCTTCTTTCATTCATACTATAATTAGACTCAACTAAGTGATCCAGCTGTAGTGCACAACACAGGATGACATAAAGCAGCGCTGCCTGAGATGGAACTCATTATCATCTAGCTGCAGATGTCTCCCAGGAGAGGAGAGAAGAAGAGAGCACACTGGCAGACAGGTGGATAAGAGGAATCCCCTCTGCCTCTGTGGCATCCTTTTCTTCCTTATGGCATTCCTGTTTCGGGGATGTGAATCATTCAGTCCACAAAACCCTCAACATCATTCCATATGTATTAAAGCAATGTCACACTTTGTAGATTCAGTCTTGCCAACACGTCTGGAAAACCAGAAGATCTGTGCAGCAATCAATGAAAAGCCCTTAACTGACCAAATGCATCTTTTTTCCTCACTGTGTAGAAACTGTATGCTTCTATGGGGCATCACATAGCTTTGTTCTGTCCACAGAGAGATAATTGCTTTTGCAGTGAAATTATACATTATTGTGCATTTTGGAATTCACCTGCACCTTCCAGGAAACAACTGTACACAGCCTGTTATAAAAAGCACATGTTTTTGTTGTTTTTTCCCTTCCTCTCTCTGTCTCTTGCTTTAATTTGTATTCTTTATATCACCTAAAGACACTGTTTAAATTCTCTGTCACACATTTGAGTAAACACACCCCGGAGCCTGGGCTCATGAATGCTGGAAAATACCGTGCATACTTATGTATCTCTGTCTCTTTCTGTGTTTAGGAGGCATCAATCGAGCTGGGGCAGCAGTGCCGACATTCTTACGGACCCCCACAGTGATCCAACCCCACTTGGACATGAAGCCCTTCCTGCAGTTCCCAGTGGAGACCCCCCCTCCTCCACACAGCATGAGCCTCTTCCACAACTTCAATACGGTAAGAGTTGCTGCAGACAACAAGCACAAACACTGCAGCCTTTTAAGTCATCGACTCCAGCGAGAAAAACGCGCGACGCAAAATTGTAAATGTTGTGCTGGGTGCTGGAGGTTACCGCCGTTATGCTTTAACTTGCACTCTTCTCTATGTACAGTTTTGAATGCAATAGTCAGCTTTAAGATATGCTGGAAACAGGACTATTTTCAAAGCCGTAAAATCGTAGCCATATAATTAAAGAACAGTTTTAAGGCCATCCCTATAACTAACAACATCAAACGCCGCAGTTTGTTTGATGTAATATTTTTTTTCTTTTAAAGGAGAGGAGGCTTCCTGTTCCTTCTACCTCAGGCATTTAGATTAGACCATAGAGACATTTACCATTTCACCAACTCAGCATAATGTGGCACCTGCTCCTCCAGACTCCGCTGAACAATGTCAACACATTTCTCATCAGCAATATGCAAATTCACTGAACTGTATATGTACTCTACTGGGGCAATGCTATTTGCGGACCATGGCTTCAACAGGGTTATGTGTCACCCTGGTATATTTAGCTGCAGTCTGCAACAAGACAACATAATAACCTTTCACTAATTGGAAATATCTGGCATGAGCTTTGACTATGCATGGCCCTACAGGGATTGTAACAGGAGTCCAGACACTCTTAAACACATCTTAACAATATAGTCATTTTAATAGGCCTCACCATGACATAAGTGGAAGCATTTTCACTACCAAACTGCACTACACCCAGCAGACATGCATTAATTGAGATACTGAGATTATGCAGGCACTCGGTTTCCATTCTGGCCTCTGTTAGCGTAGCCCTAAAATCATTCTTGCTTGATTTTATTTCCTGTCTTGCTGCCTCTGCAACACTCCCTCTGGACTTCCTCTCACCTATTCTGTAACGTCCATCCGCTCACCATCCTCCTTATCAACGAGTCAACTAGGTAGGAAGGCCCACAGGGACACTGTGAATGTTAATAGGTGTTCCTGCT
This sequence comes from Astatotilapia calliptera, assembly GCF_964374335.1. NCBI lineage: Eukaryota > Metazoa > Chordata > Actinopteri > Cichliformes > Cichlidae > Astatotilapia > Astatotilapia calliptera. The sequence continues at coordinate 35,041,457 of NC_137441.1, forward strand.
GATGACTGCGAGGTAACCGTTAGTGCTGTTTTACAGCTCTGTGGCCAGGAGATGGGGCCATAAGAGAAGCTGTAAGGGCATTCTGACCTTACAGCGTACTCATAGTATACGCAGCACATTCAAAAGCATGAAGAAATGACTCACTAATATATCACTGTTGGTGTTTGCAAGGAGAGCTTCTGTTGCCTGAAGTGTATGACATAATCTCACATTTTATTAGATATGCGGCATGTATGTGGTGTAAATATGCTGCAGATATGAAAACCGCTTTGTTTGCCCCTATATGAGGCTCTGTTTTAACGTTTTGCTGGGATATCCTAGCTTTACACTTTCCCAGAGTTTATTATGTTCAATGTAGTGCTGTGAAGATGAGTAAATTTATACAGGAAGATCTAGAATAAGAGAGTAAGCGTCCACAGCTCCATTTACATCTTATACTGTTTTGTTTTGGAGGTTTTTATATGGATTGTTAGGCTGAACTGGGGCTATTTCACATAACATTTCAAGTGCTTTTGATGTTTCCTGGCGCTTTTCTGCACCATTGCACAGTAACACATTATGATCCACAAAATATCTCAATGAAGGTACAGCACTGCAGTGAGCTGACAGCTAGTTGTTCCATCATTCTGCCTTAATAAGTGATCTGTGCTGAGTTTGTACAGCCTTAATGAGGCTCTACTTCACATTGAGGGTTATTAGCCCCATAGCGGAGGAATGGCCTCTCCTAAAGCCATATACAGCTTTTAATAGTCCTTTGATGTGATTTGTCCTCCACCTGCCTGTCTCGTGCAATGTGCCTGTAGACAATGATGAGGCTGAATTATTTATCTGCATCAGCTGGTACTGATACAGACATAAAACTGCTCATAAAACTCTGAGTAAAACTCAGAGTTGTGTTGCCTGCACTGTTTGCTGAAGCTACACAATCACAAGACTTCTTGGTCCAGTATAATCATGTGCAGTTGTTGAATCTTAACTACTATATATATCTTTTCTCACTCTCCCCCTAACAAAAATAATTGTAGTACAGCAAGACATGACTAATAGCTCATTATCTAAACAGTACACATTTATGTTTTGTCCAGCACCACATGTGGCCCTGTCATCACTTTGGTGTGAATATGTCACATCCAATAAATATTTGTCTAGCTAGAGTTTCATGCAAGTGTGAGTTCTGGGTTTGTGGGGGAGATGCCGGCTACAGTGGTGGATGACGACATTCGATGGATGGTGTGAATTAAAGATGGGAATTGCTCTGCCTCCTCCAGTTCATCAGGACTGTAGGCCTTCCACTTTATCATTTCCTTTTATCAGTGCTCGCATGTTTTTCTAGCAGCTTGAAAGGACACGGCTGTGGCGCTCTTGTACACCTGAGTCACATGTGAACCTCAGCTCTGGCTCATAGGTAGTAAAAACAAAGCTGAACTTACACTGAAAACCTAAAGGAAGCCTAAACAGCAAAGTCAGGAATCAAGAAGTTGATTAGCTAAGAACCTGACCTATGAGCATAATTGATAAAAAAAACTGTTATCAGTAAATTATTATCAATATCCATACCAAGGCTATTCAGCACTCCTAGAAGAGTGAGAGTTTGGCAGGAGGAGAGTAGGATACATAATCCTGGGTGCACATGGGCAGACTGACAGACCATGGGGAAGAGAGGGAGAGGGAGAGAGGGAGGAGAAAACTGGAAAGCAGAGAAGGAAGTGCATTAAAGTGGAGTGTGAGGCAGAGAGGGAATGTAGTTGAGAATAGAGGAGGAGGAGACTGAAAAAAAGGGACAGGCACTTGTTAGGTCATGTGTTGAAAAAAGAAGTAAGGGAGAGATTTCTCTTAAAGCATCTCAAAAGAGAAGCAGACGGTGTGCTGAAAGGAAATAAAGATATCGCAGCTACCAATGCTTCACTAGGCATAAGCTCAGTTTTTGTGAGCTAGTCTGTATTCAGCGTTGACCACCTACCAAACAGGCTGAATGAGTAAGGATAGTGCACCACAAGCTCTGAGCCTTGCACATGCTGAGACCCAAACACATACCTCGGCCAGCAGTACACACACAGGAGGACCAATGCAGCTCCAAGCTTCTACAGACAAAGAGGAGATGAAGGTAAGTACCTAAAATTCAAAGAGCTTGTCACATTTTTGTCGGCCCAACTGTGTCTTAAACTGGGCCAGCTTAAACGTAATGCTGAATTTGTGCTTCAAAGGCTGTTTTCGTCTGGCACAGTGTGGACCTTACTGTGACTGTCACAATGGCTCTACTGAGAGTCATGCTGTAGTGCACTCTCCCCTGGTGGGTTTTAGCTGATCAAACGAACTAAAGAAAGACTAACTAAGACCGAATGGAAACACAGTAAAGAATGAGAAGAAAATCAGAACTGTAGAAAATGAAAGATGAAAAGAAACTGTAGAACAGAGGATGTTGGTGAGTTAGGACGTGTGTCATTGTGCAGTGTTGGATGATGCTTGGGTGATATTTGAGTGTTTGGAGTTTTAAGGCTGCATGGAGCTGTTGACATGACTGCCGAGTGATGCTAAAGTCAGCGGTCTGCGGTCTGTGTGCTTTGCTTACCTCACCACATTCACACAGCTCCACAATAACATGAAGTTTCCATTATTTTCCCAGATAAATGTAAACTTTGTAATATGTTTGATTTCTATTTTTTTATGAGAATGTACAGTTACAGTTATGGATGTTCACAAAATTATACGAGCGAGTTTTGGAAAATCCCTCTGCAGTTACATCATAGTGCTCTCCTCCTATTTCATGAGAACATGTTTTGGAGAGCGTTTGGAGAAGAGGCCATGCGAGCAACATTCCAAAGACATTTGCTGGCAGCTGGACTGTGTTTTCAACAGCTGAATTAACTGGATGGGTCATAACTGACCCACACCCAGACTGGTGGAATGACTGCGGAGAAGCCCATGATTCATGCGGTTACGCCACCAGGCAGGTTCAAATTCTTGCTAAACTCTATCTAGTCTGGGTCACATTATGGACACTGAGAGAAAGAAATTTTTCTACACTTTGGAAAGATTTGATAAAACACAGTGTCACTTTTTAAAAATTAATAGGAAGCTTAATGCAGTCCTGGTGTGGAAGTTTGTGCTGGCTAAAGCTTAGTTCTTGTTGTTTAGATGTTCACACAGTAAACATTTGTAATTGTTCAATATATCTTCCACCCCCACCCCAGCCCTCCCCATTAATCTGTCCTCACAGCCAGAGCAGCAGAGCTTTCTTTATACAGTTTCTTGGGAGAGAAACAGAGACAGTGTTGGAACGTGGAAAAGAGATAAGCATGCTTGATGTGAGGATGTCCAACTTGGGCCTCTTTCTCTTTCCCTCCAACTCTCTACTCTTCTTTTTCTCATTCGCTCACTCATTCTCTCCTCCAGATGGTATGTTTCTGTGCCTTCCGGCCACAGCTGGGTGGCTGAAATGTCTTGAGGCTCCTCCCCTTGATCTTTTATTTTTCTTTATTTTTGCTTCTTTTTGTTGGGAGTTGCCAAGCAACGAGCACTGTGCAAAAAAAAACAAACTTATTTGAGTCTAAGTAACAACAATATTTGTTTAAGCCCCTTCTATCCTGTCCTTCACTCCTCGGGATGTTGAGCTGCTTCTATATTGGATGAGACTGTGCCTCTCAGTGTAACAAGGCTTAAAGAAAAGCTTAGTAAATAGTCCAAAATACAGTAATGAATCAAAAGTGAGTTATTTTGCATCTGCCTGGCACTGCATTATGCTTTCATTACTCTTGGTGGACACACTTGAACGTTTCCTCGCTGTCTTTTGAATTCAAAATCCAAAGTTTTGTATCCTTTTGTTCTTCAGGCCACGGATTTTTTTGCTTCATTCTTCTTGCATACCCGCGCACTGCTACATCAGTCTTTGTTTATGATTGTTGCTTACTTTAGCTGTAGACAGTTGTCTGAGGCTGAAATATAAGCCAGCCACTGAATCCAGAGTAATGCTAAGGTCAACCAACAGTGATTGCTTGATAAATTCGGCTTCAAACACAAACAGTCCAGTACGGGCCGGGTCTTTTGTGTCTGGGACAGAATTTATATGGGCAGCTTAACTACTGAGGGCTGCTAAGCAAGTTAGTTAAATTTATACAAGGTGCTTAACACCACAGAGATGATGGATGTCCCAGCTGAAGCAATTAGCACAGGGACAGTATTATACTACAATGTAGTGAGGATCCAGAACCATCAGATTCCTAATCGTGGGGATGCAACAGGTGTCTCGGTTGTAGCAACAAACTGTCAACACTGCTGACCACTGTTTGCTGAAGTGAATTACAGATATCATCAAACAGACTCTGCAACCGCTCTTTAACTGTGAACCTTATGATTTCTGCATGTGGTCATTTTGGTTTAGTCTATTGCACGTTATGACAGCTTGGCCCATTGAGCTGTGGCACCAGTGTGAATTATAGCTGCTCTCTGTCTTTCACTCGCAGATGGACCCGGTGCAAAAGGCTGTGATCAACCACACATTTGGAGTTCCTCTGATCAAGACCAAGCGACCAGTCATCTCCTGTAACGTCTGCCAGATCCGCTTCAACTCAGAGGTAAATAAATAAATGACGACACACACACACACAACATCACTGCCTCTCATCTTGTTTTCATTTTCTTTATGGCACTGAAAATATTTTATTTTTCTCCAAGTAAGAATCAACCTTTTATTTGTTTCGGAGGACTGTTTGTCCTGGTTTGCTCCCCCTGGAAGCTGGAACTAACAAAGCGGATGTGGTGCGTTTGTTTGGGTTATGTGTTGGCCGTTGCGACCTGACTGGAATTTAATTTGTTTTAAGGCAGCAGTAGTGCACTGCAGCACAGAGGCTTAAGCGGTCCTGACGAATGTGTGAACGAGGAATAAAATTCTGTTGTTCATCAGTACTGATAAGTTTGATCTTAAAGTTGTAGATTTCCATTTCTCTCTATAGAAAATATTAAACTTTAAAAAGCTTAATTAATTGGGAACTCCTAATTGGAATTTATTTGCATGTTATACCCTCGGGCAATTCGCAGACACAACTGATGACAAATTAATGAAAGCAAAAAATCATATGGAAGTATTTTATGAGTTGTGATGCCAAATAAGTTTTTTCCTTTTTTGTGTCAACAAATAGGATAGACTCATGACAAAACCAGTACCAAATGTCATATGTGTAGTGTATAATTTGGCTGCAATACTCCCTATTCAGTGTTGCAGACTTCAGGGCCAGGGCGTTCAACCATCCACAATACACAACATTAAGGAGTGGGTCAGGGCTATATATACACATCAGATCTACAATCATGGTTTCCGTGTGGTCAGGGAGCTGCAAGGCTGTAATCATGAAGCTTCTCTTAGCCAGGATCTGTCCTGTATATCTTCACAAGAAACAGGAAACAGTTAACTCGAGATGTTTATATAATGGAATACTTTAAGACCCAAGGATTGAGAGCCAATACTGACTTTTAGTTAAGATGTGTTCTTTTGTATGAAGTTACAATCAATAAAGAATCTGAAGACTTTGAATATTAGATTTTATATTTAAAATATTGCCTAAAGAACAAGAAGGTACTTGCTGTGAAGAACCTAACCTGCTGTCCCCTGAAATCATATGAAGGTTAAAATTTAACCAAAGCAAGCGCAATTATTTAGAAGTATGCAGGGAGCATTTCTGCTTGGAAGCCATGTTCATGTGTGAATGATCTTTACACCAGCACCCTGCAGAGATTAATTTCTTCTCTTTGTCATTCACTGACGTCAGCTTGAGAGTGGTATCTGGCGTGATCTTCTCTGCTCAGGGAAAGATGACTCTTTTTCCCTTAGTACTATATCAGTGTTTAGTGCAGTGGTGTGCGTTGCGAAGTTTGGGAGATATCAGGCTGTAGAGATGTCTGCTTTCTCTTGACTCTAATAAAACAGATGAGCATTTGGTGGTCAGAGAATCAAAGAAATACTTTTCTTTTCAAATCCAGCATCAGTATTTTTCTCATTCTGGGTAGGTGGATGCAGGGCCTGTGTGGTGGCTGTAGTTTGGAAAAACACAACAAAGTTTATTTGATGGCTACTAGAAAAAGATGTTGTTACTGTCAAAAATATGCAAAGCAACTAACATTGCCAAAACTCAGCCGCTCACCCCAAAATAACGTAAATGGATAAACAACACTACAAGCCAAGTAAAATATGTGTTACGACCGATTCAAAAGCCACAACATAAAGTAAAAACTGACAGAGATTGTAGAGCTATTGTTTAAAAATGACATAAAAATCTCAGCTAAAGCTTACAGCCCACAATGAGAAAAAAAAAGTCTAGTCCAAGTGGACCTTGGGGATGCCTATGTCCACACCTCATCAAATATACAATAAGCAATAAGCAATTAAGCCCTCTGGCAGTATTACTGCAAGGAGAGTAGATAGCAGGGGGATATATCATGTAAATTTAATTCGGCTATATACTGTCCCTTTAATCGAGTAAAAGTCTTGTTAATAAGTTAGTGTTTTTCCAGATCAGCTTTAACTCCCATTACCTGGACAGGTAAAAACATACTGCAGTACATCATCAATGTCAGACTTGCAGTCTTGCCCTAGGTGTGACTCCCCATCCACACTTTTTGCATCTCAGGCGTACAAGGCTGATGGGGTGGGTGGGCGAGTGGGCAGCGTGGACAAGTTATTGAATGCGATCACTTGCGAATGAGGCAATGTAGGAGCTTTAAATTGAAAGCATAGGTGTATCTACTAAAATCTCAGGCGAGTTTGAATCACAGCGATCTCGTCCCCAAGGTCAAAGTTTCCTTAAATTCTTGTGAATGGGATAAGTCCAGAATGTGGCTATTTAGAACTTTTAAATTGATACCATTTATGTATCTACTGGGAGAATGAGAGGAATACAGGCAGATGCCAGTATTTTTGTTTTTATTTGGAGATTATGTATTCTCCAAACACGCTCCTTCCAGTTGTCATCTATATAGGTTCCTCCAGTTCTGCAAGCTGTTCATTCTCGTTTACGTGCCCCACCCTTGACTTCTTCATTTCTATTTAGTGCGTGGGGATCTGCCGGGCCCGGGAGCCATTGCCAGTCCCCTTCGAGGCCTTTCACCAAACCGCAGCTCGATTCATGTCAAAGCATTCACTTACCTACTAAAACGCTGTCAAACCTAAAATGAGGACGTGGGCCTCTGAGCTAGTGAAATCAAATTCAAATGAATATATGATGGATGAAGATAATGCAGTGAGAAATACTTCAGGAGAATCTGATGTTGCATTCTCAGCTTCATTTTCAAGCTCGGGCACTGTCCTTGATGTAGACATTCTTTTCCTTTATCTGCCACATGTGAGCTGAAAACATTTTGGGTCAAAGAAGAAAGCGAGTGGGCTTTTTATGGAATGTCATGGCTACTGTATTTGTCTTGCTTTACCTCCTGTCTCCCACCCACGTTCTCTTCATTTCCCACATCATTTTGCCATCATTTCTTTCATCCCATATGATCATTCTCTACTGTCTCTCTCTCTTCTTTTGCCTGTCTCTCTCTCTCCAAAGAACCTTTTCCCCTTCTTACTGGCTGTCTCCCTCTCTCATGCTGCATTATTTACTGTGTGGAAATGCCCAAAATTGCCTGCCACTACTTATTATAAGATGCATTCGTCAAGGGCATGGATTAGTGTCTGGCTCTGACAGCCCCAGTGCATGTTGGGAAAGTGGTAGAGAGGAGACTTGAAGGGGAGGGGCAGGAGGAAAGGATAAGGGGGGAGACAGTTTGTGCCCCATTGTCTCTGCATTGTGTGTGTCCGTGTAAAGAACTTAATGGTGGTTTATGCAGAATAACCTTGATGCCACGCTGCATTAGTGACATCACAGGCTCTGTGGAGCTGCATTGACCAGCGTCACAACTGCTGCAGTATGCTGATATGCATCTCTTATTTTCATCCGCTTCCTCCCTGCTCACGTCACGTTTATCTTTTCTCCTCCAACCATATTCACTTCGCTTCTTGCTTGCTTTTTGTCTCTCTTTTCTTTTTCTCCCTCTCTTCCTATTTCTTCCTTTAGAAATGCAGCTCTGCAGTAGCTCTGCTTTAATAACACAACTCCCCCCTCAGAGTGATGATCATGTAGGAAAGCAGTTGTTCACTTCAAACTCTCTGCATAATGAAACACATGCATCACAAACTGGCGTGGTGCAGTTTTTATTCTCTCTGAGATTTGTGTCTCTTTATATCCTTTCCATTCTGAGAGCAGCTTTTTTTGCGTTTACCTTCTCTGACTTTCAGTTTCCTGTGCTTCCTTTTCCCTTCATTCTCCCTCCCTCCTCTCCGCCCAGGACCTCATAGTGACACTCAGCTGCTTGGTAGTTGATCCCTTTGACTTGCTGGGAGAAGTCAAGAAAACCTCTGTGCCCGCTTTGCCACGCACTGCCATATACCTTTTAATCTTCCCACATTCCCCTCTTCATCATGAGAGATTACTTCTCTTTCAGCAGTCTACACCTCCACCCCTTTCTGCCTGCATGCAGCTCTCTCCACCTTGATCTGTAGGCTTTGCAAGTGCAGGTCCTTAAGACCCCTTTGACAGGGTACAGTTACAGCCTGATGTGTCATCCTGGTTTAAAAGAAACATGTGATCTTCTTACTTGCTTCAGCCAGTGCTCAGTGTTTGCCATGCCAGCTCGTTTGATAGATGCTGCCAGGCACAGGCACACACTCCCACAGACACACACAAAGCAAATATAGACAACAGGGTTCGGTAACATTACTCATCACCCCCTGCCTGTTTTGCCGAGCCAGTCTATCGCCACACTTGAGCCTCTGGTCAGCACGATGTCCTAAGTGTCAGTCAAATTCCTGAGGCAGCTGTCAATGACTCATCCCTGGTAACCAACTGTAATCCTGCTACTTAATAAATATCTTCATCATTGGTCCCTTGATGCAATCGTTTGGCCGACACAGCACGTGCCATGGCACATCAGTTCACTTCACTTACAAGTGCAGTACTGACTGAATATGTCTGTATCAGCAAGTAGCTACTTATTTTTTCATAGTTGGACACATACTGTGAGAGAGGGGTGATGAAAAAAGGGGCCATAATCCTATATTTGTGTGAGTGTGAGTGTGAGTGTGTGAGAGGGAGTCAGTGAGCCAATGAAATAACGTGTGTTTCTGTTTTATAGTCACCATACTGTGAAGCCAGACAGCTATGTATAGCAACCCCGCATCACATACGTCGCATTTTACCCGACTTCCAAACATCTGTGCAGTAACACAGAGGCTAGAAACAGACTCCCATAATGTCCCATATTCTCTTCACAAATAACTCGCTTGTTTACTCAGTGAGCAAACACATTAGGCAGTAGAGAGCATGTCATCAGGAGATTGGACACAGTGACTTCCATAATAAATCTCTGCAGCAATTTTTGTCTTTGCTGGAATGCCGGCTGAGCGTGCAGATCCTTATTTTATATTTCCTGCCAGATATTAAAGACAACAGCATTGATGCCGTGTAGTAAGATGATGTATATTAAGATAAGATAAGATAAGATAACCTTTATTAGTCCCACACGTGGGAAATTTGTTTTGTTTTTTTCTCCAAGACTGATATTCTCCAAGACTGTGCATATTCTATAAGAAAGGGAAGAAAGGGAAGGCTTAGAAATGGACTAATGCGCCCTCCGGGCTTATATGGCAGTTTCCTGATCCTTTAGTTAGCAGGCATGGCAACTTCAGCCAATCCTCCACATAACCTATACTGTTAATGTTTCAACACACACCTTCATAATTTGTTCTTAATTCAAATAAGGGGACAAGGAGGGCAGGCAGTCACTTCATCATTGCATCTCTCTTAATATCTTGCATGTAATCTATCTCTCTGTTCACTGCCTGCTGCTCATCATGACTTTAGTCCCCAGAGTATATTAAATATCGTGCTGTCATAATGGCATGCATGCATGCCAGGTGCCACACCGAGTCTAATTCCACCCTGTTATATACCTGGGCATCTTGGCATCGGTGTTCACTAATGAAATAACTTGTTTTCCTTTCCATGCTCTTCTTTAGAGCCAGGCAGAAGCCCACTACAAAGGGAACCGCCATGCCAGGAGAGTCAAAGGCATCGAGACCTCTAAGAGTCGTCCTCAAGAAGGAGACAAACCTCACACCCTGCCCCCCACCTCCTCCCCATCTCCGCCTGGAGCTCCTGGCGCAGCCCCAGACAGTGAGCCCAGCAAAGCAGGTGAGAGAACAGAAAACTACTGCCACAAGCAAAAACTGGGAAAAGGCTCGGGAGGAACCTTGTTGAAATAATCATTTCAGTCCACGCAGGATGTTCGGCAGCTTATGGTCTTTGTCAGAAAATGAATGGAAAAATATGCAAGAATAACAAAAGTGTCTAATCACAGTGGCTCCGCAGCGTATTGCTGTTTTTATGAGCATCTCGTCTCTATTTGTCGTCGGATTTAGCCGCAGCACATCTTATAGTAGACAGTGCGGTTCCACAAACTGCTGAGACTGATAATGACTGTCCCACCTAAAATCTAAAAAATAAACATTTAATTTGGAAGATTAATAGCTGAACACATTTTTTAGTTGCCAGTATTGGGGGAGTCTTTTAAGTATAATTGTAATGAGAGTTCAGATGAAAATGTTGAAATTCAGAATATCGGGAAAGTTGCTTTGACCTTTAGGAGTTGGAAATAGCTGAAGCAATAAGTTCAAATTGCCTTTACTGCCTAGTCACAAAAACATATATTATTAAACCTAATTGAGCCTTCAAGCTCAAGTAGGCAGAATTATACAAAAGGAAAACAACCCCAACAAAATTTGAAAATAGACTGCCCTCCTCCTGCAGCTCTCCACTCTCTTTCTCAATACCCCGCCTAATAAAAGTATGTCCAGTCTGATAAAAGACAGACTTTTGGCTTCATGTGGGATTCAAGCTCTGCTTTTCCTCACCTGATCAGGTCTGAATTTAATTGGCCAGAGTCTTTCATAATGGATTCGTTTTTTCAGACAAGAGGATATTCAGGAGTCTATTTCCCATTCAAAACAATTACAATATGCCACAAAGTTTGTATGAATTTTCTTTTTTCCACTGACATCCAGACTATTTTGGCTTTTCCCAACTATGCTTCAAAACTTTTGGTCATTTAAAAAAATCCTTTTCAGTCACAGTAGGGTGTAGTAGAAGTAGACCTCTTACACTGAAATCAAACATGACATGAAAGGCTGATCGAATCATCATTACAGTGCCAGAGTTAATCTTCTGTGTTAGTCAAGATAAACAGCAAGACTTTATTTAGTTGTTCAATCTAAATCTGGTTTGTGTCAGTCCATTTAGTCTATGAGCAGGAGAACATGGTATGGCAACATGGCAGTTTCTCTGCATCAACCGCTCTGTGGTGTGTGGTGTGTCTTTGTACAGTAGTAAGCTACTGGGAGGTACCACACCATGTATACCACATTCAACATAGACTACGTTGCCTGACCATCCACTTGTCAGTAAAGAGTCCTAAGACTGATTAAGACAAATGAATAAACGAAAATCTCATCCAGCCTTTAAAAGGACAGAAACAGCAGCTGATCTGACTTTAATGAAAAGTAATTAACTGTAAGCAGATTAATTTATTAGTTAATATGATGCAAGGCGTGATCAAAGCAGTGCAAGATCTTTCTTTAGCAAAGGATCTTTAACTTTGTTCCCGTTGTCTTAGTCTTTCCTTTATCCCTCTGGTTCATCTTTGCATTTCACAGTATAATTTAGAGGCTGGGTTCTGTGCGCGTCTGCCATTCTTCTCTGTGCACCAAACGTTTCCATTCCCTTAGTGCCACCACTCTGGTCTCGGATCAAACGCCAGCCAATGAACAGACCAGTCGTGTTTTGGTGACATTTACAAAGGTTTCTGTAGCCTACTGTTTACCAGACATTTCCACCTTATTGATGGGAGGGCACAGAGCAAACACGATAAATTAAAAGATGAAACTCAGGTCCAGAAAAAGCCTCAATACAGCATGCCAGAGCGAAGAAGCAAAGGTTTTCACATTTCAGTGTCTCTTTCTGTCCATGAACATAACACTTAAGGTTTTCTTATAGTTAGTCTCAGGCAAGTACCAAGGCCAGTCCTTTGTGCTGTCTTCCCTCATAGGGGATCTAAGGTCAGCTAAGATAAGTCCTCATTAGTGAAGCTTCCTGCAGTGAACTCCTAGATCATGAGAAGCCGAACAAGCTTGCAATGATCGAGCTCTGAAAGTAGCAACATGTGAAAAATGCCTTTTTCCAACCAAGGGTCTTTCTTGTGACCTTGGAACCTTGCCTCTTCCTGATTTTTTTGCATGCTTGTTTGTGTGTATATATGTTCGTGTATGCATGCCCTGAGTGTGATCTCAGTGGTTGGGTGGGGGGGGGGGGGGGGGTCTCTCGGAGGAGAGCCAGATGTCCATTTCAAAACTGGGAAACTACTGTCTGGGGAACAGACATTTTTTTGGGCTGTGGAGTTTTGGTGGAATTCACCTCATAACATAGAGCAGTATTTGTCTTTGATGCTGAGCAACATTTCTTATCAACAGCTTCTTTGTTGCTCTCAGATTTCATACAATATCAATGTCATTTTAGACATTCAGATAGTCTGGGCTACTATCAGATATATCGTTTGTGAAAAAGAATTCACCATAATTTGTGATTAACATATCAAAAACAGAGTACATATACAAACTTGCTGAGGGCCGAAACAGTGATAGGTTATTCAATATTGTTTAAAGAGTGCTTCTTGAACCTTACAGATTTTCAGAGCAGGTCGTGAGTTTTACACCAGTCAAAGGATATGTGGTTAGCGTTGTCCCCAAAAAAGGAGGCACTTGGCTCTGAGAAATTTGGACTGGTGAGCTGAGGTTTGGCTGAGCCTGCAAGTGATGGAGAGCCAGCTGTTGTACTGGAGAGAAACTCTGGTCTTCCCTCCTTCCTTCCTTTCCTCTTTCTCCCTCTGCCGTCTGACACTCCCATCCTAATGAGGGGCTCTGTTAAAACCACCCTGATATTATAGCACTCTTTGGTCCACACAAACATTCACAGGCGCACACACCCAAGGTCAATTAAACAGATGACTTTCATGTGAGGGTTCAAATTTCATGGCTATGAGGTGACTGTAGTATTGAGTTACACTGAGCTAATGTTTGCTCCATCCTCTGTCTGTTTATTGTTAGCATTTGAGTCTAATTGAGGAAATCTGGGAATTCACAAGCTTTTTACCTCCTTTGTGAATTATTTGATGAAACTGCCTGAAATAACAGTACCTGATATGGGATGACTGTGTGGGTGTGTTTATGTGTGTGTCCGTGTGTGTATGACTCAGGGTTCGGATGCAGGCCAGACAGGGAAAAGGCACCCAAATGCATTATGAATGTGGCTCAACTCTTGTAAGGCCAGCATTGAGTTTCGTAGCTCGTTAATCATTGAGAATGGGCATGATGGGGGCAGTGGTGACACTCAGAGTCATTCTGCCTAATCATGGCACACATGTAACACACACACAAAGAGACAAACCGCTCACACTTAAAGTCAGTACACTAGTCCTGCCGTAAACCTCCTGGCAGTTTTGCCTGACAAGTAAGATGATGACTTATAACTCTAAATACCGCAAGCATCTTTTTATGGGGGTGGGGGAACATTGGATCCATGAGGGGGGAGGGTGGGGATTATATTACATTAGTTTCTTTTGGCATTTAAAGTAAACAAAGCAAAAGTATCCCTGTGTAATTTTCCACCTACACACAACAGAATCATACCAACAATAACTCTCTTGTTTCAGTAAATAGACTGGTTTTTATATAACGCTTTTCTACTCTAAGTCAAACACTTTTTTACAGCTTGGCTCATTTACCCATTCACACCCATTTAAACAAGCACTTTTTCTTCTGCTTTTCCTATGCAAGTGCTATCTATCATTAACACATATTCATATGGGTTAGTTTCATGCCCAAAGATACAGTCTGGAGACTGTGCCAGGGCTCGAACCACAGACCACCAACCACCAACCTTCCGATTAGTAGGTGACCTGCACTACCTCCCAAGCCACAGCCACATACATGCAGTTTATGTGCTTTATATATGGTGTGTAAACATCACGCTGTATCAAATAATATTATATCAGACAAAATAAATGTTCACACTTCAGGAATAGGGATTAAGGATATGGATTGAAGAAAACACTGTATTAAATCCTGCAGCTTAAACAACAAAACTTTTCCACATGGACAGCATACCATACCAGCTTTAATTTCCTGAAGTGGATCAAGGCAATACAGGCATAGCAGGCCATAGTGTAAAGCATCTGGATTGAGTTATCCTTCTGTTGACCTCTCCCCATGAATAACACTGTCTTCTGTTGTAATTTGAGGTCAGCTAGCAGAGAGAATGGTCAGTTAGCCAATAGAGAGCCAAGTCTCATTAGAGAGTATCCTGTACTCTTAAACAATGGAGTAACTGACAGTGGGAATCTTGGGGTAAGAAAAAATAGCGCTTTGTATTGCTACCCTGAGAGGATGTTTCATGATTTAAATTTTAGTCAGTAAAAATGACATAAAAATATTTAATATAATGAAATATGATTTTCAGTGGATTGTGAATTGTTTTGGCCTGGAAGCCTAAAGGGGGAAAAGTGCATGACACATTTACCGTAGTGCTGTGTAAGGTGCAATAGTGACTGGATGTTGGTTTGGTGTGGCAGAACTCCAGGCCATCATAGATCATGAAGTCCCTCATTACTATTTGGCCAGCCAACACCATTCCCACTTGATTTTAACCAAAACCAAATGTTATAGATGTGGATTTGGGGTTTGTTTCTTAACATTTCTTTGCACAGACACGTGCCTAAGTGTGCATAAAGCTCATAACAGTGCGGATAACTACTTTGGTTTTTCTGTTATGCTGCCTTTTTGCACTTACAGGTACAAGCTCTTTACTCAGCTTAACATGTTCAGTCAGTGCTGTGAAAAAGTGGGCATATTATGAGTCATAAACCTCAAACAGCACTTTGATCCAGGACTGCTTTATGGGATCCTCAATGCCACATAGAGCTAGAGATAGTCCTTTTTTTCTTCTTTTTAACGGAACATCTGTTTGAGAAATGCTCTGTGCAGCCAGCAGCTCTGCAGCTGGAAACTTCCAATCTGGAAAGAGAGGGAATTCTAATCTTGGAAAGTAGTGGAATGGAAAGCACTTACAATGGCATCTTCATGAGAGATGATGCAATGGGGTAGCCAGGCCAGAATATACCAAACAATATAAAGTCATAAGACTAAAAGTGGAACAATAGATAAACATATCATGGTCTCTGTCATGTGAAAAAATCACATGCTCTGTGAACGCATGATAGAATCTATAAAAGGAAGTTAAGCAATTAGAGTGAATTTTTGTTTTCTTCCCAGAAAATATCATATATCATCCCTTTAGTACCCTAATCCATAGAGACCTGGTTTTGACGCTGTATCCTGTGGAGTGGAGTTTGGAGAAAGACCTTATAGTCCCTGCTAATGAGGGTAGCTCTGAATACTCCATCCAAATTTAGATGTCTTTCTTCAGCTAACACTGAGTGCTTAGTGAATGCCGAAAGCTCAAAGGTATGTGGGTGGCTAGTCCGAAACGTATACTGTATATAAACATGTTGTGCGATAAATACAGAAAATGTAACCATGAACATGTGCAGTGAGGAAGCTATAGAAAGAAAATCAGAGGGCATGGAAAAGAAAAAGTGAGAGGAGCGCTCACTTAAAGATATTTTCTTTGGATTGCATGTATTGCTCGTTGACAAAGCAAATGCCATTATTACTTCTATCCCAGCCAAAAATAACGGGGGTGGGACAGAGGGGAAAAGCCAAAACATGCTCAGGTTCAATTATCTGCTTCCTTGGAAACATTTCAATAAGATGAGCCCACAGCACTGACAAATTGACTTGAAAACTTCAAAAAGCTTGGAAACATTAAACGCTTGCCCATCCGTTCTTATATTTGGGTCATATGGTTTCCTCCTCTGATCTACTTTATGTGTAACTCAAATTAAAAGGAACTCTTTTGACCAATTATGGGTTGCAGTATAGGAAATAAAAAGCACTTCTAAATGTGCTTTATGCGCTTTATGTTGGTTGTTCTGATCTATAGAGCAGACTTTGGCTTCCATATTTAATTGGGAGTGGTAGGGATGTGGTTACACAGAGTTTCCATGTTTTTTTTTATTGCTGTTTGACTTGTGAACTCTTTGTTCTTCGTAATCATCTTTATTTAGTTATTTAGTTTTACATTTAATGTGTTACTTTCAAGCTGGGGTAGGCTCCAGCTATGGTAAGGATTAGCAGAAGACAATGGATGGATGGATGTGACTTTCATTATAATTTCCTTTGTTTGTCTGTTTTGTTTTTGTTTGGGTTTTTTTTTTTTTTTAGATGAAACACGGCCTATGTCACGGATAAATGGACCCTTACTGGCACCGGGGCCCCTTCCACCTCTTCAAACCCCACCTACCCCACCCATGGACTCCCCTGTGCCATCAGTGTGCCCTCTCATTCCCACCCCTACTCCTCCACTGGTCCCCCCGACCTCTTCTTCCCCAGGCTGCGGGAGCAGCCTCACCAACTCAGAGCAGGTTGGATCAGGAACCCCGGTTTCAGGAGCCGTTGGCATTTCGGCTTCAAACAGCCCATCCAACCCAGAGACCGAGGAGGACAAGGCCAAGAAGCTGTTGTACTGCGCACTGTGCAAGGTGGCTGTGAATTCCTTGTCACAACTGGAGGCGCACAACAAAGGTCAGTAATCTCTGAGCAATGATATGCTGAAATAGTTGAGCTTTCCTGAATTTAGCGGGAAATACAGTCATCTGGAATTAACTGTGGCGCCTTTCTTGTTCTGATGAAGTTTGGCTTGGATTCCTCTCTGTTTGCACAAGCCACAGTGTTTTTGATGGAAACAAAATGTATCACATCCTGCCTGGACTTTAGCCAAGAAATACACATGCAAACACTTGCAGAGATGTTGTTTTGAATTCCTAAGGAAGAAATTAAAAATCACAAAAAGTAGCAAGTCTAAACAATTTGTTTTTATTTATTTATTTTTTTTTTGCATTTCCAGATAATCAACTGAAAGAATTGCTCAGTTTGTTGAAAGCCCAGTTTGAATTTCACTGAGGCTGTTGTGCACTTGAATTGGCAGCTATAGTTTTGTATATTTTACAGTGTGTAAGAGTTGTCTTTTAAACAACTCCCAAAGTATCTACTGAGTTCCTGGAATTATCGCAGTAGCCCTAATGCAAATTCAGTAATAATGAGAATGATGATTAAAAACACATTACTGAGTTGTTGTAGCATCTCATAGGTACTAAAACAGAAGGTGTTATGTGAAAAAAATTTAATTTTTGAAGACTTTATGTTATAAATTTACACTCGGTTTTATCAAACCTTAACATATTTAGTGTATTTAAAAATGGCACTGGTAAGTTTCTTTGCTTTTGTTAATTTAGTAGAGAGCATTAAAAGTATACTAATTAGCAGATGAATCACTTTAATATTGACATGCTTGGCCGCTGTAACCAAGGATTGCTTGTTTTCAAGGGTCATCTGTACCTCACCTGTGTCAGTCCAGTCTTTAATACTGGAATCCCAGCCATTGTCAAGCCTACGTTCTTATTTTACTCTTGGCACAATTAGTGTAAATATACCTTCCCCGCTGAAAGATTCGATTTTAGCAGCGGGGAGCATCCAGAAGAAATGTGATGTTTAAGGTGTTAAAACCACAGCATGAATGAGAAAATAAAAGGAAATGTTGGTTATTGTGTGGGTGAGCTCACCATAATATGGGTTTAAATATTCTGTCAGACGGCTTTCACACGACAACACTTTCATGGTTACATATACCTCGAGGAACTGGCTGCATCCTATAATCCTTTCTGCACTGCATACTTGGATAGCTGCTGCATGTCTCACAGGACAATATGTATGTGCTGGGCTTTCTATCTGTCTTATGGGAGTATAGTATATGCACATGCACATGCATGAAGTACACTTAAACTTCACCACAGACAGAGGCCCCAAATAAACCTTATAAAGGACTGACTCCTCTCTGCTTAGAGTACTCTCAGCCTGAGCCGGCTGAGTCAGACATGAAAGCAGGTGATAAATGCTGCACTTATAATATTGCCATAGCATTCACTAATATGTATATATTACCTTTTGTATATTTTGGAAATTCATATTTTTTGACCCTCTGATTACTAGTTTATCAATTTCCCAAAAACACATCAGTATTTTTGTGTTGTATCTGTCTGCAAGAAAACATTTGCACATTTACTGTGTTTATAGTATTAAAAAAGATCATAGACAGCTTAAACATGATCCTGGGTCAAAGCCTGCTGGCACCCAGTGGGCTCCAGAGTTCAAACCCTGAATGACTAAAAGTTGAAATAGCTAAAACTGCACGAGGAAAGCCATCTGGAAACAATCAAGTTCACTCATTCTAAAAATCAGAGCTGTGTGTATTAGCAGGGTTCAAAAATGGAAGCATATGTCACACAGACACCCAGACATGAACAGTGTGCGTGGCACACCATGACCTGCCCAAAACCATGAAAACAGGAATAAAGATTTGTAAGTCATGTTACTTCATGTAACATTCATGCAACAATGTTGTCCCCTTTTGTTTGGTTTACACCCTGAGTCAACTTTGCAAAGACAAAAAAAAATTCCACTGGGCCAGCCATTGCCAGACCAAAATAGAACAAAAGCAAAAACAGGCACCCAAGAGCACATTTTTGGCCACAAGCAAACCTTTCTCCACACTGAAGCCCACAGCCTCCATGCTCCCCACTTCCACCCCACCCAGATGACTTGTCCAACTTCTGTAACCTTAACACTGTTCAAAGGGAATTTAGGGAGTGGGGCAAATTAGTATTTCAAAGTCAGAGCCAAAGACAGTTGAATGCTGTTTTTCAGTGTAGTGGAGCATTGCAGTAAAATGGAGTGGGAGGTTTCATCCAAGTACAAAATGTGTGATTATTTAATGAGAGACTATTTTAGCACACACAATAATATGCAGTATGCAAAAACATATTTCTCTATGATGTCCTTTTTGCAGCTGCAGCTAGTCGAGGACTTGTCCAAATGAAGAACATATTGTTAATAGGAAATTAGCTTTTTATTTATTTATTTTCATTTTTTGACTCATGACTGAGTAGATAACGTCATGCCAAATGGGCTCTGTCGAGCAAACATCTAAAGGGGCTAATCTGTTTTTATGTTTCCGAGAAACGGCTCTAGGAGCTTCAGTAATATATGTCTGGTTGCTACAATCTGCTATGTAACCTGCCCTGTTTCTTTGCTCAGCAGTGTTAATGTTTGGAATAATACTGATCTCTTCAAACGGTACAAAGCAGGGTGCCATGCTCTTACAGCATAACGAATGCCTGATTGAAGAGCCATTTAAAGAGCAGACCAAGCCTGCATCTCATAAAAATGTGCTCCTAAATTTCCAAACACTGACATTTATTGTCAGTGTTTTTTAATGTTCTATTAAAGGCTCAGTGATTCACGTTTTCATTGATAATGCCAGATGTGGATCATGGATAATGGATGTAATATTGTACAGTACACACTATTTGGCCTTATCCTACGCACTCCACTGAGTCAAACATCATGAATCACTTATATTATTAGGTTATTATTAGAAAGGCTTTGAGTTGACCTTCCAGATCACTAACTGCACAGATGGGTGACTGCTGCCCTCCTGTGGGGAAAGCTTTGCTCTACAACTTCAGGCAGAATTCATTCTTTCTGTTGTGCTGTGCTATGTGGTTATTCAAGCCAGTGGATTGTAGTTGTGGTTGTTTCTTTTTTTCTGCCATGATGTGACACTTTTCACTGTCTTTGTTCTGCAATGTTAACTACAGAGAAATTCTGTCCAGTCTCATTTTACTTCAGACAGGTGGAAGCAGTATGACTCATATGTTACAATTAATGTTTCGCTGGCACCTTATTATTTCATTTTATTATATTAGCTTTTAAATTCTTTCTTTCTGTGCAGGTACGAAACACAAAACTATCCTGGAGGCACGGAGCGGGCTGGGCCCTATAAAGGCATATCCTCGCCTGGGCCCCAAGCCCAGTGGAGAGCAGGGAGGAGGGCCGGTGGACCCCAACACTCAGGAACGAACCTTCCACTGTGAGATCTGCAATGTGCGGGTCAACTCTGAACTGCAACTAAAACAGGTAAGGTAGCAGTGGATATATTTCTGTACCTAAAGTCTAAAGATTAGACAGGCATTTAGATTTGATTTTTTTTGTTAAGCACAAGATCAATTCAGTGGTCAATATTCTAAATTTTAAATTATGTTGTTTTATTCATGTTTATTCAAGTTAAACAATTGTGTAATTACATAGCTGTATTTTTTCATTATGTTTTCTCCAGTCAGTGTCCATGGTGTAAGGCAATAGGAAAAGTAATGCAGTTTGCTGTGATCTTTATTTTTTAGCACATATCAAGTAGAAGGCACCGGGATGGTATGGCGGGCAAGCCTAACCCTCTCCTCAGCCGACACAAGAAGCACAGGGGAGCTGATCTAACGGTAACATTTTACTGCTGATTTTTAGCTCCTATGACAAAGCACACCTGAACTCCAGAGATCAGATAGCCAGTGATACTTAAGGACATTAAGGTTGTGAAGCTTTGGAGTTGGTTTGATCTCCACAAAAGCCCATCAGGTGTTCTGTCTTCATCCTCCTACCTCAACCTAACTGAACTTTCTGAATTACAAAAGTGCATGGTGTACAGTTGTTTCACTTGCATGTGTTGACCTTCTGAAACTAATCAATGTTACCCCCCCCCCCTCCTTTCTCTCTTGTCTTGTACTGTTATTGATTCTGTTTTTAGTCTTCTTTGACCTTCTCCAAGGATCTCACCAAAGCTTTGGGTGCCGGGCTGTTGCCCAACCCTTTGGCGGTTGCGGCAGCAATGGCCGCCGCAGCGTCCTCAAACCCACTGGCTCTCCGCGCGGCTGCTCCCGCACACCATCCACCTCATCACATTTTGCAAGGCCCGCCTCTCAGCCACGCAATCCTGAGACCTGCCCCGGGGCCCATCCGCACCACTCACGGGCCAATCCTCTTCTCTCCTTACTGACACATAACCATCTGACTTCAGCCAGTCAGGAACATCCACTCCAAAAGCACACTGTGAAGCTACAAACATGATCAACTAACAGCAATTGATTGGGGGGGGGGGGGGGGGGGGGGGGGGGATCTGATAATATAAATATCTGACTGAGAGAATAGCAAGGGAACAGTGGAAAGGAGTATCTCTATTTTTCCCTTTACCTGAAACTCTCCATTCACTCTCCCTCCATTTCAAAAGACTTTTTGAGTGATCTGCAGATGGAATTATCAGAGATTGATAGTCATTATGCATCAAACTCCCTTGTACATTTCTCACCTCCTGGTCCCTCCCTTGCACTGTGGCCCTCTTGTGGCCACCTCAATAGCTACAGAAGAAACACATGCAGACCTTTCTAGAAACGTTCAACCACATGTAGTGTTACATAATTATTCCGGGACAGGTTGTTTTTTCCACCTGTCACCATGGCTAAATGTGTTCTTCTCATCCTATGCACCTCAAAAACAAAGACAATAATGTTATGTCAGTAGGGTAGCTGCTTCCATCAGTCTTTGCTGTGTGCGCCACATGTAGCTGTACAGGCTTCAACGGCACTGTACATGTCCTGCTCCGTGCCGGAGGTCAGCAGCTCTCCAATTTGTGACATTAGGTCTCCGCTAGATACAACATGACTTTGGCTGACAGGCAGGTGGTAGCCACATCCGAACATGTCTGATGGTTGGGGGGATGAGTGGAGCAGAAAAGTGACTGTGGGGGGTTGTTCTTTGCTGTCATTTCCTGAGAGGGTGAGGTGAGAGGAAGGCTGGCACGGGTCACTGGATGGATTCACCACAGGCAACTTGCAGACATACACAGGCCTGGACAAATATGTTTTAAAATAGATTGTACCAACAAAAATTGCTACAGGCCACATCTGCCAACCTCCATAACAGTCAGAGAATAGGCTCACCAAAGGGGAGAGGAGATGAAAGAAGCAGCAGAAATCACACATTAATACATATTGTACTGCCGGGTTTAAATACTCGATCACCATCTTTAGCTTTGATTGCATTTTATGGAAAGAATTCTGCAGTTTTACGAACAGCAGTTTGAAATAAAGTACTTGGGAGAGAGAAAGAGAGAATAGGTGTTATGCTTCAGCTTGAATTATTTCAAAGCCAATCATCATCCTCACATCTCCCTGGTCTTCATTCGCAGGCTGTCTGTGTAGGTGGGCAAGTATGACTTGTGTACCACCCTTTGTCCTAATTTCTTCTCCATGCCACCTCACAACAGGATGCTACACAGCGTTCTGCATCACTGGGTTGACCTCTCCCAATTCCTGCACTATCCTTCTCCTCAGCTCCCTATTATCCAAAGGTTCATATGAGTCTATTGTGGGAGACACATCAACACTGGCAACCACGATGCTGAAAGGCAACAAATTAAATAGAGGAAGTTGAAAGCCAAATACATTCTTTGACAAATGATCTTGAGCTGAAGCGACAACCAAGCCAGAAGCCCAGAGAAGCCGCCCGGAGCAGGAGCCGAG
Organism: Astatotilapia calliptera; assembly: GCF_964374335.1. Lineage (NCBI taxonomy): Eukaryota > Metazoa > Chordata > Actinopteri > Cichliformes > Cichlidae > Astatotilapia > Astatotilapia calliptera. The sequence continues at coordinate 35,064,116 of NC_137441.1, forward strand.
ACGTCCAGCCCAAGGCATCTATTGATACTTCCTGTCTTACAACTGAAAGCCATGAAACACACCATGATTTGTTTTCTTTTACAAAGACTGGTGAGCACTTTGTTTTTCTTGTTTGGTTTGGACTGTTGGTTTACATTTATATCACACATTTTAAAAAAAGAGCAAAATAGAAAACATGATAAAAAAAATATTTTTGTAGGTAGGAAATGTTATTAACGTCATCAAGGGAAACAAGGAAAAGGGTGAAATTATCAGAGAGTGAATTATATAAGGGACTCAGCCAGAATGATATAAACAGGCAGATCGACTGACTCGGTGGGGAGCCACAAACACTAGCTAAGCAGCAGCAGACTTATCTTGCCTGACAGCTTGAAACTAACACCCTTTTCTGAACGAGATGTACACTGTGCCCTTTCATTGAGAAGCAATGAGCTCTAATGTCTTACCTTTGTCTGAATATTGCAATGCAATGAGCAATTTTTATCAGAGTGACTTGTTATCATTGTGACATGTTGTGACATATTGTCTGGAGTCATGTGTAAAGTGGGAGCACGCCAGCTGACTGACTTTTCTGTTCTTCCATGGGGAGTGCAACTTCTTGAGGGGATTGAGGTGGGGACGGAGAGACAGAGGTGTAGCTAGAGATAGGGACTGACCCTTCATATTAAAGGGCCTTTTTACTATGGTAATCTCTGCTTGGGGAACAGGGTACAACACCAGGTATCAAGGGATTAAAGCTAGATCTGTTCAACGGGTTTTTTGTTTTATTTGGACTTAACGAATTGCATTTTGTTGTTGTTTTTGTTTTTTGTTTTCTGTGTGTGAGAAATATGTCTAAGTGAAAACCTAGAGGAACATTATCAATGCCATTACTTAAAAAGAGAAGCTGGCTCTGTGTCAGCTTCCACCATTGTGCTCTTTTTGTTGCTGAACGTAATCTTCAAGTTCATTTTGTGAGTGAAATGCTATTCCAGCATCCTTGCTTTTCTTCCTGTTGGTGTGTGTACTATAAGTATTCTAGTGTGTGTTGGGACCTGCTCTGTCCCCACTCCCCACCAATCAGAGACAGAGGCAGCCTGGATCTATAGAGTGGCCTAACACAACTATGGGGACAAAAACCTGCGTGTGTTTGGTACAGTGAGATTCATCAGTCGTTCTCGATTCAAGTCACAGAGTTGACCAATAACCGAGCCTTATCAGAGTACTGCAAAGATGTCCCTGGTAGGTCAGTCAAGTAGCACCACTTGTCCTTGATATGTTCATAAAGTGGTAAACACCAGAGAGTCATTTTCATCATTCACATGTGGGAAATAAATGGTATTCCTATTTTCTGGGCAGGTATTTCATGTTAGCTGTGTTTAGGCTACTAGCCTTAGCCTTATTCTGCCCTCGGTCTTTCTCAGAGCAGAGAGAGAGAGATGGAGAGGCTATGGTGTAATTTTGTCTTGCCAATAAATTTATTTTTGAATTTCATTATTAGAGGGACAAAGACTTTGTATGGCGAATTGTAGCAATACCTGACTCATTCTGGCTACTCTTGTTTATTGCAATAAGAAAATTAAACAATAAATGTGTATGTGAGTAAAACATTATAAATGTAATTTAAATGAAAAAGAAACTTTATGGTAAGTACTACTGGTATCAAGAGAAACCATGGTGGAAAAAGTAAATGTCAATAAATCATTAAATGATACTGTCTGTGGAGTTTTTATGAATCAAACAGTGTGGTGCTTTCTAATGCCAGCCATCCAACTGCATGACCCTAGCTGGGAGTGTCCAGTCACAGAGCTGGAATTAAAATGAGTGAACTGCTTTAAATCATGGGTGGAGACTCCAGGCCTTAACGGCCAGTGTCCTGCAGGTTTCAGATATCACCCTATCAACAAACCTGAATCAAATGATTAGCTCATTACCAGGACTCTTACTCTGGAGAACTTTAAGACAAGTCGAGGAGGTAATTTAGCCATTGTTGGATCAAGGACATCTAAAACTTGCAGGACACCAGCCCTTGAGGCCTGGAGTTCCCCGTCCTCTAATCAGTCAATCACACTTAATATATTTAGGCATGTACACATGGTCAAGCCAACCTTCTGAAGTTCAAACCAGGCATCAGAATGTCGAAGAAAAGCAATTTAACAGACTTGAAACGTGGCATGGTTGTTGGTGCCAGCTGGGCTGGTCTAAGAAGCTGCTGAACTACTGGGATTTTTCCACACAACCACGTCTAGGGTTGAATATAACTATCCAAATTAAAGATTACATCCTGTTTGCAGCAGTTCTCTGGGTGAAAATGTGCTGTTTTCAGAGGTCAAAGGAAAATACCCAATTGCTTCAGGCTGAAAGGAAAGCATCAGTAAACTGAACAGCCACTTGATACAACCAAAGTATGCAGAAGAGTACTTCTGCAGGTACAACAGCAGAGGGGCCGTAGCAGCAGAAGACCACACGAGGTACCACTCCAGTAAGCTATGAGGAAAACTGAGGCTACAATTTGTACCCACTCACCTAAACTGGACGACAGAAAATAACATAGCAACATAGAAAATAACTGTTCCAACAGTCACAAGAACACAAAGAGAACAGTAAAGACAATAAATGGCTCTGTGACACAAATTCTGTTTGTCTTTCTTTTCTATTAGGAAAGGTGATTATTATGAAACATATGAATCTATTAAAAAAGAGCTCATGTCTCACTGTTATGTCAAACCTGTCAGAAAAATCACAAAGTGACTTATTTTAAATAGGTCACAAGTAAAAATGGCTGCAAATCCCTGCATGAAGGTGTAATTTAGCTAGACAAATAAAACAGTTTTTAAAAAATAGCCCACCAACTCTATGAGCTCAGTGGTCAAATATATATTAAAAGATAGCTGAGGTCATGAAATGAACATTTTAGTCATAGGAAAACTAGACAGTGGGAGGACAGTTGGTGGCACTGGTGTTTGTTAAAGCTTTGGGACCTTAATAAAAAAAATCTAAGGGTTGAAGATGTGTTCCACAAGAGCATATAGAAGAACAATATCTTTTGTGACAGCAGATGCAACTATGAGAAGGAGTAGCTGACTGGTCCTGCATTGCATCTTCAAATGAAAAGCAGCATTGTACTGCCTGGAGACTATTGCTGATTTCTTGTGATACACAGCCCTCAAGCTGTTCCCACGAGACTTCTTTTGAGCATTACCAAACAGATCGACTGCTTGACAGTAGCTGTGTGATTCTTATATCAATACACAATTTGGCCACTAGATGGTCCTGCTGTGATTACCGAGAAGCAAGTCTCACAATGCAAGCACGTCAGACTTGTGTAACACTGCAGTTCTTCAGTTAAAATTATGAAGACTGATAATCACGTACATTCAGTATTGAATGTACACCACGTATAAATATCTATTGTTTGACTGCCTGTCGGCAACGTACAGATGCAATGCATTGCCATATGGCAGAGACAGGATAGGGAAATTGTACAGATGGCTCCTATGCTACTGTCTTTAGTTTCAAAGGAGAATTTTACAAGTTTGGGTCCTTCCATGTTGTTATTTTATGTGCTGAAGCCTCGTAAGAAGTACCAGTGTGGGAATAAAAAACACTAATAAAAATAAAAGTTTTTTAAGATATTTATTTGATTATTGCATTTTAAGGAAAATATATTGGTTTAAAATTAGAGTGCCACGACTTCTTCTTTTTGTTTTTTTTTTGCCTATAAGAGGCAGACATGACAAGTTCTTTCTCGAGAGGTCCATGCATTGAGACGTGGAAATAAAACAGTGAGGTGGTCAGAAAGAGGTTTTCAAATGGAATCTGAAGAGGCAGAGATGCACTTTTCTCTTAATGGAAGTCTGCTTTTGAGTGGAGAGGGTGTGTTTCAGGTCTACTTTTCTTTCTTCCTGACACTCTTCTTATTTCTAAGAGGGTTTTTTCTTTTAATAGTTTTGTATCATACATGTTGCAGGAAAAAGAAAGATATGTAGGGAGCCCTCCTGGTGGCATAGTTGGAAAAAGTATAAGATATTGTTGCATCCCATGAGACGGGATGATGGGACGATGTATACCCATCAGTAACTCATAGTTTCAAGTTATCAATATGCTATTAGTTAAAAATACAGACTGTGACAATGTGATAAATGCATTACAGTCATATTGGCACACTAAGTGGGGGTATTATCACTTATAAAGCTGGTTTATATTGATTCTAACATTTCACCTTATCATACCATCCCAAATAAGATATGTTGATATAACTCACATCCTGTCTGTGTAAATAAGGAGGCATACAACATACAGAGTTTGCTGTTTCAGTTTATGTGTTCATGAAGTCACGCAATGCAATAAAGTGCAGAGTACCTGGAGCACTTTGGGCAATGGGTGCAGCTGTTCAAGCAGCAACAACCAAAATCTACCATCAAAAACAAAAGCGTTCAAATAAATATTCACAAAAGTCACTCAACAAAAATATTGCATATAAAGAGCTCCTTCTATGTAATTGTAGATGGAGCCGTTTTACATTTGTGCTAACGGGGGGAAAAATCAGAGAAAGGTGATTTCTACACCTGTTTTTAGTCCTAAACATACACGCATGAGACACACATCTTCTCTTTAGCAGGTTTCGCTGCATAATTTGCCATACAGGTGTCTACTTCAGCACTTCAGCAGGTTTAAACTCTATAAAGTCATCTGGGCCAGTTTAGTGCATGACAAATAAATAATCGTTGCATGCCGTGCAATCTTCTTCCAACTTAAACATCTTTTTAAGTTGGAATTTAAAAAAGAAAAAATAGAAGAAAGGCATTTTGTGGAAGAACCTTTTCGAAATCTGTAGAAATACAAAGAAATTTTTACACAGTGACTCTAAAAGTGTTATACAGTAGAGAAAATATGAAGTCTAAATATATCACCAATGGAAAATTCTTGGAGGAAAAACAAATTGTAACATGCACAAAAAAAGTCATCAATTTGACATATTCTGAGTATTAATCCACTTTCTGTATGCAAGAAATGAAAGCAGATATTAGTATAAACTGTAAAGGTTTCTGAATTATTGAAAGTCATGGGAGCCCACTGAGATATTTTTTGAGCAAATAGTTGCCAGTGCAGCGACTCGGTGTGTTACAAAGCCCGTTGTTGCATTTCAACTAGAGAATGACCAAGCTGAGTCGCAAATCAAATCGTAATTACAATTCAAACCCCACGGATAATTAATATCATATCAGACACAGAGCTAATGGATCACCAGCATGAAAAGACATCCCTCTCTCACTCTTACGGCTAAGGTTAATTTAACTGCATGCTGCCTCCACCAACATGACATGGCAGGGTCAGGTACATCAGAACAGATAATTAGAGCAGACTCTGCAGATAGCCTGGAAGGAGACAGAGAAGACGCAATGGAGCAAATGATTCCATAATGCAATTTCTTTAACTAGTTGCAATATTGTGTTGATGCCAAATGTAGCTCTTTCTTTTTTCAGTTCAACTTGTCATCTTCTTTTTTCAAATGTTGAATGTCTTTCTGTTCTGTGCAGTGTTTGTGCAACTTCGTTTACCAGAATTACAGTATAGCATAGGCTCCTCGTTTCAGATAAAACGACTTCCTTCCTTCATTTGAAACATGTCTCTCATTTGTTTCATTCATGTTCTTTCTATTTTTCTTAACTACAAAGAACAATCTTAATAAAAATTAAGAAACCTTTAGACACCCAACAGGCATCCGAGGAAAACGTGAAATTAAGCGATCAATCCTCTGACTAATATGTTGTTCTCCTTTGGGAAATTAAGTCAGTCCTCAACAATAGCCAAACTGCAGCTCGGGGTCACTCACAAGAAAACGGTCCCAGAGGAAATGTGTGGATACAAAGAGCCCATGTAATATAACAATAATGTAAGTGCATTGCAGCAGACCTTGAGTCTACTATGCTGGTCATTATGAACTCTTGAGAGACAGTTGCCAAATATGCTTTCATGTAGCATCTCTGCAGTTTCAAGGCTGCGGTGTTGGTGTCGGGATCTCATAACGCAAATGTGAAAGAATGATCTTCAGTCCTTCGTGCAGGAGTAGGCGGGCCAGTCGAATTGGCCTTCTGCTCTATCACAGCATGGGTCACGGAAGGAGTGAATTGAATTAACTATTACGAAGAAGTGATTTGAAACCCATGAATAAAATCCACTGCCTGCACTGATTTTTGTCCTTGTGACAAATGTGATAGAAAAAAAATGCACAGTGCATTTAAATAAAATATATTAAATATCTTTTAAATGCTTGAGAATTTGAGGCCTCTGCCTATTTATTTTCCCACAATGCACTGAGCATTTCTTCTTCACTCACCTCTTTTTGCCCTCTACAGTGCATCTGGAAAGTATTCACAGCACTTCACTTGTTTCAGATTATGTCATGTTACAGCTTGTTAGCAAAATACATTTTCACCTGTAAATTCTACACACAATACCCCAAAATGACAAAGTTTGTTCACAGCCTTTGCTCAATACTTTGTTGAAAAATCTTTGGCAGCAATTACAGCCTCAAGTCTTTTTAAGTATTAAGTTACAAGCTAGAAACACCTATTTTTCTTTGCGGAACCTCTCGAGCTCCATCGGGTTGGATGGGAAGCATTGATGCACGGGTATTTTAAGATCTCTCCAGAGTTGTTCAATCAGGTTCAAGTCTGGGCTCTGGCTGGCCCACTCAAGTATATTCACAGAGTGGGCGCAAAGCCACTTCTTTCTTATCCTGGCTGTGTGCTTAGGGTTATTGTGCTGTTAAAAGATGAACCTTTGCCTCTTGTCTCCAAGCATATCTCATTGCTGCATTCAGCAGTTTCCCTTAACCCTGGATAGCCTTCCAGTTCTTGCTGCAGAAAAAAATCCCCATAGCATGATGTTTCCACCACCGTGCTTCACTGTTGGCAAAGGTATGGTATGGGCCAGGTGATGTGTGGTCCCTGGTTTCTTGCAGACATGATGCTTGACTTCAGGCCAAAGAGTTCAATCTTCCATCAAGTTTCATCAGACTAGAGAATTTTGTTTCTCATGATCTGCAGTTTCATCTTTTGAAAAACTACAGCAGGGGTGTCATGTGCCTTTTATTGAGGAGTGACGTCTGTCTAGCCACTCTACTATAAAGGCCTGAATGGTTGACTGCTGCAGAGATCCTTCTGGACGGTTCTCTGCTCTCAGAGTGACCATCAGGTCCTTGGTCACCTCTTTGACTAAGGCCCTTCTTCCTCAATCACATAGAATTTCCCAGTCGACCAGCTCCAGAAAGAGTTCTGGTGGTAACAAACCATCCATTTAGAGATGATGGAGGTGCTCATTGGGACCCCCAATGCTGCAGATGTTTTTCTGAACCTTTTACCAGATCTGTGGCTCGATATTTAGTCTTCCGGCAATGACAGAAGTTCATGCACCATATAGCAGCATATGGACATCTACACTGAAATAAAAAATTTAAAAAGCAGAATTTGTAACAGAACCTTAATTTTCTTAAGTGCATCCATTACAGCACTGTGTAGAAAACATAACAGAGAAGCAGCTGCAACTCCAAAAGTAACTTTACTAGTATTCATTTTTAAAATATTTGTGATTACTTCTTCAAGGTTAAAAAGACAATATGACCGTAATAGTATCATTTTAACATACTGCCCCTGGAGTATTTAGCAGCAAATATACTACTGTCAGTACTGTACACCTTGCTGTTGTGATTAGCCAAAAGCCACAGGGAGACACAGATGTTTTTCCAAGAATTTTCTATTTAAAGCTTCCATAATGCATGAGCGTACACCCTGAAGCGTTTCAGGAAATGATGGTGATGAAAACTATGGTGGGGAGAGCAGCGGATGAGAGAAATGGTGACACTGAAGCTTGATGGTCAGACACTGGATGCAATGTGAAAGATAGGGTGCCACTTTTAATTAGAAGATGAGTTACTGACGAGAGGAAACAAATAATGTTGTCATTCAGCTGTATCCTGTTGTGACAGCCACTCACTAATTATCTTTCTGTCCTGTCATGCATCTGTTTTCCTTTTCTTAGCTGTTAAAGCCAAATATCATTAATGTGTCTTGGTGTTTAGTGTAGCATCTAAATAAAGAACCGGATGATTAATAAATGATGATTAATAAATCCTGCTAAAAACTGTCAGAGGAAAAATGTATAGCTTTTTGATATAAAGCCACAACAGCTGCAACCTAAACATCTAGAAGTTAGTTTCCTGATTGTTCACATGAATTGCTACATCCTGTATAATCCACTGTATATTACAGACTGACATGACTCTGAAAAGTGCCATAAATGTGGATTCTTTCAATTTGACAACTGCCAGCAAGGGCAACTCCTACAGTGAAGTTTCTGGAAATGCCCACCTCTGACGAATGACCATTGAGCAGTTAGGCTACAATGACTGCAGGCAGATGTAAGATATGGTGCAAACCTACTTTTGTTATTTTTTATTTATCAACCATTTATTTAAAACTGCACCTCTGGTGAGCACTTGTGGCCTCTACAAGCAGCAACCCCTGATTGCGTGGGCAGCTACTGATGAGCTACACTTAGCTCTGAGGTGTCAGCAGGGTTCCCATGCTTCCCAAAAGGCAAATGAGCCATGTAACAATTTTTGTATATTATAGCCTTTAATGAAAACTATCACCAACAGCACCCACAAATACTTTATTATTACATTACATTAAAAATGACCTAAAACCCCCAATCAGCTTCCCTACTTTAATCTCAGTCTTGATTTCTTTGTGAATCTTTAAATTATGCTCAAACTCGTGGAGAAGCTTTGCCTGAACAACATGGAGAGAACAAACAGTTGACTGAAATCAGCACTGGTAGCACTGTTTACAATAATTACACAAATACATGGGCTCAGATAGTGATCAGTTAAATTTGGGGCTAATATTATCTTTTTATCTTGCAGCATCTTATCATACGCAAAGTAGCTGCTCAAGAGCCTTGAAGCCAGAATCACAAAAATCATCAAAAATATTTAAGAGTTCCCATTTGCAGGTTGTAAATGTTTTTCCTAAATTGCAGAGTACTAGAAAATTTTCCACTATTACCTGAAACAGCCTTGAGACAACAGTGGTTGTGATTGAATGAAGTTGCTCTGAACCAGTAACTTGACTAATAACATCAATAAAAGCTCAGTTTCAAGTTTAATTTAGGATAACATAATGATTTTCTAAATTATATCCATATTTATATAAAATTAAGGATAAATCGTGGTTGTCTCATGATTCAAAAGTCAACACCATGAGTGCACAGAGTTTCTCAGTCAGAACCAAAACCTAACATCAAAGAATTGAAGCTGACTTCACTAAATCAACATGTCAGTTAAATAAATCACAAATTCCACATTAAAGGCAGATGTCGTCCTTCTTTCCATTTTGTTCCAGCATCCTTCCCACACGGGTGTTTAAAGTTATTCTGGATGACTGGGCCACTTTTCAGACTGGTTGGCCAATGTTTTCATTGAAAATACTTTTTCACAGCAATTTGATATTTGATGGAAAATGATGTTTAACACATTAAAATATACATCTGTGTCATGACTTCGTATTTATCTCTCACACTCATGAATGTGGAAGGCGGGGGGGGGGGGGGGGGGGGGGGGGTTCTAGCCTCAGGACTGGATACAGACGCCCCAGGCGGGAATTGATCTGGCAACCCTCCTCTCCACTACGCTACCCAGCTGCTAGAAACTTGACCAATACCAAGGGCTCAGAGAAGAGCAGGTGAAGGTAACAGTGGTCCCAGGGGTGATCGGAGCACTCGGTGCGGTGACTGCCAAGCTAGGCGAGTGGCTCCAGCAGATCCCAGGAACAACATCGGAGATCTCTGTCCAGAATAGCGCCGTCCTAGGAACAGCTAAGAAACTGTGCAGGACCCTCAAGTTCCCAGGCCTCTGGTAGAGGACCTGAGCTTGAAGGATAGACCGCCCTCAGGGGCAAGACAATCAGAATCAGAAAGATTCTGATTCTATTTATCCCCAAGGGGCAATTAAGATATATATATATAGAGAGAGATAGATAGATATATAGATATATTCCATTAACTGTCCCACATACTGACAATGGGTGTACCAGGATTTAGGATTTATTTGTATACTTCATAACTTTTATCTAGTGCTGCATAACAGTGAAATCAAACAAACAAATAAAAAAGATTTAAGAACAAAGAATATTGACCTGACAACAGCAAAGAAACTTTATATTCGGGTTCTTATACGTCAACAACCAATAAATAAATATATATCTACAAATTACAATTTAAAATACATGTTTACATGTTTCCTTTGACTAATTTCCCAATGAATATTAATATGCAATTTAAAATATAACCTTATCAGCTGTTGTTTTGTTTTTTTGTGCTTGTGGTTTGAGCATTTAGTATTTGAATGAAAACAATCAGCTATCAGATTCTTTAATGTCTTTTTATTTCAGGAAATAAAGATTTGGAAAAACATTTTTGTCATTTGCTTTATCATGTTGGCTCTTTTAGATCGCTTATGGATCTGTTTCACTTGTGAAGTGTTATATTACACCAATAATATTTATTTCCCTTTTTTATATGTTGCAAAATTGCTAACTAGCATTTAAGTGTTGCTTTGTTCACTTGCCTTTGACCATGTATTTATGGACAGTGTATTATCATAAGCAAACCACACTACAATCATTCTAATCAGAAGATGAAACTGACAGATAAAAGTCACATTATGTAGTGCTGCCATATTTCTAATGAATTATAATGCATGTGAGTATCAGATAGTGATGCCTAATGAGTTTTTAATGTGCACTCCATGCTCACGATAGACTCGAAGTCTCCTCCTCCTAGCATATTATCAGGTTTTATCATACTTGGCTGTCTCTGACATCCTCTCGTTTAAACAGTCAGCTTCTCCAGTAAGTGAGGTGGAATAAAGGTGTAGTCCATCTGCCATGTCAATGACAACCCTCTCTTAAGACGAACCTAAAACACAATCAGTAATTCTACATGGACTGAGCGATTTGCTCTCATGTCTAGCCTGACAGACGTGGTGCCAGCTGTGTTTACCAGGACATTGTGTGTTATGAACATAATCACTTTACCAACCCCTGCCTACCCGTTATGGATGGCACTTGTCATTTACAGAGGAGAGCCCTGGGCCATCAGTCATCGCTATGTGTGAGTGTGTTCCTGCACAAGTGTTTCATTGTGTTTCGTGAGGGTGGGGCTGGTTGGGCTTTTTTGTACATTCTGTCCGTCTGTGGAAAGCAACAAAACAAGATTTACTCAAATACAATCACTGAACAGAAACATTTAAATGCAGTACTGTGAGCATTCAACAATTACACTTGCAAGCTCACATAGCTAATCGGCCATTACATTCAGAGCAGACACTGGGCATTTATAACTCAGTCCTGCTGCCAGAATATTAGTCACCATGTAACAGCCATGCCATTTTGTAAACTGTGGTATGACTTTATTTAGAACTCCACTTGCCCACCAGCTGTTTTGATTCTCTTCATTGCAACGACATTAAAAGTCTATTCACTTGTATTCACTTTTTTTAAAGATATTAAAAATAACATTAGAACACACACATTGTACATATGTTTTAGACACGTTTGAAGGAGGAAAGCAACATAATACTGTGAATAATTCAGTTATTCAAAGTATAAACAAAATTTAGAAATGAGTGGACTAAAAGCAAAAGGCGCCCTTTCGATGTACACAGAGGTCAAACGTGCTGTGTGCTCTAAACTGGCAGTTTCGGTTCTAATCTTTATACAAAGTGCCAACCTAATTATATTACAATTATTTTCCAGTACCAGTACAGCATAAGCTAATACTTCATACTGCAGCAATTTGATTGTAGAGATGCTGATTTGACGATCAAAAACACAGACTGTTTTTTGGGGGTTGCCAAAAGGATTACATTTATACTACTGATACTGGGTGATGAGCTCACAAGTGAGTCGAGCCACAATAGCATCTACCCAGCAATCTTAAAACTTACTTTATTGAGTTTTAATCTGCAGGTTTCTATCCAGCATTCTGAAATTGGTCGATTTAGAGTAAATTTAGAGTAAAATCGACAATATTGTTTTCACTAATCAGATGATAAGAGCACATTTTTATTATTGAGCTTATGTAAGGAAATATATAAGGAAGAAGAGATGATTCACTGAGAGTGTCAGGTCAGCATTTGCAATATGGCATCCAGATAAATAGGAAAAGTTTTATGTAAAACTTTTTATATATCCAGAATTTGGTCCCACAGTGCTATTATTATTATTAGTAGTAGTAATAATAATAATAATAATAATAATAATAATAATAATAATAATGATGATGATGATGATGATGATGATGATGATGATACATTATATTACATATTATTTATAGGTGCCTTTCAAGGTACTCAAGAACACCTTAAATACCAAAATCACTGTATGTATATGCAAAGAATTTAATAGTTCAACACAAAGAATTAAATAGTTCAACCAATACAGAATCAAACAGAACAAAGAAGCTTGAACAGATGTGTTTTAAGACTGGCATTAAAATAGAGAGGGAATCAATATTGCAAGTGCGGTGCAGGAAAGAGTTGGAAAGAAGAAGGACAACTTAGATGAAAGCCCTAATATCCATGGTGGTCAGTCGATCAGGTGGTATAATGAAAGTAACAGCGCAGGATGATCTCAGAGTATGGGAAGGAGTGGCAATGTGCAGAATATCAAAGAAATGTGGAGCTTTATAGGGATACTTGAAAGTAAGATGCCGAAACTTAAAATTGATGTGATATTTTACAGTCAGCCAATAAGGCTATTGGAGGACAGGAGTAATATCTTCTACAGATGGGGTTCTTGTAATGACAAGAACAGCCCCATTATGAACCAGTTGAAGGCTGTGGAAAATTTTGTTTGATAAGTCAGAGAGGATAGTATTACAATAATCAATACGAGATGGAACCAGAGCATGTACAAGTATAGCAGTACTGTTAGCTGTAAAGGCTTCTGGAATTACGTAGAGACAGCTGCTGATGAGTATTACTAACCTTAGTATTGAAAAAGGCCAGAAAAGTATTACACTGCTCATTGCAGTAAAACTGTATTCCATATTCTTTGATTGCAGTTTTAAGTTGGTGTGATTCCAGGGTGAAACAGGGAGCAGAGTGAATGAGAAAGTCTGAGTTCTCAAAGCAACAAAAGTATTCAGAAAACTGTGTAGTGCATAATTGTATAAAAAAAACACTTGTTCATCAGGAGAAGATAAGATGTTCTACGGTTCTGCGGAACAACACCAACAGATAATATCAAGAATATAGCCCTCAGAGTGAGTTGGAAAATCAATAAATTAGTAGTTACAAAAAGACCAAATGAGAAGGCACTTATAAGAGGATTAGTGACGGTGTTCATATGTATATTATAATCACCGGATAAAATAGCATTAGAGGATATGAAACAAACTAAATTTGCAAAGTAATTTACAAAGACCTCATTTAGCTTGGGCGTTCAGTACACTGTAGTAAGTGTATACTGGGAGTAGGCCCGCTGATTTGTAAGACAATAGCCTCAAATGAGGGATAATGAGGAATAGTTTTAGAGGATACTTTCCACTTCTTGTTGTAGAATGAGATCCCAGGAGAAATACCTCGATTTAGCTGTCCAAAATTATTGTCAAGTAAAACTCACAGCACTCAGCAAATCACAAAATAGAGGAGATGGTGAGTGACTGAATGTTAAATAGCCAGAACGACAGTTTGTTCATCTCAACTGTGGCATTAGTCAACCTTGACAGGTTAGCCAGCAAGCTGTGGTCAACAGTCCATCCAGATCGCTGTGGAGGTAGAGTGTAGACTAGAATGATAACACTTGATTTTGATCATGACAGTTGAAGTTCTGTTAAGAGCCACAATTTTTTTTGTATTTTTGATGAAAATGACAGAAAATATCCAGGTGATGATACAGTGGTGGCTCAGAAGAATGAAGTCAAAGCTGAAGAAGCTCGGCTTTAATGAAATGCATCACAGCGGTGTTTTTAGTTTGCAGGTCATCAGTCATCTGACCTGCAGATGACCATAGATGGTACAAAATAACATTATCAAAGTCAGAGTTGTTCCTGACCTAGTTTGTCACTACAACATTCACATTAGTTGATCAATTGTTAATATTAAATTAAATTAAATTAAATTAAATTAAATTAAATTAAATTAAATTAAATTAAATTAAATTAAATTAAATTAAATTAAATTAAATATTAATTAGTGCATCTTAAATCATCATAAGTGCATCATAAATGTATCTAATCTATATTTTATTGTTAGTTATTATTACTTTATAAAATAAATAGCAATTACTACCACCTTATATCAATCCAACAGAGCCAGGAGAATTCTCTTTGGGTTCACAACATGAGCAAACACAAAAAATTGCCAATAGCTGCTACAGGTTTCCTTTCAAGTGAAACACCGCTATCCTGCTGTGTCAGTTTGATCAATAGCTGACCCTCACACCATAAAAGCAATAACAGCTGTTTCTTGCAGATAACACAGGAGCAACATATTAAGAGTGTTCCATGAATAATGTGTTTCATTGACTTGGTCTCCTGTGAAGAGACCACATGAAACAAACAATTGCCAGAGGTTTGTTCATAGGCAAGTGATTTTATTGTCTGAAGTTACTGCTGTGCAGGATTCATGTTTGGTCTAGACTTGTCATTCCTTGACTTTTGAATTTCAGGTGAATTTCAGATTTTGAATTTTGGCAAGCATGGTCAAAGCAGCCATCGGTCTGCAGAGGATCACACACCTCAAAGCTTTTTATGCATCTTATTTGGAAGCAGCTGACCCCATAAGCAAATTAAGAACAAAGGACTAATTCGGGAAATGACTGTGGTGATTGCTGTGGTGATTGCTACAGAAAAGAGCTGAGATCAATGAGTCCAGATTATTTCCGACACTCTCCTGGGAAATTTCCCAGTGTCTCATGAGTTTCTGTCAAATCCCAAGTGAAAAAAAAGGGCAGTTTATTTGCTAATTGTGCATTCATACATTTAAACATTTATGCTGCCATTACTCCAAATATGGACATAAAACTTTGCTCAAATAGATAAACAAACATCCACCATCAATAAAACACTTAATAACAAAATTTCTGAATCAGAGGGTGAATAATGCATGAACTGCTTCATGATTTCCAATTTCTGCCTCAGTCAGTATGTTGCTCGCTTGATCTTGTATTTCCGTAATTGCTCTTGACACAATTTTATGAGCAGGCCACGGACAAAATAAAATAAGCTCCAGAGAGAGGCCACATGAAAACACACTCACTCACTTTTATACGCAGGTGTGATGGAAGCTCTGTTGCATTGTGGGTGCTCAGAGACATCATGGTAATGACCTGTGAACTATATTTTACATCACCATCATCTACCCACATGCCCAAAAAGACACACCTCCCAGTCCAAAATAGTGGTTTAAGAGCCTGTTCTCTTAACCTCTTCATTGGTTGGTTTGGCAACTCGTCTGTTTTCTAGCCGGTCTGAACACTGAATAGAGGCTGCATGGAGTGAGATACAGATGAAAACAGAAAAAACAGAATGGTAAAACAGAGGTGGGCATTAAAAATTGTGTTTCAATCAAATTGTTCGGTTCAGCTTAAAGATTTTAATAAAAAAGATGATCTTTAGCACATGACATTACTTCAAGTTATTGCTTCTTCAACCTGGTTTCAAGCTTATATAATAGGTATAAAGTCAGCTTTAAAGTTAAGGTTAACAGAATGAATGGTGACTTCAGTCACCACTGGGTGGGTGTTGTATGCGTAAAGTGCTCAGATCTTCAGAGACAGTTCTGTCTTTGTGTCAAACAATACACATGTAGTTGAGGTCTAAGTGAATATTCAGTCAGCTAGGTTTCTTACTTGTTGTAGCTCTTTGCTGTTATTACAGTAAATATAGCCTCGCTCTTTTGCACTTTCTTTACCCAATAACACAAAAGCCAAATGTAAAAAAAAAGGGGGGGGGGGGGGGAAGAAAAGAGAATTTGTGAGTGGTAACAGGAGCAGTTAAAAGGTTTGGGAAGTTGGCAGCGGTACAATTCATAAAGCAAAAACATCTAACCCTAACAGAGGAAGAGAGGCATTCATCACGGCGCTGAAAATGAAAAATCATCCTAGTTTTGATAAAACTGTGCTTGATAATACACTGTAAGTTTAAAAAGTAAACCCCCTTTGGCAAAAAACAAACTGCATCATCAATAACAAACTTTCTATGTTCCCGGTGTGTTTGATTTAAAACTTCTGATGTCACACATTTTATTAACTAAAAAAAAGGTGGTAGGCATGAGACGTGAGAGACGGCGATTGTGTCTGTGATGAACAGGATGTGAATGTGTCTTTGAGACTATTCTCACTCCATGATCAATACAAAATACTGTTTTGAGTCAGAAGGAAAAGTTCACCAATCTAAAAAAGAGTGATTCAAGAGGCTCAACAGCACCAGAGCATCTTATTTTCTCCCGAAGGCCAGTGCCAACCGCTGTCACTGAAAGAAGATTAAAGAGGACAAAGAGAAAAAACCTGTTGACAAGTAGACAGCAGAAAAACACTTTTGGAAAACACTGAGAAAAACAAAAAGGATTTTGGTTTCGAGACACCGCAGCTCACAATCTCACATACCCAGTATGGTCTTATGCTAATAGTATTTCAAGACATATCAACATCCATGTCAGTTTTAAAGAAGCAGCCTTCAAATTAACATTTAGATGGAAGTGACACTTCAGGACCTCGCGAGTCAGAGATCAGGAAAGAGTGGGTTCAAAAAAAACGGGTCCATCAAAATCATTTTACACGCCTCAAGGAGATGTATAAAGAGGAGTCTGAGTTAAAATCACCCACTGGATTAAAAGCCTATTAAGTCAATTACTGACAGGTGTGTCTTATGATCTACCGTGGAGAAGAGACTAGATCTGCTTATTTTCGTCTATACGTCGCCACAAGCAACAGTGATCAGCAGGAACTGCCGCTGAGTGTGTGAAGGCGTTCACACTTGTAGAATACCCTTTGGACTCAATGGACGGAGACTCTCATCTGTAAGTCCGGCAGCATACACGCAGTCATTTGTAGCTAAATGTACACCATGCAATTTCTCACACTTACAGTCTCACTCCTTCTTCTCAGCCTCACACAATAAGCTCCTCTGTACCCATCTGATCCTGTATTTCTTCATACCATCACTCCCATATAAGGGCTGTGGCGTCACTGTGAACCTCTTCCCTCCTTCCCACAAACAGATGATTGGCAGCTCCATTAAAGAGAAAGGCGAGCAAAAGGATTATGACTGTACTCCATGCTCTGTCCTCTGCCAAGTACGCAGCTACACAGATGTATGAATCTCTATCCTCATGTCCTTACGTGGACCTCCAAATAAACTGAGCTGCCAAACATGTTGGAAATTTGAACCAAAGAAACCCACACAAAGTAACACACACGGAAATTATTATCCTTTCTCTGTCTGCGCATGTTTTAAACATTTTTCCTTCTCTCATTCTCTTTTTCTATGGGTTCCACAGCAAGGTTACCTCTATCTATTCAGCCTGTTAATTCAATAAGCATTGCAGAAAAAGCAGGATCAATTGGCAATTTTTTTTTAAATTATCAAACAGGTTGAAACCCGAGGATATTTTATGTGGACAAGGATGTCCCACTCTTTATACTCAGATGAATATCTGTGAGATATAGAAGAACGTGATTACATGAGAGGTTTAAACTTTAACAACACTTAACTGCTGCAAACAAAGATTGAGATTAATTTAGTTGGCCAAAGGATTAGTCACTATAATAAAAACAGAAATTTGGCTTGCATGGAAACACTGTTTCAAATTCATTCGCATAGAATGATCTCATCATGGTGTTGGTCTGTGTTTTTGTTTTTGTTTTATATACTGCTTCACCTATAGCCACCATGGTCTACCTGCTGTTACTGAGCCAGCTGTGAAGGTCCAGCTGACCTGTCAGGACTAGAGATTATCCAGCTGTCTGCAGCTCTGAGGGAAGCGCATACATAATGACAGTTCAACAGGTTTGGTACTGAGTAGGATGGCAGGATTGGATGACTTCCAAATGTTGTAAAGCAGAAAGATACAAGACATTATTGTTCAGCACTATGCAAGATATGTGCCTGTAATGTCGTCTGTAGCAGGATGTCAATGTTGGCTAACATAATCGATACAATATATCTACTCACCTTGTCATTAAATGAGAAGCTTTCCCTGCAATTGCATGCTGTGGAAAAACAGCCACTGGCACTCTTTCCTTGTGTTACTGGGTTGCTTTGATTACCAGGGGAGATAAGAAAGAAACACTCATCAATAATGCAAAAACGCAATTAATGACTTCCCCACTTCTGACGGATCTCCCATCCCGGACCCCTGCACTGCTGCAATCCCCACCCTGACCCATCCCCGCACGATTACAGACAGGAACAAGACAAATATGGAAATGGGAAGCCATTTCTTAACATGTGAAAGGCACAATTTGGATTCCGGCTTAATGCTTTGTTGTCAGTGTCACACCCTCTCACATCGGTCCTAAATCTCCAGACCACAGTAATTGATGTGCATTACTTCCCTTTGCCTGCACTACAATTTGAATCTCAAACTTTGCTTTACTGAAGAATTATGCTTGTTTGCATTCTGAATGCGTAAACAAACACCAACACAACTCTAATTGCTTGTGTAATTGCAAGAAAAATTATAGGTTTGGTACTTGCACTAAATTTGAGCCATTTTCAGAGGCTGGTGAAAACATGTTTAAACACGTTTCAGGATTTCTGTGAATACTGACAGTATATACTAAATTTCCAGGCTATGCTGAATTAATTTGAAAAAGTAGCAGTTCTTGAGCATTTTACCCATGCAGTTTTTCACTCACAAAAAATGTATAAAAAGTCCCTCAGTGGTTGTCAGGTGATGACATTTCATCTCACCACCTGTCGCACACCATTTAACAGAGAATTTAGCAAGCATGAAAACAATTTCAAATGATGTCTGAATAACATGTTACTCATTGTGTCAGGACTGGTATGAAGATGTGTCTATCCAAGCTCAGCTCACCGCGTATAGGCTCTAAAAATGGTTGTGCTGATAATATTTCTACCCAGTGATATTAAACATATTTAAGTCTTGCTTTCAAACCAGCAGAGATCAATTATATATGGTATATTTTATATTCTGTCTCCTAAAAAAATTCCATGTTGATGTAAAATTAAAAGCCATTAAAATGGTCAGATTAATTGACTTCTATATCCTTTCTTCCCCAAACTAACTGCAGATATAGCCTTATCTTTTTCCAAATATGTTCAGTGGTGTGCTTCAGTCCACGAAAACAAACATGTATCCTCGTCACGAATCCTAAACTTTTCTCTATTTTCTTTTCTTTTTAAAAGGGTGTGTGCGTGTTTTGTGTGCAGTGAGGAGTTGCGGGGGGAGGGGAGGGGCAGACGCTCTCATCATCATCATCATCATGACCATCAATGAGTAGGCTCTGTAGCCTTCAGTGCAACGTGATAAAAGAGTACTCCACC